>NC_059359.1:36598484-37260984 GCF_019703515.2 Myxocyprinus asiaticus
CTCCCAGGTGTGATAGGTGCAGGCCATTACTGTTCCCATCGGGGATTTTCAGAGGAAGTGCGCAACACAGTTGTCAGGCTGGTTCCACTGACCCGAAGACTGTGGCAAAGGACAAAGGTTAAAATGCTGCCCACTCCCGCCAACTTCCACTACATATTTAACCTGCGTGACCTCTCCCGCATCTGGCAGGGAATGCTCAGCGTCACCGCAGAGGTCATCAACTCGTCCGATGTGAGTTAAACTGTAATTCTGATCTCATTCAGACACTGATGGGGACAATCTGAATGTGTTTGGAAGAATATTAACTCTGATTTAAATGATCAAATACAGTGGAGAAAATTGGATTAATCGTTTAACCACTATTACCCATTGTTATCAAATTAACCTGAAGTTCACATACATTTAGGGATAGGAAGCGTAAGCAGTCTAAAGAGATAATTCACTCAAAAAGGAATTATGCAAACATGCTCAATGTTAGGCAGAATGTTAGAATTTAACATAGAATGTAACATAGAATTTTCATGTTTGGATGAACGTCATGGTTACTTGTGTAACCACCGTTCCCTGATGGAGGGAACGAGACGTTGTGTCGATGTAGTGACACTAGGGGTCACTCTTGTGAGCCCGAGACACCTCTGGTCTTTGATAAAAGGCCAATGAAAATTGGCGAGTTGTATTTGCATGCCACTCCCCCAGACATACGGGTATAAAAGGAGCTAGTATGCAACCACTCATTCAGGTTTTATGCTGAGGAGCCGATATAAGGTCCGGCCATTTCAGCGGGTAGTTCAGCGTTGTGGCAGGAGGGACACAACGTCTTGTTCCCTCCATCAGGGAACGGAGGTTACACAAGTATCCATGACGTTCTCTATCTGTCACTCACTCGACGTTGTGTCGATGTAGTGACACTAGGGGTCCCTATACGAAACGCCACAATTGGCTGAACTGTGTTATGTGAACTGGCGGTGTGTGGTGGGCAGACTACTGTGTGCCTCATAGCCAGCACACCAGGTCGACACATAACCTCCCCCAGCATAGTTATGAGTGTCGAACGGCCCTTTGGGGACAAGTCGACTACCCAAAAGATAGAGACAGGCTTAACCCTGTCGTGGCCTCTTTTCCCCTTCTCTTTTTCCACTCCCTAAAAAAGAAGGGGGATTATCCGACTGGGCCGCCAGGTCTAGTCAGGGGGTGTCCCTCCCAAGGGGAAGACACGGCGGAGACCACACCTCGCCCAAAGAGAGGGGGGGATATTTAAGTGGAAGGATACGTCACATGATCTTTCAAACCATGGGGAGAGTCTTCAAGGTAGGTCCTGCCCAATGGGGGAGGAGTTACTACAAACATGGAGACTGGGGTAGCCCAAGGAAGACGCAGTTTGCCAACAGGGAAACAAATTAGCGGAAGATATATATCGCATGGGGTTAGCCTTACAGGGAACCGCCACATGCAGAGCACCTACCCCATAACAGGACTCTTAGTTAGTGCGTGTAGTGGGCCGGCAGCGAATCTCTCCGAAAACTCGACTGCCACAGGGCTCAGAGGAAGTCAACCAGGGAACAAACTTGTGAATACTGCTGGGAATTAATGGCGCACGTCTTCAGCTCAAAAGGAGGTGGAAGGCGCTATGTGCAAGCGATACACCCGGCCGGCTATCCCGGGCTTATCCGCTTGTATTGCGTGCCACTACCTGGGATGAAACTTGTTCCACCCGGAGGTTGTAGAACCTTGCAAAGGTGTTGGGTGTTGCTCAGCCCGCTGCTCTGCAAATGTCTGTTAGAGAGGCACCCCTGGCCAGGGCCCAGGAAGCCGCTACACCCCTGGTAGAATGGGCTCGTAGCCCTACCGGGGGCAGCATGTCCTGGTCGACATATGCCATAGTTATGGCGTCAATGAGCCAGTGGGCGATCCTCTGCTTGGAGACAGCGCTTCCTTTCCACTGTGCACCAAAGCAGACAAAGAGCTGCTCAGAGATCCTAAAGCTCTGCGTGCGATCCAAATAGATGCGTAAAGCACGCACCGGACACAGCGACAACAGGGCTGGGTCTGCCTCCTCCTGGGGCAGTGCTTGCAGGTTCACCACCTGGTCCCTAAAAGGGGTGGTGGGAACATTGGGCACATAGCCCGGTCGGGGTCTCAGGATCACGTGAGAGTCACCCGGACCAAACTCCAGGCACGTATTGCTGACAGAGAACGCTTGCAGGTCACCTACCCTCTTGATGGAAGTGAGCACAGTCAGGAGGGCAGTCTTCAAGGAGAGTGCCTTAAGCTCGGCTGACTGCAAAGGCTCAAAGGGGGCTCTCTGTAGACCCTGAAGAACTACAGAGAGGTCCCATGAGGGAACGAGGCACGGTCTGGAGGGATTCAGCATCCTGGTGCCTCTTAGGAACCTGATGATCAGGTCGTGCTTCCCTAAGGACTTACCGTCTACTGCGTCGTGGTGTGCTGCTATGCGGCAACGTACACCTTCAAGGTGGAAGGGACAGCCTCCCTTCCAACCTCTCCTGCAGGAAGGAAAGCACTGATCCGACTGCGCATCTCTGGGGGTCTTTGCGTTGGGAAGAACACCACTTAGTGAACAGACGGCACTTAAAGGCATACAGGCGCCTCGTAGAGGGGGCCCTAGCCTGAGTGATCGTGTCTACCACCGCAGGTGCCAGACATGGAGATTCCAGAGGTCTGGCGCGGGTGCCAGAGGGTGCCCCATCCCTGAGAAAGAAGGTCCTTCCTCAGGGGAATTCGCCAGGGGGGAGCTGTCGCGAGGACAGCTGTGTGCCAGCACGTCTATGCCGAGGGGAGCCTCAGTGAGGGCGTACCAGAGTGGGCAGTGGGAGGATTCTTGGGAGGCGAACAGGTCCACCTGTGCCCATCCGAATCGACTCCAAATCAACTGGACCACCTGAGGGTGAAGTCTCCACTCTCCCCTGAGGCTAACCTGCCTTGACAGCACGTCTGCTGTAGTGTTGAGGTTGCCCGGGATGTGAGTGGCTCGCAGCGACTTGAAGTGCTGCTGACTCCAGAGGAGGAGATGGCGGGCGAGTTGTGACATACAATGAGAGCGCAGACCGCCTTGGCGGTTGACATATGCTCTCACGCCCTGGATCAACGGCCGGAACCTCCGCAGGGCGAGCAGAATTGCCAACAACTCGAGGCAGTTGATGTGCCAATGCAGTCGCGGACCCGTCCAGAGGCCGGTGGCTGTGTGTCCATTGCAAACGGCACCCCAGCCTGTTTTGGAGGCATCTGTCATGACCACGACGTGCCTGGAGACCAGTTCTAAAAGAACACCTGCTCATAGAAACGAGAGGTCGGTCCAAGGGCTGAAAAGATGGTGACAGACCGGCGTTATAGCCACGCGATGTGTCCCATGGCTCCATGCCCATCTTGGGTCTCGAGTCTGGAGCCAGTGCTGAAGCGGCCTCATATGCATCAACCCGAGCGGGGTGGCCACCGCCGAGGATGCCATATGCCCCAGGAGCCTCTGAAAAAGTTTCAGTGGAACCGCTGTTTTCTGTTTGAACACCTTCAAACAGGCCAGCACCGACTGGGTGCGCTCGTTCGTAAGGCGCGCCATCAAGGAGACTAAGTCCAACTCCAAACCGAGAAAAGAGATGCTCTGAACCAGGAGGAGCTTGCTCTTTTCCCAGTTGACCCGAAGCCCTAGTCGGCTGAGGTGTGATAGCACCAGGTCCCTGTGTGCACACAACAAGTCTCGAGAGTGAGCTAGGATTCCTGGGTCGCCCGTCTCAGGGGCGCTTTGAGGACCTCCGTGGGTTCTTAGGTGCCAGCTGTGAGACGGGTGGAGTCTGCTTCCTGCGGTGGGCACCACGCTGGGGCCGGGCCGAAGGGGCGGGCTACGGTGGAGCCGGTGCAGTCACCGCAGGGGGACGCCCTTGGCGACGAGCAGACAGGGTGCGGGATCTTGAGCCGCACCGGGGCAGGATGTGCTGGATTGCCTCCATCTGCTGCTTCACCGCAGAGAACTGCTGGGCAAAGTCCTCGATGGTGTCGCCGAATAGGCCCGCCTGGGAAATGGGGGCTGCAAGGAACTGTGTCTTGTTGGCCTCGCCCATCTCGACCAGGTTGAGCCAAAGGTGGCGCTCCTGGACCACTAGTGTGGCCATCATCTGCCCGAGAGACCGCGCCGTGACTTTCTTCGCTCGGAGAGCGAGGTCGGTCGCCGAGCGCAGTTCCTGCATCAAATCTGGGGCGGAACTACCCTCATGCAGTTCTTTCAACGCCTTGGCTTGGTGGACCTGCAGGAGAGCCATGGCATGCAGCGCAGAGGCGGCGTGTCCAGCAGCGCTGTAGGCTTTTGCCGTCAGGGACGACGTGAGCCTACAGGGCTTGGATGGGAGCTTAGGGCGTCCGCGCCAGGTGGCGTCGCTCTGCGGGCATAGGTGCACCGCGAGTGCCTTATCCATCGGGGGAATCGCCGTATAGCCCCTGGCCGTCCCGCCATCGAGGGTAGTGAGAGCGGGGGAACTGTGGAATCAGGGCCGGGCAGTAAAAGGTGCCTCCCACGACTTCGTCAGCTCCTCGTGCACTTCCGGGAAGAATGGCACTGGAGCGGGGCGTGGCTGCTTTGAGCGGCGCCGCGAGCCCAGGAACCAATCATCAAGCCGTGAGGGTTCAGGTGAGAGCAGAGGGTTCCACTCTAACCTGACGCTTGCGGCCGCCCGGGAAAGCATGTCCATCATTTTGGCATCAGCCTGTGACTGGGCAATTGTCCCCAAAGGGGAAAGCCCAGCTGAGGCTTCTGCGTCCGACTGGACAAGCCTGTTCTCCGATGCTGCCCTCGAGAGCTCATCATCTTTGCGGGCTTCGAACAAGAAGCCAGACTCGCCGTAAGACGAGCCGTTGAACTCATCCAGAAGCCCGATTGGGGCAGACGAGCGTGCTGGTGAATGGGGGATGCCCGGCGGAGACGATCCCATTAGGGTCCCCAAATCGCCCCCGCTGCTAGCCGCGCTGACCTCATTCACGTAGGTTGAAGGACCGAGACGGGGAGCCGCTGGGATGCCATGGTCATGTTCTTGCAGTGAGAACATGAACCATCCACAAACGCTGCCTCCATGTGGGTCGCGCCCAGACACGAAAGACAGCGATCATGACCATCCGAAGTTGAGAGATAACGACCGCAACCAGGAATAACACACAATCGGAAAGGCATCTTTAAAAAGACGCGTCTTTCAAAAGACATTCCGTGTGTGCTGCTCTTTTAGAGAAATATATACTTTTTTAGAGGAGGAAAAGCTCTTTCAGAAAATATACTCTCTTGTTTTTCTGCCGAAGTGCCCAGGGGCGTTCTCTGCAGTGCACCAGTGCTTGGCTCCCAAGAGTGACCCCTAGTGTCACTACATCGACACAACGTCGAGTGAGTGACAGATAGGGAACTATCCCTTTAACGATTTTGATTCTGATTGCACTTAATGATTTTGATTCCTTAATAATTCCATTAATGATTGTAATCAGAATATAAAACATAAATAACTATTTTTGGTAACATATTGTAATATATATTTTTAATGAAAGCACCATGTATTGCAATAAACTTTACGTACTTTCAAATGTGTATCTTTAACTACATGTTGTCATATAACCAGTCAGTCAGTACCGATTTAAGTCTAACAAGCTTTAAGTGAACATAAACTGAAAATAACCAGATTAAAAACTTGAGATTGATTTTTAAATGTTTTTTTTTTTGTAATTGTTTTATTAGAGCTGTCAATCGATTACATTTTTTAATTGAAATGAATTACATGGTATGCCGATTAATTAATGGAATTGATCACAATTAATCGCATATATAAATATTCACTGAGAAATCCCCTTAAATAATAATAATTAAATAATGATAAAATATTTAGATATAGTTATATTCAAATAATTATAAATAAAATATACAGTATATTTTACTAAAAAATAATAATAATTAAGATAATTAAAATGCATTACATTATTGTGGCAGACGACTATTAAATTGATAAGACAATATAAAAAATGGCTTTAAAATCCAATATATTGTTTATTTCCATATTATTATTATTATTATTATTATTATTTATTTTTGTATTATTGTTATTATTTTTTTTAGTCCCCTTTTCTCCCAATTTGGAATGCCCAATTCCCACTACTTAGTAGGTCCTCGTTGTGATGCGGTTACTCACCTCAATCCGTGTGGCAGAGGATAAGACTCAGTTGCCTCCGCTTCTGAGACCGTCAATCCACGCATCTTATCAAATGGGTCGTCATGCATGACACCGTGGAGACTCCGCATGTGGAGGCTCATGCTACTCTCTGTGATCCATGCACAACTTACCACATGCCCCATTGAGAGCGAGAGCACTAATTGCGACCACGAGGAGGTTACCCCATGTGACTCTACCCTACCTAGCAACCGGGCCAATTTGGTTGCTTAGGAGACCTGGCTGGAGTCACTCAGCACACCCTGGATTCGA
Source organism: Myxocyprinus asiaticus (assembly GCF_019703515.2). Taxonomy (NCBI): domain Eukaryota; kingdom Metazoa; phylum Chordata; class Actinopteri; order Cypriniformes; family Catostomidae; genus Myxocyprinus; species Myxocyprinus asiaticus. The sequence continues at coordinate 36,604,946 of NC_059359.1, forward strand.
ACTTGCAACTCCAGGGGTGGTAGTCAGCATCAATACTTGCTGAGCTACCCAGGCCCCCTTATTTCCATATTATTGAACTTAAGCCAATCATTGGTCCACAGTTCACAGCAATCCATTTTGCAATTAAATTCGTTAACCAGTCCAAGATTTATTATGAGGGCTTTTCTAATGACGCGTCAGACAGATGCTTTTGGAGCATCTCACTTTGGTTGTTTTGCATCATAAACATACTGTTTTTAGGTCACTGTGTCAAGTTAAATGTAGTTTGAAACTTGTGTTCAGATTTGCGTTCCAAAAAGCTGTGTTTGCATGCAAGAACATGTTCTCATAATGTGCTGTCTGCTGTCCATGAGTGTGGTTTGTTCTCTGTCTGTTTGAGCTGCGTGTTGCCTATACAGCTGAAGTTTCGCTTACTGTCCCCTGGAGAAAACAGGTGGTACTTCAAGCTTAAATTGCTCCAATGGCAGGAAAATTCCTTATTACGGTCCGGAGACATGATTAATTGCGTTAATTTTTTTTAATCGGCAGGCCTATTTTTTATTTATTACAAAGAACTGCCTTGTAAGAGTCGTTCGTTTGTGAATAGAAACACTGGTTTCATTGCTAGCAAGATTAGTGCAATTGAAAGATATGTGGTCTACTTATTATCTTTGGCCATATACACACTAATCCATTTTTGTCTGAAAACTCTGTTTTCAGTATCCAACATCATTGTTTTCGTCATACCAAGTATGTGGTAATGGAGAGAGTTTTTGGTGGAAGAAAACTCCATTTTGATGTAAATGATGGGTGTGAACGTAGGAAAATCAATGCGTTTTTAAACGAAAACATATTAGTGTGGACATGGCCTTTGGATTGTCTTTCTCTCTCACATTCAGTTCAGACTGCAAGCTCACAACTCAGCTAAAACATAATATATTTTGCCATGGAACTGTAGATTCAGTAGTGCTGCCTCTGAATACTGGTGCAGGAAACACTGTCTGAGTAGTTTAGTATGCTGTTACATCTGTATTGGCACAAGAATGCAGAAATGATTCAAGAACCTTTAACAGAACCTAAATTTTTTGCTTCTACAGGTCTTACTATGGCTGTGGAAGCATGAGTGCAAACGTGTTGTTGCTGACCGATTTACCGCCCCAGAAGACGTGACCTGGTTTGACTCCACACTGGCCAAGCTGGTGGAAGAAGAGCTTGGGGAAAATGGGCAAGTGGTGGTGGATCTCGGGGTGGACACCTACTTTGTGGACTTTCTCAGAGATGCACCTGAGGCCACAGGTGACAATCAGATACAAATTTGTATTGAAGGTTGAGATTGTAGGATAACAATTTGGATAAATAAAGCTAAAGTCTGTAACTGCTGCGCCAAATGGGATTACTAGAATAATATTTTCAAACAGGTTTTCCAAACACTCCTAGCATCTGATATTGCTCAAACAAACAGAGTGTAGCTTCTCTAAGATTCTCTTCTGAATTAGAATGAAATGAACAATGATGTGTTTTATATCTGACCAGGTGAGGAGCCTGAAGGCACAGATTTTGACATGCCGAAAGTGTATGAGCCCATCAAATCTTTTGATAGCCTGATGGAGAGGTTGAACATGTTTTTGAGTCAGTACAACGAGAGCATCCGAGGAGCAGGCATGGATATGGTCTTCTTCAGGGATGCCATGATTCACCTGGTTAAGGTACAAAAAATATATTAGTACACTGCTGGTTCTTGTATCTAGGTAGGACAGTGTTGGGAAAGTTACCTCAAAAAAGTAATAAAAAAATTTAATTACTCTCTAAAACACTTTTAACAGAAAAGCTAATTTTTAGGCTCTATGAATGCAAAATAATGTCTATATATTCCTTGTTCACTGACTCATTAGGGGTTGCACACCCTTCAGCTGTCACAAAACGCAAACAGATGTACATGTTAATGCAATTCATGTTTTAAATGTATTCTACATATATAATATTATTTTAGAAATATGTGTACTTTTGGTACTACAAAAGTATTTGTTACAGTAATTAAATACTTTGTAATTAAATGACACCAAACACTGGTAATGAAATGCTTGGGAAAACGTTACAGACCATCTTAAATATAATTCTGAAAATTATTTTACAATTACTGTATCATGCAGCTTTTATGACCTAATTTTAATTGAGGAACTACATGGAATCTTGGTACTTTTAAAATAAATGAATTTATTACAATTAAAGGACTGTTTAAATTGAATTAAGGCACAAAAAGGTGATTTACAGGATGTAAGAAATACACTTTCCCTTATACATTCATATAAATTTTAACCTAAAAACCTGACGTTGATATATGGATATACACGCTATTTGTCAACTACCCATATCATCTCAACCCATTTCAGCTACCCATATTTTCTTATGACATCATGTTATCATGACTGAATCAATATGTCATAACGATGCTAGTGTCACTGAGGTTAGCAAGCCCTCTTCAGTTGCTCCATCCCTCAAAACAGAATAATATTAGCAATTCATCTTTTGTCTATTGACAGAATAACCTTGCTATAATGCTATTAGCATCCTTCTAACATGAAAGAGCAAGATGAATGCAGTGCTCAGAAGCAATTTAGAGTTATTTCAATTAATCTTCCATGCTGATTACTAGAACCAGACATGTCCTACTTTGGAGTACAAACAAGTGCTCTGGCTTTATGTAAAGTGTGTAAAGTTTTGCATAGTAATGAGGTGGTATCTGTCTCACTTTCTCCCTCGCTCCCTCTATCTTTATCTGACAATTTCTCCCCAGATTTCTCGGATCATCAGGACCCCTCGGGGAAATGCCCTCCTGGTCGGTGTAGGGGGGTCTGGAAAACAGAGTCTGACAAAACTTGCGTCTTTCATCGCCGGTTACAAGACTTTCCAGATCACGCTCACTCGGTGAGTCACCTTTACCTCCACACACTCTAACTTTTTTCAAATTCAGTTTTCCCCTCCAGGATAAAATGAGTTTTCATCCATCTCCTATATTTTGGTGCAAGAGAATTCTCAATTCAAATTTGCATTAAACATTATTATACATCATCACATGGCCAGATAGTCTGTACTGTGCAACTATTTTATAACATAGTAATGACATAGTTAATAACATAGTTATAACAAATTAGTAACTAGTTCATAACTTCGTAATACACATACGACACTGTAATAATAGTATTTTTGTTTCTTTTTATGAAAATACTAAATTTTCCTATGTCATAAAGACAAAAACTTTTAACATATATTACCTACCTGGTAGGCAAAGGATAACCAAGGATTCAATTATTTACTTACACTTTCAGAAATTACACAATTTCAGGTGGTAATGTGGAAGCACTAAATGTTGTTGGAATCATGGTCTAGTGGTTAGCACACATGCTTTGAAACTGCTGAACCATGGTGCTCATGTGGACAGCAGTAGTTTGAATCAGGCTCACAACATTTCCAGAACCTTTCTCCCCCCACCCATTTCCTTTTTGCAATATAATATAAAAAAAGCCCTAAATGTTGAATTTATTGAAATATGCATAGCTAGTTGAACTTTGTCTGATGTAATGCAGTTTAGTTGTGCTCCAGTAGATGGTATCTGTGTATAAGAGTGTTTTGGCTTCCACTATCCCATTCAGCCCTGTTGTTGTAGACTTTAGAGGAAAGAAACCATAACCAGTCAACTGTGCAGTCTGCTTTAGACAATGAGACAAGACATTTTCAATTTAGCCCCTTGCCTTCCAACGCAACTGATAATCTGGTGCTAAAATTGAAAGCTGGAATATCTGCTAATCATTAAAGTGTGTAGAACGACAGGGGGCCATCTGTCAGGTGGATCTTTTTTTAGAGTGGCTTGTTCTTGACTCGGTGGGTTTTGGAGGGAATCGTTTTCTGAGGTGGGAATGGAACTTCTTGCCGACTGTAATTCCACAGCACTTTTCTTTGCTTGCTCTGCGATGATGGCAGCAAGCCTTTGGCAGTTTGACTCATATTTGGAGAGTGTTTATCATTGGCACATATATTTAATATTAATATAATTGAATCTGGTGTTCCTGTCAGAGTGTGTGTACATGTGTGATAGTCTCTGGAGAAAACATATGGCTTTTACCTTGCTGCCTTCAAAACACAGGCTGCAGGCAATGTTGAGAGAGCCAGGCAATATTTTCACACCCAGTTCCTTAAAGACACATGCTGGTTTGCATGCACAAACCTGTTGTGTTTCTAGGGAAGTAAAGTACTTGAGTAATTGTGCTTCATTACTATACTTAAGTATTAGAATGGCAGTTTGTACTTAACTCGAGTATTACTGAAACTGAATACTTGTATTTCAGCTTACAACCCCAATTCTGAAAAAGTTGGGACAGTATGAAAAATGATAATAAAAACATAAAGGAGTGATTTGTAAATTATATTCACCCTTTGCTATATTGAAAGCACTACAACTAAACATTATATGATGTTTTACCTTGTGAATTTAATTGTTTTTTTGAAAATGTATAGTAATTTCAAATCAGATGATTGCAACACGCTCCAAAAAAGTTGAGACGGGGGCAATTTAAGACTAATAACAATTTGACGAGTTGAAATAACAAGGTAATGTAAAACAGGAGATGTTAAACAGGTGAGGCAATCATGTCATAGTATATAAGGAGCCTCCAAAAACAGCCTAGTCTTTCAAGAGCAAGGATCATTCGAGACTTGTCAATTTGCCAACAGATGCTTCTGCAGATAATCCAGCACTTTGAGAACAATGTTCCCCTAAGACAAATTGGAAGAATTTTGGGTATTTCACCCTCTACAGTGCAAAATATAGTTAAAAGATTCAAGGAATCTGGTCAAATCTTGGTGTGTAAAGGGCAAGACGAAAACCACTTCTGAATGCGAGTGATCTCTGATCCCTCAGACATCACTATCTTAAAAAGCATCATTCATCTGTGATGGATATCATGAACATGGGCTTGGGATTACTTAAGTAACCTTTGTTAGTCAACACCATTCACCACTGTATCCACAGATGCAAGTTAATACTTTGCTAAGCAAAGCAGAAGCCCTACATCAACACTGTCCAGAAGTGCTGCCGACTTCTCTGGGCTCGTCACATTTTAGATGGAAAGTAGAACAGTGGAACTGTTTTTTGGTCTGACGAGTCCACATTTCAAATAGTTTTTGAAAAACACAGCTGTCGTGTTCTCTGGGCCAAAGAGGAAAAGGACCATCCAAGCTGTTATCAGAGTCAGGTGGTGTGTCAGTGACCATGGCATGGCTAATTCACACATCTGTGAGGGCACCATTAATGCAGACAGATATTTAAAAAAATTTGAGCAACATATACTGCCATCCAGCACCGTCTTTTCCAGGGACATCCCTGCATTTTCCAGCAGGACAACTTCAAACCACATACTGCCCGGATTACAAGTGCATGGCTGTGTAAGCAGAGAGTGTGGGTGCTAGACTGGCCTGCCTGCAGTTCTGACCTGTCTCCAATTGAGAATGTGTGGTGGATTATGAAGCGCAATAGATGGCAACGAAGACCCCTTACAATTATGCAGCTGAAGACCTGCATAATGGATGAATGGGGAGAATTCCACTTTCTAAACTTAACAGACATGTGTCCTCATTGCCCAAATGCTTAATAAGTGTTATTAGAAGAAATGGTGATATTTCACAGTGGTAAACATTTGACTGTCCCAAATTGTTTTTTTTTTTTTTTTTTTTTAAACAGCCAACAAAATGTATTTCAGTTTAAAATGTAACTGGCCACAACTATGGTTGTTTCTCCTTTTGAAGGGACCAGAGGGTGGAATTTATCAGTATTTCAGCGCAAAAACATGCTTATAAACTAACCAACCGCAATTCAGTCTAAACAGGGACTAAATGCACTGTAATTGCAGTATGCTGTGAGCATTTAAATTAAGTTATTGCCAATCTTTTCAGTACAAACATCCCTCTTTTCTATGTAAATTATGACAATGTGTTATGCTACTGGAAAGGACAAGATGAGAGAGTGGGGATCCAAATTTAGAACTATTTATTATGGAACTCAGAAGATGAAGAAGTAGAAACAATGATGAAAAAGCACTGGAGCAAAAGGGAAATCAAACATAACAGCAGTTTGCTGGCTAACATGCTACACTAATGTGCTAACAAGAACCAACAATGGGTGACGTAAACAAGAGGGTATATTATATCTGCAGCCAAACGTGTAATGCAGCACGTAATTTCGTTTTATCTATGATGTTGTCACGGTCACATAATTTTCATGAGACCAGGCTAGCGGTCAAAGACATCCACCAGATGCAAAAGTGTAATCAGTGTGAACGGCCCTTAAGAGGCGGTTACACTACACTTTGTGCTCCATTCACTCCCATTCAAACACGAGAGACTGGAAGCGCAAGCTCATGCAAAGAAATGTCATGCAGAGGACATGTGACCAATAGCAGATTGAAATGTCACACGCTGACCATTTGGCTCAATTATTGTTGCAGGAAAGTAAATAGACAATACATTTTAACATTTTAAATATAGTATTATTTGTCATCCAGGTTTGTTGCTTTTTTTCGAAAAAAAAAAAAAATTGCTCGCTCAAAGCTGAGTATGATACCCCCTTTAGACTTTTAATGGAGTAACATTTTGACACAGTATCCATACTTTAACTCTTATTTTAACTTGCTCTGGAGCCTACTTTTAACACCACATTGTGTTGAACTCTCCCTCTCTCTGTAGTTCCTACAACACCTCCAACCTGATGGAAGACCTGAAGAGCTTGTACAGGACTGCCGGACAGCAGGGCAAAGGCATCAGCTTCATCTTCACTGACAACGAGATCAAGGACGAGTCTTTCCTGGAGTACATGAACAACGTCCTGTCATCCGGAGAGGTCAGAGAACTGTTCTGAAATCACACTTATAGAAATGCTCTTCCTCACAGGCCTTTACAACATCAATTCCATAATTGTTTTTAGAGATCATCCTAAAATAAGCCAGGCTACATGTGGTGATTGAGCTCCCAAGGTCACTGCATATGTTCTCCTGAAACTCAACCTTTAGTTTATCATAAATGAGTCAGAAATCCTGAGGCGCTGTAATGAAATAAACAAAGGGAGCATGTTAGCCTGTCCTCTGACAAATTACAGAGCTCATTCTGTGTGGTAATGATTCACAAATAAATGAGAACTGTGTGGTACGAGATGCATTGCTTTATATTGGGGAGACAGATGGATTTGTCAAGGAAGGGGAAAAAAATGGCAGCTCTGCATCCTGGAATGTACAGGTGCATCTCAATAAATTAGAATGTCGTGGAAAAGTTCATTTATTTCAGTAATTCAACTCAAATTGTGAAACTCGGGTATTAAATAAATTCAATGCACACAGACTGAAGTAGTTTAAGTCTTTGGTTCTTTTAATTGTGATGATTTTGGCTCACATTTAACAAAAACCCACCAATTCACTATCTCAAAAAATTAGAATATGGTGACATGCCAATCAGCTAATCAACTCAAAACACCTGCAAAGGTTTCCTGAGCCTTCAAAATGGTCTCTCAGTTTGGTTCACTAGGCTACACAATCATGGGGAAGACTGCTGATCTGACAGTTGTCCAAAAGACAATCATTGACACCCTTCACAAGGAGGGTAAGCCACAAACATTCATTGCGAAAGAAGCTGGCTGTTCACAGAGTGCTGTATCCAAGCATGTTAACAGAAAGTTGAGTGGAAGGAAAAAGTGTGGAAGAAAAAGATGCACAACCAACCGAGAGAACCGCAGCCTTATGATTGTCAAGCAAAATCGATTCAAGAATTTGGGTGAACTTCACAAGGAATGGACTGAGGCTGGGGTCAAGGCATCAAGAGCCACCACACACAGACGTGTCAAGGAATTTGGCTACAGTTGTCGTATTCCTCTTGTTAAGCCACTCCTGAACCACAGACAACGTCAGAAGCGTCTTGGCTAAGGAGAAGAAGAACTGGACTGTTGCCCAGTGGTCCAAAGTCCTCTTTTCAGATGAGAGCAAGTTTTGTATTTCATTTGGAAACCAAGGTGCTAGAGTCTGGAGGAAGGGTGGAGAAGCTTATAGCCCAAGTTGCTTGAAGTCCAGTGTTAAGTTTCCACAGTCTGTGATGATTTGGGGTGCAATGTCATCTGCTGGTGTTGGTCCATTGTGTTTTTTGAAAACCAAAGTCACTGCACCCGTTTACCAAGAAATTTTGGAGCACTTCATGCTTCCTTCTGCTGACCAGCTTTTTAAAGATGCTGATTTCATTTTCCAGCAGGATTTGGCACCTGCCCACACTGCCAAAAGCACCAAAAGTTGGTTAAATGACCATGGTGTTGGTGTGCTTGACTGGCCAGCAAACTCACCAGACCTGAACCCCATAGAGAATCTATGGGGTATTGTCAAGAGGAAAATGAGAAACAAGAGACCAAAAAATGCAGATGAGCTGAAGGCCACTGTCAAAGAAACCTGGGCTTCCATACCACCTCAGCAGTGCCACAAACTGATCACCTCCATGCCACGCCGAATTGAGGCAGTAATTAAAGCAAAAGGAGCCCCTACCAAGTATTGAGTACATATACAGTAAATGAACATACTTTCCAGAAGGCCAACAATTCACTAAAAATGTTTTTTTTATTGGTCTTATGATGTATTCTAATTTTTTGAGATAGTGAATTGGTGGGTTTTTGTTAAATGTGAGCCAAAATCATCACAATTAAAAGAACCAAAGACTTAAACTACTTCAGTCTGTGTGCATTGAATTTATTTAATACCCGAGTTTCACAATTTGAGTTGAATTACTGAAATAAATGAACTTTTCCACGACATTCTAATTTATTGAGATGCACCTGTATATATCAAATTTTTTTTTTTTAAGTAAATTTACAGTTAAGATGATTGTGCCTTTTACTACCATTGACCCAAAAATAAGAATTATCTCATAATTTACTCACCATCATGTCATTTCAAACGCATTTGACTTTCTTTCTTATGTGAAGCTCAAAAGGAAATGTTTTAATGAATATCTCGATCTGTCTTTTCAATACAATGGCAGTGGATAGTTCCTCACTTGTAATGAAGAACAAAAAAAAAAGGATCCAAAAGTATCATAAAAGTAGTCCATGCGGCTTGTGCATCATATTTAAAATCTTCTACAGGCATACAATAGGTTTTGATAAGGAAAAACCCAGAATATAAATCATTTCTGAGTGAAAATCTTGATGACTGTCATAAAAGAAGCTTGTTCACAGGGGCGCACATTCTCATGCGAGAACGTGTGCCCCTGAGTTGTTTAACACTCAAAATAACTCGTTATCTCGTTAACATGTGTATTCCAAAAAAAAAAGAAAAAGAAAAAAAGAAAGTCATACAGGTTTGGAATGAGGGTGAGTAATCAGACTGATCTTACAGTGAAATCGGAAACAGTAGGTTGACTTTTTTTTTGTTTTGTTTTTTTATATAACAATTTGTCTGTGCTTACCAAATTCGAAATACTGCCCCCAGTGGTCAAATCGGTAAGTGTTGTTGGGCGAATGGGCACGTGTGAGCACCATTTTCTGGGGAGGGGCGCCATAAGCGAGTTGAGAAGTGAGTTGTTTTCAGCTGCACAAGTTGTAATACAGTGAAAAGAAATGCATATTTTATTAAACAGTTACTGTGAAGAGGAATGCATATTTTATAAACTGAAGCCCCCAACCCAAACCCCAAACCTAAACCTAACAATCAGTGGATTAAAAATGTAATGTTAGAGAGAAACATGCAACCTCCGAATTGCTTTAATTATGCAAACGCGATGACTTTCTGGTTTCATCATTGGATTAGAACCAGGGTCTCCCACGCTGCTGACACAACTCGCTTCCATTCACAAAAAAAAAAAAAAACGTGTGGAAAGAGAAACGGATCCTGCAATTTCACGCAGTATTGTGCACCGTCAGGCAGCACAGGAGATGATCAGGAGGGGGCAGTTGTGTCTCATTCTATGAACAAACACTGATTTCTAATGATTTAGTCAACCTGTTAATGCAAGTTAGAGATCTTTGCCTGTCGGTTTTTTAAGTATGACTTTGGGTTCGGGTTTGTAATTAATGAAAACATAAATTATAGGGCAGGATGAAATGCACATGAAATGATTCAAATATGTTTAACGCTGCTAAGACATTTACTTTACATTAGCCTTGATTTCTAAGAACTGTTCAGTACACACAAGCAACAGCCAGACATGCTCCTGGATCAGTAAATGATAAGAAACGTTGTACACGTTAATGAGAAGTCCATCAGAGTACATCAGCAGCAAAACATGTTACATATGTAAGAACAGTGTACTGTACATCCAAGCAGAAATTGCTGTATTATTTAATGCAGATTTGCATTTCTGTGCATTGTGATATATATATATATATATATTGATGAGGCTCTAAAATGTAAAGATTAAAATTGTAAGTGCTTAAGTAGAGTTTAGAACCAGCGACACACTAGTCTAGAAACTGGCTGTTGGATGTTTTTTCATCCTTTTGAACTGTATATATTTTATCTAGGGCTGTCAATCAATTAAAATGTTTAATCAAATTAATTACATGGTATACCAATTAATTAATCAAATTAATTGAAATTAATCGCATACATAAATACAGTATTTGCTGAGAATGCCCCTCAAATAACAATAATTCAATGTATAATGACTAATTAACTATAAATAGTTACATTTTAATAATAATAAATAAAATATATATATTTTAAAAAATTATAATACAGAAAATTACATTATTTAGGCATACAATTTAAGCATTAAAAAATACAATACAAAAAGTGGCTTTAGAAGTCAATGAATTGTTTATTTCCACATTATTGAACATAAGCCAATCATTAGCCTACAGTTCACAGCAATCCATTTTGCAATTGAATTCATCAATCAGTCTGAGATTTATTATTAGGTCTTGTTGTCTAAGGACACGTCAGTGTACAGTTGCATCACACGGACGCTTTTGGGGCATTTCGGTTCCGTTGCATCATAAACATACCGTTTTTAGGATGCTGTGTCAAGTTAAACGAAGTTTGAAACTTAGAAAAACATGTCTTGAGATCCCTGCCTTTGGATTTTTGATCCATCAAGATGTGTTTGTATGAAAGAAAATGTTCTCATCTTGTGTTGTCTGCACTCGGTAAGAGTGTTTTGTTCTCTGTCTGTTTGAGCTGCACGTTGTCTATACAGCTGGAGATTTGCTTACTGCCCCCTGGAGAAAACAGGTGGTGCTCCATGCTTGAATTGCTTACAAGGAAGAAATATTCCTTATTACAGTCTGGGGACATGAAGTTATTTGTATATAATTAATCGCACTGAATTAACATGTTAAATTGATGGCCCTAATTTTATCTTAACCTAATTTAAAGTTACTGTATGCCATTACTGTTCTTACTACTGCTTGCAGGTTCATTTGATCTTTTCAACCTCCCATGCACCACCTGGTGGATATTGTGAGAAGCAAAACAAATGTATTTAAATTCCAAGAAGTCCGCCAGACCAATCCTGTGCGAGATTGCATGATGTGTTGTGTGAAGCTGTCTGAAAAAGCACACGTTTTAAAAGGCCACATCTGTAAACACACTGTAGCCAATGCAGAAATGTTTTAATAGGTGGGGCTTGTCAGTGAGTATCGCTACATAGTAGATCAACTCTTTTATTTGAAGAGAGAGAGAGCAGGTAGCTACAGGGAGGATACATTTAAGTCTTCTTGAAAGAGAATAAGCACTGTTAAGTGCGAGGAGCTTTACAGAATGTGTGTAATTAACACCATGCACCAATGTATCTTTCCCTCTATTCCTGAATATATAAAGGTGTTTGAGAATAATTGGATGTCATTCAGCAGCAGGGTTCACCTCTCCAGCCCTCTGGGTTTTTACCTCAGTCATAAAGTCTTAAACAGCTTTTTGGTCAGCTGGGTTAGGTTAATGCTGTTATTTCATTAATTATGCTGTTAAGTACATAAAGAGAATCGACTGCACCAGAAAAGAGCACTCGAGGACCCGGGAAGAGATGGCCCTGCTCAGGAATATTAATGAAACACACAGGCCCTCAGTTATATTGAGGATCTCAGGGCTTAGTTGGGAAACTGATGAGGCGAGACTGGGGTGTCATGGAGGAAGACAGAGGCAAGAACAAATGCAGTTCAGTGAAAGATATTATCCAAGACTCTGAAAAGAGCAGAGCAGCGAGATAAATCCTAAAGAGACATGACTAGACAGGCTCTTCCAGCATTTTCTCTCATGGTAATTGCTGTATTTCTGTAAAACTGAGAGTATTATCTGTGTGGTACTCTGTCAGGCAGTGCAGGTCTGAATAGTGAAACTAAAGTTGAAATATATTGCCTTGTTTCAGTCATGCACTGATCAATTTGTAATCTTTCTGAGTGTTTTTTTTTTTTCTCTCTCTTAAAAAACCCTTGTAGTGTAGTCAAAAATAATAAGTATTTCAGCACAGTTTATGTGTGTTGTAGGTAGTTGGTGTGAATGGCTTTGGTTTCAACTTCCATGTTTTTTCCACACTAAAAAAAAAAGAAAAAGAAAAAAGCTTTGTCTGAAATTGTTTCAGTCATGGACTGTGTTTCCGCGTGTTTGAAATTAGTTTTATTAGCTTACTATTACTATGTTATCTCTACACAAACACTTTGTGTAGAAAGAACCTAGTTAAACTGGGTAAACCCAACACAATAGGATATGTCAATGTAACTCAAATAAATCTCTTTTATTTCTTTATGTACTAAGTAGTGAAAGTGAATGTTAGCATGCTAAATGCTGTGGCTTTCCTACAGCAATTGTGAAGCTGTGTTCATGATACGCGTTAGTCAAGCAGCGCTTTGAACTCCACATGAAAAGCTCATGTGTTTTGATGATAGTAAGAATTGACATGCTTCTGTGGTAATTAAAATGTGCCTTACATAGGAAGAAAAACACTTGATTTTCATCACAAGACCCATCTAGGCTTGTTTTGTACATCAAATAGTGTAAAGAGCTCCTTTCTCCATCATTTGATGTGCTGATGTGTGTGTGTGTGTTTTGTGGTGTGTGCGTCAGTTTAATGAGGAAATCCTCCTCCCAGTTTCATCAATGCTACTTTAACACCACAAAAATTATTAATCAAATAAATTGAGTAAACTTCCATTTTACAAATTTAATTGGATAGAAATAAAGTGAAATCAGATTTTCTAGAATTTAGTTCATTTTAATTAAATAAATTCAACAAGCAGCATAACCATAGTGGGCTTGGTGATATAGATTTTTGGATGATATTCTACATACATATCAGTGTTTTTGCTCTGAAATGGCTTAAAAGGGTGGCATAGAGAGGACAGTTTGAACTGATTCACAGAAATAAACAGAATTTACCAACTCTATTGGCACTTTTGCCACTGAAGTCAGAGACACTATTTAAAAGTTTCCGTCTCAAGTCATGAGACAAGGAGATATCGCAAAACTAATATAATGACATTGTTTTTTGAACACAATGTGGAAGTGTAAAGCACATTGTGATTATAAATGTTGCTTAATTTAATACCTTCAGCAAAATAGTCACAAATACATTGTGAATATTCAATATTTTGTTCAGCCCTAGTCCATAGTGTTTAAATGAATTTATTCCCAATGAGTTTGATCACATTAATGGAATAATTCACACAATAATGAAAATGTTTTGCATAATTTACTCGTCCTTATGCTGTTCTAAACTTGTATGGCATTCTTACTTCCATAGAACAAAAAAGGGGATGTTTTGAAACTAAAGCAACAGAGATAAGGGGGTTTCATAGATTAAAGAAGTCCATTGAAGTAGTCCTTTTGACTCATGCACTATATTCTTAACATATTCCAGATATCCCTAGGTCTTCTAAAGCCATATAATAGCTTTGTGTGAAGAACAAGCCAAAATTTTAGTCGTTTTAACCTGACAATCTTGTCGACAGCTGTAGCTCTCAAATATTGTTCACTTTTGATATGATGTCTTGTGATCAGTTATGAGCATTACTGACGTCAATCCTTGCATAATAAAGCCCTGTTTGGATGGCAATTGTTTCTCATGGTGATGCCTGTAAAAGTCAATTTGCATCGCTCCTCTGTGATCAAACTCATGCATTCAGATGACAGTTAAATCATGGGGGACGAGTGAGACTATTCATGGATCACATGATTCTAAGTTGTGCTTGTTAAATAGACAATTTCTCAGTTCACAAACTGTGTCCTCTCTATTTGCATTCAAATATGTTTGGAATTATTCTAAAGTGAAAATATAGTTTTCAAAGCATGTATGAGGGAACAAGCTGCAAAGCGCTGCGGACATTTACAGTGTACATTTTCACATTCGGCACAAGCCAGAATAATTGCGAAGAGCAATTAAACTAATCAAGAAACAGTAAGGACAAGACTGTTTGACAATTCAAGCCAAATAAATTTGTCAGTTGGGGTACGCATGCTTCGTTTCTCACCCGTACTTAAGGAGAGAGAGAAGCCGCACATATCACGGACAGTAAAGATAGTTAAAATTAAATTTGAAGCGATATGGTTAAAATGGTTTTCTTATGTTTTATCTATCAAAATGATGGACGTCATTTGAATTTATCCATCAGTGTTTTATTTAAAGTGAAATTAAACCTTTTAAATAAGGTAGACATTGACCCAGCCACTTTTCTGGGACTAGTCACAAGACCCATATAAACAAGTAGTTGTGCAAGCCCTATGTATAAATGTAAATAGTACACGTTTCTATATTAAAATGTTATATATGAAAATTTTATTACATACCTGATGCTGCCATAATAATGGCCCATTTCAAAAGTTTATGTGATCTGGCTCTCGTTTTTCTTTTCCTTATACTTAAGAGTTGCCACTCACTGGGGTGGAGTGGCGACATAATTTTATTATTGTGAATTATTTTTGTAAAAATCAAACATTTCTGTCACATAATCCACCGTTGTTGAAAACTGTACATTACCACCAAAGCTGTTACTGTGCAGTGCAACTTACAGTGGTCAAAAAAATATTTCCAAATCAACTTTTGGATTATAAACTCGGAGGTGTGGATTCGGACGGTAATTAAATTAACACACGACCTTGGTGTTTGTCAAAAAGCAGTAGGTAATTCGGCCGGGAATTTCCTCGCTGGAGGTGGTAGAGATTCGGACAGCAATAAAATCACCGTCTACCCCCTGTAAATGTTGGAATTACCTCACATCCCCAAAATAAATGCCATCCGAATAGGGCTTAATTTGAATTGAGTTTTGAGAGCTACATGATTTCAGGGTGAACAAGCTTCAAAAATATCTCCTTTTGAATTCTACAAACAAAAGAAAGTCATATGAGTTTGGAACAACATAAGGGTGAGTGAAATTTTGAAAGAATTTTCATTCTCGGGTGAACTATTCCTTTAACTGATTCAGAGATTGGACAAAAAGCTTTTCTATAGATTTTTACAAGAATGACAAAAAATCGTTTTAACATCTCCCCTCCCTCGCAGGAGTAATTTTTCTCTCAGGTATGTCGTTATGTCTAGACTGAACATTTGTCAAAAACTTCCAGCAAAATCAGCGCTAGGTTTAATCTAATAAGGTGTGAAATATTCTCTCTGACACAGGTGTCCAATCTGTTTGCCCGTGATGAAATTGACGAGATACTTAGTGACCTAATTCCAGTCATGAAGCGGGAGTTTCCACGGCGACCACCCACGAATGAAAACCTGCATGAGTATTTTATGAGCAGAGTGAGACAGAACCTTCACGTGGTCCTGTGCTTCTCTCCAGTTGGGGAGAGGTTTCGCAACCGGGCTTTGAAGTTTCCTGCTCTCATTTCTGGGTGCACCATGGACTGGTTTAGCCGCTGGCCTAAAGATGCTCTGATTGCAGGTCAGTGAAATGTGTTGGTCAGACTCAAGGAAAAAAGTTTATAATACCTGGAGAGAATTATCTGTTAGCATTCCCATTTATCTCAATGGCAGCTGATCAGCTGGCGCATACAGCCCTAGAATTATACAATTGGGGGGCCACCATCATTGCGTCATGGGCACTGGGTTTTGGGGACTTTTTTTTAGCCATTTATGTGAGCTGTAAAGATCATTAGACACTAATCACTCTATATTAGAACTAGATATAGAACAGTTCTATATTAAAACAGACAGTAAAATATATTTCTATTCATGCTATTAAGAGACCTCAATCGGCAAAGGTGGAACAACTGCTATAATATATACCAAGCAGTGTTGGGAGGGATAATTTTAAATGTATTCCAGTACAGATTACAGAACACTCAAATATAATTTGTAAAGTATCCATTTAGATTACTCAGGTTAGAAACATAATCTAAATACTCTGGATTACTTCTTTAGCACTGGCAGACTTTTTCACTTGTTTTTACAATAAGCACACTGTAAACCCTAATAAGTTAGCAGAACTAAAAAAAAAAATTAGGCAGTCAGTTACATCACATTTGACACATGTTAATGTTTTAAAACTTAAGTTAATAGAATTTTCAGATTTTTATTTGGTACTAGACATGCATGTTAATTGCTCTTAACTTGAAATATTGAGTAAGCTACTATAACTCATACATTTTAATAGCACTTAACTTTAAATTGAACTCTTTGGCTGAACTTAATACTTAATACTTCAAGAAGAGGCAATGAATGCTAGCATGCTGAATACATGGTAATTGGAAACACTATGCTTTAGCACAGCTAAAGTTAATTAAACTCAAAACTATAAAAGAATTCAGAATACTCAAATCAAATCAAATCAAATCAAATCACTTTTATTGTCACACAACCATATGCACCAAGTGCATCAGTGGGTGAAAGTCTTGGGTGCAGTTCCGAGCAACATAGCAGTCATGACAGTGATGAGACATACTGTATACCAATTTACAATAAACATCAGATATACACAACACAATTTACATATCTAATATACACATAATTACACACAATAAACACAATAATAATATACAATGTACAGTATACAATACACACAATATAGAATACACATACAATATACAGCAGAAATTGTGAAATTTTGGCATTAATTTTGAAAATATGACAGATCATGCATGAAACCTGACCTTGAGTCATATTTTCAAAATCAATGCCAAAATTTCAAAATTTCTGCCAGGGTATGCAAACTTTTGAGCACAACAGTAAATAGTATCTAAAGTATATATAAAATATACAGTAGGTTGTATTGTACTGTATTGACATTCAGACTGTCGGTTGATAGTCAGTTGCCAGTGTGTAGTTAAGAGAGAATATATTTATGACAGTCCAGTGTGAGATAATAAGATTAATAAAGTGCAGTGCTGATGTATATTGATCGTGAGAAATCAAGAGTTCAAAAGTCTGATTGCTTGGGGGAAGAAGCTGTCATGGAGTCGGTTGGTGCGGGTCCTGATGCTGGTGTAGAACCGTGTGAGGATGTGGTGGTTCATTCCAAACTTGAGAGATTGTGCTTCTGACACCAGCATGTCAGAGTGTGCACCTCCTCTCTGTAGGCTGTTTCATCATTGTCAGTGATCAGACCTACCACCGTCGTGTCATCAGCAAACTTAATGATGGCATTGGAGCTATGTGTTGCCACACAGTCATGTGTGTACAAGGAATACAAGAGTGGGCTGAGAACACAGCCCTGTGGGGCTTCAGTGTTGAGGGTCAGCGATGAGGAGATGTTGCTGCCTATTCTAACCACCTGGTGTCTGCTTGACAGGAAGTCCATGATCCAGCTGCACAGCGAGCTCTTTAAGCCCAGAGCCCGGAGTTTCACATCAAGCTTGGAGGGCACTATGGTGTTGAATGCTGAGCTGTAGTCTACAAACAGCATTCTCACATAAGTGTTCCTTTTTTCCAGGTGGGAGAGAGCAGTGTGTAGTGTAGATGCAATGGCATCATCAGTGGAGCGGTTGTTGTGGTAAGCAAACTGCAATGGGTAGATGAGTAGATGTAATCTCTGATTAGCCTCTCAAAGCATTTGCTGATGATGGGGGTCAGAGCAACAGGACGCCAGTCATTTAAGCAAGTGATTTTGGATTGCTTTGGTAAAGGCACAGTGGTGGACATTTTGAAGCATGTGGGGACAAGGAGAGGGAAAGGTTGAAAATATCCGTAAAATCACCAGCCAGTTGGCTCGTGCACGCTCTGATGACGTGGCCCGTAATGCCGTCTGGACCTGCGGTTTTACGGATATTCACCCATCAGAAGGATTGGGTTACATCTGCTACAGAGACGGAGAATGAACTAACCTCTGTAGCTTCGGCCGCGAGAGCTCTCTCCACGAGGGCGGAGTTATTTCCCTTGAAAAGAGCATAAAATGTATTTAGCTCATCTGGGAGAGAGGCAGTGGTGTTCACGGCAGAGTTTTTATTCCCTTTGTAGTCCATGATGATATTAATTCCCTGCCACATGCTTCTAGAGTCAGTGGTGTTGAACTGTCCTACAATCTTGTCCCTATACTGGCGTTTGGCTGCTCTAATAGTTTTGCGGAAGGCATAACTGGCTTGATTATGCTCCTCCGCGTTCTCGGAATTAAAAGCGGAGGTCTGTGCATTAAGTGCCACGTGAACATCGCTATTAACCCATGGTTTCTGGTTGGGGTAGATCTGTATTGTTTTGATCGGAACAATGTCCTCTATGCACTTTCTGATTAAACATGTTATGCTATCAGCGTAAACCTCGATGTCGTCATCAGAGGCGGACCGGAACATCTTCCAGTCCACGTGATCAAAACAGTCTTGTAGCGTAGAATCTGATTGGTCCAACCAGCACTGGATCATTCTGAGGGTGGGTGCTTCCTGTTTCAGTTTCTGCCTGTAAGCGGGCAGAAGGAGAACGGAAGAGTGGTCTGATTTGCCAAATGGTGGGCGGGGGAGGGATTTGTAGCCATCCCAGAAGGGAGAGTAGCAATGGTCCAAAACCCAGTCCCCTCGGGTATGTTGGTGGTATTTTGGAGCATTTGATTTGAAATTGGCTTTGTTAAAGTCCTCGGTCACGATGAACACGGCCTCAGGGTGTGTGGTTTCCTGCTCACTTATACTCCCATACAGTTCTTTGAGTGCCCGGTCTGTGTCGGCTTGTGGTGGGATGTACACAGCAGTGATAATGACCGCTGTGAATTCCCTCGGTAGCCAGAATGGTCGACACAGAAGCATGAGAAATTCCAGATCAGGAGAGCAGAAAGACTTGATAGAATGTACATTCCTCTGATCACACCAGGATTTGTTGATCATAAAAAATACACCACCACCTCTGCTTTTACCTGAGAGGTCTTTCGCTCTGTCCGCTCAGTGCACGGAGAACCCCACAGGTTCGATGGCTGAGTCTGGAATCTCCTCAGACATTCAAGTTTCTGTAAGGCAGATAATGCAGCAGTCCCTTGTCTCGTTGGAAAGAGATCCACGCTCTCAGCTCGCAGAGCTTTTTGTCCAGAGATTGAACATTTGCCAGTAGAATACTGGGTAGCGGGGGTCGATTTGCACAATGTCTTACTCTGATGAGAACACCGGCACTATTTCCCCTTTTCCTCCTGTGTTTCTGTGGCCGGGAAGCCCAGACAAAGGGCTTTGCTGGGGTGTTTGTAAACAGCGGGTCGGCATTGAGGAATTTGAAGTCCGGTTTTCAGTGTGCAATTGCAGAACCAATGTCCAAAAGTGTTTGTGAATCATATACAATAATGCAGACAACATCCAAGGCAAAAAACATAAGAACTGTATACAAAACAAACAAAAAACTGCAATGTTGTGTCGGAGCTCGCAACGCAGCAGCCATACTCGCCGCCATCTTGAGTCCACGGATACTTAAACGGTGTCAGTTTCGTGAACTCAAAAGAAAGTTCAAAATACTCATCAATGTTTATTTATTTGAACTAATTTGTTTGATTTAATTTTTCTCTACTTAAAACAGTTAATTATTTTGAACATTAGGGTTTACAGTGAAAAAATCTGCTAGTCAAAATACACTTTTATTGAAAATACATTCTCTGAAAAAAACCTAAATATCTTATGCAGTTTTGCTTCTCAAGTAAATTAATCTTGTTGATTTAAAAAAAATAATAATGTTTTACAGGAAAACAATACATAAATTCTCATTCTTTTTTGCAGTAAATCATTGCCTAAAATCAAAGGCCTTTCTATAGAAAACAAAATATGATCTGAAGTGGATTTTCTTAATAGAATTTATTAAAAAATATAACTCTGTGTGTTAACAGGCACATGTATTAGCGTTTTAGCTTAGCATAAAGCTTAATGTTTACATGATACTTTACTTAAGGTTAACTGTTCCTGGTGCTCCAAACATACTTCAAAACCACAGAGTGTATACAAAGTTATCTTTTTCTAATTGTATGTGGATTCTGATCATAGAATGAGGCATAAAATATAATATTTGTTGTTTTGTATATGATTAAGTAGGGGTGTAACCCTGGTGTCCTGGCCAAATTCCCCCCACTGGCCCTTATCAGTCATGGCTTCCTAATAATCCCCATCCATGAATTGGCTCTATCACTCTCCTCTCTCCTCTCCACCAATAGCTGGTGTGGTGAGCGTACTGGCGCACTATGGCTGCCGTCGCACCATCCAGGTGGATGCTGCACACTGGTGGTGGTTGAGGAGAGTCCCCTGTTCACTGTGTAAAGCACTTTGAGTGTAGTGTCAGAAAAGCGCTATATAAATGTAACGTTCATTCATTCATGATTCTAAAAGCTAAACATACTTTATTCTTGTAAAAAATCACCAAACATTTAAAATTAAATATGTAACTTCGTTACAAATTCTGTTACTCTGCAAAACTGACTATAATTATGCAAAAATAAAAAATAAAAAAAATACAATTTCATCAGATTACACGGCTGCTTTTGAATGACAGTCAATAGAGAAATATGCTTTTGGTTACATAAAGATACTTATGGCATCTTCCAGCAGGGGCTAAATTCCAGATCTAACCAGCCAAACCTTGACCCCCTGGTCAGGCCAGATTTACATGTAAATGATCAACATTCAACTCAAGGTCTTACCAGCTAATTGTCCATTCGCAATATAGCCACCATGACTTACTGCCAAAGTAAAACTGCTTATCTCGCACTGTTTAACTCCGAACAGATAAACAAGGAATTAAAGCAAGGCACAAACTGTTCCACAATCAATTTAAATCAATCCCATTTTAGAGAACATCACTTCAGTGGAAGGGTTACTGTAGCTAAAAGTGAAGCTACAAGCAATAATTTAAACAAGCATATTGAAAAACAATCAAGAGAAACATCACTGCAATCATCCATAGCAGAATGAGTGTCCTTGCTGAATAAACAGTGTTTTTAATGTGTAAGAGTAAGAAAACAACAAGTTTTTTGTTTGTTTTTCCTCAGTGTCAGAGCACTTCCTCTCCATGTATGACATAGACTGCACACCCGAGGTAAAGGGAGAAGTAGTTCAGTGCATGGGCTCCTTTCAGGATGGAGTGGCAGAAAAGTGTGCTGATTATTTCCAGAGATATCGACGTTCCACACATGTCACACCAAAATCCTACCTGTCCTTCATCCACGACTACAAGACCATCTACAAAGAGAAGCATTCAGAGGTTCAGACTCTCGCTGACAGGTCAATATTATCTAAACTAGTTCAACTATGAGATTTTTTATTTATTTATTTTTATTAGAGAAAAATTATAAACACACTATACCGATACTGACCAACTGAGTTTATTGGAAAATAATCTATGGAGTGTGAAAGCATGTGTCATAGATATTAATGCCCAAGTGTATTATTTTACTAGGATGAACACCGGCCTCCAGAAACTCAAAGAAGCTGCCGAGTCAGTTGCTGCCCTCAGCAAAGAGCTGGAGGTCAAGGAAAAAGAACTTCAGATCGCTAATGAAAAGGCTGACATGGTAACTGAATGTATATTCTTGAGAAGCATGAAATGCCACAGCTTTTACAACATTGATATTAGTGTTTTCATTTTTCTTTATCAGGTGTTGAAAGAGGTGACCGTGAAGGCTCATGCTGCAGAAAAGGTCAAAGTTGAGGTTCAAAAGGTTAAAGATAAAGCTCAGGCCATCGTTGACACCATCTCTGCAGACAAGGCCATTGCTGAAGAGAAGCTGGAAGCTGCCAAACCTGCTCTGGAGGAGGCTGAGGCCGCACTGCAGGTCAGAAACTATATGGAGCCAAAATATAACAGAGAACAACAGAGTTATAAAGAAGATAAGGAAGAACGGTTCTGTATTTTATTTTTTATTTATTTATTTTTTTTGCCCCACTTTATATTACATGTATACAAAGCTACATAATGTAACTTTTGGCCCTCTAGCGGTTAAAAAATAAAACTGCATGTGTCTTGTGGAAGAACATTGTTTTGGTAATGACGTTAGGTGTGGTTCGGCTCTGCTCCTCTGCGTGGATGAATGTGGTTCGAGGCACCGGTATACACTGGATACAGGACATCTTATCAGAGCGAATGGATATATAAATAAATAATGAAAGAAAGGAAAAGACGTATATCCGAAAACATGTCATCTGAGCAGATAAGCGCCATATCTTATGCTGTTGTTTTGACTTATTGGAAACATTGATGTTTTGAAATAAATGACGTTACAAAAGTTAGGCAACATTTGTTAACATTAGACATAATGATTGTTAGTCTTGATAAGGTCAAATGTTGTACATTTTTAATAACTGCAGGATATAGTAATACAGGCCAAATAGACCTCGATAGTAACTGATTTATAGATTGTCATTGTTACCAACCAGTGGCCAACATAATTTCAAGACTCACATGTCTTTGGCAAGCCTAGGACTAAAAGATTTATTTATATACAGGTGCGTCTCAATAAATTAGAATGTCGTGGAAAAGTTCATTTATTTCAGTAATTCAACTCAAATTGTGAAACTCGTGTATTAAATAAATTCAGTGCACACAGACTGAAGTAGTTTAAGTCTTTGGTTCTTTTAATTGTGATGATTTTGGCTCACATTTAACAAAAACCCACCAATTCACTATCTCAACAAATTAGAATATGGTGACACGCCAATCAGATAATCAACTCAAAACACCTGCAAAAGTTTCCTGGTCTCTCAGTTTGGTTCACTAGGCTACACAATCATGGTGCTGACTGCTGATCTGACAGTTGTCCAGAAGACAATCATTGACACCCTTCACAAGGAGGGTAAGCCACAAACATTCATTGCCAAAGAAGCTGGCTGTTCACAAAGTGCTGTATCCAAGCATGTTAACAGAAAGTTAAGTGGAAGGAAAAAGTGTGGAAGAAAAAGATGCACAACCAACCGAGAGAACCGCAGCCTTATGAGAATTGTCAAGCAAAATCGATTCAAGAATTTGGGTGAACTTCACAAGGAATGGACTGAGGCTGGGGTCAAGGCATCAAGAGCCACCACACACAGACGTGTCAAGGAATTTGGCTACAGTTGTCGTATACCTCTTGTTAAGCCACTCCTGAACCACAGACAACGTCAGAGGCGTCTTACCTGGGCTAAGGAGAAGAAGAACTGGACTGTTGCCCAGTAGTCCAAAGTCCTCTTTTCAGATGAGAGCAAGTTTTGTATTTGATTTGGAAACCAAGGTCCTAGAGTCTGGAGGAAGGGTGGAGAAGCTCATAGCCCAAGTTGCTTGAAGTCCAGTGTTAAGTTTCCACAGTCTGTGATGATTTGGGGTGCAATGTCATCTGCTGGTGTTGGTCCAATGTGTTTTTTGAAAACCAAAGTCACTGCACCCATTTACCAAGAAATTTTGGAGCACTTCATGCTTCCTTCTGCTGACCAGCTTTTTAAAGATGCTGATTTCATTTTCCAGCAGGATTTGAACGTCACTGCCACACTGCCAAAAGCACCAAAAGTTGGTTAAATGACCATGGTGTTGGTGTGCTTGACTGGCCAGCAAACTCACCAGACCTGAACCCCATAGAGAATCTATGGGGTATTGTCAAGAGGAAAATGAGAAACAAGAGACCAAAAAATGCAGATGAGCTGAAGGCCACTGTCAAAGAAACCTGGGCTTCCATACCACCTCACCAGTGCCACAAACTGATCACCTCCATGCCACACCGAATTGAGACAGTAATTAAAGCAAAAGGAGCCCCTACCAAGTATTGAGTACATATACAGTAAATGAACATACTTTCCAGAAGGCCAACAATTCACTAAAAATGTTTTTTTTTATTGGTCTTATGATGTATTCTAATTTGTTGAGATAGTGAATTGGTGGGTTTTTGTTAAATGTGAGCCAAAATCATCACAATTAAAAGAACCAAAGACTTAAACTACTTCAGTCTGTGTGCACTGAATTTATTTAATACACGAGTTTCACAATTTGAGTTGAATTACTGAAATAAATGAACTTTTCCACGACATTCTAATTTATTGAGATGCACCTGTAAATAATTGCCATTATAAAGAAAAATACACATGTGTGCTAGCAAGTGAAAAGTTCTTCACCGAATACAGTATGATTATTGTATTTTCACTACACACACACAGAAGTGCATTGTATCAAATGCTTAAGTACATTGTAATTAAAGACACCAATATAAAGTGGCTCCTTTTTTTTTTTTTTTTTTGGGTGGAGAGGGGAGAGGAGGGTTGCTTCAGTTGCTGCTGTGTGATGTTTGTGGGGCATTAAGGTGCCTGCAGCTTTGGTGTAATTACATGCTGCCTTGTTGGGTGTAAAAATAGTCTGTTTGATGGCAGGGTTGCTGTAGGGGGCTGACAGCAGCCCTCTCTAACCAACCCAACACACCCACATACACACCCACTCAATCATACAACCACCCAAACATATACCCCACCCCTTCCCTTCACCACCCGTCCACTGCCTACCTCCCATGAATCCTACCATAATGAATCCCATAATTATTGGGAGTCGCTCTTTTTCTCTATTTTCCCTTTGCTGTGTAAATCTCTAGATCTTTCCTGCGTATCTTCAGTGGGATTCCCAAAGCTCTTAAAGTGGTCATGAAATGCTCTTTTTTTTAGTTTTATTATCTTCCCAGAGGTCCACTGATAATGTTAGTAAAGGTTTTTTTTTTTTTTAACAAAACAGTCATCATTTAGTAATATATGATCATTATCCAACACATTGCATCCGAATTTATTACACTGTTCATCTCAATGTCGAGATGAATGACAATGGTCAAAGACATCTGTCTAGTGTAAGTATATATTCAAAAATAATCCAAAATAGTCCAGGGCTGCATTTCCCAAAAGCATCGTAAGCCTAAGTAGATCGTAGAATCCACCTTACGATTTATCTTAGTTTTGCGGCCCATTTCCCAAAAGCATAGTAACTTAAAGCCGGAGTATGCAATTTATACCAGAAGCATTTTTTGTTATACTGGTTGAAAGTTTTTGCATCCTGACAGCAATCAATAAATCAAGTGCTCTGATACCAAAAAAAAAAAGGTTATCTGTGGCAGTCACAGGCCTGTAAAAGGCCCATCCAATCATTTCATTCGGCCTGAATGCAATGATTGGATGGCCTACCTGCCTGTCTAAATACGTACCTGCCTACCTCCACGCTCTCTGCCCGTGCACTCAATGGCGTGAGTTGGGGGTGGGACTATCTGACTGTTTGAACAACTGCAGGCAAGGGGCATATTCAGAAAGCTGCGCTGGAGTCACAGAAATGACATGCTCCAGCTTTAAGTAGTACTTGAAAATGCTCGTAGATTTACGAGTGCTCTAGAGTAATCGTACAGCGCTAAGAGCACTGTAAGCACATAGACTTATACAGACACCTGCAGGACAAATGCAAAATTATGCTTCATACTATTTAAATACCAATAGCTACACTTTATGCTGTGACTTTAATATCAAGATATATGTGTTTTATTTATTTTTATTTTAACAGACAATTCTAATAATAATAATAATAATAGTGAAATGCATAAAATAGATAGTCTAAATGGATGAATAGATTAATTAGTAAAAAAATTAAGTTATTTTTGTGGACCAGTTGGGCTAGTTGGTAACAACAAAAGTGTTTGCATGATTGATGCAGAAAACTGTATAAATTAATATTAGTGAGAGAAAAAAAAAGTCATTAACTCTCTGCATGCATAAAAATTATCTGTATATATTTGCTCATCCTACATTTGCATTTATTCATTTGGCAGACACTTTTATCCTTTACACCCAAAGGCTCTCTCACCAGCACTACAGGTTATGGAGCACCACACATGCAGCATTGCTGTCACCGTTATCACTTTTGGCAGTAAAGAGCTGACCTCCGCTTTATTGGTGAATGTCCCATAAGCGCATCTTCCAAACGTCTCCTTATTTTGCGCTCCACGGATAACACATTGAACCTTGTAATATTCAATGAATGCTTCACTAATCCTGGAAGCTTTTATATTGAGAGGAATTTGTGAAAACAAAATATTACAAATGCACATCTGATTATGGAAGCAGACTATGTAAAAGAAAAAGATTGTTCTTCACAAAATTATTGTAAAAACAATATGTAAATATATAGTTAATTAGGTCAAATATTTAAGAAAATATTTAAAAAAAATTTGGTGAGATAAATTACAAATGATTGTAAAGTTATGTACAAATATAATGAAATTACAATGACGAATAGCACTATACGGTCACATTTCAGCACTGTCACATGGACAGTGACACTCACTTCATGATGACACTTAAATAGCACTTAAATCGCGTCCTTGCACGTTCATGTTAAGTGCAGTTTTGGGAAACGCAGGTTCGTAAAATTGCTTGTAGAAAATCCTCTTAACCGCTAAAATGGATCGTTATTGGGAAACGCAGCCCAGATGGGTCCCTTTTGGTTTTCAGGTATAGTAAGCCCACACTAGGCCTGTTTGTCCTGATCTCTCTTTTGTTGTACAAACTGAGCACCAGCGGGTGGAGCCAAGGGTGCAGTGATATTAAGTAGGTGTTGATGTTGCTGTAGAGGCGGTCATGAATTAATGGCCCCCCTAGTGACGTAGGGTAGTCGCTGAAATAGAGAACAAAGTGTTTTTGCAGCTTGGTTTCAATAAATGCTTTTTATTGCATTAGGGATTAAGTTTTGAGTTATGAAATTTACAGTATGTTTTTATAATAGAATGACCTCTTAAATGTCAAAATATCAACGAAAATTTGATTCCTCATGATATGACCCCTTTAAAGGGATAGTTCACCCAGAAATGAAAACTCTCTTAAAAACGTCTTTCCAAATCTGTTTGACTTTCTTTCCTCAGTGGGGGGAAAAAACAAAAGATATATTGCAGAATATCAAGAGTGTTCTTTTCCATACAGTGAAAGCATATTGTGACCAATGGCTGTCGTTCTCCAACTATGACAAAATAAAATACCAAAAATGAGTCCATATGACTTCTAAAACCATATGATGGCATTGTGTCATCAACTGATCAAAATTTAAGTTGTTATTTGCTTAATATATTGCCCTTTACAGTAGCTCTCGGATCTTATTCATTTCACATATGATGTGTCAAGATGCATTGTACAAGGTGTGATGCCAATTTTGATACACCTGAGAACCAATGAAGTTTGTTTTAATTTATTTCAAATCTGGTATTATATGCCTTGACGTGCCATATTTGACTTGAATGTACATTTTGAAGCTCAACAGCCACTGGTCACTCTATACTACGCTAGACAAAACACACTTTCTGTTAAGTAACTGATTGAATCCAGACAATTTTAGCAGTTTATAGCTATACTTTGGGGTTAGTGTTCCCTTTCGTTTAAATTAATCACAATTTGTATATGCAATGATATTTTTTTATAATTGTCAATGGCCAACTCCCAATAGTATTTTATGGCCATTATTGAAGAAAATATTCAATGTAGTAACCCAGAAATCACTGTATTTTCTTATTCTAGTATAAGACACAATATTCTGGTTTCTCTCTTTCTCTCAACTACATCTTTCACCATTCAGCACACATCTTACTTTTTCAAAGAATCTTTGTCTCTCTTTTTCTTATCTCTACTCTTTTGTACCTCACATGCTCACTCTCATACCTGTCTTCCCATTCCTAATTCTCCCTTTCTGTGTTTCTCCACACCCCTCTCCCCCACTTCCCTTTCTCTGCTCCCTTTCCCATTGACACCCTTAATTACCCTCGATATTGCCACATATACTCCACCCTAAGCTATCAACACCATAATGTTCTCCAGAACTACACCTTTCTTCACCACCTCTCTTCTCTCCTCTGGTTCACAACTGAATGCACCTTTCTGCCTTATTCATAAAGATAAATGCATTACGTTAGGCCGGTGTGCAGTAAATTTTATCTTCACACATTTGCCTCTCGGATGAATAATCTGCTGTGTATTGATTAACATCTCAAAATGTTAACAAGGTGTATCTTTCTGTCTCTCTCTGTTTATCTGTAAACAGACCATAAAGCCATCAGATATTGCTACGGTGCGAACACTGGGCAGACCGCCCCACCTCATCATGCGTATCATGGACTGTGTGTTGTTGCTCTTCCAGAGGAGGGTGAATACGGTGAAGATAGATCCGGAAAAAAATTGCATTATGCCCTCCTGGCAAGAGTCACTCAAACTCATGACTGCTGGGAACTTCCTGGGCAGTTTACAGGTACTAGGGCTCACTTTAACTGATACAGTAGTTGTGCTTAAATTGAAAAGAATTGGTGTATGATATGTAGTCAGTCTATATCAGAAAGTGTTTTTTTTTTCTGTGCTCCACCTCTAATGTTAATCAACTTTTCTTGTACCAAAAAGATAATTTATCATTTAGTTTTATATGACTATGTTCCACCATTTTCCCTTTTTTTGCCTTCTGTACCTTTAGCTTTTTAAGCCCTCCTGCAGGTCCGACGAGAAAATAATAATTATCAACATATTAATAACTACAGTCTTGACCAACACAAAATAGGTATTGTTTTAAAGCTTATAAGCTGTTCTTTACAATGCATACAGGCATTATGACCAAAACTGAACAAGTGCTTTGAAATTTGCAGACACATCAGATAATTTTGCACTGTACATATTATTGTAATCAGTAAAAACATTAAACTGATCAAATAGCCATCTGTCATATGTTGTTGGAAAGCTCTCAAAGAGTAGAATACTTTTTTTTTATTATTTGTTTTACTCACAGGTGTTGCTTATATGCCAGATTTTCATGTATAACTTCCCATAAACCAATAAACAGAACATTGATACAGTGTGTATATATATATATATATATATATATATATATATATATATATATATATATATATATACACACACACACACACAGGCAGCCAAAAGTTTGGAATAATGTACAGATTTTGCTGTTTTGAAAGGAAATTGGTCCTTTAATTCACCAAAGTGGCATTTAACTGATCACAAAGTATAGTCAGGACATTACTGATGTAAAAAACAGCACCATCACTATTTGAAAAAAGTTATTTTTGATCAAATCTAGACAGGCCCCATTTCTAGCCGCCATCACTCCAACACCTTATCATGCTAAATTGCTAATTTGGTTCTAGAAAATCACTTGCCATTATATCAAACACAGTTGAAAGCTATTTGGTTCATTAAATTAAGCTTAACATTGTCTTTGTGTTTGTTTTTGAGTTGCCACAGTATGCAATAGACTGGCATGTCTTAAAGGAATAGTTCACCCAAAAATGAAAATTTGCTGATAATTTACTCACCCTCAGGCCATCCAAGATGTATCTGAGTTTCTTTCTTCATCAAAACAGAATTTAAGACTTTTAGGATTTCATTTCAGGCCTCCTCCTCTAAACAATGCACGTGAATGTCCTCCATTTTTTGATGGTCCAAAATGCATATTTAGGGTGCATCAAAATAATCCACACGACTCCAGTCGACAAATAAAGGTCTTCTGAGCGCAAACAATTGATTATTTTTAGAAACAAAACAATACTTATATACTTTTTAACTACAAATGTTCACTTCGGTACATCTCCATGATGTTCGCTCATGAGAGGGATGATGTAAGCTCGTTGGTAAGGTCACGCGTCATGTGGAGGAGGAGTCAGGAAGCGCGTCATTGTTTACAAGAGAAACTTGTGCCGTTCACAAACCAAAACAGTCCAAAACAATTTTTAAAAAATCATTTCCAAATAATAATAATTAAAAAAAAACCAATGACGTGCTTCCTGACTCCTCCTCCACGTGACGCGTGACCTTACCAACGAGCTTATGTCATCCCTCTCATGAGCGCAGGTCACAGAGATGTACTGAAGTGAACATTTGTAGTTAAAAAGTATATAAGTATTGTTTTGTTTCTAAAATAATCAACCGTTTGGGTTCAGAAGACCTTTATTTGTCGACTGGAGTCGTGTGGATTATTTTGATGTGAGTAAATTATCAGCAAATTTTCATTTTTGGGTGAACTATTCCTTTAAGGTCAATATTAGGTCAAAAATGGCAAAAAAGAAACAGCTTTCTCTAGAAACTCATCAGTCAATAATTGTTTTGAGGAATGAAGGCTATACAATGCTTGAAATTTCCAAAAAAACTGAAGATTTCATACAAAGGTGTACACTACAGACTTCAAAGACAAAGGACAACTGGCTCTAACAAGGACAGAAAGAGATGTGGAAGGCCAGATGTACAACTAAACAAGAGGATAAGTACATCAGAGTCTCTAGTTTGAGAAATAGACACCTCACATGTCCTCAGCTGACAGCTTCATTGAATTCTACCTGCTCAACACCAGTTTCATGTACAACAGTAAAGAGAGGACTCAGGGGTGCAGGCCTTATGGGAAGAATTGCAAAGAAAATGCCACTTTTGAAACATAAAAACAAAAAGAAAAGGTTAGAGTGGGCAAAGAAACACAGACATTGGACAACAGATAATTGGAAAAGAGTGTTATGGATCTTAACCCCATTGAGCTTTTGTGGATCAGCTAGACTTTAAGGTGCGTGAGAAGACAGCCACATCTATGGCAAGTGCTACAGGAAGCGTGGGGTGAAATGTCACCTGAGTATCTGGACAAACTGACAACTAGAATGCCAAGGATCTGTAAAGCTGTCATTGCTGCACTTGGAGGATTTTTTGATGAGAACTCTTTGAAGTAGTTTAAGAAGTTCTGAAAATGTTTGTTTTTTGTTCATCAAATTGTAATTTTTCACATTATTAATGTCCTGACTATACATTTATGTATTTGGCAGACACTTTTATCCAAAGCAACTTACAGTGCACTTATTACAGGGACAATCCCCCTAGAGCAACCTAGAGTTAAGTGCTTGCTCAAGGACACAATGGTGCTGGCTATTGGAATTGAACCAGCAACCTTCCACTTACAAGTTTTGTGCTTTAGCCCACTACTCCACATACATTGTGATCAGCTGAATGCCACTTTGGTGAATAAAAGTACCAATTTCTTTCCATAAGAACAAAATCTGTACATATATATAGAGAGAGAGAGAGAGAGAAAGAAAGAGAGAGAGTGAGAGTGAGTGAGTGCTCTGGAAAAAATTAAGACACCACTGCAAAATTACCAGTTTCTCTGGATTTACTATTTATAGGTATGTGTTTGAGTAAAATGACATTTCCCCCAAAATCCAAATAAAAATATTGTAATTTAGAGGATTTATTTGCAGAAAATGACAACCGCTCAAAATAACAAAGAAGATGCAGTGTTTTCAGACCTCGAATAATGCAAAGAAAACAAGTTCATATTAATTTTTAAACAACACAGTACTAATGTTTTAATATAGGAAGAGTTCAGAAATCAATATTTGGTGGAATAACCCTGATTTTCAATCACAGCTTTCATGCGTTTTGGCATGCTCTCTACCACTCTTTCACATTGCTGTTGGGTGACTTCATGCCACTCCTGGCACAAAAATTCAAGCAGCTCAGCTTTGTTTGATGGTTTGTGGCCATCCATCTTCCTCTTGATCACATTCCAGAGGTTTTCAATGGGGTTCAGGTCTGGAGATTGGGCTGGCCATGACAGGGTCTTGATCCGGTGGTCCTCCATCCACACCTTGATTGACCTGACTGTGTGGCATGGAGCATTGTCCTGCTGGAAAAAACAAACCTCAGAGTTGGGGAACACTGTCAGAGCCATCAAACAAAGCCGAGCTGCTTGAATTTGTGTGCCAGGAGTTGCATAATGTCACCCAACAGCAATGTGAAAGAGTGGTAGAGAGCATTCCAAAACGCATGAAAGCTGTGATTGAAAATCAGGGTTATTTCACCAAATATTGATTTCTGAACTCTTCCTAAGTTAAAAAAATTAGTATTGTGTTGTTTAAAAATTAATATGAACTTGTTTTCTTTGCAATATTCGAGGTCTGAAAACACTGCATCTTTTTTGTTATTTTGACCAGTTGTCATTTTCTGCAAATAAACACTCTAAATGACAATATATTTTTATTTGAAATTTGGGAGAAATGTTGTCAGCACTATTTAGAATAAAACAAAAATGTTCATTTTACTCAAACACACCTATAATTAGTAAATCCAGATAAACTGATAATTTTGCAGTGGTCTCTTAATTTTATCCAGAGCTGTATATATAGGAGTCTTTATTTATTTTGCATTTTTTTCAGTACTATTAGTAGTGTCAGTACTGATAGGAATATTGTATTTATTTTTTTTTTAATGTATATTCATTTGATGATGCGATAGTAATTAGATTTTTTTTTTTTTGGTAGTTAGAAAAGCCCTTGGACAAAACTCAGTTTAAAAATTGGTACAAACAGGTTTAGCCCTGACAGTTAATCAGTACTGCATCTCACAGACATACATTATTCAGATATATCTTACTGGCCATATTTTAAAAGTTCTTACCACTTTACAGAAACCTGTGCTACAAATATAAAATTAATATTATCATAGTCAAGAGCACATTTCCAAATATGTTCTATAAACATCAATATTGCTTCCTATTGTATCCACCAAAATCATTTCCTTT
This sequence comes from Myxocyprinus asiaticus, assembly GCF_019703515.2. Classification (NCBI taxonomy): domain Eukaryota; kingdom Metazoa; phylum Chordata; class Actinopteri; order Cypriniformes; family Catostomidae; genus Myxocyprinus; species Myxocyprinus asiaticus. The sequence goes on from NC_059359.1 coordinate 36,637,835, forward strand.
CATTTAATGCCATCTTGTGTTTTGTTCTCTAGCAATTTCCCAAAGACACCATCAATGAAGAAGTGGTGGAGCTGCTCTGTCCATACTTTGACATGGCTGACTATAACATTGAAACAGCCAAGAGGGTGTGTGGCAATGTCGCAGGGCTCTGTTCGTGGACCAAAGCAATGGCCACTTTCTTCTCTATCAATAAAGAAGTGCTTCCTTTGAAGGTGGGATTGTTTTTTGGCCAACGGGCTATTTTTTATAGCCCTGTCAAGATATCACTTTACTAACATGCCTCTACACTGTCGAAACTATGGATAAGTCTATACATTTTTATTACTTGATTATTCATGGAATTTCTATTAATAATTTTTTTTTATTTTATCAAGTTTTGATTGAATAGTTTCCTTTTATCTGGGTGCCTAAGCCCTTAGATGCACACTTTTAAAGACCCTATTAAATTAAAATTGGAGTTGTGTGGCTTTTAGTATATGTCAGCTGGCTTTGAGGCCATATAAATGCTAGTGTACTCTTAAACGTTGACAAAATAGACTTTTGGCAGATATACACAATTAAAATGAACTGTATTTTCTCTTCTTGGAAAAGAGACTAAAATATTGATGACTCATCTTACACTCAGCCAAAGCCATTTCATGGGGTCTTTTTAAAAAAAATAGTTTTCCAGTGGTTGTCCCATCACAACAACCGTTTGAGTTGTGTACTTTTTGAACTAGAAAATGATTTATATTTTCCTATGAATGCATGCTGCTGCAACCTGTGGTTTTCCAGGAGCTTGATCATTTGCTGGATCATTTGCTCTCTTGTCTATCTCTCTTACTCTTTTTCTCCATCACCCTCAGGCTAATCTGGCAGTGCAAGAGAACAAGCTAGCCAGAGCTAATGTGGACCTTCAGATAGCTCAGGCCGAACTGGATGCTAAACAAGCAGAGCTTGACGTTGTTCAGGCTGAGTATGAGAAGGCAATGATGGAGAAACAGGTAACTACTTCAGAAAATAAAAAAATAGATAAAAAAAAGTAGTCCAGTCTGTGATGCATCAGATCCTATTCTGCTCAATTCACCTAGTGTGGCACTGTTTTAAGCACTCTCCGCCTTGATCTGCTGCCTGCTTCTAGCAGTTCAAAAAGCCGATAACAACCCCACGCTCTTACGGTTCCTCCACCTCGAATATCACAAATGAACCCCTGATTATACTTAACGAAATTCAAAATTAGCTACCATTACTGAAACGACAATAGAACAAGAAATATAAAAAGTCATTAAATATATTTAGCTTAATAACCCATCTAAAATGAGCATTAATAATTTAAGTGCTACACCTGATATTTGCTCTGCCTGGGCAGGTTCACATTTCCATGAGGCAGCAAACGCTAGAATTTTCACGTGTGTGGGGTTACAGTGCTGTGGTTTATTATCCTCTTTAGCGATGCTTTGATTTTAAATGGTTTAGCATTTAACTTTACTGTATGGAAGTATGCTCACCAGAGCAAAAGGAAAAAAAAAAACATAAAAACATTGGCTTACCGTTTATTAAGCACTGAAATTTAGCTGGGTGAAAAACAATCTAGAGTCATTTGTAGCAGTCACATGAAGTTATTTTTGCAACCCGAACTTTTCAGAACATTGAATCTTCATGACACCTGCTCTAGAAAAAGCTAGACACAACACAACGAATGAATTGAACGAAATGAAAAAGCATGAATTTATGCATATGTGTGAGTGACGAATTCTGCATGTGATTTAAAGAAGGCTCTAATCTATTGCAACATGTTGCGAGCAATGACATGCAAACTTAAAGAGTTTGTCTGTCCTGTTGCTAAAAATAGAATATTTTGGATATATCTATATTTCAATAGGGTGTAATCATCAAACCTAAATTAAACCTTTCAGCTTTTTTTTTATTTTTTTTTTTACAGTTGAGCATTTCATAGAAAAATTGCTGACAAAACGTTAGTTTTTTTTTTTTTTTATTATATATATATATATTTTTTTTTCTTAAATTCCAGCTGTGAGCAAAATAACTACAATCCAGAATTGTTCGCTTTTCTCTTTAATTTTTCAAAGAAAAATTATGAATCAGCCGTCTTTTAGTGCCTGGAGTAAATACCTAATCACTCATTTGCATTTTTGCATTAAATTGAATGTAATCAGCAATCTTTTAAATAAACCTAAAACTATCCACGAATGAATCACACTGTCTGTACTCTGTTTGCTTCTACAAAATTTACACTTGCTTTATAAATGGATTGAAGCAAACACCAATGTTCCCACTTACAATGTATAATGAGCTTTCCTAACATTTCAGTAATTAGTTGATAATTGTGTGATTAACAGCCTGTGACTGACTGAGCCTTTAGTGTTGATTTGCAGTACGTCAGGCCTGGTCATACCTTACAAAACAGATGTTGACTTTAATGATTGAATAAACATCCAAGTTGACTTTAATTAGTTTTCCTGATGTTCTGAATGCTACATACTAAAAATAGAAGACATCTTGAAAAAGAGTGATGGTGCAGTGGTGGCGCACTTGTTCGTTTTTTTTTTTTTTTATGTATAATTTTTATTGACTATTTTAATTACACATGAAACGTACAATATAGTGCTCTCTAATAATAATAACTACTTACATTTATATAGCATCCACCTGGATAATGCGATGGCAGTCATAGTGTGCCAGTATGCTCACCACACACCAGCTATTGATGGAGAGGAGAGTAGAGTGATGTAGCCAGTTCAGGGTTGCGGATTATTAGGATGCCATGATAGATAAGGGCCAATGTTTATAATTCTTGAAAGGATTTCTTGGTCGTCATATGAAATAAGTGTAGAAAATATTTAATACCTTCTGTTTGCCATTTCTGAAAATCATTTTCACTTAAGGCCTTATAAAAATCAGACTTAAAGGCGAGGAGGAGGGTGGGGCCGGGCTATGAGTGCGCACGGGCTAATCAGCCAAGGAAGGGATAAAGCTGAGCTGGATGCGGCAGTTCTAGAGAGAGAGAGCTTTTTGATTACAAACAGTGTTTGCTATAGAGAATTCAGAATTCAAAAGAGTAATTTGCTTGTGAATCAGACTATACTGGTTGCACTGTGATTTTGTGTGCAGCCCGCAAGGGCAATTAAATAAAAAGTTGTGTTTTCTTGCCATTCTTTTTGGCGATACACTGTCTTTTTTATCTCATTGATTTCAATTTAGATTGCAATATTATTACTTGAGTAAAATTTCTTGACAAAATAATTTAAATTACATTCAAGGCATACATTTTATTTTTTTTTCCCGGTTGAGTTCCCTGGGAACTGAACCTCAACCCTGCTGTTGCAAGTGCCATAGTCTACCAGCTCTACCATTTACTTAGTTGTGGTTTCAGGAGTGGCATTGTATATTCAGTAGTGGCGGAGCACTGTTGCTGGAAAGTGGTGCAGAAAACACTGGATAAAGCAACGTTTATTAGGTTAAATCACACTGCTTATCCATCAGGGTTGAGTGCCATTCACTTAATTTCCAAGATTGCTGTCATTACAAAGTCTCCAAAATGGAGGCAAACAACATGAAGCACACTTACAAACAGACCACCTACAAAGTTAACTGTTCATGGCCAGTTTGTTGTTGTAGCCAATTTAACTAAAATTCCAATTCATAAATTGAGTAAATTCTTATAGGGATTGTAACTATCCCCTTAAATTCTGAGTTTTGCTTGAACTCAATTGTCCATGCTCAACAAAAATAACAGAACAGCACAGTTTTTTTTTAATGTTTTTTTTTTTTACCTTCCTCTCTCCCTCTTTCTGTCTCAGACTCTACTGGAGGATGCAGAACGGTGTCGACACAAGATGCAGACGGCCTCTAGTCTGATCAGCGGGCTTGCAGGAGAGAAGGAGCGTTGGACAGAATTGAGCAAAGATTTTGCTGCTCAGACAAAACGTCTTGTTGGTGGGTTTTTACATTAACCCTTCAGGCAGTTTTTCCAGAATTTGACTCTATGAATTTTTAGACCTACTTTTCGCTTCTTAGAGTTTTTATCCTTACATGACTTGGCTGTCTGCTTTTTGAAGTGATCAGCTTTAAGTTCTAGATATGCTACTGTATTTCTATTCACCAAAAAGTTTTGCAGACAACATTTTGAGAATGTTTTTGTCAGATGTGGAAGTCATTCTTTTAATAGGAACTAAAGCAAAGCAAAGATATTGAAACATGAGAGCTTGTTAGTGCTGCTTACTAAGGTTAGACACTACTTTTTCTCATACTTTAGGGTTAGGGATATGAACAAGCCTCTTACCCTAAGTCATGGCTCTTCAATTGCTTTCTTATAGGAGCCAAATTGTCCAAATGAATACTTGATGGGTGCCAAATATTTTTCCATATTTATCTAAGATAGCACTTTCATTGTAAATAACACGTTAGCATAAACACCATTATTACATGTTTTTTTTTTTTTTTTACATTACAACAGTCAGTGCTATTCAATTAAATTTTTTTTAAGGTCTGGCCATTAGTTCCTTCTTAAGGTCTGGCTGAAGAACAAACATGACTTCGTAGCCTCAACAAATAGGTTTCAATCAACTTTACTTTGAAAATAAAACATATTGATCATTTTAACATATCAGGGCTATTGCTTACAAACTAGATAGATCTGCTAAAACCCATATCTTATCATTGGACCATATCTATATCAACCCACATAAGAAAACGTTGGCAATCTAATAGAACTCTCATTTAACATAAGAATACATTTAAAACTGAAAAAAGAGAAATAGTCTATTCTGCTTCTTTCTCTATTATACTCCCTTTCAAGAGGGAAAAATTAGCCTTCCCTTGTCTTGCAAGTATTATACATTTGCACACAAGAGACAGATATTTGTGCAGATAAACACTGGTAAACATAAAACAATCTGATTTGATGATGTTCAGGATTGAGAATGCTGACACACATCTGTATATAAAATAGAACCAAACATAGTCAAGATACACTCACTGAGCACATTATTAGCAACACTATGGTCCTAATAAAGTGCCCAACGTGGTCTTCTGCTGTTGTAGCCCATCCACCTCAAGGTTCAACGTGTTGTGCATTCTGTGATGCTATTCTGCTCACTACAATTGTACAGAGTAGTTATCTGAGTTACTGTAGCCTCTCTGTCAGCTCAAACCAGTCTGTCCATTCTCCATTGACCTCTCTCATCAACAAGGCATTTCTGTCTGTAGAACTGCCGCTCACTGGATGTTTTTGTTTTTGGCACCATTCTAAGTAAACTCCAGAGACAGTTGTGCGTGAAAATCCCAGGAGATCAGCGGTTACAGAAATACTCAGACCAGCCCGTTTGGCACCAACAATCATTCCATGGTTGAAATTAGATTACTCATTCTGATGGTTGATGTGAACATTAACTGAAGCTCCTGACCAGGATCTGCATGATTTTATGCACTGCACTGCTGCCACACGATTTGCTGATTAGAAAATCGCCTGAATAGGTAGATGTACAGGTGTTCCGAATGAAGTGCTCACTGAGTGTATATTCATGTATGCAGGTTCAGTGGTGCTTTGCGTTATCACTTTTTACGAGCACTACAAAACAGAACAGATGAGACAGAGGGTTTATGCAAGTAACCTAAAGTTTAACACATGAAGTAGGGAGAATAAAAGCAAACGTTTCTTTGCAATTTTCTTTGAAGGTTTGCTTTTCATCATCGATTTCTCTTTTGTTTAATGAGATTGTGAATACGAGCTGTCACCACTTCTGTAACAACTGCTGTGGTAATATATTTTACGGTTATAGATTTGACTGCTCTCCACACTGCAGCTAAGAAATGTTTCATGAACACATTTGATTGAATAAAACAATATCAAATATGCTCACCTAAACAGTGCTGGTTCGTGTTTTGTGACTGAACCATAGCCAGAAAAACATAAACATGCGTGCCCCGGTCCAGATCTGTGTGCTAACTGACGACCGCTGAATGCTGTGGCACACGCCGCTGAGTGTTTTTAAAGAGTTTTGTGCTAAGAGCACATTGATGATCAGACTGCTTGGCGATTTGATCAAAATCAGACAGAGGCCCAGATAGAAATGATTGGCGGGCCACCACTTAAATGGCCCTGCCCAAAGTGTTAAACTTTTCCACATACCTTGTCCCGTGCCATTTAGGCTACGGACATGAATTATGCCTCAAATTGTGTTGCTTGTTGAGGAGATGTGTACAGTTACTTTTCTCAGCATTCAGACAATTTCTGCCTGGCAGATGATAAAACATGCTAGAAATCCTATAAACCTATAACCTATATAAAACATAAAACCCTATAAACTTACATATTACTTTCTTTCTTCTACTAAACACAATCAAATATTTTTAGAAGAATATTTCAGCTCTGTAGGTCCATAAAATGCAAGTGAATGGTGATCAGCCCTTTGAAGCTCCAAAAAGGAGATAAAGACAGCATAAATGTAATCCATCATACTCCAGTGGTTTAATCCATGTTTTCAGAAGCGATCCAATGGGTTTTGGGTGAGAACAGACCAAAATATAACTATTTCACTGTACATCTTGCCATTGCGGTCTCTAGGCACAATCATCATTTCAAGCTCAATTACACTTCCTTGTGCTTGATGCATGTGCAGAGTGCTAAACGGTGCCATAGGGAGTGTAATCGATTTGCTAGAGAGACATTCAGAGACATCAAGATGTACAGTGAAAAAGGAGTTACATTTTGGTCTGTTCTCACCCAAAACCGACTGAATCGCTTCTGAAGACTTGGATTACACCACTGGAGTCTGATGGATTACTTTTATGCTGACTTTATCTCCTTTTTAGAGCTTCAAAGCCTGATCACCATTCACTTGCATTACATTGACCTTCAGAGCTGAGTTATTCTTCTAAAAATCTTTGTTTTCTGCAGAAGAAAGAAAGTCATACACATCTGGGATGGCATGAGGGTGAGTAAATGATGAGAGAATTTTAATTTTTGGGTGAACTAACCCTTTAAAAACCCTTCAGAGTACCTTACCGACCATGCAGCAATGCTCTGGCACTAACCCAAAACATCCTAGCAACCACCTAGAACACCTTAGCAACCGCATAGCGACACATTAAAAACCACTCAGAACCCCTTATGATCAGTATGGCAAGTTTTCACAATCATATTTACTTCAGAAATGTGAAATTCCAGTTACTCTTGTTGCTTGATAATTTCTCTATGTCTTACTTTAATAATTTGTTTCCCATGCTCAGGTGACGTGCTCCTGGCTACAGCTTTCTTGTCCTACTCTGGACCCTTTAACCAGGAGTTCCGCAACCTCCTTCTCACTGACTGGCAAAGAGAGATGAAGTCTCGCAGTATTCCTTTCAGGGCCAATCTGAACCTCACTGAGATGTTAATCGACACTCCAACAGTGAGTGAATGGAACCTCCAGGGGCTGCCCAATGACGACCTGTCAATCCAGAACGGGATTATTGTCACAAAGGCTGCCAGATTTCCCCTGTTGATTGATCCCCAGACTCAGGGAAAGATCTGGATCAAGAACAAAGAGTCAAAGAATGAGCTCCAGGTGACCACTCTTAATTTAATCTCTTTTACATTCAAGTTATCGTGATTTTGTGCAATGTTGTTTATGAGTCTTCATGACATCATTTGCAAAATGGAAGAAATGCAAAACAGTTTTGGGGAAGTTACTTTGTAACTTTTGCTTGCCAAGCTACAAGGTACTCATAATTTAAAGCAGACAAACTAAAAGTTAATTTTTGAAAATGTAGCACACTAAGCTTCTAACAAAAAGTAATTATATTGAAGCTACTTAAGGGGGCAATATTTAAAAAAAAAAAAAAAAAAAAAAAAATATATATATATATATATATATATATATATATATATATATATATATATATATATATATATATATATATATATATATATTATTATCAGATTATATAAATGATCACAAAAAACAACTTTTTTACCAATGAATTTCCAGGACTTTTCTAGTCATTAGTATAGTGGTTTTTGGAAAGTGGTTTTTAAAAATCGTTTTATGGTGATTTCACTGGCAAAAAGCAATTTCTAGGCAATTTCTAGGTTAAATATTTTAGAGCTGAGTGTAAACAGAATAAATTATATTGACTGTAGAAATTTCAATTACTTTTTTAAGTTTAAGTAGATTTACAAGACTTTTCCATGCCTGGAAAGCACAATTTTAAAATGTGCAATATTTCCTGGTTTTCCGTGATGAGAATCCTGTAACAAACTTTTTCAATTAGCATGACAGAATTAACTTTAAACTTGCAGTTGAGGTGGTTTAAATAAAAAACACACATACAATTAAACATGAATGACTAAGTAAGCAAACAGTTGATTTGCTTTCAGCCCTATGAATGATATTTATCATATTATTTATGTTTATTATGGAACTAAATCTTGGGCGGACGGCTGCGATGCATGCTTTTAAATCTGAGGTGCGTGCACCATGGGTCATCTCGGTGGCAGCGCGATTACCAGCTTCCCCATTCTTTACATGTTGGGACAAAGGAAAGAGACGGGTCTCTCGAAGGGAGTGTTAATTCAGCATTTAACGAGAGTGGTATCAAGTGACAAGTGATCGTTATTGCTCCCCTGCACTCTCATGCTCTCTTCTCCTCTTTAGGTAGCCTGCTCTTCATTTCTGGACAAAATAGTGGCACTGATGCGAGTGGAGGCGGCCGATTCGAGACCCGTTCCACTAGTGTTTTGTTTAATAAAATCTGTCCTTTTTTCTTAAATTATGCTGCCATATTTTCAGGCTTGTAACATTGTAAACACTGCTATGACATTTTCTCAACCTGCTTGATCAGCCCTGTGCACTAACGATCTACAACTAGGATCAGAATCAGTCATGGTGGACAAAATTAATCTCCAGTGAAGGTTTTAATTGCAGGTTAAAATTTTAATCTCTGATTTGTAAAACCGTATTTAAAATTAAGTGGTGCAACAACTCAAATTTAAATAAAACTTGGATCAATAAACCCTGTATTAGCTCTAATCTCGGCTTAATTTAATCCTTATTGGTTCAACCCACCCTAGGTCTCTACAGATTTGAAACTTATTTGCTTACACTCTCATATCTGATTTATATTCTTGGGAATTGTGTTGAGTATTAATAAGAAATGCAAAGCTTGCATTCATGCATGGTTTCTCTTGAAGAGGCCAGGCATCCTTTTCGAAGCATAGCCTAATAACAAATCATCTGCTCCTCAGGTAATAGCTTTCCCCAGTAGCAGAATTTGAGCTGAGTCAGTAATGAGGTCTTGCTATTTTCACAGATCACCTCACTGAATCACAAGTACTTCAGAAACCATCTAGAGGACAGTTTATCTCTAGGACGCCCACTACTGATTGAGGATGTTGGGGAGGAATTGGATCCTGCCCTGGACAATGTCCTGGAGAAGAACTTCATCAAGATGGGAACCACATATAAGGTATTTTGAGAGGTTCTCAAGTTTTAAAAGAGGCCTGACTTTGTTATATTACCAGTTATCATTGTGGTAAATATAAATGCCATTTCCCGGGACATTTTCGGTACATTTTACCATAGAAAATACGGTACATTTTGTTGTCCCATAACTTTTTTTTAAGCATTAAAGGTACACATCCAATGTTTTCTACTGAGAACAATTAGACACTTTTGGGCTCTGTTTTTTACCTGCGTTAGATGCAACGCTATGGGTTATGACCGTGTGCTACGTCTTATCCAATTTTCGAGAAAGCGCTAAATCTAAGTGCAATTTCCATACCTGGGCATTGTGCAACTGGCCATGGATTGTAATATTTGCACTACCTATGGGTGTATTTGTGCAAATAGTAGGTGTATTCGCAAAAATATAAGGGAAGTCCATGTAAATGAAATGGCGCAAAGCCTAATTTGCTATTTTTGTGAGAAATAAGTAATTGCACTTAATAGAACAACGTCTATTCTCAGTGCAAAGTCAGTCCCTTTGTTAAAAGAAACAGCAAAAAAAAAAAAACCTTGTTAAACCGCCATCCCCACTTACCATCCCATTAAGATCAATTGTGTCATGCATTACTTCATTACTAATCATTCAAATATATTTTTTTTTTGTAAGTTCCATATGATAAATAACAGATTTTAATTGGCTGATCAGAATTTAATATTCCAAAGAAAAGCAAGGTAATAGGCATAGATTTAGACATGTTTGGGGTTGCCATATATCAAGAGATGCAATCCCCCAATAAGATATTGACTCTTACACAGTTTGAAAAATTCTGCCACTGTTATGCTTTACTTGCTCAATCTGGCAACCATGAGCGCATGAGCTATCTCTTCATGGTGAAAAGGCGCTGGGTGGTCTACACCACCAAGTATGTTCAAGTTTAGCGATGGTTTGATGTGTCCTTCCCAGTGTTTACATGAAACTTAAGGCTCCGATATACTTCATACAAAATCGAAGAATGAATGGGTTTGACAACATTTTAAACAAAATCTGGCCAAAGCGAAGTTGTTTTTGAGCTTGTTTCATGCTTTGTAACAGCTCTCCAGTGTGAACTTCTAGGCAAACTTCATACCAGCTGCTAAATACCTTCTTACTGCCATTGGTCTTCATCATTGGTAAGTGTGACCTGGAGCTCCACCTACTTTGAGGCTGACATCTATTTCCGGTTACATTGTTCATTCAGTTAAGATCAGGCATGAACATGCCAGCGTGAAAAGTTATTAGCAAGCTGGTGCAAATGTTCCTCTATCTGTATGGTCGTTCACCTAGAGACATTTACCAAGAGCATGTCATGTGATTTTTAGTGATCCTTTAGTAATTAGACTACTAAAAGAATCACATCTGCCCATTCACCTTGTTGTTTGATATGCTGTGCCATCTGCAGCTGAAAGCATTCACACATCTGCCCAAAGTGAGATATTCCTCTTATCATCATTCTTCTGTCTGTATTCTGTCCTCAATTTGCCGTGAGTATACTGCGACCCGAAGCCACTGAAGGTAATGCAAGTTTTCGCCAGTTTCACGCACATTCAAAAACGGCCAAGAGTTTAAGGAAATCTTTTAACCTTCTTTAAAAAGAAGAGAGCAGAAGGTAAGATGTCGCTAAATGTTTTAGGACATTTCCAGAGACTTAAAAACATTGGAATACACAACTTTTAAAACGTGCAAGTTTTTAACTTAAAACATTTTCAGGTTTCTGTTCATAAATGGTTTTGTGTGTAGAACTACATCCTTACACCACTGTTTAAGCGTTCTTCATAGAAAAAGCCCAAGCCTCAGTTACTAGTTTTGTTATTAGAGTAGAAAGAGATGTAAAAACTTTTTCTTGATCTTATTGTGGATTCTTTTCACAAAACTCATCATACAATTCAATAACAAAGGGTAACAGGTGCATATTATGACCACGTATCGCAATAGCACATTGAATCTTTGCCATGAATGCAGAATGTAAACATAACAAACTACAAATACTGTAATCTATTGCATAGAGTATATAAACTTTTAATCATCATCATTGAGTGGTTAAAACAGCTTCTTCATGTGGATTCTATTCATAGAATGAGCCAGAAAGCAGATTAATTATAGAATATGCAGCATGGAGCAAATGACAGCTACAGTGACAGCTCTGTCATTTCTATAATAAACACATAAAAACACAAGAGACTGCTTGGAAAATAAGGATAAAACCGCATGGTATGTGGAAGCCTCTGTCACGTGTCATGATGTAATAACTTCTAAAGTCCATATGTGGCATAACAGCAGCCTCCTTAAACAGCTTGTAATTTACACAATATGAGAGTATTAGAGCACTTTAGTGCTTCAGAATCCATAATTTAGTTGAAAATGCACATGAATGACAATTCTTTCTTAGTTATTTTGATATGTTGACATAAATTAAGAAATTACTCTCACTGTAACATTTCTATAATAAAACTGTGGTGAAATATCAAAGCTGGAGTGCACCTTTCTAATGATGCATAGGATGTCACAATTAAATAAGACTTGTATAGTAATAACATGCATTAAATGTAAACAATACTGACCGTGAGGTCGCTGGTGATCTTTGCATGATCCATTCCCAGAAACAAAGAGACGTATGATGAGCCCACCATCCCCCTTGGATTTTTTTGTTTCTTCTACAAATCGGTCACTGAGTGGAACATTAAAAATGATGTCCTTGACAATTGCAGTTTATACTAGCCATGTTGTTGTATGTAAGCAGATCAATATGATTAAATATACTTACATTTTCTATAATTTAGCAGAGCCTACATCCAATTAGTCTAGATGAGAACCACCTTTTCCGTGCCTATAAAGAGTGTGTCATAGATGTATATCTGACATTCAAGAAGGATACAGTTACTATGTTTCTGATTTCAGCAGGACAGTCAGACAGTTTATTTCATAGTCTAATCCAGTATATATGTCTATGCTTTATGTTTGATTGGTTGCTCTTCATTTTCAGTGATCCTGTAATGCTGCATCTTGATGATTTACAGCATCTTCACTCTCTCTTTCTTCATATTTGCTGAACAAATCTGATATGTTTAATTATTTAATAATTAATATTTAATAATTTAATGATTTTAAAAAAAAACTTTGTCTCTAGATATTGTTAACTTTTGAATGACAAATTGCTTGCTATGTTCCTCATTTGTAGGTTGCTTTGGATAAAAGCGGCCGCTAAATGACTAAATGTAAATGTTAATAAGTAATCTTTTTATTTGAGTTTGAACCCTCTTCTTACCATTCATAAAATATTTAAACTGCGCTACATTAAGTATTATCCTTCACAAGTCAGTAAGTATTGCATCCTCGTTCCTCTCGATTGTTTAGGTCAAGGACATAATTCAGTGCCTCTGCATGCAGTGTGTTTACTCTTGCTACCAACATTTTATGAATGGACTGTCTTCATTTATCGCTTGTGCTTTGTGTAGCACTTAAAATCATACAACAAGACCATAAATTACTTTTGTCTTAATCTGACTGATATTTAATTAATTGTAGTAAAAACACATTTTTATAATTATAAAATCTATAATAAAATCTAATAAAATTTTATAGTCAACCCAGTTATCACATGATTTTCCCTAATATCAAATAATTAATAATGTAATATGAAATATTACCCCAATATGAAAAATTCTTTAAAATTGCGACATCCTAGAAAGTAAGATAATTTGGACCATTTCTACAGCATGCTGGAAGGCAAATAATTGATCTGATTCAATTTTCTCAATTTTAACATAAAATGTAGTGTTGACTTTGTCACTTTGAGTAGTGTTGAATTTGTCAAGTTAAGGCCTTTTAGAGTACCATGGATATTCTAAGAAAAATTATAAAATAAATATTTTTCTTTAAAGGATTAGTTCATCCAAAAATGAAAATTCAGGCATTGTTTACTCATCCCTGTGTTGTTATAATCCTATATGTCCTTCTTTCTTTTTCTTAACACAAAGGGAGAAACTGTGAAAAAAATTGTGCTCTATAATGTCATACAATGGCAGTTTATGGTGACTACCGCTTCAAGCTTCAAAGGAATGCAAAATTATAATTAAAAGTCTAAGAAATTATTCCATGAGACGTTTTATGAAAGCATATGATAAGGTTTGGTGAGAAACAAACTGAAATCTAATGTATTATTTAGTGAAACTGTGGACCTGTAACGATGCGCTGGCGCTAACGATGATGAAGACGTGAAGTAAAGATGAACCCAAGTGCAGTTGATTTACATAAGTGATATCCAATAACCCTAACTATAAACATGAACTAAACAAAACATAAACATGAACTTGACTTAACTTTGACTTGACTTGACTTAACATGACAATGTTACCAAACATAATACCTGACAAAGGACAATGGAAAACATGAGGGCTTAAATACATGGTAAAACAATGATGAGGGAACCAATGAACAAAAAGAACTAATAACAAGATAATCAAACAATAAACCAATGAAAACAAGACACATGAACCTGGAGGGAAACATGACATGAAACAGGAACTAAACTTTTCAAAATAAAAGACATGATAAACATGAATCAACAAAATACACATGACATATCCCCCCACTAAGGGGCGGCTCCCGATGCCCCAACACATAAACAAAACACATAAAACATAGCATAATTTTCAAAGTTCAATAGGAAACTGGGGGGGGGAGTCTTGAGGCATGGCTTGGCAGGGCGTGGAGCATGGGATCAGGGCGGAGCCCATGGGGGGCGGAGCCATGAGAGGCTTGAGGGGCGGAGCCATGGAAGGCAGAGCCGTGAGAGACTCGAGGGGCAGAGCCATGGAGAACTGGATACCTGGAGAGTAGCCAAAGACTCGAAGGACCAGGGTGGAGCCGGAGGCAGGGAGGACCAAGGCGGCACCGGAGGCTCAGAGGAGCAAGGTGGAGCTGGGGGATCGGAAGACTGAGGCGGAGCTGGTAGGACTGAGGATCAAGGTGAAGACGTAGGGATGGAGGTCCCCGGTGGAGCTGATGGATGAGGCATAGCCAGAGGATCGGAGAGCCAGTGCGGAGCCAGGTGACTGACTGACCAAGGTGGAGTTGGAGGGACGAGGGACCCCAGTAAAGCCAACAGGCTGAAGGACCGCATTGGAGCCGAGGGAACGTAGAGTCGAGGTAATGACGAGAGATCGACAGGCCAAGGCGGAGTCCAGGGCTCGGAGGGTCTAGACGGGGTCAGAGGGTCAAAAGTTCCCCTTGTCTGATCAGGAGAACTAAGGGTGGGTACAAGGGCGGGAACCATCTCTAGGTCCAATAGCTCAGATGTGGTTATGACATGGCGTGGAGCAGACTCAGGCATGGCTTGTGACATGGCATGGAGCAGGCTCAGGTGTGGCTGAGACGTGGCATGGAGCAGGCTCAGGCGTGGCTGTGACATGGCATGGAGCAGGCTGAGGCATAGCTAAAGATGGCGCTAGCCCAGCGACCATGATGAGGAACTCTGACTTGGCGGCCATGATGTGGAACTCTGGCTTGTCGACCATGACATGGGACTCCGGCTCGGCATCCGCCTCCTCTGCAGTGAACGTAGAGCCAATAATCTGCAGGGCAAGGTTGATATACTGAGCCAGGCCATAAGTACTCCGACCTCCAGGCATCAGGGAGGAAACTGGCTCACTCAAACCTGCCCGGAAAATGTCCTTGAGGGCTATTTCATTAAGGTCCACCCGGCAGGCCAGAGTGCAGAAGTCCTCCACATAATCCTCTAGGGGACGACTCCCCTGACGCTGGATTAGGAGTTGGACCGCTGGGTTCATATTGTGTAGGTCAGGTATTTCTGTAACGATGCGCTGGCGCTGACAATGATGAAGGTGTGAAGAGGAGTCTCTGCCCAAGGAAGATGCGGGTTCACCAAAGGGGGAACCGTCTCGTGGAAGATACATCACACGGGGTTACATATAGGCAACAGCGCATGTGGAGCACCTACCTCAGTACAGGGCCAAGTTAGCACACGTACTGGGCCTGCAACGAGTTTCTCCGCAAACTCGCCTGCCACAGGGCTAAAGTCCATGACTTCGTGAACACAACTGGGGGGTAAAAAGCGCACGTCTTCGCCTCCGGGAGGGGAAAGGTGCTATACGCAAGCGGTACACCAGGCCAGCTGTCCTGCAACTTACTTGCTCGTACCTGACAACACACGGGACGAGACCGGCTCAACCTGGAGATTGTAGAAGCTCGCGAAGGTATTGGGTGTTGCCCAGCCCGCTGCTCTGCAGATGTCTGCTAAAGAGGCACCACTGGTCAGAGCCCAGGTGGCTGCCACACTCCTAGTAGAGTGTGCTTGTAGCCCCGAGGGAGGTGAAATGTCGTGGGCATGATATGCCAAAGCGATGGCATCAATGACCCAGTGGGCGATCCTCTGTTTGGAGACAGCACTCCCTTTCCGCTGTCCTCCAAAGCAGACAAAGTGCTGCTCAGAGCGTCTAAAACTCCAGACGCAGCAACGACAGGGCTGGGTCTGCCTCCTCCTGGGGCAGCGCTTGCAGGTTCACCACCTGATCCCGAGATGGGGTTGTGGGAACCTTGGGCACAAAGCCCGGTCTCAGGACCACGTGAGAGTATCCCGAACCGAACTCCAGGTACGTGTCGCTGACAGAGAAGGCCTGCAGGTCCCCTACCCTCTTGATGGAAGTGAGTGCAGTCAGGAGGGCAGTCTTCAAAGAGATTGCCTTTAACTCAACTGACTCCAGGGGCTCAAAGGGGGTTCCCCGCAGGCCGCAGGCGGGGTGCGGCTGTGAGCGGCACTCCGGACCCAGGAACCAGTCGTCTAGCCACGAGGGTTCAGGGGAGAGTGGAGGGTTCCACTCCAACCTGATGCTCGCAGCCGCCCGGGCAAGCATGGCCACCAGCTCTGTGTCGCCTGCGACTGGGCGAACCACACCCAAAGGTGGCAGCACAGCCGAGTCCTCAGTGTCAGACTGGACAAGCCCGCTCTCTGATGCTGCGATCGACAGCTTATCCTCTTCGTGAGCCCCGAATGAGACCGCGAACTCGCCCTGAGATGAGCCGGCAGCCTCATCCAAGAACTCGACCGGGGCAAACGAGCGTACTGGGGAATGGGAGATCCGCGGGGGATTACCCAGTGGAACGGCTCCCATTGGGGTCCCCAAATCGCCCCAGTGCAAACCAACATGGTCTCATACCCGTAGGTAGAAGGACCGAGGCGGGGAGCCGCTGGGGTGGCTTTCCCTCTGATGAAAGAAAGCCGCGACCGCAACATTGCCATGGTCATGTTCTCGCAGTGAGGACATGAGCCATCCACGAACGCTGTCTCTGCGTGCGCAGCACCCAAGCATGTACGAATGTGATCGTGGCCGTTGGAAGTGGAGAGATAACGACCGCAACCAGGAATTATACATAAACCGAAAGGCATCTTTAAAAAGACGCTCTCTGTGAGTGCCACTCTTATAGGGAAAATATACTCTTTCAGAGGAAGAATATATTCTTTTAGTCTGCTGAAGCGCCCAGGGGCGTTCCACCAGTGCGAGAGGGGAGAAGCCGCTGTAATGCGCCATAAATCCAACAGCTTGTAGAGGTGAAATGGATCGGCGGAGGAATTCAGCTCAGTGAACACAACCGCTCCGCTCCGAAGAGCAAATCTGAATAAGTGGTTGCGAGCCAGCTCCTTTTATACCCGTATGTCCTGGGGAGTGGCATGCAAATTCCACTTGCCAATTTCCATTGGTCTTTTCTCAAAGATCAGAGGTGTTTGGGGCTCCCAAGAGTGACCCCTAGTGTCACTACATCGACACAACGTCGAGTGAGTGACAGATAGGGAACAATGACTGAATTTTCATTTTTGGGTAAACTATCCTTTTAATATATTGGAAATATGCATTAATTAGTAACTACAAGTAAATATTTGGTCTCAAACCTACTGACTACTGAGTACTTTTTTATTTTATTTTAATGATTAATTGCTTAATAAGGTTTTAACTGTGTTTAGACAAAACACAAATTTTTGTAATAGGGTTTGATAACAGGATTTACTTTAATAGGATTTAGTCTGACAGTCAATATTTTCTGATGTTTAAGCAGCTCCTTTCACTGAGCATTTTCTGAAAAAGAAAAAAAAATGTCTCACCTTAATTTGTTTCTTGTTTGTGGAAAGCAAATCCATAGTTTTGATATACAGTTATTTTCCTCTGTATTTCACCATAAATTGATCCTATATAAACCAACAAATAATATAATAGTGCTTGCTTGGAAGAAAATAGGGACATACTCATTAAAGTGAGCATTGTTGTCCTCAGCAGTTGCAGTCATTTGCAGAAATGTATTGCATGAATTAGCCTTCCCTTTCATTTACTTTTTGCTAGGGAAAAACAACAAAATTGCTTTGCCTAATGAAAAGATACACCAATGAGCCAAAACATTACGATCACCTGCCTAATATGCAGTTGGTCCTCTGCATGCTGCCAAAACAGCGTTAACCTGCCAAGGCATAGACTCTACAAGACACCTGAAGTTGTGGTATCTGGCACCAAGACATAGTAGCGGATCCTTCAAGTCCTGTAAGTTGTGAGGTGGAGCCTCCATGGATCGGGCTTGTTGGTCCAGCACATCCCACAGATGCTCAATCGGATTGAGATCTGGGGGACTTGGAGGCCAGGGCATTACCTTGAACTCTTCATCATGTTCCTCAAACCATTCCTGAACACTGTGTGCCATGTGGCAGGATGCATTATCCTGCTGAAAGAGGCCACTGCCATCAGGGAATACCATTGGCATGAAGGGGTGTACCTGGTCTGCAACGATGTGTAGGTAGGTGGACGTGTCAAACTGACGTTCACATGAATGGCCGGACCCAGGGTTTCCCAGCAGAACATTGCCCAGAGCATCACACTCGTCTTTCCACAGTGCATCCTGGTGCCATCACTTCCCCAGGTAAATGGCATACACGTACATGGCCATCCATGTGATTTAAAAGAAAACTGGACTTATCAGAACAGGCAACCTTCTTCCACTGCTCCAAGGTCCAGTTCCGACACTCTCGTGCCCATTGTAGGCGCTTTTGATGGTGGACAGGGGTCATCATGGGCGCTCTGACCGGTTTGCAGCTACGCAGCCCCATACACAGCAGGGTGTCAAATTGTATGTTGTGACACATTCCTCCTATAACTACCATTAACATTTTCTGTGACTTGTGCCACAGTAGACTACCTGTCGGTTTGGACCAGATGGGATAGCCTTTGTTGCCCTCATGCATCGTTGAGCCTTGGGCGCCCAACACCCTTTCATCAGTTTATTGTTTGTCCCTCCTTGGACCACTGTGGGTAGGTACTCACCACTGCTAACTGGAAGCACTCCACAAGCCTTGCCGTTTCAGAGATGCTCTGACCCAGTCATCTGACCATAACAATTTGGCCCTTGTCAAAGTCGCTTAGGTCTTTACTCCTGCCCATTTCTCCTGCATTCAACATGTTGACTACAAGAACTGATTGTTACGCTTACCATCTAATCTACCCAGACCTTGACATGTGGCCTTGTTAGGAGATGATCAACATTATTCACTTCAACTGTGAGTGGTCGTAATGTTTTGGCTCATCAGTGTATATTTTAACAGAACACCTGCTCCTTCCTCTCATTAATCTCTAAGTTAAATTATAGAGCAGACAGGTTGCAACTGTATTAAACATCCTATCCTTCAGTAAACTTTAATGGAAAGCTATTTATATTTTGTGAATTATAGACAGAAAAGAAGTGCTTGGAAAGAACAGTTCTTTTGCATATGCTGCAAAACGTATCCGTTTCTAGCTGCTCACGCATGAATGCCTGGCACATAGACAATATAAGCTCAGAAAACGAAAAAGGACATACAAATTGACTTCTCATAAAGCAAAGTCTGAGGGGCAAATTCACTAAACAGTTGTGTCATTTTAGCACACTGTATCAAAAACCTGCATCTTACTCACTAACCACACGGGAATCCAGTTTAACCAAGTGCTAAATGCTCTGAGATTCTGAGTATTGCATAAACTCAATGTTATTCTTTACAGAGTAAACACGGCTTCTTTCTTTACAGAGATAGCATGGTTTATTCCTATGTAAATTAGGCTTATTTAATGTTAAATTAATGTTGTACTATTAGCCTCAGTGGAAAACTGAATTTTAAAACTAAATTACATTTTACCAGCCAGCAAGATGGGCAATTGCGCAGTGCAAAATGCATTCACTACCAATTTTGTGGGTGTGTTTGCAGGATTGCCTGATTTGTATATTTCCTGTAGAGAATCGGGTGCTAAAACAACACAACACTATATATAAACAATATAAGCTTTTCAGCGGACACAAATTATTCTTAGTTAATTCGCGCCTGAGTTTCTGCACTGTTAAAATTTAGCTGAAATTGGCTGCCAGTTCCTGGTCGGGATGACGGCACCAGCTGCTCAAACTGTTTACTTCTAGTGCGGGACACGATAGTGAGTGACAGTCATGAACTCTCAGGCATCTCTTTCTTCATCTCATTATCAAACATCCTGTCACTCTGAACATGTGACCTTACTTCATCTTCACCCATAGCAGCTGCTTCACAATTTCAAGAAAAATCTAGAAATAGCAGGCAATAGAGAGTGCTCTGCCTCTGACAGGTTTAACTAGCCAGCTCTATTAATACAAAGGCGCAAACACCTGATCACATGTTTTTTTATAGCTGAGACGGAACATGGGATGTTGACGTTGCTTTATCATTGTCAAACCACTGCATAATCACTTACCAGCCCTGCGAAGTCTATTCCCACTAACTGGCATGGAAATGAAATGAGTTACTCCCTTGCGAGATAATTGGCATATTATTTTAAATTAACTTCTCCAATGCCTTTTATGTTAGAATGGTCATTTACATGGCTCTATTAGTAACTTCTCTCTAAGGGTCTAATGTGCAAACCTTTGTGATTCAGAAGAAGCATCTTGATTCATAAAGTATGTCATCCACTGAGGTTTGTTTTTATACTCCAGATGTGTTTTTGTGCTGATATCAGAGCAGTTCTTTATCTGGATGCTTTAACTCTGATCTCTGATTCATGTCATCAGGTAAAAGTTGGTGATAAGGAGGTGGATGTGATGAAAGGCTTCCGTCTCTATGTGACCACCAAGCTTCCCAACCCAGCATACACACCCGAGATCAGCGCACGAACATCCATCATCGATTTCACCGTTACAATGAGGGGTCTGGAAGATCAGCTACTGGGGAGAGTCATCCTCACCGAGAAACAAGTATGGACCCTCTGAAATTAAACTCAGCGAAAAGTAGATTTTGAATAAACAGAGAAGAGAAGTGAATGAATAAACAAACATGCAAATTAAATTAAATTACATTACATTAAATTACAATAAATTATCAAATTTCTATGATCATTTTGCAATTTTTGTTAAATAGACTAATAGAACTTGCATCCCCATAGGGATGTAATAGTACTTGCTTGGCTCAAACCTATTTTATATAACCATTTACAGGGGCGTAGATTCCGGGTGGGGACAAAACAAAGAAGTACAACCCCCCCCCCCCCCCCCCACACACACACATTATTTACACCATGATCAATGGAAACATGGGTAAATAGTTCACGCTGCAACCCCTCAATGTTCAAGCCAAATCTACGCCCTTGACCGTTTACCTAAAAAGATTCAATGCTGTCTCCAGCATATCATGAAGCTTCTCTTGACAGACACTAGAACAAACTCTAGAATAGAGTATGGGCTCATTACATGGTTCAGACTGAATCTGCAGACTTTCTTTGCATTTCCTGCGATGATGCTAGGGTAAAATGTGCAGAATTCTAAATGGATTTTTAAATGGTAAAATGTAAATAAAGTCATTACCCTTAATTTAATTTGAGAAAGTTTTTACAAGCAGTTTAATTTATTTCATTTCCAATTAAGTCAGTTTCATTCAGCAAACATAATTTAGTTGGACAAGTTCAAATCAATGTACTATAGTAGTTTTAACTCAACTGTATTAAGTTTGTTAACCCTCTGGAGTCTGAGGCATTTTTTGGATCCTGGAGATGTTTTGACATACCCTGACATTTGTGCTTTTTTCACTTACACCATATTAATTGCAAAAGTCTCATTACACTGTATTCAGCACACATTGTGCTACAATAATATGTGAGCAACATGTATGTACACATTTGTATTTTTGAGAAAATAAAGTTTAAATTTGATTAGAAAAAAAAATAATAATAAGGACACTGAAATAGGGCAATAAAACACACACTAACATTTTTTTCACAAGACCTTTGATTGCTGAATTCTGTAGACCAGTGTATTTGCTACAACATATTGTGAAAACATCCTGTCCATTCATTCACATTAAACAATACATTTATTTAACTTTTGGAAGTCACCTTTTGTTTTTGAAAAGCTGTATGCAAGGGAGTGTCAATGGTCTTGAAAATTGATGTACACTACTGGTCAAAAGTTTTGAAACACTTGATGAAATGTTTCTCATGATCTTAAAAAACTTTTGATCTGAAGGTGTATGCTTAAATGTTTGAAATTGGTTTTGTAGACAAAAATATAATTGTGCCACCATATTAATTTATTTCATTATAAAACTAACATTTAATAAAAATTAAAAAAAAGTTTTTGAAATTGATGACTTGGACCAAATAATAAAGAAAAGCAGCCAATAAGTGCCCAACATAGATGGGAACTCCTTCAATACTGTTTAAAAAGCATCCCAGGGTGATACCTCAAGAAGTTGGTTGAGAAAATGTCAAGAGTACATGTCTGCAAATTCTAGGCAAAGTGTGACTACTTTGAAGATGCTAAAATATAACACAGTTCTGATTATTTTGGATTTTGTTTAGTCACAACATAATTCCCATAGTTCCATTTATGTTATTCCATAGTTTTGATAACTTTACTATTATTCTAAAATGTGAAAAAAAAATTATCATAAAGAATGAGTGTTTCAAAACTTTTGACCGGTAGTGTAATTCACAACTAGGGTGATAATGGCCCACCCCCTAATGTTTTGTTTTTATTGTGAGTGGACACAAATAAAAGTAGACCCTTTACAGTTTCGAGTGATGTCTTCCTCTTATCTGTAAGTCCATCAATGCCGGAGTATTTTAAATCATTGCTGTTGTTATTAAAAAACAATCCAAGTGATCGTGCCGGCACCTCCGTCGACTCCAGAGGGTTAAACTTAATTTACTAATGTTTAATTTAATCAGTTTTCTTATGTTGGTCCAACTAAATGTACTTTATTATTTTATTATTTTTTTGTATATGCCAGGTGAGCAAGTGTAAGGACACTGAAACTGATGCACTGACAATTTAATAGAAACTGCTTATAGAGCTAAGCAGCACTCAAATCAAACATTATTTTAAAGTGCATCCTCAACCTAAGCACAAGCACCAATCTTCACCATGGTAACCCCCAAAACTCCAGCCTAATAGACACTCTTTTTAAATACCATTATAACATAACATTAAACATTAACAAATCTCCTCCTATTCTCATCTTGCTCAAAACTTCATAAAATAACATTTAATTTCAACATTTGTTCACCCCATCCAGTCCCATGCAAACCATGCTAGGAAATGGAAATCCCCTGCCCAGTTCATCAATGCTACAAAAAGTATCCATGTAGTCCAAACTCAAATGGATTAAGTAAACTTGCTTTACTTAAACTTGCTTTAGTTCATTTTAATTAAGTAAACTGAACAACCTGCAAAAAAAAAATAAATAAAAAAAATAAAATAAAAATGGAAAGGCTTTACCTTAGATAAAAGTCTCAATTGAAAAAACTAGTTTTAACGACTTCATTTATCTGTTTATCAAACTTAAATGTGCAGTATGTAAGATTCAGAAACCCTTGTTATTAATGACACCTGTGGCCATTAAGTGAACAGCTACCTGTTGCTCGTGCTCGTGCACACACTCCATAGGGACGCGAGCGAGCATGGGCCAAAACAATGACGTAACGTACAAAAAGACTGAACGTGATTCACCGGCATCATGCTGACAGATGAGGTAGCATAATTAAAATTACACAGTTATGATCATTTTACTACAAACTTTGAGACTAAAACTACTTATCAGCTAACATAGCACACTGATACACACATACAGCTACATACTACCGAACTATACCAGACAGTTTACTGTTGCACTGCACTGTTATGTTGCACTATTGTAAGTTTTGTATGTCATATGTTGTACTACGATCAAGAAACCAGCGTATTTGCTTACATTTATCCTGTATACCTGACTTTTAGTATAAAGAGAAGATCATTGAAATTATTTGAAAGTTACGAAGCAAGGTAGCTTGCAATTCATCAGCGATAGCAGGCAAGATCAAGTTAGCTAAAATTATACAGATGAATCCTTATGGCACTATATTTCACATGATTTGCAGTTATGTAAGCTTACCTGTCCAATAAGAAGAACACCAATTCAGGGTCGGTTCTGATCCCCAAAACCGAATGAAGATCCCGCCAGGAATCAAATGCCCTGCCGATGTTCACTCTAGTTTTTGCTCGCCCACAATCACGTTCCTGCTTAGCCAGACTGGATTCAGTAGATAAATGTTTTTTCAGTTTTTTTGTTTTGCTTTTTGGCTTACTCTGAGTTTGTGTAGGAGTCGGTGTTGTGCTGGGAGCCGGACGTTTGCTGGATTCCATCTCTAAGATAACGTCACCTAGTGTTGCAGTTTGTTGTCGCTGTTGAATAGCGGAAGAGAAGCTAGTACTGTCTGAGACAAGGCTCTCGGGAGCACGCATAAACCTCACATCCTTTGGATTTTCCCGGCAAAAGCAACCCACTCCCTTCGCATGAAAATCAGTCTACAGGCTTTAATAGGCAACATAGGAAGTCCGGGAAGGGCTCATTTTTTAAGTTGTGTTACACGTTAGCAAAAAAAATAAATTAAAATTGTTACATATTGCACCTTTAAGTGTGCTGTCACATACAAAGCCTAAATTTTTAACTGACAATTTAAGGAAAGGGGCCAAATGTCCCAAATTAACATTGACAGAGCCAGCCATCTCAGAAGGGCCAAACATAACTATCTCTGTTTTTGAGTCATTGAGGCTTAAAAAGTTTAAAGACATCCACAATTTCACCTCATTTAGACAGGTCATCAGGGGATCTAATGCATTCCTTTTATTCATTTTCAGCGGTAAGTAAATTTGGATATCATCTGCATAACATTGATGTGAAAACTATGCTATTCAAGCCCTCTGTTGGTACATTCAGAGACACTTTTTATTCATTTTCAGCCTGGTATTCTTCATTAAGGTCCCTACAGCACTAAATGAAAAAAATAAAATAAAAAAATACATCCCAGAGGACTGTTTCTATGGCAGAGTGTGCAGGAGGGAGAGAACGCTTAGATAATTTTTGGGTCACTGGACAAAGAGCTTGAATTGTGAATCTCTGTACACTACTAGACTGCTAACCTTCAAAATAGACATAAAGACTCAAGGCTTTCAATTCACATAGTCTTTTCCACTGAAATATGGGTATATGATGCATAATATGTACAGCTTTTGTTATCAACATCAAGATTTTAGGTAAAAAGAATTTATAGGAATGTATTAGGTAAACTGTATATTGTAAGTTGTGTGACTGGTCTCCATTTTAATCACCTTTTTGCCTTCACTGTTTTTTCTCTGTTAATTTTTTTAAATTACAATTATTCCATATAGTTTCTCAATTAATGTGAGGTCATTAAAGGGATAGTTTACCCACAAATTAGCATTCTTTCATCATTTACTCACCCTCATGTTGTAACAATCCCATATGACTTTCTTTCTACCATGGAACACTGAAAGAATGTTGGCAGAATGTTAGCCTCAGTCACCATTCACTTCCAATGCATTTTTTATTCCATTATTTTAATCTGCTTAACATCTCCTTTTGTGTTCCGTGGAAGAAAGTAAGTCATGCAGGATTGGAGGAACATGAGGGTGAGGAAATTACATCATAGTTTTATTTTTTTGGGTGAACTATTCCTCATATTTATATGAGGTCATAAAAGGATTAGCAAAAGGCTTATTAAAATAGGTTTAGATGGAGTATCCTAAAATATGTCACACCGCAGGACATGTCAACTACCCATATGTGCATTTCCCTAGCTTCTTATTATCGCAAGCATTGCATGCTTTGTGTGCGCTCAATCCTTAAAATGGTGCTTGACTTAGAAGATATTTGTATAGCACCTCAAATTGGATGCTAGAATCTGCCTAGCACAGACACGTCAAGCCTAATTTAAGAATGAGCTGAATTAAAGGAGCATTTTCTATCAGCATTGCACATTGTTATGGAGAATCGCTGCCGTATTGGCTCATTTTAGCCCGGCACAGTCAGATGGGCTTTGATAGCGTCTGTGGATTCCCAGCTAGAGAAAATGAAAGTGGCATTCAGTGCATATTTACTGCTGGACATTGATTTGTCAATCAAGATTAAGGGCCTGGAATTCATGTCACCTTTTTACATTCATTCTAATAAGAGTACAGAGGCACATGCCGTCCAGCCCAGCAGCCACATGAATAATAATAGCTTTGCATTGCCTTGCCTTGCCTCAGGCTGGTTAGTCATCTTTACCTGACCAGGAACTGCATTTTAGATTATTAGTATCAAAGGGGGACATTTGGAAATTAGGGAGAAAAGACTGACTGGTATTGCTCGGATTGTGGATCGACTGCGTAGTAAATAACTTAAATTGTGAAGCTGGTAAAAACTATACATTAGAATTCTTACTCATGCTTCATGGTCATGAATGACAAGCGCTGGCCTGTTATCTCAATGTTCTTACATTAAAGACCATTTTTGAATATCTGGTCAACATGAATGCCGTCCTGGTTACTTGCGTAACCTCCATTCCCTGATGGGGGGAACGAGACGTTGTGTTGATGTAGTGACACTAGGGGTCACTCTTGGGAGCCCGAAACACCTCTGGTCTTTGATAAAATATGAAAATTGGCGGGTGGTATTTGCATACGGGTATAAAAGGAGCTGGTATGCAACCACTCATTCAGGTTTTATGCTAAGGATCCGAGACAGGGTCCGGCCATTTCAGCGGGTAGTTCAGCGTTGTGGCAGGAGGGACACAACGTCTTGTTCCCTCCATCAGGGAACAGAGGTTACGCAAGTAACCAGGACATTCCCTATCTGTCACTCACTCGACGTTATGTCGATGTAGTGACACTAGGGGTCCCTATATGAAACGCCGCAACTGGCTAAACTGTGTTACGTGAACTGGCGGTGTGTGACGGGCAGACCACTGTGTGCCTCGTAGCCAGCGCACCAGGCTGACACATAACCTCCCCCAACACAGTTATGAGTGTCGAACGGCCCTTTGGGGACATGTCGACTACCCATAAGATAGAGACAGGCTGACCCAGTCGTGGCCTCTTTTCCCCTTCTTTTTTTCCACTCCCTAAAAAAGAAGGGGGATTATCAGACTGGGCCGCCAGGTCTAGTCGGGGGGTGTCCCTCCCAAGGGGAGGACACCTAGGAGACCACACCTCGCCCAAAGAGGGGGGGGGGATAAGTGGAAAAATACGTCACATGGTTTGCCGACCATGTGGAGAGTCTCATGGTAGATCCTACCCAATGGGGGAGGAGTTTCTCAAACATGGAGACTGTGGCAGAGGGGGCTCTGCCCAATGGGAAACGAATTAGCGGAAGATATACATCGCATGAGGTTACCTTACAGGGAACCACCACATGCGGAGCACTTACCTCAGGACAGGGCTCTTAGTTAGCACGTG
Organism: Myxocyprinus asiaticus; assembly: GCF_019703515.2. Classification (NCBI taxonomy): domain Eukaryota; kingdom Metazoa; phylum Chordata; class Actinopteri; order Cypriniformes; family Catostomidae; genus Myxocyprinus; species Myxocyprinus asiaticus. The sequence goes on from NC_059359.1 coordinate 36,665,057, forward strand.
TACTGGGCTGGCAGTGAGTCTCTCCAAAAACTCGACTGCCACAGGGCTCGGAGGAAGTCAACCAGGGAACATAGTTTGTGAACACTACTGGGAATTAATGGCACACGTCTTCAGCTCAGAGGAGGTGAAAGGTGCTATGTGCAAGCGATACACCCAGCTGGCTATCCCGGGCTTATCCGCTTGTATTGCGTGCCACTACCTGGGACAAAACCGGTTCCACCCGGAGGTTGTAGAACCTTGCAAAGGTGTTGGGTGTTGCCCAGCCTGCTGCTCTGCACATGTCTGTTAGAGAGGCACCCCTGGCCAGGGCCCAGAGATATGCCATAGCTATGGCGTCAATGAGCCAGTGGGCGATCCTCTGCTTGGAGACAGCGCTTCCTTTCCGCTGTGCACCAAAGCAGACAAAGAGCTGCTCAGAGATCCTAAAGCTCTGCGTGTGATCCAAATAGATGAGTAAAGCGTGCACCGGACACAGCATCGACAGGGCTGGGTCTGCCTCCTCCTGGGGCAGCGCTCGCAGGTTCACCACCTGGTCCCTAAAAGGGGTCGTGGGAACCTTGGGCACATAGCCCGGTCGGGGTCTCAGGATCACGTGAGAGTAGCCCAGACCAAACTCCACGCACGTTTCGCTGACAGAGAACGCTTGCAGGTCTCCTACCCTCTTGATGGAAGTGAGCGCAGTCAGGAGGGCAGTCTTCAAGGAGAGTGCCTTAAGCTCAGCTGACTGCAAAGGCTTAAAGGGGGCTCTCTGTAGACCCTGAAGAACTACAGAGAGGTCCCATGAGGGAACGAGGCATGGTCTGGAGGGGTTCAGCCTCCTGGTGCTTCTCAGGAACCTGATGATCATGTTGTGCTTCCCTAAGGAATTACCGTCCACTGTGTCATGGTGTGCTGCTATTGCAGCAACATACACCTTCAAGGTGGAAGGGAACAGCCGCCATTCCACCTCTCCTGCAGGAAGGAAAGCACCGATCCGACTGCGCATCTCTGGGGGTCTTCCCACCGGGAAGAACACCACTTAGTGAACAGACGTCACTTAAAGTCATACAGGCGCCTCATAGTGGGGGCCCTAGCCTGAGTGATCGTGTCTACCACCACGGGTGGTATATCGCTTAGGTCTTCCATGTCCGTCCAGGGGCCAGACATGGAGATTCCAGAGGTCTGGTCGTGGGTGCCAAATGGTGCCCCATCCCTGAGAAAGAAGGTCCTTCCTCAGGGGAAATTGCCGGGGGGGGGGGGTTGTGGAACCACGTCCGGAGGTCTGAGAACCATGTCTGGGTGGGCTAGTAGGGTGCTACCAGGACGACCTGCTCCTCATCCTCCCTGACCTTGCACAGAGTCTGTGCAAGCAGGCTCACTGGGGAAAACGCATATTTGCATAGGCCAGGAGGCCAGCTGTGTGCCAGCGCGTCTATGCTGAGGGGTGCCTCTGTCAGGGCGTACCAGAGTGGGCAGTGGGAGGATTCTTGGGAGGCGAACAGGTCTACCTGTGCCTGTCCAAATCGACTCCAAATCAGCTGGACCACCTGAGGGTGGAGTCTCCATTCTCCCCTGAGGGTAACCTGCCATGACAGCGCATCCACTGTAGTGTTGAGGTCGCCGGGGATGTGAGTGGCTCACAGCGACTTGAAGTGCTGCTGACTCCAGAGGAGGAGACGGCGGGCGAGTTGTGACATACAATGAGAGCATTGACCGCCTTGGCGGTTGACATATGCTACCGTTGCCATGTTGTCTGTCCAAACTAACACGTGCTTGCCCTTGATCAATGGCTGAAACCTCCGCAGGGCGAGCAGAATTGCCAACAACTCAAGGCAGTTGATGTGCCAATGCAGTCACGGGCCCGTCCACAAGCCAGCGGCTGCGTGCCCATTGCAAACAGCGCCCCAGCCCATTTTGGAGGCATCTGTCATGACCACAATGCGCCTGGAGACCTGCTCTAGGGGATCACCTACCCGTAGAAACGAGAGGTCGGTCCAAGGGCTTGAAAGACGGTGACAGACCTGTGTGATGACCACGCAATGTGTCCCGCGGCGCCATGCCCATCTTGGGACTCGAGTCTGAAGCCAGTGCTGAAGCGGTCTCACATGCATCAACCCGAGTGGGGTGGCCACCGCTGAGGGTGCCATATGCCCCAGGAGCCTCTGAAGGAGTTTCAGTGGAACCACTGTTTTCTGTTTGAACGCCTTCAAACAGGCCAGCACCGACTGTGCGTGCTCGTTCGTGAGGCTCGCTGTCAAAGAGACTGAGTCCAACTCCAAACCGAGGAAAGAGATGCTCTGAACTGGGAGGAGCTTGCTCTTTGCCTCTGTCGGGGCAGGATATGCCAGATAGCCTCCATCTGCTGCTTCACCATCGAGAACTGCTGGGCAAAGTCCTCGACGGTGTCACCGAATAGGCCAGCCTGTGAGATGGGAGCAGCAAGGAACCGTGTCTTGTCGGCCTCACCCATCTCGACCAGGTTAAGCCAAAGGTGGCGCTCCTGGACCACTAATGTGACCTTCATCGCTCGGAGAGCGAGGTCGGTCGCCGAGCGCAGTTCCTGCATCATATCTACTCTCGTGCTGTTCTTTAAGTGCCTTGGGTTGGTGGAACTGCAGCAGAGCCATGGTGTGCAGGGCAGAGGCGGCTTGTCCAGCAGCGCTGTAGGCTTTAGCCATCAGGGACGACGTGAACCTACAGGGTTTGGACGGGAGCTTTGGGCATCCGCGCCAGGTGGCGGCGCTCTGCGGGCATAGGTGCACCGCAAGTGCCTCATCCACCGGGGGAATCGCCGTATAGCCCCTGGCCGCCCCGCCATTGAGAGTAGTGAGGGCGGGGAACTGAGGAATTGGGACCGGGCATTAAAAGGTGCCTCCCACTATTTCGTCAGCTCCTCGTGCAGTACCGGGAAGAACTGGAGCGGGGCGTGGCTACTTTGAGCGGCGCCGCGAGCCCAGGAACCAATCATCGAGCCGCGAGGGTTCAGGGGAGAGCGGAGGGTTCCACTCTAGCCCGACGCTCGCGGCTGCCCGGGAAAGCATGTCCATCATCTCTGCATCAGCCTGTGATTGGGCAATCAATCCTGAAGGGGGGAGCCCAGCTGAGGCTTCTGCGTCTGACTGGACAAGCCCGCTCTCCGATGCTGCGCTCGAGAACTCATCAGCTTCACGGGCTCAGAACAAGAGGCCGAACTCGCCGTGAGACGAGCCGGCGGACTCATCTGGAAGCCCAATCGGGGCAGACGAGTATGCTGGGGAATGGGAGGTCCACGGGGGGATACCCGGCAGAGGCGATCCCATTGGAGTTCCCAAATCACCCCAGGTGCTAGCCGCGCTGGCCTCAAACCCGTAGGTAGAAGGACTGAGGCGGGGAGCCGCTGGGGTGGCTTGCTTTCTTACGAAAGCAAGCCGTGACAGCAACGTTGCCATGGTCATGTTCTCGCAGTGAGAACATGAACCATCCACGAATGCTGCCTCCGTGTGGGTCACACCCAGACACGAAAGACAACGATCATGACCATCTGAAGTTGAGAGGCAACCAGGAATAACACACACTCAGAAAGGCATCTTTAAAAAGACGTGTCTTTAAAAAGATGTTCCGTGTGTGCCGCTCTTTTAGAGAAATATACTCTTTCTGAAAATATACTCTCTTTTTTCTGCTGAAGCACCCAGGGGCTTTCTCTGCAGTGCATCAGTGCAGAGGAGGGAGAAGCCGCTGAAATGTGCCATCAGATCCAGCAGAGGTGAATGAACAGTCGTGAGAATTCAGCTCAATGAGCATGACCGTTCGGCTCCGAAAAAAAATCTGAATGAGTGGTTGCATACCAGCTCCTTTTATACCCATGTGTCTGGGGGAGTGGCATACAAATACCACTCACCAATTTTCATTGGCCTTTTATCAAAGACCAGAGGTGTTTTGGGCTCCCAAGAGTGACCCCTAGTGTCACTACATCGACACAACGTCGAGTGAGTGACAGATAGGGAACAACAGTTTAAGCTGTTTAGTGTTTTTAAACCATTTTCAAATATTGTTCCAACGTGGATGCCAGCAGTTTAAGCTGTTTAGTGTTTTTAAACTATTTTAAACTATTTTTCCAGCATGGACGACAACAGTTTAAGCTGATTGGTGTTTCTGACTATTTTGCCAACATAGATGCCAAAAGCATAAGTTGTTTGGTGTTTTTGACTATTTTTCCAAAGCAGTGTAAGCGACTTCAATTAACTAATATCAACATCCAGATACTTTTAGTAAACTGTGGTCAACAGAAGCAGAGTGTTTTATTTTTGCTCAGTAATGGGCTGCTTTTAAACAGCATGCTCTCTCTTGTTCGATTTTCAGGAACTGGAGAAGGAGCGCACCGACCTGCTAGAGGATGTGACAGCCAATAAACGCAAGATGAAGGAACTGGAAGATAATCTACTTTTTAGGCTGACCAGCACGCAGGGCTCGCTGGTGGATGACGAGAGCCTGATCACTGTGCTGGGAAACACCAAACGCACTGCTGAGGAGGTCACACAGAAACTCCAGATTGCTGCAGAGACCGAGATCCAAATCAATGCGGCCCGCGAGGAGTACAGACCCGGTGGGGGCTTAAAGCATGTCTTTTCTTTAGTGCTTTTCAAATAAAGATGCATGGAGAAAATTCCTTCACCACTTCCATGCTGGTTAGGCTGTTTTATTCGGCACAGTGCTGGAAAAAGGGCAGCATAGCCATTTTCTTTACCATCAATTTATGGTCTGTCTTGTGAAGCTGGTTGAGCAAAGAAGTCTTGCAAGGAACTACTACAAACTGTAAAACTGTCAATTGTGACTTCTTTTCTCTCTGTAGTTGCCACAAGAGGAAGCATCTTGTACTTTCTGATCACAGAGATGAGCATGGTGAATGTGATGTATCAGACCTCCTTGCGCCAGTTCCTGGGCTTGTTTGACTTTTCCTTGGCCAAGTAAAACTCTTCATTATCATTTCATACCTATTTATAATCAGTTGCTTTTCAAAGAAAAATAGGATTCTACTTTGAGCCATAACTGTTGTTTGGTTTTCCGGAATGAGAAAATTCACATGAATTTGATCGGTAAACAGTGCCTGATGGCAGAGCCCCACTAAGGTCCCTACTGTAGCCTACTCATTGGGCCTTGTAGAGAGGGAGCGAACCCATAAAGACACATACAGATATTTCTGGATCATTATCAGTAAATCCCATGTAACCTTTTGTCTTCTTTCCTTGGGAGTAGGTCCTCAAAGAGTCCAATTACAGCCAAGCGGATCGCCAACATCATCGAGTACATGACCTTTGAGGTGCATAAGTATGCAGCTAGGGGGCTGTACGAGGAGCACAAGTTTCTGTTCACTCTGCTGCTCACTCTCAAGATCGATATGCAGAGCAACAGAGTCAAACACGAGGAGTTCCTCACCCTAATTAAAGGTCAGAACCTGACCAGGCCTGGTATGGTCTGGTCAAATCTTTCTTCTTCATCAAATATCTCTCTTTTCTAGGTTCTCCTTTGAGAGAATAACTCAAACAGAAATGTATCTGCCAATACTCTAGGACAGTAGTTATTTATGAGCCTGCATGACTTGCTGCTAAATGTTATTGAACAAACATAGCTGTAAGGTGATGCATATGCTAAGAATGTATTTGTGTCAGTAAATACATGTTACATTAGTGACCTAAAACTTAAACACAATAAAATTATTTACTTTTACTTTTATCAATGATTAATTCATTAATCTTTTTATTTTATTTTTTTATTTTTTTATTTAGCCCAGGCTAAATAAAAAAGCATCACAACAATTGCTAATAGGCATAAGAGACGGGGTAAACCCACCCCTTCATAGTCGATACAGGACATGAACCAAAGTTAGGAAAGCAGTTGTTTTTCTAAAGCGTTCACACAAAAATGAAAGTTCTGACATTATTTACTCACTCTTATGTTTTTCAAAACCTGTATGTTTTTTCTTCTTCCAAGGAACACAAAAGGCTGTAATTCTACCTTTAACTATTCATTTAATGTGTTACGCTACCCCAAAAGAACCAACCAAGAACATGTTTGTAGTAGTTTACAAACTGCTAACAAAAAGTAGCCACCTGTAGTTATAGAAGGGGGCAGTGTTTCCTTGCGCTTTTCTGCAGCAGCTGAAATTTTGTGAGTTTGCAGTCTGAATTGAATTTGATGAAATAAAAAAGACAGTGTACCATGAAATAATGCCAAGATGGCACTTTTTTTATTGCGCTGTTTTTGCAGACGACACTCAAAAACAGTGATACAGAGTGACCAGTGTTGTCGGAATGTATGAGTCTTTGAGCTGGTTGTTTTAATGAATCCCTAATCCCTAATTCACATAGTAACTAGGCATGTAACGATACACAAATTTCACAATACTATACGATACAAAGCCTTACGATACAATGCGATATAAATAAAAAAATAAAAAAAATAAAATAAAATAAAAACAGCACCCACAAATATTTCACTCAAATTTATTCAAGGATTCAACATAAATGTCTTTTAAATCAAAAATTTCACAGCAGTGTCTGACATTGGCAACAAAATATAGAGCTCTATAATAAAGTAACTTAAACAATAGAACTGCATTTATTCTGTTTGATTGTAATGAGAAAAACTCTTATGAACTCACAATTTCCATGTTTCTTGAGAAGAATATGTTTGCCTACACTCAATTTATATTTGTATATCACTTTTCACAATACACGTTGTTTCAAAGCAGCTTTATAGAAAATCATTCCTTAATGTACACTATATTGCCAAAAGTATTCGCTCACCTGCCTTTAGACACATATGAACTTAAGTGACATCCCATTGTTAATCCATAGGGTTTAATATGACGTCGGCCCACCCTTTGCAGCTATAACAGCTTCAGCTCTTCTGGGAAGGCTTTCCACAAGGTTTAGGAGTGTGTTTATGGGAATTTTTGACAATTCTTCCAGAAGCGCATTTGTGAGGTCAGACACTGATGTTGGACGAGAAGGCCTGGCTCGCAGTCTTCGCTCTAATTCATCCCAAAGGTGCACTATCGGGTTGAGGTCAGGACTCTGTGCAGGCCAGTCAAGTTCTTCCACACCAAACTCGCTCATCCATGTCTTTATGGACCTTGCTTTGTGCACTGGTGCGCAGTCATGTTGGAACAGGAAGGGGCCATCCCCAAACTGTTCCCACAAAGTTGGGAGCATGGAATTGTCCAAAATCTCTTGGTATGCTGAAGCATTCAGAGTTCCTTTCACTGGAACTAAGGGGCCAAGCCCAGCTCCTGAAAAACAACCCCACACCATAATCCCTCCTCCACCAAACTTCACAGTTGGCACAATGCAGTCAGACAAGTACCGTTCTCCTGGCAACCGCCAAACCCAGGCTCATCCATCAGATTGCCAGATGGAGAAGCGTGAGTCGTCACTCCAGAGAACGCATCTCCACTGCTCTAGAGTCCAGTGGCGGCCTGCTTTACACCACTGCATCCGACACTTTGCATTGCACTTGGTGATGTATGGCTTGGATGCAGCTGCTCGGCCATGGAAACCCATTCCATGAAGCTCTCTACGCACTGTTCTTGAGCTAATCTGAGGCCACATGAACTTTGGAGGTCTGTAGCGATTGAAAGTTGGCGACCTCTGCACACTATGCGCCTCAGCATCCGCTGACCCCGCTCTGTCATTTTACGTGGCCTACCACTTCGTGGCTGAGTTGCTGTCATTCCCAATTGCTTCCACTTTGTTATAATACCACTGACAGTTGACTGTGGAATATTTAGTAGCGAGGAAATTTCACGACTGGACTTGTTGCACAGGTGGCATCCTATCACAGTACCACGCTGGAATTCACTGAGCTCCTGAGAGCGGCCCATTCTTTCACAAATGTTTGTAGAAGCAGTCTGCATGCCTAGGTGCTTCATTTTATACACCTGTGGCCATGGAAGTGATTGGAACACCTGAATTCAATTATTTGGATGGGTGAGCGAATACTTTTGGCAATATAGTGTATTAAAGCCCCCAGTGATCAAGCTAAAGTGACTGTAGCAAGGAAAAAACTTCTTTCAATGTTATTTAGCGGTGAAAAGAAAACCTGACCTCTGGTTTTACATGTACATAATCCAAGATTATTTAGCGGATTGAGCAAAAGCCGGTTGGCAAACGTAATTGTTTTGGCCTCTTCCCACATTTCACGTTGCATGTAAACTTTACATGTGCTCAAGTGTTGTGCTCATACCCATTTACATTTCGACTTCAAAACATTAGTGTTATGTAATCAGTTTAATTTTTAATCAGCTTGTTTTTGTTACTTACTAGCCTCTTGCTCAGTGTCATGCTCCATGTCATCTGGGAGAGGCTGGATGTTAAATTTGCTGCTGCCTTATTTCTGCATCGCAAATCCACCAAATTGCACGATGATGTCAGTGTAAATAAAACAACATGTTTGATGTACTGTAGATATGTTGCTCTGTTTTCCTGTGAGCGCTCAACTCTCCCACAGCACCATCAAAAAGTGTCAAGTACCCTTTATTCGACACAAAACCAAAGATGTGTACCAAAGATGAAATATAATTTATATACAGTATATAAATAGAATATATATTTAGATATCATTCACGATGTTTATTCATCAACAACAACAAAAACAAAACTGGACCAAATGATGCATATATACATATATTGTTAGGCCTACATGTTTATTGTTTACATGCACAACATGTCTCTTTAAGAAAACTGGCAATTCCGCATTTTGTTTTGTTTGGGAGCATATTAATGAGAGTGGAATGGTACAGGTTCTTTATTATAAGTAAAGGCGCTGTAAGTGATTTATGTGCTTTGATGTGCTTTCTGCCTGCCATTTTCAATCAATGAAGCCAAACTTTTACCCTCAAAACACAATGGATCTCGGTGCTTAACTTTGCATATTAAAAGATTAATCTTTGAATGAAGATCACGATTAATAGGGAAATCTATGTTTTTGCCCAGCTCTTATCCCTGTTATTTTTATTGTAATTCATACGTTTTGTTTTATATGTTAAACAAAGCAAAATCCAATTATTTTTGCATACCCCCTAGAGCCTGCTTTGCTCCGCATACCCCTGGTTGGAAATCACAGCACTACACTACTACTTGTTGGTAAATGTAGTTTTGTTATTGGAAAAGCTGCACAATTTTGTAACTATTTGCTAAGTACTCACCAACACTGCGGCACACGCCTTTTAATTAGTCAGTAGAATCAGGCATTTCATGAAAACAATTAGCTATGTTTTGAATTGCAGCACTGTTTGAACATTACAGTTCTCCCTTCATGCAAGGAGGTTTGTATTATTAATATAATGTATTGTTAATAGAGTACAGTTGTAAAGCAGTCTATTGGAGCAGCATGTTCAGGCAGGGCTGAGCTGCAAGGACACATCAGTGCCAAACTTCTACAGCTGTTAATGGACTATTAAATGAAGCACATAGGTGTTCTTTGACAAGCTGTGAGGTTCACTGCTGGTAAGGATTATGTTTTAGGCTAATGCAACACATGCATATATATATATATATATATATATATATATATATATATATATATATATATATATATATATATGCAAAAACTGAGTCATTAATTAATATACTCAAACTTTTATTAAATGATAGCTCCGGGTTCAATACAATCTGTGCCATTATGTCAATTACCACAGAAAATAATTTGTACTCACCCTTAATTTTGTAAAAACAAATACATTCAATGCACTTTCAGTGGAAGTCTCAGAACATGAAACATGTTCTATGACGTCTATGAAACATGGTAAGGAGGAATATTAAAATACACACTGTTTCGATGCTTTTAGATTATTAACACTTATAGTGTTAACATGAGATGATGTATTAAAATGACTTACCAACCTTGTCTTTGCAAAATCATATCTAATATTTCTACTCCTGTTAGGAACATCTAAAGCCAAAAATATGGTAACCTTCAAATGATATCCAGATCTACCTAGTGCTATGTAATTAAAAACAAATTCATGCATACAGCGACAGGCTGACACTGCAAGAAGAGTTTTATAATGACTGAATAGACAAACTTGGCTGTTGCTTCACAGAGATTTCAAACCAAATGCACAATAAGGAGAGAATAGACATTGATTTTGAATTTTTTTTAAGTATATACCTGTTTTTATTGGTAACTTGCTTCCTAATATCATATTTAATACCTCTTCGCAATTTGTGATCTATACATGTTGTGCACAGCGAGTCATTGACTAGTCCATGAACTGATTAACTAATATGTGATTATCATGCTGTTTCATGTGGTTTTTGCTTCTGCAAAAGCATCAGAACCTAAATTTAATAATTGAGAGATCAGGTGGCCTTGCGGTCAGAGAAGTGGCCCATTACCCAGAAGGTAAATTTGATTTCAACACACGTCAAGTCAGTTAATACCATTCTGCTCTGTAATGAACTCTTGTGTGAGCCACTTTCCTCTTCTGTGCTGCACTGTAGTTTGTTTCACTTTGTTCCTACAAGACATCATAGTGAGGTATTATATTGGTAAAATATGATAGGTTCCATTGTACCTTTGCAACAGAGTAAAAATACTGTGTTAAGAACTTCTTTGCTCTTTGGCCCTGTTTCCACCTGGTATTAAGATCTAAAATCTGGTGGATTTAATCTAAGCACAAACGCGACATGTCAGGCAAAATTATCCATTATTTTAGAGGATATCCTGTATTAAAGGAGCTAAGTGTTCATGCTTGTCATCTGTGTTGATATCATACACACGAAAGAAGATCTATGAAGCTCTTGTGATTGTGTATGTATCCGCTTTTTTAAAATTAAAGCCGCTCCTAAACGGCAAAGTTTAAACTCTTGTTTTAGCACAGCGGTTGATTGACAGATGAGGGGCGGTTCTTCACTGCTTCCGGGATGCATACAGGACACATTAGAGTTTACACCTCAAATGCGATGTGGACACATGCGTTTTTGACCACATTCTTATGTAGTTTCTGTGATCCGATCACAAAACCTTTTAGACCCCGTTTAGACCTGTATTTAGGGCTGACCACATGTGATCAGATCACCTGAAACACATCTTAATACCAGGTGGAAACAGGGTCTTTGTAACACCAGCTTGAGGCAAGAGATTTGTTAGCACCTAGTTGCAGGGATTTTATTAATTTAAAAATAGATTTTTAAGTCTATTCAGGACAAGATTCTCAAAACAAGGCGAGAGTAATTAAGCTAAAACTCACCAAACAACCACTATATCAACAACTAAAGGGGTGTAAATACCACATATGAATGTTTAGATGCCCCATTAGCAGTTGTTGCCAATTACAGTGCATATGCAGCACTTTTGTAAGAAGTACTAGCCTAGGCAGTACAGAGTATATACTGCACTGTATTCAGTAAGAAGTAAGCTGGTATTCCATTCTGAACAAAGCCACAAACATGAAACAACATCTTCAAAAAAACAGCCAATAGGAAAATATAAAAGTTAAACAAAGAGATCCTCAAATCCCTTGCACTCTGTTGCATATTTCACCATTCTGTTCTCATAACAAGAAAAAGGCCAAACGGACAGCATATGATCTGGTTTCTTCATGTCTGGACAGGAGGAGCCTCGCTGGACCTGAAGACCTGTCCGCCCAAAGCTGCAAAATGGATCCTGGACATAACGTGGCTCAACCTGGTGGAACTGAGCAAACTCTGGCAGTTCTCTGACATTCTAGATCAGGTGAGACATTTTATACAGACATGATCTCTTAAAGAATCATGCACATATATACATGGATCAGACATAGTGGCACACACACACACACACAGTATCTGTCACTTTGAGCTCCCCCTTCTCATTAAATCCTTCTCACTGCTACTGCTCAGTGGTAAACATGTCAATATTTGATAATCTGGTCTCCACACACACACACACAGGCACAAATACATTCACGACCACTCACACTGATGGCTGATTGGCAGGCCGCGACTGCCCGGGGGAACTTCATGCTCAATGCAGTGTGAAATGAGCTCACTTTGGCAAACTTTGTCAATTACTTTTGGCTGAAAGAAACCAAATTAACCATTTCTGGCGCTATACTGCAGCGACACAGGCACATTGCTAATCCGCACACAAGATTTTGTTACACAATCTGATGACACGTCAGGAACCCCGCTGCCTGAGAGTCATTGCTTTTGGTCTTTGTTTTTTGAATTATTTTTATTTGACAGAAACATTTAGGATGTTTATCTGATGATTCATTTGGTTTCAACCATCACTAAAACAATGCTGAAAAAAGTAAATCAAAATTGGAGTTTTGTGGCGTTTAGTCAAAGTCCCTTAGCTTTGAGACCACCTACAGGCTTGTGTACTTCTAAGTTGACAAAATACACTTATTTTGTCAACTTAGAAGTACACAAGCCTATATATTAGGCATGTAATAATACAAATTTCACTATATGACACATAGCCTCATGATACGATACAATACGATACGAGCACCCACAAATGTTTAGTTTAAACTTATTCAAGGATTCGACATAAATGTCTTTTAAATCATAAATGCCATAAAAGTGTCTGATATTGGCAACACAAAAGCAGAGCTCTAAGTAACTTAAACAACAGCACTGCATGTATTTTGTTTGATTGTTGAGAAAAACTAATATAACTCTACTCAGTTATATTTGTATAGCACTTTTCACAATACACATAGTTTCAAAGAAGCTTTATAGAAAATCATGCCTTGTTGTCTGAAAGCCCCTTATGAACAAGCTAAAGTGACTGTCGCAAGAAAAAACTCCTTTCAATATTATTTAGTGACTTGAGCAAAAACTGATTGGCACATGTAATTTATTATTATTATTATTTTTATAAAAAAATTCCCCATGTTTCACTTTGCATGTAAACTTTACTGGGTTTATCGCTGGCTTATAACATGTGTGCAAGAGTTTTTCTCAAAGCTGTTTTTACATTTCAAAGTCAAAAGCAGATAATTATAAGTTCCATCACTCTCATGTAATCGCGGGTTTCTTACGTTGTTGGTTTTTTGAATAAGCTGTTTTTTGATAGGTATGACTCATAGCTTATGAGCGTCTTGCTGTGTATGTCACACTCAGTGTCGTCCGGTTAAACTTACTGCTGCCATTTTTTGCGTCACAAATCCACAGATTTGCGTGTTGAGGTCGGCGTGAATAAAACGACATGTTTGATGTATTGTAGCACCAGGACATGATGGCGTTGTTTGGCAAATTCAACAAGCTGTACCGCTACAGTACAGTCTACTTGCCGTATGCCATCAATCTTCTCGCATCTGTACTGTAAAAATGTGTTGCTCTGTTTTCCTGTGAGCGCTCAGCGCTGCCTCTCACGGGAGGAGACTGTTCCGTAGCTCTCAATATTGCATTGCTTGGTTTTAATTACACTATAATGTGTTTATGTATGTACGATACATACGACACGATATTTTTTTACACCCCTAATATATATATATATATATATATATATATATTAGGGGTGTAAAAAAATATTGTGTCGTATGTATCGTACATACGTGGTCTTCTGCTATTGTAGCCATCCGCCTCAAGGTTTGATGTGTTGTGTCTGAGCAGGGTTGTGGAGTAATGGAATACATGTAACAGTATTACAAATTTAAAATACAAAATATTAGTAACTGTATTCCACTATAGTTACAATTTAAAAAGTATTTTGATTACTGAATTAGATTACTTTGTGTTTTATTGTCATTTGTTCCATTTAATATTTAGTATATAAAAAAATATTTAGTAGAAAAAAAGTGAAAAAAATCTACCAGTGGTGAAGAAGTAATCCAAAGTATTTAGATTACAGTACTGACCTTGAGTAATCTAATGGAATACATTACAAACGTTCAAAACAGTCTAGCCATTCTCTGTTGACCTCACTCATCAACAAGGCTTTTCCATCCATAGAACTGGATGTTTTTTTATTTTTGGCACCATTCGGAGTAAATTCTAGAGACTGTTGTGCGTGAAAATCCCAGGAGATCAGCAGTTACAGAAATACTCAGACCAGCCTGTTTGGAACCAACAATCATGCCACGGTCCAAATCACTCAGATCACATTTTTTCCACATTCTGATGGTTAATGTGATAATTAACTGAAGCTCCTGGCCCATATCTGCATGATTTTATGCATTACAATGCTGCCACATGACTGGCTTATTAGATAATCGCATGAAGAAGTAGATGTACAGGTGTTCCTAATAAAGTGCTAAGTGAGTGTGTATATATATATACACTAAATTGCCAAAAGTATTCGCTCACCCATCCAAATAATTGAATTCAGGTGTTCCAATCACTTCCATGGCCACAGGTGTATAAAATGAAGCACCTAGGCATGCAGACTGCTTCTACAAACATTTGTGAAAGAATGGGCCGCTCTCAGGAGCTCAGTGAATTCCAGCGTGGTACTGTGATAGGATGCCACCTGTGCAACAAGTCCAGTCGTGAAATTTCCTCGCTACTAAATATTCCACAGTCAACTGTCAGTGGTATTTTAACAAAGTGGAAGTGATTGGGAATGACAGCAACTCAGCCACGAAGTGGTAGGCCACGTAAAATGACAGAGCGGGGTCAGCGGATGCTGAGGCGCATAGTGCGCAGAGGTCGCCAACTTTCTGCAGAGTCAATCGCTACAGACCTCCAAAGTTCATGTGGCCTTCAGATTAGCTCAAGAACAGTGCGTAGAGAGCTTCATGGAATGGGTTTCCATGGCCGAGCAGCTGCATCCAAGCCATACATCACCAAGTGCAATGCAAAGCGTCTGATGCAGTGGTGTAAAGCAGGCCGCCACTGGACTCTAGAGCAGTGGAGACGCGTTCTCTGGAGTGACAAATCACGCTTCTCCATCTGGCAATCTGATGGACAAGTCTGGGTTTGGCGGTTGCCAGAAGAACGGTACTTGTCTGACTGCATTGTGCCAACTGTGAAGTTTGGTGGAGGGGGATTATGGTGTGGGGTTTTTTTCAGGAGCTGGGCTTGGCCCCTTAGTTCCAGTGAAAGGAACTCTGAATGCTTCAGCATACCAAGAGATTTTGGACAATTCCATGCTCCCAACTTTGTGGGAACAGTTTGGGGATGGCCCCTTCCTGTTCCAACATGACTGCGCACCAGTGCACAAAGCAAGGTCCCTAAAGACATGGATGAGCGAGTTTGGTGTGGAAGAACTTGACTGGCCTGCACAGAGTCCTGACCTCAACCCGATAGAGCACCTTTGGGATGAATTAGAGCGAAGACTGTGAGCCAGGCCTTCTCGTCCAACATCAGTGTCTGACCTCACAAATGCGCTTCTGGAAGAATGGTCAAAAATTCCCATAAACACACTCCTAAACCTTGTGGAAAGCCTTCCCAGAAGAGTTGAAGCTGTTATAGTGGCAAAGGGTGGGCCGACATCATATTAAACCCTATGGATTAACAATGGGATGTCACTTAAGTTCATATGTGTCTAAAGGCAGATGAGCGAATACTTTTGGCAATATAGTGTATATATACAGGTGCATCTCAATAAATTAGAATGTCATGGAAAAGTTCATTTATTTCAGTAATTCAACTCAAATTGTGAAACTCGTGTATTAAATAAATTCAATGCACACAGACTGAAGTAGTTTAAGTCTTTGGTTCTTTTAATTGTGATGATTTTGGCTCACATTTAACAAAAACCCACCAATTCACTATCTCAAAAAATTAGAATATGGTGACATGCCAATCAGCTAGTCAACCCAAAACACCTGCAAAGGTTTCCTGAGCCTTCAAAATGGTTTCTCAGTTTGGTTCACTAGGCTACACAATCATGGGGAAGACTGCTGATCTGACAGTTGTCCAGAAGACAATCATTGACACCCTTCACAAGGAGGGTAAGCCACAAACATTCATTGCCAAAGAAGCTGGCTGTTCACAGAGTGCTGTATCCAAGCATGTTAACAGAAAGTTGAGTGGAAGGAAAAAGTGTGGAAGAAAAAGATGCACAACCAACCGAGAGAACCGTAGCCTTACGATTGTGAAGCAAAATCGATTCAAGAATTTGGGTAAACTTCACAAGGAATGGACTGAGGCTGGGGTCAAGGCATCAAGAGCCACCACACACAGACATGTCAAGGAATTTGGCTACAGTTGTTGTATTCCTCTTGTTAAGCCACTCCTGAACCACAGACAACATCAGAGGCGTCTTACCAGGGCTAAGGAGAAGAAGAACTGGACTGTCACCCAGTGTTCCAAAGTCCTCTTTTCAGATGAGAGCAAGTTTTGTATTTCATTTGGAAACCAAGGTCCTAGAGTCTGGAGGAAGGGTGGAGAAGCTCATAGCCCAAGTTGCTTGAAGTCCAGTGTTAAGTTTCCACAGTCTGTGATGATTTGGGGTGCAATGTCATCTGCTGGTGTTGGTCCATTGTGTTTTTTGAAAACCAAAGTCACTGCACCCGTTTACCAAGAAATTTTGGAGCACTTCATGCTTCCTTCTGCTGACCAGCATTTTAAAGATGCTGATTTCATTTTCCAGCAGGATTTGGCACCTGCCCACACTGCCAAAAGCACCAAAAGTTGGTTAAATGACCATGGTGTTGGTATGCTTGACTGGCCAGCAAACTCACCAGACCTGAACCCCATAGAGAATCTATGGGGTATTGTCAAGAGGAAAATGAGAAACAAGAGACCAAAAAATGCAGATGAGCTGAAGGCCACTGTCAAAGAAACCTGGGCTTCCATACCACCTCAGCAATGCCACAAACTGATCACTTCCATGCCACGCCGAATTGAGGCAGTAATTAAAGCAAAAGGAGCCCCTACCAAGTATTGAGTACATATACAGTAAATGATCATACTTTCCAGAAGGCCAACAATTCACTAAAAATGTTTTTTTTATTGGTCTTATGATGTATTCAAATTTTTTGAGATAGTGAATTGGTGGGTTTTTGTTAAATGTGAGCCAAAATCATCACAATTAAAAGAACCAAAGACTTAAACTACTTCAGTCTGTGTGCACTGAATTTATTTAATACACGAGTTTCACAATTTGAGTTGAATTACTGAAATAAATGAACTTTTCCACGACATTCTAATTTATTGAGATGCACCTGTATATATACCAAACCAAAAATATTGTCCTGCACTCAAAGGGGCATCCACTTTTTTTGTCCAATCAAGTGCTCTCCAAAAAAGAAAATGTTCCCACCTCTAATACCACCTCCCACAAACTAGCAATAGCAAGTAGTAAATCATGGTTCAAGGCTATTGTCTGTTTAAAAAAGGGACAAACCCTTCGATATGTCTTGCCCAAACTTTCTGTTTCATTAGAAATTACATCAACACAAGAAAGAAAACTGTGCCTGTCAAGCCATTTTCATGGGGTCTTTTTTTGTGACGTTTGTTTTCTAAATGTTTAATCACATTTTGGCCTTTACTAGTTTTAAATGGTTTTTCAGTGCAGTCCATGTAGTCTCTCAGTGGTTATGAGATCATAAAACTGCATTCATAATAATTACAAAAGTATTAGCATATTTCTTTGATGATTGAAAAAGGTTTAGATGGAGTATTTGAGTAATAGATGTCAACTTCCCTAAAATATTTAATGTCAACTGTCCAAATAAGCACCAGATTCACCCAGTATGCTTTTGTATGCTTATGTGTGTGCGTGTTATCAGATTGGCCGTCATGAGAAACAATGGAAAAGCTGGTTTGATCGTGAGGCACCAGAAGAAGAACCGATCCCAAATGCATATGATCAGGCTCTGGACTGCTTCAGGCGACTGCTCCTTATTCGATCCTGGTGCCCAGATAGAACCATTGCTCAGGTATGCCACTTATAAATTAACCAGTGAAGAATTATAGTTAATTTGATCCTCACATTACATTTGTGACCCAATATTTGGGTGGATCTCAGAAAAACTGTCAAGAAATGTTTCATGTTTCATCCCAAAATAAAGATGGAAATAAAATAAGTCATAAAATAAGCTTCTTCTTTTTTTTATTCAAAAAAGTGTTTTATTTGTTGGTTCTGAAAGCCCATTTTATCACATTCTTAAGACCCAGATGATTGAATGTTACACTATGATTACATTGTGATTAAAACATTCCTATTTGCCCATGACTCCGTCAGTCTTGTGTATAGTTGTAGTATTTCTTGACTGTCTGGATTGCCCTTTTCATCACATCAGACTAATTATATGTTGTTCCATGTGTAATTGAAAGGCACGGAAGTACATCATGGACTCGATGGGGGAGCGGTACGCTGAGGGGGTGATTCTGGACCTGGAGAAGACCTGGGAGGAGTCAGACCCCCGCACTCCTCTCATCTGCTTCCTGTCCATGGGTTCTGACCCAACAGACTCAATCATCGCCCTGGGCAAGCGGCAGAAAATAGAGACTCGCTATGTTTCCATGGGACAGGGGCAGGAAGTTCATGCACGCAAGCTTCTGCAGCACTCCATGGCTAATGTATGTTTTCACACATTCACACAGTTCATATGTGTGTTCATATTTATGTAAACAGTATGGAATTTTACTTTTCTGGTTCCAACTTTGGCTTCAATTTCAACTTTGACTTCATTGTTACACCACTTGAAACTGAAAACTCATGAGTGCGAGACTGATTCATTATAAGGAAGCAGCTCATAACAGTCATTCGTTTGCGAATTAGATCACACTGGTCACACTGTTTGCTTATTGTTGCATGCAACCAACAAGTACAAATCAAAAGTAAGATACCGTATCTTTTCTATTGATTCTCTTTGTATTATTTCACAACGTCCAGTATTTCTCTGTCATCAAATTAAATTCACACCGCAATATTATTACATTCTTTAAGTTAACTGACAAAAGATGTTACAGTGTGTATATCTCTTTATCTCTCTTAGGGAGGATGGGCTTTATTGCAGAACTGTCATTTGGGTCTGGATTTTATGGACGAGCTCATGGACACGATCACAGAGACAGACAGTGTTCATGACACTTTCAGACTCTGGATGACCACTGAAGTCCACAGACAATTTCCTATCACTCTTCTGCAGATGTCAATCAAATTCACCAATGAGCCTCCGCAGGGACTGAAAGCTGGGCTTAAGAGGACTTATGGAGGTGAGCCTGGCCTCTACTCATATTCAGTCTTTGTTCGGCTGTCAGTTTTTCATATGGACTTGACTCAATGTCAAGCTCAGGCTGGCATCAGAAAATTTTCTATTCTGTCTTTTTGAGATTTGAGAAGATTGTGCTATGAAGCTACTAATGGATTTTAGACAATAATGGAACTATATAAATCTGAAAAACATCTTTCTGGGCTGAATGATTATTTATAGAGGACTTAATTATTTTAAGATGAGAGTTTCTTTTTATTAAAGGAATAGTTCATCCATAAAGCAAACTTCTATTTATTCTATTTATTCATCACCATGTTGTTCCAAACCTGTGTGCTGTTATTTTTTTATCGTGGCATGCAAAAGGAGAATATTTTGAAGAATGTTCACGCAGTTCTTTCAATTCAATGTCATTGTGCTATATTCATGGTGCAATTATTGTGTTTTTAAAGAATTTTTTTACTGTAAAATGTGGTTGTATGGAAAGAGCTGTGCGAAGATTCTTCAGATATTCTTGCGTGGACATGAGGGTGAGTAAAAAATGAGAAAAGTTTTATTTTTGGTTACACCATTCCTTTAATTGATGAAAGTCATGAAACTGATAATATCTTCCAGGTATCAGCCAGGATCTTCTGGATGTGAGTAATATGGTCCAGTGGAGGCCGATGCTGTATGGTGTGGCATTCCTTCATTCCACCGTCCAAGAGAGGAGAAAGTATGGACCTTTGGGTTGGAACATCCCATATGAGTTCAACCAGGCGGACTTCAATGCAACCATACAGTTTTTCCAGAATCACCTGGATGATATTGACATCAAGAAAGTGAGAGCAACAATTCAATTGCATTATTTATTTTCATTTTGTATTACTTGGATTCTAGTCAAATGTCTTTCCAGTGCTGTATTATTGAATAATGACAAAGTAGTTTTAGGCTTTTTCCACCTTTGCGGGAAGGTGCTTTTATATATAAAGTATGGATCAAAATTGCTTTGATTTACTCTGTCAAGGGTCTATGCAAAACATTTCCAAATGCACTTGGCAGCTTGCATAGTCATTTGAATGAGTGTTTTTGCAGGGTGTGTCCTGGAACACTGTACGGTACATGATCGGTGAGATCCAGTATGGCGGCAGGGTGACTGATGACTATGACAAGCGTCTCTTGAACACGTTTGCGAAGGTGTGGTTCAGCGAGAACATGTTCAGCCCTGATTTCAACTTTTACAAGGGCTACAGCATTCCCAGATGCAGTAGTGTGGATCAGTACCTCCAATACATTCAGGTGAGATATGGACAACAGAGTTTCAGATGAGACTGCTTGGTCAAGTGGCTCTCTTGGGAGTCAGTGCTGTATATTTTACTGGTTTTGTGTCTTTAGATAAAGGCGAGAGATGAAGTGAGACAATGTGTTGGAAGATAGACAGTGGTGGTGTATTACTGTGGACTGAAGTCCAGTGGGTTCACAGCAGAGTTGATCCAGTACCCATAACATTGGCCAATACTCTGCATTGTATTGTAATAAGCTGCATTGTCATCTAAACAAACTAATAAAAAAGTGTCAGCGGATATAATAAAGTGCTCCAAGCATAAACAAAATTCCCTGCACCTCCTCAAAACATAAACTGGGCAAAGTTTCAAAACAGAGCTTTACATAATGAGTAGGTTGGCAAGTCCCCTGGCTCTTAAGTATAATTCTTGCGCTATAGTGTGTTTTACGAAGAGCATCATTTCAGCTTTTGTGCAAGTCCTTTATTTTATTCTCGCTTAAAATACTGTAAAAACTCTGCTTAAACTGCTCATATGGACAAAAGTATATTGTACTGGGGGAGGCATGTCCTTTGCTTGCCTGCAAAGGAAAATAAATTGTAGCGGTCCTGCTGGAAAATGTAGTTTAAGACAGTAGCTGTTTTTTGGAACTTGGTAGCTAGTTTCCAGCTGGTCCAAGCTCATCATTGTCTGGTCCAGTCTGGTCATTAGCTGGTTATTACCTGGTCCAAGAAGGTCATTAGCTGGTTACTAGCTGTTCCAGGTAGGTCACTGGCTGGTTCAAGTTGGGTATTAGCTGGTTATTATCTGGTCCAAGCTGGTCTTTAGCTGTTCCAAGTTGCTCATTAGCTTTTTCAGGCTTGTCCAAGCTGGCTATTAGCTGGTCATTATCTAGTCCAAGCTGATCTTTCGCTATTCCAATCTGCTCATTAGCTGGTCAAGGCTGGCCATTAGCTGGTTCAAGCTGGTTATTAGCTGGCTATTATCTGGTTCATACATAGTGAATTCGCTGCAACTACAACGTAACACAATTTTTGTTCCTGGGTAGCGTGTTATTTCCTAATTGCTTATGCCTCAAAAGTATAGAAAATGACTATTATTCCCCACAGACTTTGCTTTTTGACCAGGACAGTGATATTTTGAAATGTACCTATTTCCAATGAAAAACGGGTGAATTTTGTGTCTTTTCGTTCACATAAAGTCTGAAAAAAAAAAAAAAACGGGGGGATTGAATGGGAAGTTTGTGGGGAATAATAGCCATTTTCTATACTTTTGAGGCATAAGCAATTAGGAAATAACACTTACTACCCAGAAAAAATAAAAATAAAATTGTTACACAGTGTATTGAGGCATGATGCATTTTTAAGCCATGTTGTTCATAACAATTGTCAGCTGCTGGTGCTATTTTTCAGCTGTTGTTTTTAACAATCATTTGTGCTCTCTATAAAGCTAATTTTGGTATGTTTGGAGTTCAGGGTTTTGGAAAGAGGGGGCGTGGCTAATCTAATGGCTCAGTCTCATGGAAGTAGAATGGCTGAAATCACTTACAGCTCCTTTAAACGTGCTTACTAACAATAAAGAGGATAAAATCATCTTTTAAAAATACCTTTAAATGACATTCACTGAATTACAAACAAAAAAACTATATATGTAAAAATAATATATTATCAAGTGTTTTTGTGTCGTTTTCTATTTAAAATGATCAAAAAACCTTGAAACAAGATACATTTACTTGAAAAGCAACATAACATTATACTTGCTTTCAGAGAATGTATTGAATATGTAAGTGTAATTTTTATAGAAGTGTATTTTTTCACTTTTTTCACAAAAAATATACTCGTATTTCTATATCTTGTTTTAAGGATTTTTAGATATTTTAAAATATTAAAATATTAAATATTGTATTCAGCATTTTCTGATAACATTGTTTTCTTCTGCAGTATAGCTTGATTATGTTAATGTATGTTTTTAAGGAGTTTTAGATATTCATATTGGAAATCAAGCCAAAAAGACAAATCCATTTTCTTTTTCTTTTTTTGCAGTGAATAATAGGCTGAGACTACACTCTCTAACCTTTATGTTCCCTTTGATCCATCTTTAACCCACAAAAAACAAACTCTCTCTCTCTTCTTAACAGAGCTGTGTGTCGCTGATTTTCTTCACAATAATATATACACATCGTGACACATATATTATGATTCACTATGTCACGAGCTATCACGTTATAATCTAGCTAAAGCAAGTGCGCGTGAGGGACAAGTGTCCCTGCACCAGAGTGTGCATTAGTTGGGAGAAGATTCAATATCTCCCCTTGGGTCACTTCACGTGACACATAGAAGTGGAGCTGACCGCACAAAGAAATGCCAGTTTCGGAGTTTGTTTATTTACATGACTCGCTTCCTTATTATTTGAACTTCAGGATACATTAACGATATAACGCCGGGCTCATTTTTAGATGTGCAAGTTTTGCTTAAGCGGAATGCCAGATCCAGCTCCGCTTTATATCACGATGACAGTGCTTCTATATTTACTTATTTTGTATTTTTGCATAATAATTCCCTCATACTTTGCGATCTACATCACCTTTTAGACTGTTTGGAAAGTTTGGAATGCGTCTGGACTGTGAGCTGTGTTTTCTTCCTCTCCTCAATAAGGCTGGAGCTGCAGTGCTGCTCTCACATGCCATCAATAGAGATTCATATGATCTCATGTTACAATTATTAATATTCATGACCTAAGGGTTGCCTGGCACAGTTTGTACACACTGACAGAAAGTAAACTTCCTGAGAAGAGAACACATGAACAACAGAAGTCTTTGACACAAACATGCACTTTTATATTCCTGGTTGTTGCAGCAATGCTCTTGGCCCAATTATTAAACTTCTGTACTAGAGTGACACATTTCTGGAATGCCAGCACTCGTGTTTTGAGAGCCTGTTGTCTTTTCATGTAGTCTTTTGTTGAATATTTTTCAGGGTTGGCTGTTTTGCCTTGCTGATGCATGCTCAGTGTCATGCATTTTTATATACTGGCAATTTGATATACCGGTGTAGCTACATCTAAGTTGTAATTGACTGTAATTACATCTGTAATTATTTGCTCTCATATTCAAGAACTACACAGTACAAGTACAAATATTTAGTGTAAGATATTGGTGGTGTGAGGAGAGGAATGAGGATCTAAATGCAGCCTTTTTAATAAGATAAAGGTAAACCATGTAACTCAGAACATAATGAAACAAAACACAGGGAACAAAGCACAGCATAATACAGATGAAGACTGAGAAAAAAGACCAGGGGAAAACAAGGGCTTAAATACACAAGGGAAAACAAGGGAACGAGGAACACCTGGGGAAACAATCAGGGGAAAACCAATCATGAAAAGAAACTACAAAGGACTACAAAACTTACAGGAAACAGGAACAGGGAACTAAACCAGAATTTCAACATAAAAGTCAAGACAAAAAACAGGGAATATGTGACAGGTGGTAAGAACACTCAAAATGTCAGTCTGGCATATGAAAAACTAGTGAACTCTGTCTCTTCAAATTACAGTGATTCATCATCCTTGAAAATAGTGCTGCTCAATCAAAATCCCAAATTTACGTGTTACCAACCTCATAATAGCCATTACGGTGCAGAGGAACATAACCAGCCTCTCTCTGTACTTAATATATTCTTGTTGTACAATGAAGGCAGTGAGTTATGTAAAGCAGCAGTGTCCTCATGAGAGGTTTAGTACAGCTGCCGGCACTGGAAGGCTGATCTTTACTCTTTCTGAGCTGATTGTGATGGATGTTTTAAGCCCAACTCACTGCAGGATGAATCTCTCAGACTCAAAGACAAATGCTGTTTCAAGAACCCATCTCTGCTAGCCACAACGTTGTTACACACAATGAGCTTATCACCATTAGTGAATGAACCCGCACACACAAACACACTAACACAACCACACACAAAAGCTCCTGGAAAAACATGCGAGACATTTTGCTACACAAAAGAAAGAATGGATGGAAAAAAATCGATGTCCCGCTAGCTTTTATTTCAGCTGTTTAGTGTAACAAGCGCATGTTGTTTACAGGTGGCTTTTGTGTTGAATGGAAGTAATGATGAATGAATGAAGAATGCAAGATGACTTGTATAGTTGGGACACAATGCTGAACATACACATTAATCAGCTAATTAACATCTTTAATGATGACTGTTCTTCAAAATGTAAGATAGATGTGGAAAAAACTATTTCTGTTTATCAAAACAACAGCAAGAAGCATTAGTTTAATAAGGTTTTCATCACAAGTGCTCATAATATCAAACAGCCACCTTTTAAACAATTGTGTACCATGGTGCACTGTTAAAAACCTGTGTACCCTGACCCCTTGAAATTACCACTCTGCATTCCAAACAGCATAAATGATGTACTTCAAAGGGAGAACATGTAGCTATTCTGTAGAGTTGCTTCAAACAGAATTTCCAATAAAGATTACTTTTAAAAATGCATTATGAATGACCATTATTTTTGAGCCCCACACTTTTCCGTCACCTGAGGCTCCCATAGTGGAGGGTAAAGTCTTTTAACTACTCCCTCCCTGACTCAGTGATGTATGTCTCTGTCAGGGTCTCCCTACATACGACACCCCTGAGGTGTTCGGCCTCCACCCCAACGCAGACATCACCTACCAGAGCAAACTCGCTAAGGACGTACTAGACACCATCCTGAGTATCCAACCAAAGGACAGCTCCAGCGGGGGCGGAGAGACCAGGGAGGCGATCGTGGGCCGGCTGGCAGATGACATGCTGGAGAAACTGCCTCCAGATTTTGGTCCATTTGAGGTAAGGCTCCAGACTGGGCAACAATGATGCAGCAAAATAATTCAGATGGTTTATGGAGGGGTCAGAGTTCCCAATGTTTGCAAATGGCCTTGGCTATCTTGAGCGTGACTCCTGTGGGGACATGCTCAGGGTTGATGGATGGTGCTAATGCAATAGACTGCCTACTCTAGTGCATTTCTCTTTCTTTGGGACTGACGAATGTTTAACACCTAACTGCAGGTGCTTATGACACATATAAGCAATAACTGGCTGCTACTTTTCAACCAATTAACAGCTGGAAAAAAATGTGCCCTAAGGTGCACATGGGTTTTTTATGTTCATTAACTCTCACAGCAGACTGCAGAAAAGCATATTTTTCTCAATCACAAGCTTTCCTAAAATATTCAAAACTCAGGGATGGAAAATCGCTATGCCCTCCCTTTCTGGCAATCATGAAAACTCTATTATTAATAACAATAGAGAAATTAATGACTTTCTTAGTATAAAAAATAAAAAAAACATTGTGAACACTGAAATGAACTCTGGGTTTCTAATCCTAAAACACAATTGCTGGTTAAATGAAACACATATTTACAATGGACGTTGTCTATCTTTTCCGACCCAGGGACCCCCACCCAGATTTTTAACTTACCCTTTAAAGGAATGTTCCGTGTTCGATACAAGTTAAGCTCAATCGACAGCATTTGTGGCATAATGTTGATTACCACAAAAATATGTTTTACCCATCCTTCATTTATGTAAAAAGAAGCAAACATTGCAGTTACAGTGAGGCACTTACAATGAAAGTGAATGGGGCCAGTCCATAAACATTAAAATATGCACAGTTTGAAAGTATAGCTACAAGACACAAACATTATATGTGTAAACATGATTTTATTGTGATAAAATCGCTTACTAACAATACCTGTGTAAAGTTATACCCAATATTACAACTTTGTTGCCATGAACACTCTAAGTGATTTTATCACACTAAAATCATGTTGAACAGAGATTTTATCCCACTAAAATCATGTTAACACATATAATGTTTTCATTTTGTGGCTATACATTTGGAACAGTATGTATTTGAATGTTTACGGACTGGCCCCATTCACTTTTACTCTTTACTGTTACTGCAATTTTTGGCTTTTTTTTTTTTTTTTTAGAATCAAGGGCCCTTAATTCGAACAATGAGAACCCATGCAATAAATTTGTGGACCCAGACCCCTGATTGAAAACCCTGGATTTACAAGAACAGTATTTGTCCCGGATGCTGCATGATGAGTTCCACTTTTATCCCTTATGGATTACTTTTTTAGGATGAAGCACTTGTAGGAAAGGTAGGCTGCATTATTTATTGTAATTTCCTCATTTATCCAGGTGAGAGAGAGACTGATGAGCATGGGTCCCCTGCAGCCCATGAACATCTTCCTGCGGCAGGAAATTGATCGCATGCAGAGAGTGATCGTGCTGGTAAGGAACACACTAAGCGACCTGAAGCTGGCCATTGATGGAACCATCATCATGAGCGAGAATCTGCGAGATGCTCTGGACTGCATGTACGACGCTCGAATACCTGCACGCTGGAAAAAGGTTAGATGTCATCGCCAGAATATACACCAAATATACACTATTTTGTAATACATTTTATTAACCTCACCATAGTAAACTTTGCTAGCTACCTAGAAACAAATGAGTTACCTTGGAATTGGAAAATTGACAGTCATGAGTCGCCATGTACTAAAGCCATTCCACCAGCATGGTTGAGCATGGTTAAGCACAGTTAGGTAACCGTGGTGAGAAATCCGGTCAAAGAATGGTTTGTAATCCTGCTGGACCATGCTCAAGTTGACAGCTACTGGTACCATACCTTACTGTGCTCAGAACAGTTTGACCCGATGGTGAAAAAGCAGCTTTTTACTGCCCTGTTGGCTTGTGTCATTGTACCAAAGCCCTTTGCCAGGGGACCGTTCTGCTCCACTTCTTCCCACTAAGTGGGAAGGTGTGTTAAGACATTGGACCACTACCCGGTATGGCTAGTGTCTCTGTCTTGGCATCGAGCCATATGGTTTATGTTTTTTTTTTCAGTATGAAGAGGTGGTTATTGCAATGCTTGTCAGTAGCACGTCATTATGGCATTACGGCTCCCACAGCGTCAGCTACTGATGCAGCATTGAATTTACTGACTTGAAAAGGATTGTCTCAGTTACTGATGAGACTCTGTGAAGCCATGCTGCACTACTGGCTTTTCACTGTTAAGGGACTGTGAGATTTGGTCACCTTCCTTCAGTTGGAAAATCCTGATGATGTGGTGCTGGGCTCCAGCTTATATGCTCGCAATGACGCAAGCATAAGGCTGAGCTCCAAGCATCATCAGCCAATCAAATTGGCATGATGGAATAGGGTTTCAAGGTCACTGCCCCTAGGAGGAGCTCCTACAGCAACAGCTACTGACGTAGCGTATTATTCCCTCTTTTCAGAGAACCATGGTTACATCTGTAACTGAGATTATTTTTATTTTTTTACTTTTTATAAATGAATTGCTTAGAAAAGTAATAGCACACTTCCTCGACAGATTTGAGGTATCATTCATGTAGCATGGGATTAATTATCGTCGAAGTTTAATAATCAGCAGGGGTTTGTTGGAAACCCCCTAACCCTAAGTATGAACAATAGTTATTGTGACCACTAATACAACTTATAATAATCACACACACACACAAAAAACCTTTTCTTTTAAAAGTAAAAAAAAAAAAAATGTTTTTACAAGTAATATTGTATACAGTAGTTCACTAAACCCATCTTTAGAGCGAGTATCATAGCAAAGATAATTCTATTTCCTGCATTATTATAAAATTGCATTGATATGTTTCGATATGTCATAGTTGTGTATATATCGGCTATTTTAATATGGCCTTGAAATACAGCTCATTTAATCATAATTTTCAGGAGGAATATTTGTTTTATAAATTATATCTTAAATATTCTGAAAATATTTTAGGGCTGTCAATCGTGTAAACATTTTAATTGAATTACATTTACATTTACATTTATGCATTTGGCAGATGCTTTTATCCAAAGCAACTTTCAGTGCCCTTATTACAGGGACAATCCCCCTGGAGCAACCTGGAGTTAAGTGCCTTGCTCAAGGACACAATTAAGGAATTAATAAAGGAATTAATTACATAAGATGCAAATAAATTAATCTAATTAATCTCAATTAATTAATTTTCTGAGAAAGACCCACAAATATATATATATATATATATATATATATATATATATATATATATATATATATATATATATATACAGTGCATTCAGAAAATATTCAGACCCCATTTTTTCATTTTGTTATGTTGCAGCCTTATGCTAAAATGCTTTAAATTATGATTTTTTCCCCCACATCAATCTACACTCCATACCCCATAATGGCAAAGCAAAAACAGATTTTTGATAACTTTGCAAATGTATTAAAAGAAAAAACTGAAATATCACATTAACATAAGTATTCAGACCGTGTGCTATGACACAATTTAGCTCAGGTGCATATAGTTTCTCAGGATCATCTTTGAGATATTTCTACACTTTTACTGGAGTCCACCTGTGGCAATTTCAATTTATTGGACATGATTTAGAAAGGCACACACCTGTCTATATAAGGTCTCACAGCTGAAAATGCATATCAGCAAAAACCAAGCCTGTCCGAGGTAGACTTAAGGGCTGTTCTCACAGGATGTGTTCTTGCATCTGCACTATTTATGATGTACACATGCATCAGATGGGCACTTTTAGAGCGTCTCACTTTGGTTGCATTGCGTTGCACTGTTTTTCGTATCTTGTGCTGGATTTAAGGACACTCTTTGATGTCAATTTCAAAATTTGAAACTTTGAAAAATGTGTCTTGTGTCCCCTGCAATCAGAGTTGTGCTCCGTCCAGCTGTTTTTGAAAACAAGAACTGCCTGCTCTTGATAAGCTCGCACAAACATGAAGATGGTACTTAAAACTTAAATTACTCCACCGGTAGGAAAATTACAGATCAGGGGGCATGATAAATTGTTATTTTTTATTTTACACGTGTTACTTTTTAGATAATTAATCGCACAGAATTAACAATCTTAAAATATATATATATATATATATGTTTATTATTGTACAGTATATGATCACCACAGCACTAATATGTTCCCTTGTCTAATTTGTAGAGCTTTAGTTAATCAAATTTTGTGTCATAATTCTTCTGAGAGCTGTGTTATGAAACCCTTGAGCTGTAATGAGATGATTATTGGATTAAAGGAGCAGTGCATTATTTCAAAGCCATTGTGAAACAGAAAGAAGAGCTCAAGTTACACAACCAGCTTTATATAACTCCTCACCTCATCTGCAGCCCAGCAGCACAACAGCTTCTCTTTAACTTTGCTTTCATATGCTACTCTAACTGAGCTAATAACTACAGTAGCTACAGTGGCAAGAAAAAGTATGTGAATCCTTTGGAATTAGCTGG
The DNA here is from genome assembly GCF_019703515.2 of Myxocyprinus asiaticus. Taxonomy (NCBI): domain Eukaryota; kingdom Metazoa; phylum Chordata; class Actinopteri; order Cypriniformes; family Catostomidae; genus Myxocyprinus; species Myxocyprinus asiaticus. Next base: position 36,694,683 of record NC_059359.1, read on the forward strand.
TTTTCTGCAGTAACTGGTCATAAAATGGGATCTCATCTTCATCAAAATCACCAGTATAGACAAACACAATGTGCTTAAGCTAACAACACAAAAACAATTATAATCATTCATGTTTTTATTGAACACATCCTATTAAAAATTCACAGTGTTTTGGAAAAAGTAAGTGAACCCTTAACTGGTCGACTTTGACTGTCCAAAAGTCATATTTAGGCAGCAAAAAAGTAATCCTTGCGACTCCAGTTGATCAATGAATGTCTTCTGAAGTGAATCGGACTGTTTTATGTAAGAAACAAGTCGATCAAAAGTGCTGGCACCTGTGTTCTTCCATTATAAGAACCTGACAGAGCTATATCTTCTAAAAAAATTTATTTGTGTTCTGCTGAAGAAAGACAGACATACACATCTGGAATGGCATCAGGGTAGGTGAATAATTAGAGAATTTTAATTTTTTTGGTGAACTATCTCTTTAAGGTCTGGGCTCTGACTGGGCCACTCCAAAAGGTGGATTTCCTTTTTTGAAGCTATTCTGTAGTGGATTTTTTTCAGTGTTTATGGTCATTGTCCTGCTGCATCATCCAACTTCTACTGAGCTTCTGCTGGTGCACCGCCACCCTGACATTATCCTATAGGATATCTTAATAAACATGGAAATTATTTTTTCTCTCTATAATGGCAAATGTTCCAGGCCCCGAGGCAGTAAAGCAGCCCCAAATCATGATGCTCCCTCCAGCTTACTTCACCATTGGGATTATGTTTTCATGTTGGTATGCGGTGCCCTTTTTATGCCATACATAGTGCTGCATGTTCTTCCCAAACAATTCAACCTTAGATTGATCAGTCCACAAAACATTTTCCCAGTAGCATTGTGGAGTGCCAAGGTGGTCTTTGGCAAACTTCAGGCGAGCATCAATGTTTCTGTTGGAATACAGCAGCTTCCTTCGTGGTGTCTTGCCAAGGACATCATGACTGTTTAATGTTTTCTGTATAGTAGACTCATTAACAGAGATGACCAGTTCCAATGAATCCTTCAAGTCTTTACCTGTCACTTTAGTGTTCTTTTTTTTTTTTTATCTCATTGAGCATTCTGCTGTGTGCCCTTTGAGTCATCTTGACTGGACAGCCACTTCTAGTTAGAGTAGCCACAGTACTAAATTGTCTCCATTTATAGACAATTTGTCTAACTGTGTATAGATGAATATCTAAGCTCTTCAAGATAACTTTGTAATCCTTTCCAGCTTTATGCAAAGAAAACATTCTTGATCATAGATCTTCCGAGATTTCTTTTTTTGCGAGGCATGGTCCACATATGCAGATGCTTCTTGTGAATAGCAAACTCAAAATGTTTGTGTGCTTTTTATAAGTCAGAGTTTATAAAAAGCTCTAATCCACATCTCCAATCTTGTTTCATTTATTGAATGCCAGGTTTGCCTTAATTTGCTTTTGTTGATGTCATTAGCCTAGGGGTTCACATACTTTTTTCCAACCTTCACTGTGAATGTTTGAATGATGCATTCAATATGTAAAATAACAATACAATAATTTGTGTTATTAGGTAAAATAGATTGAGTTTGTTTGTTATTATAACTTAGATGTAGATCAACCCAGATTTTAAGACAAATTTATACATAAAAGCAGGTAATTCCAAAGGGTTAACATACTTATTCTTGGCACTGTAATTTAAAACACTGCCTCTTGAATGACAATCAGGCTGCAACATAGAGTGTGTAAAAATGCACGTGTTGTGTTTGATTGAGCATATATGTACCTGTTTTACTGTTTTGTACTAGCATACTGCAAAGGCCTATCCGCAGTGCCTTATTTGCCTCTGATTACCTGAACTATTCACTACATAATGAATCAGAATCTACATATTGAAGACAGAATCATTTTTTAATGTAATAAATATTTTTTGTTTTGGTTATGTCTTTGTAATGCCTTTCTTTGTACAGGTATATGTGTGTACACGCATGTACCGTTTGCTTCAAGCAGCTGTGAGATCTGGATTTGCTAAGAATCACTCTATTTCTGTAGAACGTGCTAACAATGGTTCTGCTCAGCTGATTTACTGTGTGTACTGTATGTGTGTGTTCAGGCCTCCTGGGCTTCTACCACACTGGGGTTCTGGTTCACAGAATTGCTGGAGCGGAACCGGCAGTTCCACTTATGGATCTTTGAGGGACGACCAAACTGCTTCTGGATGACAGGCTTCTTCAACCCGCAGGGCTTCCTGACAGCTATGAGACAGGTGGGAAACTACACACACACACACACACACACACACACACACACACACACACACACTTTAACTTAACTCTGTTAAACTCCATTGAGAAGATCATTAGAGAGCTGATTAAAAGTGTTTTAATATCACTTTATTACAAAAGTCATTTTAATTATGTCTTTTACAAGGCAGCGCTGTTTGTTTTTGCATTTGAATATTGAAAATGTATTTTGATTTTTATTGATGTTTTACACTGAGGGGAAATTCAGCTCAAAATGAATTGAGCCTGCTGATAGCGATTATCAGTGTTGGGTGTAATCCGATTACAAAATAATTAGTAACTGTAATTAATGATTTTTAAAGTCAAAAAGTACATTACATTTAAAATTATTGTAATAAGATTAAAGTAATGAATGAATTAAAGTTATTTCTAAAATAATATTATTTATGTATAATACATGTTCATATGTACATCTGTTTGCATTTCTATGACAGCCGAATGGTCTGTCACTAATGAGTCATTGTAATGCAGAAATGTGTGGTGTTGATTGTTTTGACTTTTGTGCAGAAATGAATAGGAGGAAATATAGACATTATTTTGAATTTGTTCAGTCGAAAAGTGTTGAATTTAAAAGTAAAGTAATTAGTAATGTGATTATTTTTTTCAATTAATTAATCAGTACTATAGTTGCAATTTTAGTTAAGTATAAGTAATATGTAGTGGATTACTTTTTTGAGTAACTGTTCCTACACTGTTGATTATTTGCACATTAGTCTACGTTGTTTTAGCACCCGATTCACTAAAGAAATTATGCAAATCAGATAACGCACAAACACACCGAATGCAATTTAAACTGGATTAATGGTAGTTAGTGAATACGTCGTAAATTTTAGCACTGAAATACAATGTGCAAAAGTGGTTTAATCATGAATTTGCTCCTGAATATGATTATGTAATGGCAAACATCTGGACTAAATGTTCCCTAAACATATTGTCTGTTTTTATTTTAGTGGCAGATTAGCAGTCCTGGGTAGTAATGGATTACATGTAATATGGATTACACAATCAGATTACAAACATCAAGTATTTGTAATTGGATTAAATTACATTTAAAATACTTGTAATCAGACTACAGTTACTTTTTATAGATTACATATTAACAAGGCAACGGCAGTAAATTGTTAATAATTTATTGATAATTTTCATATCAATATCATCATATCCTTAACCCATAGCGTAATAGACTCACAGATGAATATTTTAAGTATGTGCTCCTTTTACGTTACAACAGTAAGATGTGCACCTCAACAAAGGAATTGGTGATGGACTATTACTAAGTAGTAAGGGTGAACAGTGTGTCACAGTTTTGAGCTGTTAGCCTTGACCTAGCAATGTCATTGCTATTGATTTCAGGATCATTACTGTTTGTTCATGTAATGTTTCTATTGTTTTATATATATATATATATATATATATATATATATTTCTTACTACCTCACCAATGCTGTGCAGCTCACACATTGAGCTTAATTGCTTCAAAGTATCTAGTGGATGCCATCTCCAAGGGTCCTGCCTGCAGAGTACACAATAGTTCAAAGAATGGAATATCTTTTCTTCCTCTTTGTACTTTTGTGTTAAAATGATTATCCTACTCAAATGCATGTGACATATAATAAAATAGAATTAGGTTGAAAGTAATACAAAAGTAATCCAAAAGTAATTGGATTAGATTACCCCAAAAATGTTATCTATTAGATTGCATTACTGATTGCATTTTTGTCATGTAATTTGTACCTGATTACAATTCACAAGTAATCCGCCCAGCACTGCAGATTAGTATCCCTGATGGATTTAATAATAGTTGATGATAATAGTTTTGAAAAATTATCAATAATAATAGAGTTTCAAGATGTTTGGGTCTGTGGAAGGGAACTGCTCTGCAGGGAATGTTCTGGCTAATGTCTTGAGGGGAAAACAGCTTGCAAGAAAAAGGAGTCTTTTTTTTTTAATTTTGCACCCATGCTGTTTTCAGCTCTCAGCTGTGTTTCTGTGCCAACACCTGCAGCTCTGAGAATAATCTTATGGAAAGAACACAGACACTTCATATCAGGCACAGCTAAAAATGTTTGATTTTATTTAAATATTTTTTCTTTTTTTAATTATGGGTTTGTTTGTTGCTTTAATTGAGGGGCAAAAGAGTAATCTGCATAATCTGATTTGAGTAGAACAACATGAGGTTTTTAGAGTGAATTATATTGTATTACTAATTATATATCATTTAATTTTTCTATTGTGTTCTATTCCGATCCTTTTAAGCATTAAGGTAATAAGGCTACCTAACACTAACACTAACCCTATTTTCACAAAATAGTGCAGCATCAAATGCCTTATTGCTTTTAGAAAACCTATCAAGGACACACATTTTCATTAGAAATGTAATTTTTAAAAGCAAATGCATTAAGTGCCATATTTCCTTTCAAATATATAGTCTCTGATACAGTGCTTAGGTTAAACTTTATGGGTGCTACATAATGATATGAGAGTGAGTTGTGTCGTATTTGCTCACTTTATTATGTATTTTAGCAGGGCTGCAAAGCTGTATTGACCAATATCCATGAAATAAGTTAGAAGCATATCTACACATTATTCTTAACTCTGTCTCACTTGCCAGGAGATCACTCGTGCTAGCAAGGGGTGTGCGTTGGACCGGATGGTTCTGTGTAATGAAGTCACTAAATGGATGAAGGATGACATCACACAGCCACCTGCGGAGGGGGTGTACGTCTACGGTCTCTATTTAGAAGGGGCCGGCTGGGACCGCAGGAACTGCAAGCTCACCGATTCTAAACCCAAAGTTCTGTTTGAGATGATGCCTGTGATCAGGATGTATGCTGAAAACAATGGTGAGGATGCCTTTTGGCTGATTAGAATTTTTCTTTGCTGTATATAGTACTATGCAAAAGTTTTAGGCACTTGTGAAAAATATAACATATTGAGGATGTCTTCAAAAATATTAACATAAATAGTTTTCATTTATCACTTAATGTCATACAAAGTCCAGTAAACATAAAAAAAGCTAAAACAATATTCGGTGTGACCACTTTTGCCTTTAAAACAGCACCAAATCTCCTAGGTACACCTACATCACAGGAGGTAGGGCAAATGTTTGGTAGAACAGGAAATTAGACTGAAATAGTCTTAAAACATAAAAGAGTTAAACAACAACATGTCAGTTAAAACTGATGGAATAATCTTTTAATGCTTGGACCCTTGATGGTCCATTAGAAATCAATAAATGTGGCATGATACTGTGGGACACTCTTTGTGGACCCAAGCTTATGATTCAAAGATTGTCACATCAGGCTAATTGTCTCAACAATTTAATGTCTCGGTTACTGTCATAACCTCCATTCCCTGATGGAGGGAACGAGACATTGTGTCAATGTAGTGACACTAGGGGTCACTCTTGAGAGCCCCGAACATCTCAGATTTTTGAGAAAAGGCCAATGAGAATTGGTGAGTGGAATTTGCGTGCCACTCCCCCGGACATACGGGTATAAAAGGAGCTGGTTTGCAACCACTCATTCAGGTTTTAGGCTGAGGAGCCGAGACAGGGTCCCGGCCATTTCAGCAGGTAGTACAGCATTGTGGCAGGGGGGACACAACGTCTCATTCCCTCCATCAGGCAATGGAGGTTACGACAGTAACCGAGACGTTCCCCTTCTGTCACTCACTCGTTGTGTCGATGTAGTGACACTAGAGGTCCCTATATGAAATGCCACAACTAGCTGAACCGTGTTACGTGGACTGCCAGTGCAGGTGCAAGCAAACTGCTGCGTGCATAGAAGCAGGTGCACCGGTCTGCACATAGCCTCCCCCAACACCCCAAAAAGCGTTGTATAGTTCCCCACATCCCTGGGTGGGGGGGGAGAGACACGTATCTAGTATGGAAGCAAGCCACGCCAGCCGCGGCCTTTTCTCACTATGTTTTCTCTCCACAGAGTATTCAGTTATTCGGCTGGGGCCATTTTAATGCTCAATATATGCGCCGGGGAAGGTTTTCTTTTCCTATCCAATTCTTTCAGGAGGAAAAGACCCCGTGGAGACCACATCCTGCCCGGAGGGGAGGTAACATGTGACAAGCACATCATGTGGGCTCAGAGCCGCACATAGAAGAGGCGCGGTGGTAGGTCCTGCCTGAAAGGGGAGGAGCTCTACAAACACAGCGACCGGGACAGAGAGGGATCTGTCGAAGGGAGACACAGGTCTGCCGACAGGGAGACCGTACTGTGGAAAATACATCACCGGGGGTTACCGGAGTAACCGGCACCTGTGGAGCACCTACCTTAGTAAGGGCATATTAGCACACGTTCTGGTTCCAGCTGTGAATTCCTCTGATGAATATGTGAGCCACAGGGCTAGGGAGGAAGGACATCCAGGGTTCACGGTTTTGTGAACTCGCATGGGAAAAGAAGCGCACATCTTCGCCTCTTTGGAGGGGCGATCAAAGCTCTGCGTGCGATCCAAGTAGATGCGCAAAGTACGCACTGGACACAGCAACGACAGGGCTGGGTCTGCCTCCTACTGGGGCAGCACTTGCAGGTTCACCACCTGATCCCTGAAGGGGGTTGTGGGAACCTTGTGCACATAGCCTGGCCGGGGTCTCAGGATTACGTGAGAGTCACCTGGATTGAACTCCAGGCAGGTATTGCTGACAGAGAACACTTGCAGGTCCCTGACCCTCTTGATGGAGGTGAGCACAATCAGGAGGGTCATCTTCAAGGTGAGAGCTTTCAACTTGACTGACTCTAGCGGCTCAAAGGAGGCTCCGCGAAGGCCCAGGAGGATCACAGAGATATCCCATGAGGGGAACAGGTGTGGCATAGGAGGATTCAGCCTCCGGGTGCCTCTCAGGAACCTGATGATCAGGTCGCGCTTCCCTAAGGACTTACCGTTCACTGTATTGTGGTGTGCCGCTATGGCGGCCACATACACCTTCAAGTTGGAGGGGGACAGCCGTTCCTCCAGCCTCTTCTGCAGGAAGGAAAGCACTGACCCGACTGCACATCTCTGAGGGTCTTCAGCTCGGGAAGAATACCAATTCACGAACTGATGCCACTTCAGGGTATAAAGCTGCCTCATGGAGGGAGCTCTAGCCTGAGTGATCATGTCTACCACTACTGGTGGTAGGCCACTTAGGACTTCCGCGTCCCATCCAAGGGCCAGATGTGGAGGTTCCAGAGATCTGGGCGTGGGTGCCAGATGGTGCCCCGTCCCTGAGAAAGAAGGTCCTTCCTCAGGGGAATTCGCCAGGGAGGGGCTGTCGCGAGAGGTCTGAGAACCAAGTCTGGGTGGGCCAATACGGGGCCATGAGGGTGACCTGCTCCTCATCCTCCCTGACCTTGCACAGGGTCTGTGCAAGTAGGCTCACTGGGGGGAACGCATACTTGCGCAGCCCCCAGGGCCAGCTGTGTGCCAGTGCATCTGGGCCGAGGGGGGCCCCCGTTGGAGAATACCAGAGGGGGCAGTGGGAGGTTTCTCGGGAGGCAAATAGGTCTACTTGTGCTTTGCTGAACCGACTCCAAATCAGCTGGACCACCTGGGGGTGGAGTCTCCACTCTCCCCTGAGCATCACTTGCCGTGATAGTACGTCCACTGTGGCATTGAGGTTGCCCGGGATGTGAGTGGCCCGCAGCGACCTCAGTCGCCGCTGACTCCATAGGAGGAGACGGCGGGCAAGTTGCGACATGCGACGTGAGCGTAAGCCACCTTGGCAATTTATATACGCTACTGTCGCTATGTTGTCCGTCCAGACCAACACATGCTTGCCCCGGTTCAATGGCAAAAGCCTCTGCAGGGCGAGCAATACTCAAGGCAGTTGATGTGCCAACACAGTTGCGGTCCTGTCCAGGAGCCAGCGTCTGCATGCCTGTTGCACATGCCGCCCCAGCCTCGCTTGGAGGAGTCTGTCATAATGACGACGCGCCTGGACATTTGCTGTAGGGGAACACCTTCCTGTAGAAATGCAAAGTCTGTCCAAGGGCTGAACAAGTGGTGGCAGATCAGTGTGATGGCCACTGCTGAGTGCTGAAGCGGTTTCACATGCATCAACCATAGTGATATGACTGGTGCCGAGGATGCCATATGCCCCAGGAGCCTCTGAAAGTGTTTCAGTGGAACCGCTGTTCTCTGCTTGAATGACTTCAGGCAGTTCAGCACCGACCGCATGTGCTCGCTCGTGAGGCGCGCTATCATCGAGACTGAGTCTAACTCCATGCCGAGAAAAGAGATGCTCTGAACTGGGGAGAGCTTGCTCTTTTCCCAGTTGACCCGAAGCCCTAGCCAGCTGAGGTGCCTGAGCACGAGGTCCCTGTGTGCGCACAGCAACTTTCGAGAGTGAGCTAGAATCAGCCAGTCATCGAGGTAGTTGAGTATGTGGACGCCCACTTCCCTTAACGGGGCAAGAGCTGCCTCTGTGACTTTTGTGAAGACATGAGGGGACAGAGACAGGCCAAAGGGGAGGACCTTGTACTGATACACCTGGCCGTCGAAAGCAAACCGTAAGAAGGGTCTGAGTCGAGGTAGAAACGAGACATGAAAGTGTAACGTCTGTGTAAGATCAGTGATGGCTAATTACACTTTGTTTAAAAAAAACCCTTTTAGCCTTTTGACATTTGCATATAAATTACTGACCTGGCCTCCGCGTTTACATTTATATGGGTGCTAAATTGCAGATGGTCTTTATCACTATCAAAAGGATGCTAAAACAGGTCGCCTCAGGAGTGTCTCCATCAAGCTTCAAACACATTCCACAGAAAGGGGGGTGACCCCCGTGCCAGGCACCAGAGCAGTTGTCTGTCTCCAGTAATTCCAATACACGTCACACACACACCAAAAGACATTTTCTCTATTTAGGCCATAGTAAGCAGTTATAAATGTATCTGCTATATGCATGTGTTGTATGTATAGTCCCCTATTATATTAACTTAGTTAAAACCCTTTACTTGTATTAGTTAGACGTTAAATGCCTATATTCAAGTGTATGAGTGTATCTCTGCTTTAATATCGTCTGGAGGTTACCTTCTTGGTATCAAAATGACCTTCTCTTTATTTCTCACACAATAATGTACACCATGTGATCGTGAAATGCATCGAACAATTCTTACTATGTTTTGAATTAAAAGCTGCACTAGCGGTCCAGATCAGCAATAAAATGCGAATGGGCCATAAACGGAGACAAAGGATGTCTCTCCCACTCAAAATGCATGCCTCTGATTGGCCACTCCACCCACAAAATGGGTGCGGCAATGAACTATTAAAACTCCAGAACGCAGACTAATCATCGCTCAAAACTCTTCTTCTTGAGACCAACACACTCCAAAACTCTCCTCTTGAGTTTAACCTTCTGGCAGTGTTTACCTTCAAGTAACTTTGTGGATTTGCTGTGGACTTCTTCAACTCACTCCTAAAGAAATCGTCGAGAACCTCGTCTACCGCATCAAGACTCTTATTCAGCAACAAACCAATGCAAGTAACCATTTACAACTGATTAGATGCGCGTTTAAGTTTGAACCCCTTTTAAGGTGAATTGTGCCTCTGATGATTCTCATTTAGGTTGTGGTTAATTGATGTGAAATACTGCCTTCTTTGCTCTTCTCTCTCCTTTCCTTACTTTCCTTCATTCTATATATGTATGTTTTGCTTAGTTTGTTTGTATGTTAGTTATAGTTTCATTTATTAAATCCCTTATATTCACAATTGATTGTCTCTGTGTTCCGCTCACAATTCAAAGTCACTGAATGTTGCTCCTTGCTACATGCTAAACTACTGCTAGCACTGTATAAGTAGGAAGGCTATTGTTCCTTGGCCAGGAAAGTAATCTTCCTAGAATTGATAAATAATTATATTGTCTGCTCGGTGGACAGACAGATCAAATAATTGTAATATCGATTCTGCTACAGTTAATTCTAAGATCTAATCTAAATATTTATTATTAATTATAACCAGTTATAATTAATTATAAATAATTCCCTTTTTAAGCTAATTTGCTACAAAAGTACGCATCCTTCAGGTCTACCGCCGCGAACCAATCTTGATGCCGGACACATGCCAAAATGTGCTTTGGCATCAGCATCTTGAACGGGAGTCTGCGCAAGGCCCGGTTCAGAACTCGCAGGTCCAAGATTGGCTGCAACCCACCGCCTTTCTTCAGTACGATGCAGTAAGGGCTGTAAAACCCTTTCTTCATCTCGGCTGGAGGGACAGGCTCTATTGCACCCTTGCGCAGAAGGGTCGCGATCTCCGCACGCAAGGTGGCGGCGGTTTCGCCTCTCACCAAAGTGAAGCGGACGCCACTGAACCGGGGCGGGCACCTGGCAAACTGAATCACCTAGCCGAGTCGGATGGTCCTGGCCAACCACCGCAACGGGTTGGAAAGCGCTAGCCACGCGTCCAAGCTCCAGGTGAGGGGCACTAAGGGGATAATCACGTTTAACGTACCTGTGGGTGGGGCTTCGCGACAGGAGGGAGTAGGGGATGCCACATCGAGGAGCCTCGCTTCGTCTCGAACTCGTGGCTGCGCTGAGGGGACCCTCAAAGCACTTACCTTGCTCCATGTACCCGGCTTCGGGGGGGTCGGCGACGGGGGAGGAGGGACTTTTTGACCATCCTCGTAGTCCGTCACAACCACCTGGCCGTGGGTGTGAGGAGGTGGCGTCTAAGTCGCAGGTGCTCAGTGCCCAGTTGTAAACACTGGCTATGTGACCCAGGGAGTGAGGAAACTGCTCTTTTGAGAATGTGGGTACCGCAGCCCATTCGGGGTGTGGCAATCATAAAAGAAAAGGAAACCTTGGATTTACCTCCCGGCCCTCCACCGGGGGATGGAGTGGTCTGGATACCAGCTCCGGGTTTGCAGCAGATATCTCTCTCCCTGGGTCGTCCATCTCAGGGGCACTTAGGAGCCTTCTGTGTCCTCGTGCCGGCCTGTGAGGCGGGGGGCATCAGCTTCCTGTGGGGGGCTCTACGCTGGGGCTGAGAACTGGGCTCGGGCTGAGGCGGAGCCGCCTGGGCTTTCGCCGCCGCAGGGGGACACCCTCGGCGAGCAGATGGGATATGGGATCTTGAGCCGCGCCAGGGCAAGATATGTTGTATAGCCTCCATCTGCTTCCTCACCGCCGAGAACTGCTGGGAGAAGTCCTCGACGGTGTCGCCGAATAGGCCGATCTGGGAGATGGGGGCATTGAGAAAGCGAACCTTGTCTGCGTCCCTCATCTGGACCAGATTCAGCCACAGGTGGCTTTCCTGGACCACGAGGGTGGACATCGCCTGCCCGAGTGCTCACGCCATGACCTTCGTCGCCAGGAGGGCGATCACATCGGGATCAGGACTACCCAGGTGCAGTTCCTTTAGTGCCTTGGCAGGAGGGCCATGGCATGCAAGGCAGAGGCGGCCTGACCAGCGGCACTGTAGGCTTTGACCATCAGAATCTATGTCATCCTACAGGCCTTGGAAGGGAGTGCCGGGCGATCTTGACAGGTGGCTGCGCCTTGCGGGCAGCCTCCTTATCTACCTGAGGGACCTCCTTATACCCGTGGGCCGCCCCGCCATCGAGGGTAGTGAGAGCGGACGAGCTGGGAGGTCGGTTTCGAGCAGAAAAAAAAGCTGACCTCGTCAGCTCGTCGTGCACTTCCAGGAAGAAAGGGACCGGGGGGGCGTGGCTGTGAGCGGCGCCCCGAACCCAGGAACCAATCTAGCTGTGAGGGCTCAGGGGAGAGGGTGGAAGGTTCCACTCCAACCCAACACACACGTCGGCCCGGGCAAGGATGGTGGTCATCTCACCGTCAGCCTCAGACTGGGCCGGCCGACACGAAGGTGGCAACCCAGTCGAGTCCTCGCCATCTGAAATCGCCAGAACGCTCTCCGATCGAGCACTCATCCCACTCTGAAGCTCCAAAAGGGACACTAAGCTGGCCTTCCCCGACCGTGCTGGGGAATGGGAGGTCCGCGGGGATTTACCCGGCAGAGCCATGCCCATTGAAGCTCCCAAATTGCCTCCAGCGCCAGCCAGGCCGGCCTCGTACCCGGAGGTAAAAGGCGAGGCGCAGGGGGCGGCTAGAGTGGCTTTCCCCCAGAAGAAGGAAAGCCGCGACCGCAACGTTGCCATGGTCGTATTCTCGCAATGAGAACATGAACCATCCACAAATGCTGCCTCAGTGTGATCGCTGCCCAGACACGTGAGGCAGCACCCGTGGCTGTCAGAAGTGGAGAGATAGCGACCGCATCCAGGAATCAAACAAATACGGAAAGGCATCTTTATAAAGACGCGTCTTTAAAAAGTCGTTCAACGCCAATGTGTGTGCTCTAATACAGAAAATATACTCTATAGCAGTTTTAGCACTGTCGAAGCACCCAGGGGCGAAATCTGCACTCTTCATGCAGAAGGAGAGAAAGCCGCTGGAAATGCGCTGTATATGCAACAGCATACGCTTCTTAAGAGGTGAATGGAACAGCAGTAGTATTCAGCTCACTGATAGTACAACCGCTCGGCTCCGAAGAAAAAATCTGAATGAGAGGTTGCGAGCCAGCTCCATTTATACCCGTATGTCCGGGGGAGTGGCATGCAAATTCCACTCACCAATTCTCATTGGCATTTCCTCAAAAATCTGAGGTGTTCAGGGCACTCAAGAGCAACCCCTAGTGGCACTACATCGACACAACGTCGAGTGAGTGAGTAACAGAAGGGGAACTTCAATCATCAATTAACTATATAAATAATCTAAAGTATATATGGATGAACTTGGCTCCATGTCACTCAGTCATTCTATATAATTGAATGTACTGTATCTCTAATAATAGTAATATAGTGTAAATTGTCCTTGAGGAATAATGCTGAAACACATGATGACAACAGACATGACGGCACCAGTAATTAGTATTTAAATTAGATGACAAATAGCTGTGATCCAAGGGAATCATGTGCAGCCTGGTGTGAGTGGAATGTGAAAACAATGTGATATTTTTTTTTATGTTGGCTTTTTATGTTGGTCGGTCTTACTGTAAGGTCTGTAAAACCTTCAAACCCCCAAAAACTCAATATCAGCATCTAGTTTTCTCCCTTTTTTCTCCCTTTCCAGATGTGTTAAAACTCATTTTTATTCAGACTGATTCACTTTTGATTGCTAATCAACACTGATTTGTGAACCGTTTTGACTAATACATTAACAAGAACTGACTCAAAACTGGCTGCATTGCGAGCCATTTTATTCTACATACTGTAAGAGCAAAAGCAGATTAAATATTTTGGAGCAGAGCATAACTAGAGAAATGTCTATTATAAAAAGTTTCCATAACTTTTCTTTGACTTTTAAGATTTCACGACTTCTCATGGTCTGGAAAACACAATTTTAAAATCCCCATAGTTTCTTGTATTTAACCTTGTGTGGCCCCGAGTACTCATGTGTGGACGTTGTATTTTGGCTTCGCTATATGCAGCACATAATTTAAATTAATTTAAACCAATTGAATACTGTTCACAAGACTCTAGGCTGCTTGCTCTAGATTTTATTTATTTTTTGCTTGTTTATTAGGTGCTACTAGTTACAAATCAAAAAGGTAAATGGAAAATGCACACAGCAGTCACGCTTGGGTCTCAGGAGGTTAAACAAGATCAGATAAATAAAGAATACTGAGAGGTTTGCCTGAGCTTCTGTTGTTTAGGAGTAATATGTTGTTGTTTTTTACCAGAAAGGTTGGAGTAATTTATAACTTGTGCCCTGCCATTAGTGTGATGCCTTTAAATAGGCTCCTGTCTTGGAACGAACATATGGCAAACGTATATGTAATGGGAAAAAAAAAAAAAATTATTAACTAACTCATTCGATTATTATCATTCCTCAGGTGTCAAAGATTCTCGCTTGTACTCGTGTCCAATATACAAGAAACCTGTTCGAACGGATCTGAACTACATCGCAGCTGTTGACCTGAAAACGAGTCACCCTCCAGAATATTGGATTCTTCGAGGAGTCGCCCTTCTGTGCGATGTCAAATAATCCACACAGTTATATGCACATGTAGATGTACACCTTCCGATCTTTTTCTGTATTTTCAAACTAAAAACTGTAATTCTTAAGATGCTTAAAATAAATGTTTTGGAATGGATAGTTACTCTGTTAACCAATAAAATAAAAATTGTGCTGTCAAGTGCAGTTATCTGTAGTGTCATACAGGAGATCTCATAAACCATAGCAAGACCTGTGAATCTAACATAAGTAGTATATTTACTCAACATATGGTTTTTCACCCATCACAACTTGAGTGCCTCTTGAGACCATCTGCTGTCTCATCTTTAAATGTATGAACCTGACGAGTAAAGGCCAAATATAAGCCTGCTGATTAACAGCCCAGCTGAAGCGTAATTCAGATGTGCAAACGTTTCAGGTGTTCAAGGCTATTGGCCTGAACACCTCAGCCCATTTTGAACAGTTCATTAAACACCATTTATTCTGAGATGCAGTCTAACAGGTGCAAAATTTATGTCAGAAAATGATTAGAAAATGAAGTTATTTTCCATCTGCCCCAAAGAAACATGTTCCATATGTGGCACTGTATTGGCAAATGTCATTAAAAAAAAAAAGAAAATAAAGTGTGTTTGCATAAGACTAAGTAAATATAGGAAGTCATTAATAGTACATTTACTTTTGGCACATACTGTATAAATGTCTTCTACCAAAGACAGCAGTTAGATTTACATTGGTCTGGGTTATTAAGTAAAATTTTAAAATGTTAGTTAGTGCAGCAATACCATAAAGAAAAAAAAACATTTAACTATATAAAACCCCATTAATATATTAAATAAAGATGCCCAAGGAAGACAAAGTACATATAAAGTTTAATGAAGTTTTTACAAAAAGAAAAAACAATGGCATTAAAACATGAAAACACTTTTTTGTTATATTTAATTTTCTTATAAAATAATTGCTACCATACTTACATAGAGTACCCTGTGCACAAACCCTTCTTACTGTATGAGATACAGCAGAAATTGTATCACTGTCAATACATCCAAGATCTCGTGCATCTAAAGACTAGGCGCAGTTATTTACAAATGTCTCTTTTATTCCTGTTTGTGGATGTCATGTCTGTTGTTATGATTCATGGCATTACATTCCCCTGGGATAAAGACCGGCTCATCTCAGTGTGGATGAAGTATGTTTTCAGCTCTCCTTTCCCCTTTACATTTATAATTCCTCTGCATGTGCACATGTAGCCTAATGTCTGTAAGATACGACTCGTCTCTTCTGTAACCTGCACACACACACAAAAAAGAAACTGAATGGATTTATGGGTCATTGTGCTGTGAATTGTACATTGCATGACTTTTCTGTCTACACACACAAGTGGCAGTCACATACACTTGCTTCAGCCTAATCAAGCCTTCACTAAAAGGGACTGATTTAGGATTTGAGGCAATTAAGATATGGAGAATTTACAGGGAAGCAGAAGTAGGATTTATATATATATAATTTATATTATATTTATAAGCCTAATAAAAGCTGATTTTGGATTTATGATCTTTTACATGGGCTGTCTTATGGGGGGGCTGCCATGAATTCGCACTGAAATCACATGACCAGTCGAACACTAATGACCTGAAGTTCAGCACAGGAAACTCTATGGTGCAAGCCGATAGGTTCCCTCAAAGTGATCTTGGTAGCCAATCAACTTGTTTCGACCAATTACATCAAACATTTAAATAAGCTTACCTGGCATGTTACCAGCAAGCTGGTCACACTGCGCAAACTATGAGAGTGCATCTGGTAAGAAACCTCTTACATTTTTTTCATTGTAACCTGTTTGGGTGTAAAGAGTAGCATCTCGTTTTGTTTGATATGACGCTTTAATCAATTCATTTTTGCACGTCAGCGCACTGATAAACATGATGTCCACGTGGATTTTGGGACATTATTCCCTCAAAAGTCGAAAAAACCTTAGTTATTAAAACATCTGTGGGTCATTTTGCTTAATTTTAATATAAGTTATATTTTATTTTGTAAACACTGTACAGTTCTGTTCATTAACATTAGTAAATGCATTCATTTCCTGTGCATTTTCACATTGAGAATCGGTGGGTGCATCCAAATCTCGGTAGCCAATCAACTTGTTTCGACCAATTACATAAACATAAATAAGCTTACTTGGCACCTTACCAGCAAGCTGGTCTCACTGCGCAAGCTATGAGTTTTTCACAATTACCTTCCTCCTCCCCAGCTACATGAGTCTAGATCTGCTTCAGGGATATGTGCATGTCTTGTTTTAGTCACAGCAGCATGTATTTGCATGCTTGTTGTAGCATGTCTTTGTATGTATAGAAGTAGCAAGTCTTCGTACTCACTCTGCAGCAGCAGCAGCGTAAGCAGATATGGTCCACCAAGACCAAACCTACTAACTATCATTTTCATAATAAACATTTGAAAACTTAATTCCAAGAGTTGTCATGACTGAACTTTATCTCTGTAGTACCCCTGTCACTAGACTCTTTCACTCACAAATTTACATAAAAAAAAAAAAAACACAAGCATTTAACCTGTATTTTCCCCAGCACCCCTGTGCTGTCCATTCTGCTGGCTACATTCACTGTGTTGCCCCAGATGTCATACTGCGGCTTCTGAGCTCCGATCACTCCAGCAATCACAGGCCCATGATTAATACCTGCAGAGGTATAGATATATACAGGGTAATGTAAAATTACTTTAAATTCAAAGAATGTTTTGCTGATATTGATTTAGTATTTAAGTATGTTTTGACACTGTTGGTTTACCTCCTTTGGTTAATAAACTATGCTTTTCTCAGTTTTAATTAGATTAGGCAAGATAATACTTTATTGTGCAGTACTTTGAAAAAATTTCTTTGGCTTCTCGTCAAGATGAACAAACACAACTACATAAAATCAAATAAATAAAACATCATATATTGCAGAAATAACATAATATTTCCCAAGAAAATCATAATTATCACTGATGCTACTTTTACTTACTTTTCTGTCTTTACACATACACAAGAAAAGCACACCCTCAAACTCAAAGGAAGAACAGGCATTTACAGAACAGGTAAGGTTTCAGAGTACATTAGTGCTCTCGGAATCACATAATGTGACATAAGCTTTTTGTGATTTTCAAATAAGTCTTTGCAAAATACAGAAATAATTTCCCTTTTTCTTTTCTTTTGCATGTTTTGTGTTTTTCAGCTTTGGATTTTGTCTCAACAATGTATAATTTTATGTATCTCATTAAAAATATAACACATAAATAAAATTTAACATAGTCAGCTGGACCATTTTTAAATATTGAATGATTTACAACATTAAGAGTAATGTTAGATGACTGTAAGGGTTGCTAAAATTAAAAACTAATTTTTATTCTCAAAAGCCAAAAGAACATTTTGAAAACAAGCAAAAACATTTGTCTAAATAAATATGTAACTCTAAAAAATAATAAAAACAAAATAGATTCTGACAGGTCAATCATATAATTCTGTGGTCAAATATTATAATGACTGCTAAACTGTCCAAGGCAACCAACTTCCTAAACAGCTGTTCTAATTTCATGTCTCTCATATCACTCTGTGATCTTTGTCCTCGCATAGTAAAATAATATAACTCAAAATCATTGAAATCAATATTTCATGTCCATTTATGTATTTATTTGGTAGCCTGATTTGGTAGCCTGACTGGCTGCCTGTTCATTATCCCTTACATAATTTAGTGGTTTCAGAACTATCCCCTTGCTTAGGGTACATTTTAAGTGGGCCAACGAATCTCAAGCCACATTTGCTATGGCCTGAACTAAAGGGATGTGAGGCAGATTAATTATTCAAATAATACCTCGTGGTTGGGTCCATTCACATGGAAACCAACTAAATTAACATTTAATGTTAATGTTAGACATTTCCATTATTTTAGGAAAGAACTTCATTGGACAGGACATGCTTAAATGAAATCCTGTGCAAAAGCATGCAATCATACATACAGGATAATGTAGAGTCTGAAAATTATTATCGCAAAACAAACTTCAACAGGGTGATCATGGCTTGTATCATCCTAAAGTGGTTTATTCTGCAATAATGACAGACTGACTTTACATTATACAGTTTCTTATTTACAATTATGCTTTTACACAGGAGTAAACCCTTTCAGAGCTGAGTTATTTTTCATGGACCATGTAAATCTGACAATGCTTTATTTCTACTCTAGACAGACTTACCAAATAAGTTATCAAATAAGTTTGGACATGAAATGTTTAAAAAAAATAAAAATATTATTATTGTGTGAAACGAACAAAGATCTTTTTCCTCCCCTCATTCAAAAGTTATAGGCTTATGAGTCAAATCAAATGTTTTCAAAGGAATATATTTTAAATAATCCTATTGCAAGAATCAAAAGGTAATTTGATAGATAGAATTTCATAGATAACAGGAAGATTTAGCACAGCTTAGACAAGGAGAGGCATCACAGACATCCCTGCTCACACATGCGAGTCAAGCTCCAGTGGTAGTGCATTAGTTAGGTGTAACTTGTACCATAAAATAATTTTTAGCAGCAGGGACAGGATCATGGCATTTGATCCTTTGCTTTCAGCCTACTGTTTCATCTTTTGCTCTCACTTACCCACTCTGAGTTTGAAGTCATTGAAGGAATGTTTATTGATGACATCCAGCTTCCCCACCAGTGCAAAGGCAAACTCCACCATGGTGCCAATGTGCATATACTGCCTGTCATGCTCCTATTAATACAAACAGCAAATAAATAATGAACTCACCCTAAAGACTTCAGTCCCATTTTTATGATTCAAAGTTTGGGTTTGGATCAAAAGAAAAAAATAAAATATAGAATATGATATAATAAAAGAATGATAGAACGATAGCTAGCACGATAGTTAGCAGATAGAAAAATATATAAAATGATAGAATGTTCAATAGAATGATAGGTACCACAATAGTTAGCATGACAGAGAAATATGTAGCATGATAGAATGTTACACAGAATTATAGAAAGATAGCTAGCATGAGAGTTAACGTGATAGAAAAATATGAAGCATGATAGAAGGTTGGATAAAATAACAGAACGATAGCTAGCAAGATAGTTAGCACGATAGAAAAATATGTAGCATGACAAAATGTTAAATAGAATATTAAATAAAATGATAGAATGATAGCTAGCACAATAGTTACCACAATAGTATGTTAGATAGATTGATAGTATGATAGAACAATAGTTAGCATGGTAGAAAATATGTAGCATGATAGAATGTTAAATAGAATGATAGAACAATAGCTAGCACGATATTTAGCATGATAGAAAAATATGTAGCACGATAGAATGTTAGATAGAATGACAGAATAATAGCTAGCACAGTAGTTAGCACAACAGAAAATATGTAGCATGATAGAATGTTATATAGAATGTTCAATAGAATGATAGAAAGATAGCTAGCATGATAATTATCACAATAGAAAAATGTTGCAAGATAGAATGTTAGATAGAATGAAAAAAATGATAGAATGATAGCTAGCACGATAGTTAACATGATGGAAAAATATGTAGCAATGATAGAATGATAGCTAGCATGATAGTTAGCATGATAGAATGTTAAATGAAAGGATAGTATGATAGAACGATAGCTAGCATGATAGTTAGCATGAAAGGAAAATATGTAGCACAATAGAATGAAAAAATGATAGAATGATAGTTAACAGGATAGTTAGCACGATAGAAAAATATGTAGCATGATAGAATGTTAGACAGAATATTAAATAGAATGACAGAATGATAGCTAGCATGATCTTTAGCACGACAAAATGTTAGATAGAATGAAAGAATGATAGTTAGCACGATATTAAGCATGATAGAAAAATATGTAGCGCTACAGAATGTTAGAATGTTAAATAGAATGATACAATAATAACTAGCATGATAGTTTGCACGATACAATGTTAGATAGAATGTTAAATAGAATGATAGAACGATAGCTAGCACAATAGCTAGCACGATAGTTAGCACAATAGAATGATAGAACGATACCTAGCACGATAGTTGGCACGATAGAAAAACATGTAGCACGACAGAATGTTAAATAGAACAATAGAATGATAGAACGATAGCTAGCACGATAGATAGTACAATAGAAAAATATGTAGCATGATAGAATGTTAATGATAGAATGCTTAAACAATAGCTAGCATGGTAGTTAGCACGATAGAAAAATATGTAGCATGATAGAATGCTAAAACAATAGCTAGCACGGTAGTTAGCAAGATAGAAAAATATGTAGCATGATAGAAAGTTAGATAGAATGACAGAACGATAGTTAGCACGATAGAATGTTAGATAGAATGAAAACTGATAGAACAATAGTTAGCAGGATAGTTAGCATGATAGAAAAATATGTAGCACAATAGAATTTTAGATAGAATGAAAACTGATAGAACAATAGTTAGCAGGATAGTTAGCATGATAGAAAAATATGTAGCACAATAGAATTTTAGATAGAATGTTAAATAGAATGACTGAATGATAGCTTACATGATAGTTAGCACAATAGAATGATAGCTAGCACAATAGTTAGCATGATAGAAAAATATGTAGCACAATAGAATATTCAATAGAATGAAAACTGATAGAACAATAGTTAGCAGGATAATTAGCATGATAGAAAAATATGTTGCATGATATAATGTTAGATAGAATGTTAAATAGAATGATAGCTACCATGGTAGTTAGAATGATAGCACGATAGAAAAATATGTATCACAATAGAATGTTAAATAGAATGATAGTATGATAGCTAGCATGATATTTAGCACAATAGAAAAATATGTAGCACAAAAGAATGTTAAATAGAATGATAGAATGATAACTAGCACGAGAGTAAGCATGATAGAAAAATATGTAGCATGATAGAATGATTAATAGAATAAAAGAATGATAGAACGATAGCTAGCATGATAGTTAGCGCAATAGAATGTTAGAATATTAAATAGAATGATAGAAAAATAGCTAAAACGATAGAAAATGTAGCATGATAGAATGATAGAAAGGATGATAGAACGATAGCTAGCACAATAGAATGTTAGATAGAATGAAAGAATGATAGAAGAATAGCTAGCACACTAGTTAGCACAATAGAAAAATATGTAGCTCGATAGAATGTTAAATAGAATGATAGAACGATAGCTAGCATGATATTTATCACGATATAATTTTAGCATGATAGAATATTAAATAGAATGATAGAAAGATAGCTGACATGATAGTTAGCACAATAGAAAAATATGTAGCATGATAGAATGTTAGATATAATAAAAGAATGATAGAACAATAGCTAGCACGACAGTGAGCATGATAGAAAAATGTAGCATGATAGAATGAATGTTAAACAGAATGATAGAACGATAGCTAGCATGATAGAATGATAGAACGATTTAAATATATGTAGCACGATAGAATGTTAAATAGAATGACAGAACGATAGCTAGCATGATAGTTAGCACGATAGAAAAAATATCAGAATCAGAATGAGCTTTATTGCCAAGTATGCTTACACATACAAGGAATTTGTCTTGGTGACAGGAGCTTCCAGTGTACAACCATACAAAAACAATACAAAAACAGCAGCAAGACATAGATAATAATAAAAAAATAAAACTAATTATTCACATACATACACACACATACATACACACACACATACACATGGGTAGTGCAAATCTAATACAATCCGTTATGTACAGTGTAAATACAAATCTGTTATGTACAGTGCAAATGTTTTTTTTTTGTTGTTTTTTTTATCCAGAGGAATGAAATGGCAGAAGAGGTTGGATGTGTTGGATAAATATAAGAAAGACTAAACTTTGTATTGCACATAGTTATTGCTCAATGGGGCAATTTAACTGTTCATGAGATGGATAGCCTGAGGGAAATAGCTATTCCTGTGCCTGACGGTTCTGGTGCTCAGAGCTCTGAAGTGTCGGCCAGAAGGCAACGGGGGGGGGGGGGGGGGGGGTCAACCAATAATCCTATCAGCAGTCCGAACTGTCCTTTGTAGTCTTCTGATGTCTGATTTCATAGCTGAACCAAACCAGACAGTTATTGAAGTGCAGAGGACAGACTCAATGACAGCTGAGTAGAACTGTAACAGCAGCGCCTGTGGCAGGTTGAATTTCCTCAGCTGGCGAAGGAAGTACAACCTCTGCTGGGCCTTTTTCACAATGGAGTCAATGTGGGTCTCCCACTTCAGGTCCTGTGAGATGGTAGTGCCCAGGAACCTGAATGACTCCACTGCTGCCACAGTGCTGTTTAGAATGGTGAGGGGGGTCAGTGTTGGGGTGCTCCTCCGAAAGTCCACAATCATCTCCACCGTTTTGAGTGGACCCTGGACAGTGGTGTCATCTGCAAACTTCAGGAGCTTGATAGAGGGCTCCTTGGCGATGCAGTCATTGGTGTAGAGGGAGAAGAGTAGTGGGGAGAGCACACATCCCTGGGGGGCACCAGTGCTGATTGTACAGGTGCTGGAAGTGAGTTTCCCCTGTCTCACAAGCTGCTGCCTGTCCGTCAGAAAGCTGGTAATCCACTGACAGATAGACAAGGGAACAGAGAGTTGGTGTAATTTATTCTGGAGTATAGCTGGGATGATGCCGTTGAAAGCCGAACTGAAGTCCACAAAAAGGATCCTTGCATATGTCCCTGGTCTGTCCAGATGTTGCAGGATATGATGCAATCCCATGTTGACTGCATCATCCACAGACCTGTTTGCTCGATAAGCAAATTGAAGGGGATCTAGAAAGGGTCCAGTGATGTTCTTCAGGTGGGCCAACACCAGTCTCTTAAATGATTTCATGACCACAGACGTCAGGGCGACAGGTCTGTAGTCATTAAGTCCTGTGATTTTTGGTTTCTTTGGGATGGGGATGATAGTGGAACGTTTGAAGCAGCATGGGACTTCACACTGCTCCAGTGATCTATTGAAGATCTCTGTGAAGATGGGGGCCAGCTGGTTAGCACAGGATCTAAGACATGCAGGTGAAATGCCATCTGGGCCCTGTGCTTTCCTTTTCCTTTGCTGTCGAAAGACATGGCTCACATCATCTTCACAGATCTTAAGTGCAGGTTGAGTAGCAGTAGGAGGGGGGAGGAGGGGGGTTGCAGGAGGTGTTGGTGTTTGTGTGAAGTGAAGGTCAGAGTGGGTGTGGGGTGTGAGATTGGGCCTTTCAAATCTACAGTAGTACACATTCAGGTCATCAGCCAGTTGTTGGTCCACCACAGGGTTGGGGGTAGGAGTCCTGTAATTCGTAAGTTGTTTCATGCCACTCCACACTGATGCAGGGTTGTTAGCTGAAAACTTGTTTTTCAGCTTCTCAGAGTATCTTCTTTTAGCCACTCCGATTCCCTTATTCAGTGTGTTCCTGGCCTGATTGTACAAGACTTTATCCCCAACTCTGTAAGCATCCTCTTTGGCATGACGAAGCTGTAAACCATGGTTTGTTGTTGTTAAATAAGTCCTAGTAGGAATGCACATATCCTCACAGAAACTGATATATGATGTAACAGTATCTTTGAGCTCGTCCAGATTGGTGTCTGCAACCTCAAAAACACTCCAATCAGTCCAGTCAAAGCAGGCTTGTAGTTCCAGCTCTGCTACTTTGGTCCATCCCTTTACAGTCCTTAATACAGGCTTAGCAGATTTTAATTTCTGTCTGTAGGTTGGAAGATGAACCAGACAGTGATCAGATAGTCCCAAAGCTGCTCTAGGGACAGAGCGATATGCATCCTTTATTGTTGTGTAACAATGATCCAGTATATTTCTGTCTCTGGTTGGGCATGTAATGTGCTGTTTGTATTTGGGCAGTTCACGTGTGAGATTTGCTTTGTTAAAATCTCCAAGAATAATAATAACTGAGTCCGGGTATTGTTGTTCTGTGTCTGTGATTTGATCAGCCAGCTGCTGCAGCGCTGTGTTCAAACACGCATTTGGTGCGATATACACACTCACCAGAATAAACGAGGAAAACTCTCAGGGCGAGTAGAAAGGCTTACAGTTAATAAAGAGCACTTCCAAATTAGGACAGCACATCCTCTTTAACGTTGTTACATCTGTACACCAACTTTCACTGATGTAAAAGCATGTTCCACCACCTCTCATTTTCCCCGTAAACTCCGTGATGCAATCTGCTCTGAACAGCTGAAAGACCGGCAGATGTAACACGCTGTCTGGAATGGCTTCACTCAGCCAGGTTTCTGTGAAAAGTCCTTGTTTGTGCAGGTGAGATGATGTAATTCATCCGTTTTGTTAGGAGAGAGCGGAGATTTGCTAGATGAATACTCGGTAGCGTTGTTCGAAAGCTGCGCCGTCGGAGCCTGACCAGCGCTCCTGCTCGTCTTCCACGCCTGCGTCTCCTAGCGCATTGAAACAACACAGCCATGCCTCCGACTAAAATGTCAAACAAAACGTCCGAATATTCAAAATCCGGGAAAAGATTGACTGGTGTATGCTGTCGAATGTTCAGCAGTTCGTCTCTGGTAAAACTGACTGAAAAAAGATTACTAAACACAGGACAAACAAACAAAAACAACAAAACAATAGAAGCGCTCCACACCGAGGCAGCCATCCGCATATGTAGCATGATAGAATGTTAAATAGAATGATAGAACGATAGCTAGCATGATAGAATGATAGAACAATAGCTAGCACAATAGTTAGCATGAAAGAAAAATATGTAGCACAATAGAATGTTAGATAGAATAAAAGAATGATAGAATGATAGATAGCATGATAGACAAATATGAAGCACAACAGAATGTTAAATAGAATGACAGAATGATAGCTAGCATGGTAGAATGTTAGATAGAATGAAAGAATGATAGAACAATAACTAGCATGAAAGTTAGCATGATAGGAAAATATGTAGCATGACAGAATGTTAAATAGAATGATAGAACGATAGCTAGCACAATAGAATGTTAGAATGATAGAATGATAGCTAGCACAATAGTTACCACAATAGAAAAATATATAGCACGATAGAATGTTAAATAGAATGAAAGAATGATAGAATGATAGCTAGCATGATAGAACAATAGACAGCAGGAAAAATACTGTATAGTTAGCATCATATACTGTAAATACATACCTGTATATACTCTGGGCCCGGAGTTGCATTTAGCCCAGTGGCTGCCATATATGTGCTTCCAATAGTCTTTATCTTTTCCACTCCACTGAACTTTGGCTTAGAAAGCAACTATATAGGGAAGAGTAGATAATTCCATAACCATACCAAAGTACACATAACAAAAAACATTAAATTGCTTTGTGAAGAAGGGCTGCATTACTGCAATGACAAAGCTTTTTGATATAATGGAAGTCTTGTGGACAAAACATGTACTTTAGCATGTTTATACATGAGTAATGTCACAGCTAAGAGAGCAGAATTTGAACACTAAGTTAAAAGTTTGTTGAATAATTTAAAATTTGAGATTTATAAAATAAACAATTTCTACGAAATACTTGAAGAAACAACACATTACCTCATCAAAGTCTGCAATGATTTCGTTGAGTAGTCTGAGGCACTCAAGTCCCTCTTTGTTTACGTCTGATTCTGTGTAGAACTCTTTGAAGTCCGGGATAGAAGCAAACATCACACACACCAGGTCATATGACTGGTGATACAGATCCTGTCATTCACAGAGGAAAAGGAGGCATAAATATCTGATGACTGACTTTCAAAAATAACAAAAAGAAGCCATTATATAAACAGTGTACCTTCAATGGATTTACCTCTAAAGCAGGGATGCTCAAACCTGTTCCTGGAGATATATCTGACTGCAAAGTTTGGTTCCAACCCTACCCTAACACATCACCTTACTATTATAAAGTGAACCTTAAAACCTTGATTAGCTGGTTCAGGTGTTGGTGATAATTGGTGATAAACTCTGCAGAAAGGCAGATCTCCAGGGGTGTTTCTCAATTCTAAGAATGTAAAGAACGGACTTGCATTCTTGAGCAGACCGATCTTGTCAAGCCACCTTGACCACTCGGAAGGACAAGAGGACGTAGAACGCATCTATTGCAAGCTTTGAGATGTGCTGCAATCTTTCTGTTGTGCAGTTAACCGTCACAGCTCATTTGAGGCTGTGAGAGAACTACTGGCATTATCACACCAGTGACAGCATTATTATCATCACACCAGTGAGGTTTTGCAGGACTAGTAAATGTCCTTCGTCTGCCACTGTAATACTGGGTTCTTGCTCACAAGTCACCATCTGATGCAGCCTCGATATTCGGCCTGATCAAGAACACATCCGGGTCATGCATTCTCAGTATACTTGTGTTCTTGTGTATTGGAATTGAACTTTGGCAGTGGATGATGACGTCGAATGAGTCCACGAGAACATAAGAACACAAAAGAACGCACATTGAGAAACAGACCAGGATCAGGATTGTGTACCTCAGGTTTTCATTTAATCACATAACATACTGTACTTCTAAGAATAAATGTTTGCGCTGGTTAAGTACTAGAGTTAAGTACTACTTTTAAGTATAAGGTAAGCCAGTATGCCAGTATTGGGAATCAGTCCACTTGTGTAGTGCAAGGGATTGTGAGCACACTAACATTGTAACATTCGCAAGGTAACACCATGTTTTTTGGACAAGGTACTAAAAAGTGCCATTTTTTTGGACTTTGAAATACAATGTAAATACCAGTGTACATGAATATGGTAATGATTCAGTACAATGGTATAATTAAAGTACAGTGCTATTATCATCTATACCATCAGTGTACACTACAATGTATCACCTAACTAACTTCCTAACATCCTACAACCTTACCTTGCATACTTCACAGGGCAGACAGTAAGTAAATGACATGCTGTATGATTCAGCTTAGATCTACATGCTCACCTCGTTCTTCCAGTTCCTGGCCAGGAAGTGCTCTGCAACATGGGCTGGCAGAACATTTTCCAGCAGAACGCGATTGAGATTCTCCATGGTCTCAATCTCCTCGCACTCCTTCTTAAACTTGTTTTTCCACAGGAAATCCAACCTACAGTAATATTCATTCTGTTACAAGAGGACACAGAATTAAAGAGACTGGAGGTCACTGCACTTTATTCAGTGACAAACACCACACAGAGAATATCCAAATAATGAGAGGAAAATTATATTCTCACGGGAATAGTTCACCCAAAAACGAAAATTCTGTCATATTTATTCACCCTCAAGTTGTTTAAAATATGTAAGACTTTGGGGTTTGGGGATTGTACTTGCTTGTTTTGATTATTGAGAAGAGTTACCCCGCCCCCTACCCCCACACCCCGCACCCAGGAAATCTACGCCCCTGGTTGTCACCCTTTTGTGTTCCACTGAAGAAAGAAAGCCATACAGGGTTGGAACAACATTAAGATGAGTAAATGATAACAGAATGTATTTTTTAGAATTATTCCTTTAACACCTTATAATCAGCACATTTCTCTGTACGTTACCATTTACATTTATGCATTTGGGAGATGCTTTCATATTTTATCCTTCATATTTTATGCTTTCATATATTATGAGACAGTGTAATTCTGGGGACATTAAATTTGTGGCTAAAAAAGGATAAATAACTGTCTAATGAATCAATGTAAACCTCATACACCAATATAAACCACATTACAGGTCTATTTATTTGTCTGCGTTCAAAGAATCACAGCTCAGCACCAAGGGCTCTTGAAATTTATTGCAAGTACGTATAGAAAACTACACCCTTATTCCTTTAATAAACAGAGATGTGTCTGTGGTCGCTCTACAATACTGTGAACATGAGGGACTAATGAAGATATGAATTAAATCAACACGTCTGTCTGAAATGATGTGACTAAGGGAGGCTGGACAGACACCCCGAGGACAGCAGAGAGTGACCCTGAATATCAATCTTTTCATCTGCCCTATCTGCTATTGCACTGCTACTTTTACCAAAAAATGTGTGTTCATGTTATACACAATAGCATGAACACACATTTTTTTGTAAAAGTAGCAGTGCAATAGCATATACGGCGATGAGAAGATTGATATTGACATTAGCAAGTACTGAGTAATATAATGAAGAACAGGTGCTTCATGTTCATCATGTACTCGGATAGTTGATGCATACTATGTCCTTTTTTTATCAACATCACTATTTTACATTAAAAATAATTACGTATAAGGGAAAGTGTGATTTGCAGGTTCTGAAAGTCTGTTTTATAATCACTTCAAACTAATCAAAAAATACAAGGTCATTTAAGATGCATTCATCATACTGAAAGAATTATTTAAATGCTGTTTACAACGGTTTACAGAAGTAAAGCAAGACATCAGAACGTCAACTTCCGATTTCTTTCTTCTCAAATTATAACATGATTCCTATATTTCATGTCCATTTATTTATTTGTTTGGTTAGTAGACGTGTATTTAGACATGCAACTATACATATTAAAATTGTGTTATTATGGGAGGATAAAGAAATGGCTGAACAGCTGATTTGCACCTCCAGTTTGCGAGTTCTGTGTTTATTTTGTGAAAATAACCATCTGACTGCTCATTATGTAGCTTTTAAAAAGACTACTTGCCAAATAAATAAATAAGTAAATGGACATGAAACACTGAAATGAGTTGAAATTGTTTTATTTGCCTACTTGTGGAGATTGCAGAATAATCCAAGAAATAGGAAAGATGACTCGCAATACCCGGATGATCGGTCTGATATGTCTTAATCCCCAGATGTGCAGTTGTTTCTCAGAAATATCAGATCAATACATGGCACCATTGACCAATCGGAATCAAATATTCCAAAGACCTGTGTAATAATTTGCAGTATCAACCGGCTGACTGTACATTATCTCTTACATAATGACAGCTAAATACTGCTGTAATTGACCATTCTCCCAGGCAACTGATTTCCTCCATAGCTGTGCTAGTTACATCTTTCTAGTTCCACATAATAAAATAAGGCAGAGGCTATATGTACCCCTAATTAAATACTAAAATACAGTAAAGGGGCATCACTGCAGTGTATTTATTGTGTTTATTTAGAGTCCCACAGAGACCCTACACCAACCCTTACCCTTAAACCCAAACCTAACCTTCCCTTATAAAAATTAACCATGGTTTTTACTACAGTAAACATAGTATCACCATGTTATTTTGTAGTAAAATCATAGTAAACACAAAATTAAATGTGGTTACTATATTAACACCATATTACTGTAGTAACACCGGCTAATTGCATTAAAACTATGGCTTCCACCAAAAAACACGGATACTACAATATTACTATAGTAAAACCATGGTTAATTTTACCCCAATCAAACCTGTGTCTCAACTTCCCGACCTTCACCTTGACCAAATCACTGTAAGGAAATCAACCATTTTTATTTAATATTATAAGTAGTATTAAAGGAAATATCAAGAATGGAGACAGGAAACAGGATTGGAAAAAAGTGGAACAAAAGGCAAAATCGAATGCGGGTCGTCCACACAAAGAAAAGCAAATCCACACTGTTGTTACCCCCACACCACTGCAGCAACACTAGATTGCTGTTTGTCTTTCATTTCTGTGTTTCCAGCAAACTATTGAAGTGCAAACAGCCGCACTTTGTGGCAGGTGCAATTTACACCAAGTGCAAATAGTCACTCCTATAAAATAATTTCAACTCAAATCAGTAATTCAGTTCCATTTATTTATTGATTTAGTTATTAGCCTTGTAATAAATGGTATCATTTACAATCATCCAGTCATAATTGTAACATTTAAATGCTGCTTGATTTTAATGTTTCGTTTTCAAATTCAGATTTACACTCCCATTGTGGGGAGAGACATCTGGGGTGAGGGGTGGGCTGTTACTGGGGAAAAACACTTCCTATAGATCTGTGAATGTGGGCTAGCCCAACTGTCCTGCACCTCTGAGTGCTGTTGCTCAAAACAGCAAAGATGGATGATGTTGCTATGTATAGAAACATACACAGTGGTGCATTTCACACTTTGTCTTTGCAGACATTTAGACAACATATTCACAACAGATTGTGCAAATATTTGATGTCAGTATTTATGTATAATCTGAAAACAAACGTTGAGAAAAAGCATTATATATAATGCATATACATATATAATTTATATTAACAATATGCTGTATATTCTATAAAAAGAGCATGTGATAATTTATATTCTGTCAAAAAACGTGTACATTGTAATGATGAAATTTTGATGTTGATGTTATTTGTATGAATTGCAATTCATTAAATTCCTCTTTAATTCAAATTCCAATTCAACATCATGTGGTGCGTGGTCAATTAAATTCAAATTCAAACCCACAAATCCAAAGAGAGCTTATTACTAAATTAAATTTTGCTGAAATTGAAAAAAAAAAAAAAAAATGCCAAGAAATATGCATACAATATGTACATAATATTCAAATTCCAATGTCACTTTTGTTATCTATGAATGAGATAACTTAAATTTGGCTTTTGAAAAGAAGACTCACCTGTCTAGCTAGAACAAGCAAGGTGACAAAGAATATGAAGAGAGACACAGAGCCCATCGTTTTCAAGTCTTTCAGAACTCCTGGCCTTTTTTACGAGAGAGAGAAAGAGAGAGAGAGAGAGAGAGAGAGAGAGAGAGAGAGAGAGAGAGAGAGAGAGAGACAGAAAGATAAGGCTTGTCAGCATCGCTGTTTTTTATGACAAATCATGTCTTCTGTAGCTCAGGAAGGGCCTGCAGACCATGACCACCCCAGATGTCAATTAACAGGAAGTGTCTATGCTGGTTTACTGTACTTTATTCTCAACATCCATCTGTGATTTCAAGACGAAAATTGGTAATCCTGGACTTGGACAAAACCAAAAGAGAAGCATAAGGAGATTTTGGAAAGGACTGCTGCCAAACATAGCTGATCCAAATTATTCCTTTCACTCTGTATGGGCCTGCTTTAATTTAAAATTACTTCTTGGGAAGAGAGAAAGAGAATGAACAGCAAAGGAAACAGGAGTTGATGTCTGTGAAAGTCACTTCGGATGACCTTAGCTGAGCACAGTTAGCTGTGAGAGTGTTCAGCTTCAAGATCAATAATGCAAAAGCTACAAGTTCAGGGACTAAGACTTTGGAGATGTTTCCTAAAACAAGAAAACAGAGAAAAATACAGCTGTACACATAAACTTTCATGCATGGAGTCTTTCCTTGTTGAATTTAAAGGGATAGTTCACCAAAAAAATAAAAAAAAATAAAAATGAAAACTTGTTTCAAAGTATGACTTCCTCTCTTCTGTAGAAGATTTAAAGTACATTTTTGAAAAATATCCTGGGTGTCTATATCCTTACGATTTCAGCTCGCAAGCTTAATATCATATATTAAAAGTGAATGGGAACTGGGGCTGTTGAGCACCAAAATGACACACTGAAAAAGAGGGAAAACACAGGTTGTCCAATTTAATAAATCATATTATTTGTGATCAACAATGATATGTTTTGGTGTTTTCTTTGCTTTCGATAAATGTGATTCTCTAAATTCTAAACTGTAAATTCTCTGTGCTCTACTAGATTACATTATGTAGGGTGAATGTGAACCAATCAATTATATTCAACAACATAGGCAAGGAGATTTGGGCATGGCATTTGCAGTTCCCAGCATGCTTTGCATGGTACTTGATTCAGAGAGTAAAAATTTAGAAATTTATGTTATTTTATGTATTTTGAGCAAGATGATAAAAGGGGAGACTTAATAGTATTTAATGTTGTAATTTTGGGTTTTAGAACCAATTCTGTTACAAATTGTGGTGAAGAGTGGTGCTTTTTCTTAGGCTGAGGACGAGTAAACAAACAACATGCTGTATAATACTTAGCATTTAGCATGCAAATGTGTGCTATTGCTAGCTAAAAGTTAACTAA
This sequence comes from Myxocyprinus asiaticus, assembly GCF_019703515.2. NCBI lineage: Eukaryota > Metazoa > Chordata > Actinopteri > Cypriniformes > Catostomidae > Myxocyprinus > Myxocyprinus asiaticus. Next base: position 36,726,850 of record NC_059359.1, read on the forward strand.
CTAGCATAACGCCTAGGTTACTGTCGTAACCCCCGTACCCTGATGGAGGGAACAAGACGTTGTGTCGATGTAGTGACACTAGGTTTAACTCTTGGGAGCCCCAAACACCTCTGATGTTTTAAGAAAAGGCCAATGAAAATTGGCGAGTGGAATTTGCATGCCACTCCCCCGAACATACGGGTATAAAAGGAGCTGATGTGCAACCACTCATTCAGGTTTGTGCTGAAGAGCTGAGACAGAGTCCCGGCAATTACAGCGGGTAGTTCAGTGTTGTGGCAGGAGGGACACAATGTCTCGTTCCCTCCATCAAGGAACGGGGGTTACGACATTAACCTAGACATTCCCTATCTGTCACTCACCCAACGTTGTGTCGATGTAGTGACACTAGGGGTCCCTATACGAAATGCCACAACCAGCTGAACTGTGTTACATGGATTGGCGGTGCAGGTGCAGGCAGGCCACTGCGTGCCAAGTAACAAGTGCACCGCCCCATCATAACCTTCCCAACACCCCGTGCACGTCGTAAAGCATAAAAGGGGGTCAGACGTGCCCACAATGGGAACAGGCCGCACCAGCTGGTTCACCCTTTTCTCTTCTTTCATCTCCCGGAAAAAGAACTCGCTTGATTCCAGCTGAGGCCAAACGTATTTGTGTCGGTAGGTGTCCTTGGAAAAAGACACTGCGGAGACCACACCCTGCCTGAAGTGGAGGTAATTGTGTGGAAATATATCACGTGGGCTTACAGATTCTTTATCGGCAGTATCGCATGTGGAGGAAGTCCCCGTGGTATGTGGTAGGGGATGGAGCTCTACAAACATGGTAACCGGTGGCAGAGACACGGGTCTACCGTCAGGGAGACCGTACCATGGAAGATTATGTCATATGGGGTTACCAACAGGGAACCAATGCATATGGAGCACCTATCCCAGTACAGGGGCTGACCTGAACAGGGCATACTGACACAAGTACTGGGCCTGGCGTCGAATTCCTCCACCGAATTTGCTTGCCGCAGGTGCTGGGGGAGGAATCCAGGATTCACAGATCCGGGAACTCACGTGGATGAAAGAGCGCATGTCTTCCCTTCAGAAGGGGAAAGGCGGTTGTGTGCCAGCCGTACACCTGGCCAGCTGCCCGCATCCTTACCTGTTTGTACCTACCAACACACGGGACGAAACTGGCTCAACCCGGAGATTATAAAATCTTGTGATGGTATTGGGTGTTGCCCAGCCCACTGCTCTACAGCTGTCTGTTAGAGAGGTGCTGTTGGCCAAGGCCCAGGAGGAGGCTACGCTCCTGGTAGAGTACGCTCGTAGTCCCAAAGGGGACGGCGCACCCTGGGCCTGGTATGCCAACACGGTGGCATCCACAATCCAGTGGGCAATCCTCTGTTTGGAGACAGCGTTCCCCTTCTGCTGTCCCCCGAAACAGACAAAGAGCTGCTCGGAGTGTCTAAAGCTCTCCGTGCGGTCCAAATAGATATGCAAAGCATGTACTGATGTGGGTGAGCACTAGGTCCCAGTGTGCACACAACAGATCTCGAGAGTGAGCTAGGATCAGCCAGTCATCGAGATAGTTGAGGATTCGGATGCCCACTTCCCTTAGCGGGGCAAGAGCTGCCTCTGCAACCTTCGTGAAGATGTGAGGCGACAGGGACAGACCAAAGGGGAGGACCTTGTACTGGTATGCCCGACCCTCGAAGGCAAACCGAAGGATTCAACCTCCTGGTGCCTCTAACGAACCACAAACCGAACGGTCTGTGACGAGGCAGGATCGAGACATGAAAGTACGTGTCTTTCAGGTCTACCACCACAAACCAATCTCTGTGCCGGACACACGATAGAATGTGCTTCTGCGGAAGCATCCTGAACGGAAGCCAGTACAAGGCCCGATTCAGTGCCCGCAGGTCCAACATCGGTCGCAACCTACCGCCTTTCTTGGGCACGATGAAGTAGGAGCTGTAGAAGCCGCTCTTCATCTCGGCTGGAGGGACCTTCTGCAGAAGGACCGCGACTTCCGCATGTAGAGCAGCGGCTTTCTTGCTACCTACCGAGGTGAAACAGATGCTGCTGAACCTGGGCGGGCGCCTGGCAAACTGAATTGCATAGCCGAGTCTGATTGTCCTGGCCAGCCATCGTGACGGGTTGGAGAGCATTAACCACACCTCCAAACTCTAGGCGAGGGGCACCAAGGGGACAACCGCTGCTGACATACCCGTGGAACGGGTCTCGTGGTGGAGCGGGGCGGAAAGTGCTATGTCGGGGGGCCTCGTGTCCCGATCTCGCTGTATAGGGAGAGACATTAAAGCACTTACCTCGTTCCACATACCCCACATAGGACTGGCCATCAGAGATGACATTCAGAGGTGAATGGATTGGCAGTGGAATACATCAACACTGCTCGGCTCCGAAGAAAAAATCTGAATGAGTGGTTGCACACCAGCAACTTTTATACCCGTTTGTCCTGGGGAGTGGCATGCAAATTCCACTCGCCAATATTCATTGGGGTTTGGGGCTCCCAAGAGTGACCCCTAGTGTCACTACATCGACACAACTTCGAGTGAGTGACAGATAGGGAACATTACAATATAAATCAGTAATGTGACTCGAAGATATTATGTTAAACTGAGGAGATGAATCATGTTAGGCACACACATAAAATAACTTTGTGGCTACTTAATTGGGTCATTTAAAAATAACTTTAATCCATTATGTTGAAATTACGCAAACAAATTATGTTTTCTGAAACAGAATAAATTATCTAAACTAAGAGGAAAATATATGTTGATGTAACGTAATTGATTCATGTGAAACCGATGTACATGATTAAATCATGTAAATTCAAAGCATTTTTTCAGTGCATAAAAGTCAGAGGAATCAATGGAAACTAAAAGAGCAGCATCAGCATTCTTCAAAACATCTCCTTTTGTGTTCATTGGAAGACAGAAAGTCAAACGATGTAAATGATGACAATGTTAATTTTTGAGTCAAAATTTGTGTTAAATTATGTGTTCATTATTGAATGATATCTCAAACAAAGAAATAACATGCAAGAGGTTAATGGGGACTGTTATCAAATGTCTAAACCAACATAGTCTCATGACAACTTGTAATAATTTATGAGCATAGGGGCAGTGGTAGCTCAGTGGTTAAGGCTCTGGGTTACTGATAAGAAGGTCAGGAGTTCAAGCCCCAGCACCACCAACATGCTGCTGTTGGGCCCTTGAGCAAGGCCCTTGACCCTATCTGCTCCAGGGGTGCCATATCATGGTTGACCTTGCACTCTGACCCCAGCTTAGCTGGGATATGTGGGGGGGAAAAAAAAAAGAATTTCACTGTATATGTATAATGTGTGATAAGTAAAAAAAAATTATTAGTTTGGATGAGATGGCAAAATTGTAAGATATAGTACAACTTGGCTCATATGAAAAGGTACAGCTTTTATTCCAACACAGACCAATCAATCAATAAACAGATACAATACAGGCATCACATTTAAGCTAAACTCCTATATAACACTTTATTTTAAGAAAGATAACATCAGTAAAAAAAAAAATCTGTTAATTATTCAATTTTTACTTATGCAATATAAATGTACTGTATGTCAGTAACCTGTAATAGGCTTCCTGATGTTTGCTTTTTTCCATTCAACACAAAAGTTACTTTCCTATAAAAATCATGGTTAGGTTTAGTGTTTGGATAAGCAGTTAGACTTTATGGTTAGGTTTAGGTAAGTTAATAAGTTAAACTTATGAAAAATTGCAATAACATTGTTCGTTTGTTTAATTTATTCTCTAGGGGAGTAAAAGTACATTTTTGAATGAGCCAACTCATATGGTTTCCTACTAAATGAAACATTTATAACACTATATAACAGGTTCTCACCTCTCCAGGATTTCTGTTTTGTAAAGGAATTTGCTGTACTCGTCAAGCAGTGATGCATGTGTTTCAAGTATGATGACGTTGTAGAGCACCACTGCTGTTAGCATGATGAGCATCTTCAGCTCATAGTTGATCCTCAGGAACACTGAGCAGGACATCAGGCCCAGGATGCAACTGTATATAAAATACTAACAGCAGAGAAACACAAGAGTCATAAATATGTTGATTCCATAAATATCTTGATAATATCAAAATACGTAAAGTACATAGTATTTAAGCATATTTTAGTGTACTTGAGTTTCTATTGTGAGTTTTCATTATTACTTTAATCAATTCTGACTTTTGGACAACAAACTCCTAAGTGTCTTCTTTCAAATGAGATGCCTGTAATTTTGCCTGTAATACAAAAAAGTGATGACCGCTGGAGTCGGTGACGCCATGCGAGGACTGGACGTGTGAACGGCGAGCTCTGCACACTTTGCTAGTTTTAACACTTTTAATTACATAAACCGGTGAGATTTGATACACTCTGTTCCATAACTGTTCTAGGAGGCAATATTTCAAAGAATTCAAAATTCTTGGGCTCTGGAGACATTAAAAGACACTTATGTGCTCATGCTGACACCCCCAAACAGGCCCAGAGCCAGGGAGTCGATTTAGTCGGAGAAATGAGGGAATTGCAGAGAGAGATGTTGAACATGTCGGCTGATGAAAGTCGTTGCTGACTTGGAGGATCTAGCTGTGATACGTCGATCGATCACTGCCATTGAGACAAAATTCTCTGAGGTGGTTACAAGAGTGGGGGATATCGAGAAACGGATCGATTATCTGGATTCATCGGAGAGAGAGTTATCTGCTAATCTGCTAGCGACCAAGGTGGATTTGGAGCGTGTCTGGGAGAAGTTGGAGGACATGGAGAACCGTATCCGGCAGAATAATGTCCGTATTGTTGGAATTCCTGAGGCCGAAGAAGGTCAGGATAAGGTGAAATTCCTGGACGGGCTCCTTCCGAGTCTGCTTGACATAACAGGCCATAAGATGGAAATCGAATGAGCTCACAGGGTTCCTTCTTGGCGAGTTGTGGAGAGAGGTAGGCCCCGATCAATTCTGGACAAATTTCTGAGATCATCCAATAAAGATCTTGTGTTACACGAGGCGAGGCGTAAAGGAAGGCTTTCTTGGAAAAACTACAGGATTTCTTGTCCCCAGACTTTGAGAATTCGACAAGAGAGAAGCGTGATCGATTCAAGGAATGCAAGAAACTTTTACATCAACAGAAGTTCGCTTTTGCACTGACATTCCCGGCCAAATTGAGAATAGATGCTAAGGATGGCCATAAAACATTCACATGCCCACAGCAAGTGATGTCCTTCATAAAGTCAGTGGAGTGAGTAAGTTATCTTGTGGTACTCACGTTGCAGCTGAATGGACCGGCTCACTGAACATTCACTTGACTGTTCAAGGAAACAGAGCACCTTTTTGTTTTCTTTTTGTGCTGGTTCCACCTAGCGGCTGAAGTTTGTTTTGTGGAGTAACACTCCTTCAGAACAGTTTTGTGGATGAATCTGCATGCTCTTTGTACTTATGCCTCCTGTTGGTTGGAGTTTGTTTTGTGGAGTATTTCTTGAAAGACATTGGAGTTATTAGGTCATTTGTTGCACTCATGCTGCAGCCGAGTGGGCCGGCTCACTGAACATTCGTTGGACTGTTCGAAGAAACTGAATGCCTTGTTTTCTTTCTTTTGTGCTGGTTCTGCCTAGCGGCTGGACTTTGTTTTGTGGAGTAACACACCTTTGGGACAGTTTTGTGGATGAATCTACATGCTCTTTGTGTTTATTCCACCTATTGGCTGGAGTTTATTTTATAGATTATCTTTTGTTGTGTAATTCTGTCTCACAAAATTTGTATAGAAACACTGGACTTGAGCAATCTGACAGCAAAGTTGTTGCAGGGGTTCTCGTAGGCGTACATGGACTGTTTGAGTTTAGAGGGATGGATGCTAGTTGGCGCTGTTGTGCGTGGGGTTAATGCGCACGTTTTTCTTTTTTCTGTTTGTTTGGTTCTGGGGGAAGTTCGGGGTTTGATTGTTGCACTAATGTTGGAATGTGGTCTTTATAATTTAGTTTTTGACACACAATCTATTTTTTCTTATATGTCAAAATGTCAAATGTTAATATGAGTGGATTGGGGCACCCAATAAAAAGGTTATTTCTCTTCTTAAGCATAAGAATTATGATATAGTGTTTCTTCAAGAAACGCATCTTTCCCCGCAGGAAGCTGAACATTTTGGGGTGGACATGTTTTCTTTAGTGCTGGCTCAAGTAAGAGCAGGGGAGTCATTACACTGATAAGTAAACATCTATAATTCAAATGTCTCAGACAAATTAAAGATAAATTAGGAAGAGTCATTATTGTTTTAGCTGGAATTCAGGAGAAACAGAGAAACATGAAGGCATATGTAGGAAGTGCCATCAGGCTGGAACCGGTGTTGCTCGACAAGCAATCAGTGGAACGATCGGCACCACCCTGAGAACAATGAACGTTCCCATGGAAACACCGATCATGCCAGTCGAACGCGCCTGCGAAACACGAGGGAGAGAAAATGACACAACTTAAAACAAACCTGCAGGCTTACCAGAACCGTGACACTACTAGACTGTGATAACTTTTGCCTAAGGCTTGTTCTTCAGGCTAAATTGCATTTGCCCAAAGCTAAATGTCTGGAAGAATTTGACTTCTGTCTCTGCAAGATTAAGATGCAAGTCTTCTTCAAAGCTTAGAAATGAATTCCTCTTGGCAAATTTTAAGCCCCTAAAAGACTTCCTATTTTTAATCAAGTAAACTGCACTTAAATATTACACTGATTTGCATATAAGTAACAGTGGAAACAGTGGTAAATGTTCTAAACTGGTCAACATAATTTTCTTTTTAAAGAATAACAAAGTTAAGAAAAGAGGCATAATGTTCTGTATCAGAAAAGATTTTAACATGGTGAAACTAAATTCCTAAATGAAAAACTGTTACTGTATTAAAGATGTGACCATAATACTATAATAACATCAACCATGCTAATCAAGAGATTAAGTATGAAAGATGACCTTGACATGAAATGGGGAAAATATCAATAGAGAATATCTAAATATTTAGCAAAAAGAGTTAAAAAGAGAAAAACTTCAAATGTCCCCAGGTGTTATTATGAGCTAAAAAGATGAAAATGTGACTTTTACCCATGACTAGATGTTTGATTTGATAAAAAATGACAATGAGGACATGTAAAACTAATGAACTCACAGGAAGGTAGTAGGTGTTTTTGTCCAGGTAAGATATGGATTGTCCATCAGGGAGAAGAAGTGTCTCATTTGATTTATTATAAATGGCATCTGTGGATGTTAGGTTGTCTTCTACAAAGAACTGCAAAAAAAGAATAATAATAATAATAATAATATATATATATATATATATATATATATATATATATATATATATATATATATATAAAATGAAAGCTTTGGTGGTAACACTTTACAATAAGGTTCCATACGTTAACATTAATTAATGCATTAGGTATCATGCACTAGAGTTGGGGTACTTGAGTTTGGACTCGGACTTGAGTCCGAGTCACGAGTCCAGTTTTAATGGACTTGGACTTGTCATGGACTCATATGTATTTTTACTAGTACTTGACTCAGACTCGAGCATTTGGGACTTGGGATTTTTTTCAGAGTCCAACTGAGTCCATGACATTTGTGATGCAATGAAAAAATTTAATGAATGAACACATCTCTGTCTGCATGCAGCTGTATTAGCCCCTGAAGTCGTAGATGTAGCCAGAGTTGTTTCACTGTTTAAGCAGACACACGCATACACACACACATACGCACGTGCACAGGCACACTCATCAGTCAACCAAGCTTGAAAGTTACTACAGAGACTACTGTATAACATCGTCTACCGAGGTGGCTGGCACGACGAAAACATATAGATGGGTATGTATCTAGTGTAATAGAAACTAAACAAGGCAGTTTCACATGACACGGGACCTGACAACTGGTAAGATTGCATGTGGCATTTGTGCAGCCAACATTTGCAGTCAAATCGTGAGATGTAACTTCTTAGCGAGTGCTAATTACTACTGTGTTGACTCATTTGTGCAGTCTGTATTTTCCCAAATCAGTCGGCAGATAGAGAAAAAAGATTCAGAAAGAAATCTCAGTATAGACTTTTATTTCTTTAGATAGGGATAATTTTAAATAAAACTAAATTCAATTGAATTGACAAATAGAAATGAAGTAGAAATAAAAACTAAATTAAAATTTGAAACATAATAACCTTGGTTGTAATGACTAACACAGCTTTCACTTTCTTTAGTCTATGTTTGAGTGGAGGAGAAAAAGCAACAAATAATTTAAATGTCAACAGAACGCAATAAGAATTGTGTTGAAGGACAATTTTGTCTTCATACACCTAAAGCATATGCTTTCATTCTGAAACCACTTTGAAGTCTGTTCAGCAGGATACTAATCATAAAATGTATACTTGAAATGCAACAGAGGTGTTTTTGTTACATTTATATTGACAAACTGTTTTTCTTAGTTGTGAAGTTTAAAATGTTGAGTTTATGGTTACAATTTTAATTCAGGTTCATGAACAGACTCATTTGGACTCGGACTCAACTCGGACTCAGCCCGTTATGGACTCTGTCTTGAGTTCGGCTTGGCCCCTCGGACTCGATTGTTTAAAGACTCGGACTCGAACGCAACACTATAATGCGCGAACAATTAACAATATTTTTTCCACAGCATTTATTAATTTTGATCACTGTAATGTGTAATGCATTAATATGTACAACTTTTAGTCAGTCAGCATATAATGAAAATTCACGCTATCTATTTTCTAAATGCATGTTATTGATCTTATTGTGAACGATTAATCCATGCATATGTTTTATACAAGTGTTTATTTTATTTTTGACCTCCTAATCTTTAATCAATATGTAATAACTCGATCTTCCGGTGAAATGACAGACTTCTCTCTGGTGACATATGCAGGACTTCTCCAATCATTTAGTCAGCTTAAACCCCACCCCTTTCTTATAAATATCACAACCTTGTGTAGAGTTGAACAAAGCGTCAATCGCATGTTGGTGAAGATGGCAAGGTGTAATTTCGTCTATTTTCCTTCAAGACCATCATTCCTTAACCCAAACTTCCTTGGTTATGGGTCAGCTGGCTTGAATTTACATTTCAAATGAGGGGGAATAACGGCGAATTCAAGGTTGTGTTCGAGACATTTCAAGCCTGAATTACTGAGGTGAACAATAATGAATACAACGATTCGGAAGCCTCTGGATTTTATTTATATTTTTGAATGCAGTTATCTTGGGATGCACAGCACGAGTAAGTGTTTTTCCCCCTTTATATTTAGTGTATTGTGATTCAAAACGTTAAAATGTGGTTATTTTTTACTCACTCGTTTTTTAACGGCTACAGCCTCTTTGTAAACAAAGACCGTGATGTACTTGTGTGTTTGTTTTAATTTTAAAAGTGTATTAATCTATGTTGAAATTAACTGTAACCAATATTAATAAATGCTGTAAAGTTACCCCTTTTGCTTTAAAAATGATTTATTCCTTGTGCTACAAAAATTATGCAATTAATCTTATTTACAGGACAAGAGCTTTCATATATAGATTTTGAAAATGACAAATATTAACAGTGATCTGTGGCTCAACCGATCTATTCTTAAACCTGAAGTGTTATTATTTGGATGTTACAATACTTTCTTCTTTCTAAGACAACTATAAGTAAGCTATCTGTAGGTTGATTTCCCTGTGTTGTTGTAAATGTAAAAACATTGCTCTGTTTGTTTGAGCATCCTGACCAGCCAGAAACAAAAACATTGGCTCAACTAATGGCGTGATGTTAGGGTGGAGCTATTTGTTTGGCCGACCAATAGAAGACAGGGGTTGTTGTTTCAGCTTTGTTGAAAAACAAATTAACATACTGTAATAAATCAACTGTTTAAGAACAACTTATACACAATTTTACTAATTGTCATTCTCTTTTGAAGGATTTAGCCATCATATCATTCATTAGAAAAATCAGATGATTTTCTGCTGCCCACCACAGACAGAAAGATACAATTTTGAAAGTGACAAATTTGCTTCATGTTTGTTTACAAACAGGGACATATGCCATGAGTGGAATGGCCAAATCTGGAGACCAAACAGCTTTGTACAGCCAGGGTGCAGATGGACACACATTCTCTGCCAAGAATCTACACAATAATGCATGTCAGCCCACTGCGATCAATTCCTTTAATGTAAATGTGTGTGATCCAATTAGGAAATGTCTCAGTGTCTGATTTGTATAACCATAAGCACAAAAACATCCATATGAAATTTCCTGGATCATTGCGATTGACATACCATATTGAAGACAGCCATGACCAGGATGAGGGCTGTGGTTGCCATAGTGATGGTGATGCGTGGCCAGGGATTGTTCGCAATGATTCCCGAGGATCTAAGGATCCAGAGCCAAGATGCGGAGGCTGTCTTATTGCAATGCTACAGAGGGGAGGTGTTTGTTGGTCAACAACACATGGAAATAATGCAGAGAGAATCATTTGAACAAATTCTGTGAAGGGGAAATCTTTTATTCATAAGTTCCAAAAGACAGAATCTCTCACTCATTAAAATGTGTCTGAACTGAGCATAATTAATTATTATTATTGTAAAATGATTTAAATGTACAACAGAACATATAGATTGCATTAGTGCAGTAGTGAATGATGTGATAGATTATTGTATTGTTTTAGCATGCCATCGGAAATCATGACAACACATCCTCATATGACAATGTTATCGCAAGGTCACGGTGAAGAATAAATACATGATTTACTTCATTTCTCAAACCATTTTTTTTTTTTTTTTTTGCGTGCACATTTAGGAAATCTTACTGCAGTTGATGCTTCTGGGAAATATGAATTAAAGCTACCAATTCATGCTGCGAGCTGAGTCAACATAACTACCACAACACTGAACAAACACATGACCTTCCAAAATAGTTCTATATCCCAAATAGATTGGATGAGCTGTGAAAAACACACCATTCTGCAAAAAAAACTTTCAAATATGAGGCATGTATTCTCATCCCACAACAAAGATGTGTGTTAGATTCCTACCATGATCACATTTTCATGAGAACCTGGTAGCAATTTCAGGGTTGGGAAAATGTATACTCCGAACATGATCTCAGTACCAAACACTAAGTGCCAAGCAATAACAACATCTAAAATACATAATTTGATATTATCAACAGAGTGATAATCTTGCATACACTGTTTATGGTTCGTATATAGCAGTTGCTAAAAAACCCTAATGTTTTAGAGTGTCAAAATTGTCCCAGTGCACTCAGAGGATGACTACAATTCTAAATTTATTAAGGCAAAGCCTTCTGTTTGTTTGTTTGTTTGTTTTCTTGACCACGGCAACATTTTTGCAAACCAAAATAACATGCTGTATTACATGTTTAGATGCAGTTTCCCAGTGAAATATCCAGCAGGGGGCACCAAAAGGGAGTGAAATGATGTTATAATCAGACGAGATTATAAGGTGAATCTGTTAAGTTACCCTGTACCAACGCCTAAATATAACTGATAGTGTTCTTGTCGCAAATGCAACATAAACAGCACATTTTCCGAAGCAACCACGTCATTATGTGTCGCTTCTATGACCCTTTCGTCTCACGTGTCAGCTTTCGTGCTTGAACTGCGGTCCTCTGTGTCCAAAGTCCAACTCTCTATCAGGTGAGCTACCACCAAAGCTAATCACACTCGAATAAGTGTGTAAATGTAGGTGTGTCTGTCATAGAAGCATTAAAATTTATAGTTTTTCAAATTATGTGTTCGAGCCAAAGTGTTTCAATATCGTAACATGGCAGTGTGCGAGTAACAGAGCGAAAAATTACTGTAAGTGTTTATAAAGACATAATCAGCCGTTGTACCAGTGATTTGTATGAAAGCGATTAAAACAAACAGTTGTAGTAGCACCTGTTGTGGTGCTTGTTGTAGTGTTAATTAAACTAGGAACCTGCGGAGAAAAACTCAATTTACAAAAATGTAGTTATAGTAATGTTTATTCTATGTGATTAGATTTCAGCATGTTTATTAGGAATGTGAGTCATAAGGAATTTAATGATTCCAGTTCTCATTCCGATTCCTCTTACTGTTCTGATTCTGGTTCCTTAATGGTTCCATTAACGATTCTTTTAGTACTTTTGAGGAAGAAATATTTGGAAATAATGCATTTTTTTATTTTTATTTATTTACTGCCCTTAGCAGCCTGTTACCAAATGATAAGATCATTTAATATTTTAACAGGATTCTTGCAAAAGATGTGTTAAAACTGACTTTTTAAATACGTTTTTTTTTATTATTATTTATTCATTGAGTCATTTAAATAAAAAATAAAAATTTTTTTTTAAATAAATAAATAAATATATATATATATCACTAATTGCAACAAAACTCATAATGTGTATCTTTAACTACAAACTGTCATATCAACAACCATTCAGTAATTATTTAAGTCTTCCAAGCCTTAAGTACACATACTGTAACACAGTTCCAGTTCTTGGTTCATGTTTAGTCAGACATAACGAAATGATTGACTTGCAATTCAGAAGGTTTTTGATTCACTAAAAAGAACCAGCTGATAAGAGTCATTCTTCAGGAGGTAGTGCTACAATGCTGGTTGCACTGAATGTTTTGCGCTGCTGATTTATTAGTGGTGTTGCAGTGCCGTTGAATGGTAGCACTGGAAACACTGTCTGAGTATTATAGCATGGTGTCCTGTCCACATCGCTGGAAGAATGTATATTCGGAAATTGTTAACGGAACCAAAAGGCATGACATTTTTTTTAAATGAATAAGAAAGAATGATTCTCGATTCCCAACTCTATTGTTCGTACTATATGTATTTTCTTTCATAACTGCACTGTATTTTTTTTACGTCTACAATGAAGGTGCACAATGGTGTCTTATACAGTGATTTTGTCAATAAATACTAGCTGTGTTTAATACACACAATGGTCTAACCTCACAATGGTATCGCAGGTAATTGAGTCAACAGTGTCCCAGTGTTTAGTGGATAAATGTCCTTGCAATTGCCCAAATTCGTGTTCACGATATACTGATTCACATTGGACTGTGGGATGTGACACAGCCTAAGAGAAACCTCTGGGGTAAAGTATAATGTTTCATCTTTCTCATGTCTAGTCACTTTCTTGAGATTGAATGAAGACTGCACTGGTCAGTTACAAACAGACGTGGAACTTCAACAATTCTATGTGCACTACAACAGTGGGTTACAGGTTAGGAGAGTTGAGGTATTCCAGGCCGGACTCAGACTTAAGGTCGAACTCGGATTTGAGTATGGTCTCGAGTGTAACTATATCCATAAATGGATAGTTTTACCCCTGATAGTGACACGTTGTTTTTTTTTAGTTGAAGAGGTTAAATAAGCTTAAAATATTTATGAAATGGCTTAGTGATTAGTTTACAGTTGCAATTTGAATTCAGCTCAGACTTTGGACTCTGACTTGGCTCGAATTTGATTGTTTATGGACCAAGGCGTGGTTGCAAGAAACCCAAATCTGTAGTTATAATTGTAGATGTATTGTCACCAAGGTTTTTCTTTACTTAAAGGGTTTCTTGCAACCGGCAGTTGGTCTTGACTCAGACTCTACTAAGATGGACTCAAACCCCACACTATAGGTCTGTTCAGACAGGATTTCAGACATCAACACAATGCTAAATGCAAATGATCAGTTCAAACTAACCATATAATTGTGCATAGTGTGTATTGCAATATAAATAGGCTTATAAACTTTTAGAAGGGACAAAAAAAAAAAAAAATGCCTCCCATATCTTTTGTTGTTTATGTCAAAGGCTTTGCGTCCAATCACATTCTATTGTATATTGGTGTAAATTCATCTGTCAGTTGTTAGAAGCTAGACAAATTAAACAGATGCGAACATGGACAGTTTGACATATCATCATCTTCGAAAAACATGAACAAAACTATGCAAGGTAAAAGTAAATAAAATTTAACATCTGGGTCCAGAAGCAAAACCAGTTAAAAAAACACTGCTCTACACATTCAACACCCTAACTGAAAGCAGACACATCTGCGTTTCTTCCAAGAACAGCAAATAAAAAATAGCATGCAAATGATTTAGCAAACAACCACTTCGCTCAATTGACACTTACCAAGAAATGGCCAATGAAGCAAATGAGCAGAATCACAGACAAAATTAGGAAGGAAATTCCAAATGATATTCCCAATACTGCAGTTCTGAAAAAGACAGACACAGAGCACATGATGAATTAAGGAGCGGAAGAGAGTGAGAACATGTGTTTTTGCTCAAAAATTAATCCTGGCAACACCACCTCAAACTCAACAAATTCATCCTGACAGCTCCAACTCTCCCATAAAAATATAGAAAATATATACAATCATCTATGGTAATACTGCAAATTTCTATACTGTTAAACCGATCTGCAATTAAACCTGTCTGATATCTATCGTGAAACATTTTGGGGTTTTGTATGCACTGTAAAGCATATTAAGACATTGAACGAACATACTTTGGCAGGACCAGGACCTGCACGATGAAAATGCAAAAGAAGATCAAGCAGGCACAGGTGATGTAATATTTGAAGGCTGGCAGGGTTGTTGCTCTGTACTGCGGGAAAAAAAGAAAAAACTGTTCGCATAGAGCATACAACGCTTTTTTATTGTGTAAAATTGTGGGTGAAAATTCCAATTATTTATGTGTTGAAGTTCTATTTATGCACTACGGATGGCTGTAGCTCAGTTAAATAATGACTGGCAGAGTGTCAATGCTCACCTCTTTTTCCAATGCTTTATTGTGGAAAAACAAAGATATTCTCTGAATGTCCTCTGATTTGAGCCACTGTCTGTGGAAATTAAAAAGATAGGGATAGGTAAAACCAGGCAGGCAACAAAGATAACTAGAATATTCAACATCATGGATAAACACAGCTGAGATATGAGATGACCTACTTTTGAGAATTGATGCCATCGAAAGTTCTAATCATCCTCTCGTTGAGTTCCTCCTCAAAACGCTTCTTCTGAGATTTTGTTCTAAGTAGGACACCGATGACTCAGAACTATTTTTGTCATATATTCACAAGCAATGAAAAATATTTGCCATTTCTATAATTTCTATGCATATATATATATCCAATATATTCCAATATATTACAGTGGCCCCAAAAAGTATATGGACACTTTGGTTACACATATGAATGAATTTACATTACACAACAAAATATCAAAGCAAGAGGCATTTATTTTAAAGAAATAAATAAAACACAGTTCTAAAGCAATTCATAATTGTATTTATTTATTTATTTTTTGCCTAACCCTAACTAACCCAACCCCAACCAACTCTAACCCTAAAATTATAATAAAAAAGATACTTTCTGGTTTTTAAACATTGTGGTTCATAGTTCATGTGATGAACTACACCTGAAGGTTACTGACTGACTAAAGAAAGTGAAAGTCTAAGAAAGTCTCACCTCTCTGAACGTCTTTGAAAGTGGTATTGGCCCAGTGGGACATCCTGTTAAAGAGAAAGCAGAAAGTGGTGAGTAATTTCAGTGGCAGGGGGAAATTCCTAATGCCTTTATCAGGGCTTAAACAAAAGTCTAATATGCAATGATGATTGAGTTATGTAGTGTAAGTAGAGTTTAAAGTGTTTCAAAGGAAGACTCACAGCGGTGTTGATCTTTCCATTCTCATTTGTCATGCTGTCTCGGTGGTGAAGATTGGCAAAAGGCTTAGCTGCACCCCAGGACTCCAGGTATCGGGTCATCCTCACTGAAGCTCTCATCTTCGGCCCATCTATGGCGTGTCTGGGTCTGTAGTGGTTTTGAGGGCTCTTCCTCTCAGCCTGAAAACACAGACCACAGGAAATTTCACTAAACCTTCTCAATTGTTTTAACTTTCAGTAAGTACCTTGGGCGAAAACAGGTGATACAATGCATTATCTACAGTATACACAGTATACATTATGGGGTAAAACCTTGCATCTTATTCACAAACTACCCACAATCCAGCTAAAACAGGTATTAAATGCACAGAAATGGCATTGAAATTCTTGACCTAGGAGAACTCGGCTCATGGGTGTGGTTTGTATGTGATGTATAGGCTAGTTTATACTTACTGGTCGAACAGGCTTCTTTTTTTTTTTTTTTTGTAAAAAATAGACGAAATGCATTGACGTTTTTGTTCTGCTAAGCAGGGTTAGAAATTGAGGGGGGCTCGAGGCAAAAATGCCATCAAAAATGCCCCCAAAATGTAAAAAAGTGCTGGCAAAAAATGCTCCTTTAATGAATTATTCTGTTTTTTGTTTGTAACATCTGAGATAGTTCTTAATATTCTATTATAATCCTAGTTATACATATTATGGCATGAAATATTAATTAATGTTGATTTAATTCTTCACGAAGGGAGAAAGGTGGGAGACGTTGTTCCTGGCTACTCAGCCTAACAGGCTCCATGTGGTTAGGATTAAGAATGGGGGTGGGGTTAGGGCATCTGCTGCCTGCCAGGAAGAAATCTAGGCACCTTTATCCAATGGGCTTTATTCTTTAGATATAGATACTCTTTAGATATAGATACCTTTAGAAGAGTTAGTAAATTCTCTATCTTAAGAATTTTTATCCATGAATAAATTAAAGTGATGTATTTGACATAAACAGATGAGACACAGTTTGATTAAAATGGTAATAAAAAAATATGCCAGCATAAAGGTAAAAAAAACAGGCACCTGAAAATCAAATACAGGGGCAAATATTGTCCCTTAATGTAAAAGTTAATTTCTGACACTGCTGCTAAAATTTTTGTTTGGTGATATTTCTCCTGTTCGCGCATATTTCTAAAATTCTTGACCTAAGAGAACTCGGCTACTCAAGAAGCATTTATAATTGGTTAAAACTAATTGTGGGTGTGGTTTAGATGTGATGTTCTTTATTTATTTATTTCCCTCAACAAACTAATTTTAAAACAACAACAAATATAGAATTATCGCAGGCTTTGTTTGCTTAGGATGCTTAAGTACTGCAGGAAAAAAAAAAAAACTTTTTTAAATAAATTAGGGATTTTAGCACCTCCTTTCTATGCAAATAAGGCTAATTATAGAGTGTGTCATAATCAGAAAAGTTAGAGCTATTTGCCATTAAAGTTCCACTATTCTGACCTATTAATTACAGGTGGTATATGAAATTTTATTAAAAAGAGAAGAGTCTGTGTACATTTTTAAATGATTTTGATGGCAGTCATTCATCAAATGATGATTACATGATGTAGATGAGTGTTACAAATATATCCAGATGCACTGTGTAATCAAGAACACTTTGGGCATTTTAAGAGCTGATTCAGGTGTAGTTCTGGATCGCTGTAGTGGAGACTTGCTGTACAGTCCCAGCATAGTATGCCAGATCGTGGTTGTCTGCTGGATCCACCACAACCTACAGCACTCATAACCAGTCTGGGAGATGGGGAATTGTGCCATGCTAATTGCGTTCAGCACAAATGTTTGTCCTGTTACCTGATTTGTATAATCCCTATAGTGAATTGGGTGCTAAAACAATGGCTGCAATTCATTCAAAGTGAATTCCCCCTATACTGTATGTATTGTCACAAAAGTTCAATGTTCAACAAGGATGTCATCACCAACAGCACAAGCCGGAGTACATTTAGACTAGAGGGAAAGAAAAGGGATTGTTTCCCTTTGTTTTGGGTATGTTTTTTGTACCTTTGGGTTGATTACCAAGTAGGTTATAACTCCATGTTCTTTTAGATAAGAATCTCGTTCCTGGCCATCTCCATCTTCAACTTTATACGCCCCGTTCAGGTGCTCAAGAGTTACTGAGGTGATGTGGACTCGTCTGTTCATCAAAAGAGCTTTAAATTACTATTCTTTTCTCACCAGATCCTCAGCTATCTACTACAAACTGAGAATGAATACTGACTAAAATATTAAGCATGCTATTTTTTTGAAAATTAACAAGTAAAAAACACTGGCTTACCCAGGTACACCCCCAGCTTCCATGTGATTGGCTAAAGTCACATCATGTGACCAGACATCATATTGCCATTTCTGGAGGCCAATCACACCACAGAGAACATTTCCAGAGTGAACACCCACTCTCATGTTAATGTCTACGCCTGTGGCATCCCGTACTTTCCTATATAGAAAACAAATATGAATACAAACACATCCTCCTCAGAACGTATCGATTTCACCTTATGCTGTAACCTGATAAGAAATACATTTGGACGAGATATGGTTTTGACCTTTTAAAAAGCATGACCTTTTGAATGTTGTTTTTGTCATTCCAAGTTCTTGAAGCACAAGAAAGTTGCTACATGAGGCAAGGTCAACCAAAAGACTCTACAGGCCAAAGTTACATATTAAAATACCTGAAAATAATTTGTTAACGCTGGGTTTAAGTCAAGATCTCCATTACCTTTATCAAGCACTCAAGCGAGAATGATTCTAGTATTAGGGGCACTTTTGGCAACTCAAAATCTTCTGAAAAAAATTAAACTTTTCACCAATGTTAAAACATTTATCACATATCTGAAATTAAGATCTGATCATGGCCTGTATCATCCTTCAACTGGATTTTGATATAATGTGTGAATTTTTGATGTCGAGTGTGAAGGTAATGTCCTTTCTCAGTGAGAAAAAGCTGAATAAGCCCATAAGAAGTTAGCTAGCAGTCAATTAAAATTCTCAAATACTATCTAATGTGTTAATGAAGCCAAATAAAGCTACCCTCACTTCATAAATTACATTTATGATCTTCAAACTCACTCTGCGGCCAAATAAAAATAAGCTCCTCAGTCCATTGTTATTTCCATGATAATCAAATAAAACTTTGGTCCCACTTTATAATAGGTGTCTTTAACTACTATTTACTAACATTTAAATACATACAATACAATGTACTTATTGTGTAACTATAAATTGTTCTGCAAAATTCTCACAAGATTCACATTTGCTGATACAGAGTTTGAGATACGGGTGGGTTTAGGGGTAGTGTCAGGGTTTAGATTAGGGTTAGTGTAGGTTAGGTTTAGAGCCCAAAACAGGAAACAGAAATGGCAGCAACTCTAATATAGAGATAATGTTCTTGTAGGCTTCTTCAGAACAGGTAGAGATAAGAGAAAGACAGCTCTTTTGTTGGCACTGAGCGCCAGTCATTTTCCACAGTCTGTCCTCTGACGTCTCTGACTCACTATCAGGATGGCCAGGTATCATGTCCCTCACAGCATCACAGATGATTACAACACTGAAATAGAGGCTTTGCTGCTAGACTGACTCTGCCAAATTTCTCCTTATTAACAGAGCTACATTAATATACATGATACTCTCTCTTATGAGAGAAGTTCCTAAACCTGGTCTATGTATTGTATAATAATTCTATATATTTCATGCCAACTGAAGTTACATGTATGCAGAAATTGCTGTGTGAATGAACAACAGAGCAATAATGCCAGGTGTTCAAAAAGTTGTTGCTCAGAGACAAATGCTTGAACAGGTTTGTAGAATAACCCCTATTTATACCTGGTAAATAATTAAGCATCTAGGACAGATGTTTTCAAGCTAAATCAGTAGCTAAAAATCTGTCATCTAAGATGTAGAAGAAATCAGTAGATAAACAAGCCCTTTGAAAATGTACAGTGATTCACAACTGGTTTTGCTTCAAGAACCTAATTTCTGTACCAAAATTATGTATCATACAAAAGTAATCAACATTTCTTTAAAATCAAGCACTTTATTAAAATTTCCATGAACTGCATAGGCCCAACAATATGTGAAATTATTAACATGGCACAGACTGAATAATACAAAAACAACATTAGAAGTGTGATGTATCAGTTTAACACTTGGACCAAACACTGGGCTAAATATTGTATTTTTAATATTAGCCATATTATCAAGTGACAGGTAAATTTATGCCAGAATACAGTAATATTTTTATTGGATGCACAGCCTTTGACGTCAACAAAAAATATATGATAAGAATTATTTATGATTAATTGTATTATTTGCATTTAGCTTTTTTATTTATTTTGTTCACATGTTGTCCATGACCCTATTAAAACAGACCTGCGACACATTATTGGGCCATGACCCACCAGCTGAAACCATTGCTTTAGAGAAAGTGTAAAGTGTTTTAGATTCTGTTATGTCGGGCCGAACTTACTTAATGGCTTCACACATGTCTAGTCCCATCTTCACACAGTTTTTGGCATGGTTTGGCAAGGACTCTGGGAGGCCAGATACACAGTAATAACAGTCACCTAGAATTTTAATTCTCATACATTCATTTTCCTGAAACACACAGAAACAATTAAGGACTTCAACAGACAGAAAATATCATAACAATAATCTACACATTTATTTACACTTGGCGTGAGTTTTATAAAGGAATTTAGTTTCACAGCAAAAGCAAATGGTACTTAGTGTAAAAGATAGTATAAGTACATCCAACAGAATTGTTGCACTGTGTATAACTGGGCTAATTTCTGGACTGAGTCAGTTTACCTTGGCAATCTGATCAAATTTGCCAAATAGTTCATTCAACATATGCACCAGCTCTCCAGGTGAGCAATCACTGGCCAAGCGGGTAAATCCAACAATATCAGCATACAAAATGCTGTAAGAGAACATACATTCAAGTGACAATGAATGAAAAAAGATTGAACACAAAGTTTGGACACACTTGAATGAAATCATGTTTCTTGTGATCATAAAAATATTTTGATCTAAAGGATTATTCTTAAATGCTTTAGAATAAGTTTTAAAGACAGTTGTAGACAGTTTGTAACATGTTTCTTAATGATTAGTTCTTCAACAACTGATAGCTAATGGTAAAGTTATCCCTCAAATCATGACAGTATGAACCCCAGCAAGACCAGAATGTGACCCTCAGAATATTAAGTTCTGTGTCTCAGGCTCTGTGTGAACATGTGGCACTTTGTGTAACAGAACTATTTTGTACTCAAATCTCTGACCTTTCCATTAGCATTAGCCATAGCAGCAGTGTTCTGCTAATGCTTCTGTCTCACAGAAAATGAAATTACAGGTAATCTGGATTACTTAATCATATTACAAAAAATCAAGTACTTGTAAATAGATTAAATTATATTTTACATAGTTACATAGTTGCAATGATTAAAGTTACTGTTACTTTTCATATTAATCAGGCAAAGGCAGTAAAATACAGTGGCAAGAAAAAGTATGTGAACCCTTTGGAATTAACTGGTTTTCTGCAATAATTGATCATACAATGTGATCTCATCTTCATCAGAGTCACAAATATAGACAAACACAATGGGCTTAAACTAACACACAAACAGTTATAATATTTCATGTCTTTATTGAACACATCCCATTAAACATTTACAGTGATGTGGATTTAATAACTGGCCGATCCTCCTTTTGCAGCAATAACCTCAACCAAGCGTTTCCAGTAGCTGTGGATTAGACTTGCACAATGTTCACAAGGAATTTTGGACCATTCCTCTACAGAAGAACTACTTAAGCCATATACTTAGGATGTCTGGTGTGAACAGCTCTCTTGAGGTCATTCCACAGCATCTCTATTGGGTTAAGGTCTGGGCTCTGACTGAGACACTCCAAAAGGTGGATTTTCTTTTTCTGAAGCCATTCTGTGGTGAATTTACTTCGATGTTTAGGGTCCTTGTCCTGCTGCATCACCCAACTTCTTCTGAGCTTAAGCTTGTACACAGCCACTGTGACATTATTCTGTAGGATATCTTGATAAACTTGGTAATTAATGTTTCCCTTGATGATGGCAAGCGGTCCAGGCCCTGAAGCAGCACAACAGCCCCAAATCATGATGCTTCCTCCACCGTACTTTACTGTTGGGATGATGTTTTTTATGTTGATATGCGGTGCCCTTTTTATGCCATATGTAGTGCTGCATGTTCTTCCAAAACAATTCAACATTAGTTTCATCAGTCCACAAAACATTTTCCCAGTAGTGTTGTGGAGTGTCAAGGTGGTCTTTGGCAAACTTCAGGTGAACAACAATGTTTTTATTGGAAAGTAGCGACTTCCCTCATGGTGTCCTGCCATGAACACCATGCCTGTTTAATGTTTTCCGTATAGTAGACTCATGAACAGAGATTTTAACAATTTCCAATGAATCCTTAAAGTCTTTAGCTGTCACTCTCGGTTTCTTTTTTAACTCATTGAACATTCTGCATTGTGCCCTTTGAGTCATTTTGGCTGGACAGCCACTTCTAGGGAAGTAGCCACAGTACTAAATCGTCTCCATTTAAAGACTAACCATGGACATACGAATATCTAAGCTCTTAGAGATGAGTCTGTAACCCTTTCCAGCACTATGCAAAGCAACATTTCTTGATCGTAGGTCTTCTGAGATCTCTTTTTTGGGAGGCGTGGTCCATGTCAGCAGATGCTTCTGTGAATCTTTGTAATGTGTCCGCCCAGAGTCATTACACTGATGCACACATCACAACAAACTAGAGCTACTGAGTGGAGCCTACAAGCTTAGCATAAAATAGCATAACGCGACTGTACTGTTGTAACACGCTAGTTGACCCGCTTTCTCCTATGACAGAGCCACAGAGGTTGTTATCTCAGTAAATTAAATAATCTCTGCACACACACACACTCACACACACACACACACACACACACACACACACACACACACACACACACACAACATCGCTTCAGTGCTAAAATGATGGAGAAAGGACTATTTGATGTACAAAATAAGCCCAGATGGGACTTGTGATAAAAATCAAGTATTTTCAGCCTATGTAAGATGCATTTTAATTACCATATAAGCACGGCAAGTCTTAACTATCATGAAAAAGCTGATGTCTGCAAATGCTCTTCGTATGGATTTCAAAGCACCGCTGGCGTCGATGCCCTGATGTGATTCATGAGCTGCACGATTGCTGTTACAAAGCGTATAGCCACAGTCTACTGGAAAATGTATATTGTGGAGGATGAAAGTTTAAGAAATTTAATGCATATTGCATTGAAACTGCAACCCATGTGGGGACTAGTTTCAATTAGTCAACCTCCCACTTAGACTTTGGGGAACATTTAATGTTACTTGAATTTGTGCTATTTTAGTTCATTTCTATCTGTATAGCCTACTGTGGAAGGCTTTGTTTGGAAAATGATAATAAAGCATTTTATTGTTACATTTTGTTTTTCTTTTCTTTCCTAAGATGGAAATAAATGCATTTTAACAAGAAAATAATTATATACTGCATAGTGTCAGATTTCAGCACTTTCAAAATCTGCGGTTAAATGTGATTTACTACAAAAAAGTATGTGATTACTCGCGATTAAAAATTGTAATCGACTGACAGCACTGAAATTTATTCATATTGTAATGCAGGTAATTCCAAAGGGTTCTTTTTCTTACCACTGTATTAGTAATTTATTGATCCCTCTATTTCCTCTTATTTTTAAATGTTTTACATTTTTCATTCTAATTCAGGGATAAATCTGGTTTGGAATTGCACACAGACTATACTAGCCACCAGCCATAATTACACTGTCAATGGAGTGGTATACCACACATAAATGCTAATTAATAAACACATTAGTGCAGTAAAGTTTGTTTTAGATCCGCAAATTGCTTTCACTTTGATTGTATAATATACTTAAATGTGCTTTTGACTTTTGAGACTTTTGTTTTATATTATAATATAACTGGTCTGATCTGTTACCGCACATGGATGCCATTTATAATGGCAAAATTGCCAGAGTAAGAACATTGTAAGTGCCATTTTTAATTTCGCTCAGAAACTGGCAAATAGCAAATAAAACACACACAAAATCAATTCTCATATTTTGATCCATTAAGTTTTACTTAATACACTTAAGCAACATTATGTCAAAATGGTACAAGCTTGTCCTCCTATGCATGTGACATCAAACAAACGAGAAGTATTCCAAAAGTAATCAGATTAGATTACTTTAAAATGTAATTTAAGATATTATGTTGCTGATTTTTTTTCTCATTTAATTTGCAATAATTACCAGATTAAAATGTATAAGTAATCTACAGTACCCAGCACTATGTACTTATATGAAAATTTAGATTTTTGTAGTATTTTGAAATATACAGTATGTTGCAAGTATGTATTTTTTTTTTTCAGTGAAAATCCTACATATATCAGATTTCAGCATGGGTTAGTAAATGGAATTTAACTAATTTCAAATACGTTTTATGTTGGTACCACTTAAACTTTTGTTTTAAACACACATCATTCATTGACTATCCAGTGCACTTATTTCCAATGCTTAATGGATGCTTCTCATAAATATTTAATAATAAATATTATGATCTACTATTTCTCATTATAGCCTACTGTAATTCTATTACAGCACATATAAATGCTTCTTATACCAAAGAATGTCAGGTAGATTTGTAGTACTTTATTAGTTAGTACTCAAGACTGTGGACAATGAAAGATCATCAATTTATGATGAAGGTTATGTTTAACTCCATTATGATTCATAATAAGTGTGATTGTGATTAGAAATAGTCATTTCTGCTGTTTTAGAATTAGAAAGTGACATGAGACGCACCTGACGTTGGTGTGACGTTGTACATATAAATTATGGAAGTTGTTGGTGTTTTCCACCTGGCCAAACTTTGGCCCCTGCAGCCTCTGTATGATTTCAGCTTTCATCACTCGGGCGATGTGAGCAGGAAGCAGAGACAGTAACAGACGCTCCTGTAGCAAAACCACAGCACAATGGAGAATTAGCATGCGATAATTAGGCCTCATATGCACAATCGTGTAGACTGTCTCTTTAATAAGTGCAGCAGACACTTGTGAGTCTGTTAAATGTTTACTTTAAAAAATACATAGGCACACAGTCTTCAGAACTAATAACCCTGGGCATAATTTCCCAAAAGCATCGTAAGCCTAAGTAGATCACAGAATCCATCTTATGATTGATCTTAGTTTTGTGGCCCATTTCCCAAAAGCATTGTAACTTAACTAGTACTCGAAAATGCTCGTAGATTTACGAGTGCTCTGGAGTAATCGTACAGTGCTAAGAGCACTGTAAGCACATCGACTTATGCAGACACCTGCAGGACAAACGCAAAATTACACCTGTTACAATTTAAACACCTATAGCTACACTTTATGCTGGAACTTTAATATCAGGATACCTTTGTTTTATTTATTTTTATTTTAACAGACGAGTCTAATAATAATAATAATAATAATAATAATAATAATAATAATAACGAAATGCATAAAATAGATTGTCTATATAAATGGATGAAAAAATGTATTAGTAAACAAATTAAGTTATTTGTGTGGACTAGTTGGACTAGTTGGTTACAGCAAAAAGGTTGCATTATTGATGCAGACAACTGTATAAATTAAAATCAGAGAGAGAAGAAAAAAGTCAATGACTACATGAAAATCGTCAGTATATATTGGCTTATCATCGTTTTCTCCTCTTCCTATCTGAGACCCAAAGGCGCTCTCACTAGCACTACAAGTTGTGTGGCAATGCGCATGCAGCATTACTGTCACCATTATCAATTTTGGAAGTAAAGAGCAGACCTCCGCTTTATTGGTGAATGTCCCATAAGCGCATCTTCTAAACGTCTCCTTATTTTTAATTGTAATTAGAAGGATCATGCACAGGGCCTCCGCTGTCTTCACTAATCCTGAAGCTTTCATATCAAGAGAAATGTGTGAAAACGAAATATTACACATGCACAGCTGATTATGGAAGCAGATTGTGTAAAAGAAATAGATTGTTCTGTACAAAATTATTGTAAAACAATATGTAAATATTTAGCTAATTAGGTCAAATATTTAATAAAATATTTTTAAACAAATATTAGTGAGGTAAATTACAAATTATTGTAAACTTATGCACAAATATAATAAAGTCACAATGACGAGCAGCACTATAGATTTGTATTTCAGCACTGTTACACGGACAGTGACTCTCTTAAGTAGCACTTAAAGCACATCCTCGCTCATTCATGTTAAGTGCAGTTTTGGGAAAAGCACGTAAAAAATAACGAATGTTCGTAGAATCGCTCGTAGAATGCTCTTAACCGCTAAGATTAATCGTTATTGGGAAACAAGGCCCAGCACTACTCAACACGTGGGCTGTATGTGGCCCTCAAGCCTTCTTTTTGCAGCCCGTGATATGTTGTCATCATCAAAAATCTATCTGTCAATATCAAATGTGTATGAATTCTGAGGTGTACATACATTTTTACGATCAGGCTATTTACGGCAATTCTCTGTATTGCTGAATTGCAGAACCGTTGGAGAAGGAATTAAGCTGCAAAGGATGCAACTAATGAATTATATGATGGTACCTACATGAGAGCGGTTGTCAGTCTGTGTGGGCATTCATAGAAACAGTGTGTGCACTCAAGCGCGGTCTGTCAATCAAAAATGCTTACTCTCAATCTCATTTGAGAGTCTCTCATAACAGTGTAAATCTGTGTCAAACCTGCTTGAAGACAATAAAAATAAAAATAAAAATATGACAATAAAATGCAAAGTAATCTCTTCAGTAATCAAAATACTTTTTGAATGTAACTGTATTCTAATTTCCAATGATTTAAATTGTAACTGTAGTGGAATACAGTTACTTATATTTTGTATTTTAAATACGTAATCCTGTTACATGTATTCCGATACTCCCCAACCCTGCATGCAGGTTTGCATTTTATTGTCATTTGTTTCATTTAATATTTAGTCCTTTCAGATGGAAAACATTTATCCATATAAATGATGTGATCCAAAGTGCATTTGAACAGCATTGAAACACTTTCTTATGATGTGTTACATTCATACCAGACAGAGAAGTAAGTTTGAAGTAAGTTTGGAGCAGAAGAAATAGAAATAAACCTTGTGTAAATTGTCAGCTTTACGCTAAGATAAAATGCTATTTCTAGCCATTTTACATGCACATTACCAGGCACGATCACATTTTTTTTATCAAGAAAATTCACGTTAGATCATAATTTCTTTTTTTCTAGTAAGACCTTTGATATAAGGACAAAAATCATATTCTTGATAATAATTTTTGTATTGTTTTCCTGTAAAAATATCTAAAAATCCTTAAAACAAGATCAATTTATCTTGTTTTAGAAACAAAACTGCATAAGATATTTAGGTTTTTCAGTGAATGTATTTTTAACATGTGTATTTTGTCTTACTGTACTGACAGAGTTTTTATAGTCAAAACAAGTGAAAAAATCTACCCGTGCTGAAGAAGTAATCCAAAGTATTTAGGATATGTTACTGACCTTGAGTAATCTAATGGAATATGTTACAAATTACATTTTACAGCATGTATTCTGTAATCTGTAGTGGAATACATTTCAAAAGTAACCCTCCCAACCCTGCCTGCACGTCATGGTAACAGTAATAACAGAAAAAAATACAATAGTTAATTCTGCAATGACTCAACACAGCACACACAAATAGCACTCCGAACGGGAAATTCACAATTGATTTCAGTAGACTTTGATATTAGCATGTTGCTAAGCTAACTGCGCAGTATTTAATGAAATTTATGTTTATTTATAATCTTGTTCAAATGCATTCTACTTGAAGGATACATGCAGTGCTGCTGTAATAGGTCTTTTTCATGCGTCACATCCGACTCTGATAGTTGTGTAAACGAACACAACAATTTTGCAGTTTTGTTAAATTAATTAAACTATCTTAGTTTAACTTTTGTATCCAAACATTACAAAAAAGTAACATTTCCATTTTTCCTGAAAATTACAATTTGAACTCACGTCTGACATTTTTCTTGTCATATACATTTGTCACCAGTAAACATTGCCCGGTCATTCCACTCAATAATTTTATAACTAAATGTTTAAGAAATTTAAAGCAGTAGTGTCCAAAAAAACTCAAACTCTAGGGTGCAAGGATTCTTTTATTTCATCATTTGAAAGTTGGTCTTAAAGCATACATGAGATTATAACATAGTCACATGACAACTTGTAATAATTTAAGATAGATTACGATTTGGCTCATATGAAAAGGTGTCAATCTTATTCCCATCGAGACCAACCAATCAACAAACAGAATTTCAAATGGACACAATATTGTTAGCTAGCCTCCTATCCAAGGACAGATTAAGAACTGAGAGGCCCATGGGCCCATGGAGGCCCCCAGAATGTCGATTTGTGACACCAGCGCTGAAAAAGCTTGATGCAGCGCAACAAATGGTTAAACAGAACACAGGTGTCTTGAGATGCGTTTATAAATATTGAACTTATTGAGGCCCCCATGACATGACTATGTTCACCTTTATGTGGTACAGGACGTTTGGAAGATTTGGTTGGTTTTTTTACGGGCTGTTCACACGTGTGTCGAGGCCATGTAAACATGCACTGGAGGGACGTCTTTGATCGTTATGCCACAATTCACTGTAAAGTTTAAAATAATTTGTATATTTATAAACGCATCTCAAGACACCTGCGTTCTGTTTTACAATTTTTTTGTGCAGGACCGTCGCATTATTTTTACACACTGTTAACTTAAAAATAAGTTCAATATTTATAAAAGCATCTCGAGACACCGGTGTTCTGTTCAGTGTTGGGTGTAATGCATTACTAAGTAATTAATTACTGTAATTAAATTACATTTTCACTGAAAAAGTAAAGTAAGAGATTACTCTTAATTTTCAGTAATTTAATTACAATTACTTCTGATGTAATTGTGTTAAATACTGTATAGAATATAGAACAATTCTATATAAAACAATAGTGAATTTAAAAATCAAAATGTAACATCTAATGTTAAAAATTTATGTTTTCTAATTTAATGCAGCCCCCATAATTCTTTTCCCAGTTCATGAATAATTTATTTGATTTTATATGATTTATTTTAAAGAATTAAAAGAACAATTTCATGTCTATCCTTGTATTTTTCATCTGATCGATGTTGATAAGGGTTTTCGAAAGTAATCAGTAATAAGTAATGCAATTACTTTTCAGACAGAAAAAGTATAGTAATCTAATTACACTGTAGAAGATGTAATTAGTAGTTAGTAATTAATTACTTTTTTAGAGTAACTTGCCCAACACTGGTTCTGTTCTTGATGCGCTGCATCAAGCTTTTTCAGCTCAGGTGTCACAAATCGACATTCTGATGAAGTTCAGTTTGCAAAGAGGACTTAATGTGACTTTTACACATGATTTCAGATTGTTTTTCACCTGGCAAAGTTTCAGCGCTTCATAAACCGAGAACCAATGTTTTTACCCTTTTGCTCTGCTGTACAGACAATAATTACACAAGTTAAATTCTGAATCATTTAAAAATCAAAGCATCCCGAAGAAGTCCTATAAAGTTTGTTGCCTCATGGAAAGTGACAGAATTACACATTTTCTATTTATTAAGAATAGGCCTACTATGTTGCAGGCAGTGACAGAGATCATTTTTGTTCGACTTTAATATGATTTTATCATTTGAAGATCTATGTATTGTGCTATTTAGGCTCAAAGCTCGCTGTGCTCACTTTATTCCCTGCTAATCTGAGATTCTGTCTGATGCATCCATGACATTAAACATTCTTTATTCCCGAGTCCCGACAAATAACAGAATAACCGCTCGTGAACTCTTGCAGTTAACCAAATATTACAAACGGTTACCATGCACATATTTAGGGTATTAAGGCATCTTTTGCTTTATCATTAAACATTAAATCCATGCAGGACTTAATCAAGTCATCGTACTGTTGCAGGAATTATGTAGCTTATATGAATTTAAACCATCATATTTGTACACTGCCAGGGAAAACTGAACCTTATCTTTGTGTTTGGGAGCATTTTGTAAATCAGACGCTGTTCTCTGTAGTCCTTTAAATAAACGCGCTGCACCTGTGAGACGCAGATTCCCTGAGCGCGCACTAGAGTGCCTGTGCTTGCGCTGCTGTTGTCCAGCACGCATTCGGCCGAACAAATGGTATTTCACTTTAGGCTGACATTAATGTGTATTTATAATAGATATAGCAAAATAAATAAATAAATAATTGATTTAGAACTCGGGCCCTTTGGGATTTGAGGCCCCTGGGCAATGGCCCAATTGGTCTGGTGGTTAATCTGTCCCTGCTCCTATCCAACACTTTATTTTAAGAAAGGAAACAACTGTGAACAAATTTGGTTACTCATTTCATACATACTGTATTTATGCAATACAAATTACTACTGAATGTCAATAACCTGCAATACGCTTCCCTTGCCTTGTTCCAAACCCTGATTTTTGGGTAAGGTTTTTAAAGTAACACTTTTTGGTTAGGTTTAGATTTAGCTTAACATTTTTGTACGAGCCACCTCGTACAATTTCTTACAATTTCACCATTGCTGCCTATGTTGAGCCTTCCAAATTCTTCACTTAGAATGCAGGTGCATATGTAGGCAGTAGGCAGCAAACAATGCTTTAGAAGAGAGCTTTAGTGATTTTCTGCTACATACAATAGTATCTATAATAGATGAGAAGCTCTAGTGTACCTTTTATAATACACCATTAAAAATGAATATTAAACACAAGCAAATCAAGTGGCAGAGAAAATTCCTGCTGCACATTAGTTCTGCAATATTAATGTCACCTTACTGTGAAGCTCTTCAAGCAAATTATGCCTTTGCTCAGATTTTTCACACCTAGGCTTTGAGAGTTTAATTGAAATCCATGAGTCAAAGGCAACCTGTAATGTGATATTCTAGTGCATCTGGGAGTACTATAACTGGGATACAGTGGACTTTCCTGAAAAGGTAAAACTAAGATAACCACATCTAATCTTCAGATTTTATATATTACAAGGCAGAAAGTGTGAATGACTTTAATCAGATTTAACAGGAAAGCTCTGGAAGGTCATTATGATGGCTCGTGATCGCTTGTCTCTGCGCTAATTTCAGGAGAAGGTTAAATGCCCAATAGGTCTGGTATATTTCCCCTAATCAGCCATAATGAACTAATAAAATCATTTTTAAATCTTGATAATTTTATTACCTTGAACATAAAAGCTATTTACATTAATTTACCCAATGACAAATGCACCAACATTAACCTTTTTCACTAATTAATGTGGCACAAAATGAATCTAGGATCTACGGCTACAATAACAACAACAGCTGAGAACTGCGCAACGCTCAAACAGAGACAACAATTCATCACCAGCAGCCAGACAGGATGTTCTTAAGAGTTTAATCCAGAGAAGGGGAGTGAGGCAGTATTTGACCTCTCACAGAGCACACAGTTTGATGGACGACAGCCAACATGCCAGCAGCAGTCCCCAGATCTCACAGACACAGCAGTGGGCTTCAGTCACACCATCTGCCTGTGTGCTCCAGCCTGAACTGGAAACTGAACATTACACCAGCGTCCTGGTTTCCACTCAGTAGCAAGTGGTCCGAAAAGAGAATAACTTAGAGGTATGCAATATCTCAAAGTATACACATGCAGTGCTGAATGTCAAACATATGGACATAGTTATGGGAGTGTGTCTAGGCAACAAATTATAATCTATGACTAAAATGACCCAATCACAATGACATTGATTTAGTCGCTGAAGGACATCAAGTCACTGTATGGTTGCAAGCCCTTTCAACATTTAATCACGTGCGGGATATGAATTATAGATATCAACAATTCAATTTCCACTAATTAAAATGCTAATTCATGATATCAGGAATAGAATTACCAGTGGAAACGCTATTTTTTTACTATCTGCCAAAACGCAATTACAGATATCTATAGTACTGTTTAAAAACAATGCTTAATTTTGCAGTTATATTCGGTGGTGCTAATGGCGCAGAAGTTACACACTTCAGCATTAATAAGAATAATATGATAATAAATAAAAATGGTACAATAGGTATAAGGTATAATAAGAAGAATTGTATAATATGTATAGATATTATAGTATAAAATAATAATAATAGGATAAAGAATGTCATAAGCCAATGACAAGTTGTTTTTTTCTCCTAGAGGAAGTTTTTTTTTATTTTTTATTTATTTTTTTTATTTTTCTATTAAAATATATCTCTACCATTTTGAGTTGTAAGGAGTTGTTTGTGGAGAAGCACAATTATAAACAAAACATCTAAGCAGCATGGAGCATGAGTAAACCAATAATCAATTTCACCAGTGAACCTACTATAAATATTTACACAGACCGTAGTGGGATTTTTGGACTTTCCGTCTGGAATCGGATTAAATTTAATTAACTATTTATAGCAGGTTCACTGGTGAAACTAATAAACACTTTAATCAATTAACATCCCTACTTAAAAGGCTTTGTTACTAGATAGATATCTGAAATTAACATGGCCACTAGAAGAAACCAAATTATCTGTATCAAAAATTCTCTGTCATTCTCTCAGCAACCTGACATATAAGAAAAAAAGCTTTTAGTATTCTGGTACCGGGCCCAATTCACTCCTGAATTTCCCACTGTTCAGTCTCCATCAGCATTTAGTGGTTTGCCAAATGAAACATAGGATCTCATACTTGAGACTTTTCTTCTGGCCTCCTGGTCTTTCAACACCAGCCACAGACGAGTTGACGGAATAAAACATCAGAACTGAGATAAAGTAATGGGAGGATGATACTGAACCTGTTGACGCTTTTCAAACTCCAGTTTGATGGGTGATTTGATACAATTGCAGGTGTCTTGATATGTCTGCTTTAGTGCCAGCTCCATCAGGTGCTTATGGTATGCTCCCGCCAGGTTCCCACATATGAAAATGATAATATTCGCCAGGACCTAGAGGAATAAAACACATAACAGTAGAATTTGAGTTTTTAGAACACCAGAAGGCATAAAACTCTCACATCAATCTACACACTGTACCTCACAATGACAAAGAAAAAAACAAATTTTTGATAACTTTGCAGATTTATTAAAAAGAAAAAACTGAAATTGACATAAGTATTCAGAGCCTTAACTCAGTTCTTAGTTGAAACACCTTTGGCAGCGATTACAGCCTCAAGTCTTTTTGGGTATGAAGCGACAAGCTTTGCACACCTGGATTTGGGGGTTTTCTGACATTCTTCTCTTCAGATCGTCTCAAGCTCTGTCAGGTTGGATGGGGACCGTAGGTGGACAGCCATTTTCAGGTCTCTCCAGAGATGTTCGATTGGGTTCAAGTCCAGGCTCTCGTTGGGCCACTCAAGGACATTCACAGAGTTGTCCCTAAGACACTCTTGCGTTGTCTTGACTGTGTGCTGTCAGGGTTGTATGTGTTTTGTTCCATGCCATGTTTGTTCCTGTCATGTGATCTTGTCATGTGGTCCCCTGGTCATGTGATTTCATGTTTCCCTCCATGTTCATGCGTCTTATTTTCATTGGTTTATTGTCTAGTTACCTTGTTATCAGTTCTGTCTTGTCATTGGATAACTTGTTTGTCTTGTTACCCTTGTCCATGTATTTAAGCCTCGTGTTTGCCATTGTCCATTGTCAGGTATTCAAGTCAAGTCAAGTCAAGTCATGTTTATGCCAAGTCAAGTTATAGTCAAGTCCATGTTTTGTATTTTTTCACGTTTATAGTTAAGGTTTTTGGATTTCACGTTTGGAAATAAAACTGGGTTCATCACACATCATCGTCTCTTCGTCTGCCTGTTGCCAGCATTGTTACATGTGCTTAGGGTCATTGTCCTGTTGGAAGGTGAGCCTTCGGCCCAGTCTGAAGTCCTGAGAACTCTGTACCAGGTTTTTATTAAGGAAATCTCTTTATTTTGCTGTGTTCAGCTTTCCTTCAATCCTGACCAGTCCCCCAGTCCCTGCCGCTGAAAAACACCCCCACAGCATTATGCTACCACCACCATGCTTCTTTGTTGGGATGGTATTGCACAGGTGATGAGCGGTGCCTGGTTTCCTCCAGACATAACACTTGGAATTGACGCCAAACAGTTCAATCTTCATTTCATCAGGCCAGAGAGTCTTGTTTCTCAAAGTCTGAGAGCCTTTAGGTGCTTTTTTATGTGTCTTGCTCTGAGGAGAGACTTCCGTCTGCCACTCTGCCCTAAAGCCCAGATTGGTGGAGTGTTGCAGTGATGGTTGTCCTTCTGCAAGTTTCTCTAATCTCCACACATGATCTCTGGATCTCAACCAGAGTGACCATCGGGTTCTTTGTCACCTCTCTTACTAAGGCCCTTCTCCCCCGATTGTTCAGTTTGGCAGCTAGCTCTAGGAAGAGTCCTGATTGTTTCAAACTTACTCCATTTAAGAATTAAGGAGGCCACTGTGCTCTTGGGAACCTTCAATTCAGCCGAAATGTTTTTGTAGTCTTCCCCAAATCTGTGCCTTGACACAATCCTGTCTCTGAGCTCTGCAGGCAGTTCCTTTGACCTCATGGCTTGGTTTTTGCTCTGATATGCATTTTCAGCTGTGAGACCTTATATAGACAGGTGTGTGCCTTTCCAAATCATGTCCAATCGATTGAATTTGCCACAGGTGGACTCCAATGAAAGTGTAGGAATATATCAAAGATGATCCAGAGAAATGGGATGCACCTGAGCTAAATTTTTAACAGTTTTTTTCTTTTCTTTTTAATAAATTTGCAAAGTTATCAAAAATATGTTTTTTGCTTTGTCACTCTGGGGTATGAGGTGTAGATTGATGTGAAAAAAAATAATTTAAAGCATTTTAGTATAAGGCTGCAACGTAACAAAATGTGAAAAAAATGAGGGGGTCTGAATACTTTCTGAATGCACTGTATATACTGTGCAAAAGTCTTAGGCACATAAGATGTTTTAAAAAACATATGTCTTAAGGGTAAAACTTTTAAAAAAAACTACACGGTATAAAGTATTTGTAATTGATCAAAAATAAATTATTGTTCCTACATTATTAATACATTAATATGCTATATATAAATAGTATGTTATTTGTTTCTATTCACTTTAGCAAATGATTTATTATTGTTTAATAAGTTCATATATAGGCAGTTTGATAATGTTTTTTATCCTTAGTAAACAGTTTGTTAATCATACCTAACTGATGTATTTTAGTTGATGCAAACCAGTGGTAAAGAAGTGTTTATGAGAACATTAAGAAAGCATAAATTCATAGTTAATAAAGATATGAAATATGTAATGAATAGGATACAAATTTCTGCTTAATAAATGTGTATATTAATGTTTATGATACACTTACTATTAAATCAATTAATGCTTAATAAAGGTCGTAATAAAGCACTTACTAATGGCTAGCTAAGCATTTTGCGTGACTTAATCTAAAGTGAAAACTATATATGCCTAATTTAACATTTATTAACATGGTTCAACAGTAAGCATGGCCATTTGGCCCGGGGCCAGTGTGAGAGTTTCAGTTGTCACTAAATCTTCCGCTGATCTTGTAAATGTGTTGACATGTGTCCTAGTCTGATTATTAAACCACAGCAGCCTGTGATTTCATTTAAGAAATATCCAGTTCTCTTGTGTTGCACGCTTCAAAGTGATGTGTGAAGGCACTGACCTGCTAAAAACACCACATTATGACTTCGGTAATCTATGTATTAGATGACAGAATGTGAAATGCTCATTTAATGTGAAGCGCGCAGCACATTCCAGACTGTTCATTTAATGAAATTGCAGCCTCTTACGGTGTAACAATCAAACGACCAAGTAGCGAACTGCTTATTCAGAAGTGTGAAACTTCTGTCAAACAGACACAAAAACTAACACAGTGATCCATCAAAATAAAAAGTTTGGTTTAAATGGATGTGTGAAATGGAAGAAATTATGACAAAAAATATATTAATACTGCATAGTAAAAAATTACTTTAATTTTAATAATAATAATCATTCAAATCTTAGGACGTTTTGTCATACTGCAGACATTTGTACATTAAATACTGTGCTTGTATCTTTTTACTACATTGATTGGTACCTGAGATACAAATCCACCCCTGCAATTTCTCGGCTCAGAGCCGGGAAAGGTAACATGTACGGCATTACAACGTCGCTTGTACACTTCAGCACTTTTCACTAATGGAGTTTAATAGGCACTGAATTGGCAAAATATAATTTAAATTCAATAATATAATGTTACATGTTTTTTTATTTTTTTTGCCATTTCATCGCTGTCATGTAAACGTGGTGACGTGCTGGCTGTTTCCAGAGCACGCGCACAGACCGTAGCGGGATTTTTGGACTTTCCTTCTGGAATCGGATTCAATTTAATTAAATATTTATAGTAGGTTCAACGGTGAAACTGAATTAAACAGTCATTTTAATTGCCAATAATGAGAACAAGTCTGCTCATAAAGCTTAAAGCTTTAATGCTAAAGTGGCATTTGAGCAATTAGAGGATCTCTTTTAATAAACTGGATTTTCCTCTCTCACTTTTATTCCTGTACTTTTGTGTTGTGTCTGTTTTTTTGTTTTGTGTCTGTTTTGAGCCTTTGTGATTGAGATGCTGTGGAGATGGTTATTTTACGGCCAAATTTTCAGAGTAGTGGATCATTAATAAATGTTTAATTAGGCATATAGTGTTCACTTTAGATTAGGTCATGCAAAATGCTTAGTTAGCAATTAGTCAATGCTTTATTATGACCTATATATTATGTAATAATTGTTTTAATGGTAAGTGTTACTAAAACAGTAACAAATACATTAATTACGTTTAAATGTAAATTCAATTAATTACATACATAATTTCTTTATTTACTATGAATTCATGCCTTGTTCATGTTAAAAAACATCATCAAACTGCCTATAAATGAACTTATTAAACAATAATAAATAATTCGCTAAATATAAACAAATAACAAACTATTTATATGTAGCTTATTAATGTAGGAACAATCATTTATAAATTATCAATTGACTATACAGTGCATCCGGAAAGTATTCACAGCGCTTCACTTTTTCCACATTTTGTTATGTTACAGCCTTATTCCAAAATGGATTAAATTCATTATTTTCCTCAAAATTCTACAAACAATATCCCATAATGACAACATGAAAGAAGTTTGTTTGAAATTTTTGCAAATGTATAAAAAATAAAAAGCGAAAAAAAAATCACGTACATAAGTATTCACAGCCTTTGCTCAATACTTTGTTGAAGCACATGTTGGCACCAATTACAGCCTCAAGTCTTTTTGAATATGATGCTACAAGCTTGGCACACCTATTTTTGGGCAGTTTCTCCCATTCTTCTTTGCAGGACCTCTCAAGCTCCATCAGGTTGGATGGGGAGCGTCGGTGCACAGCCATTTTCAGATCTCTCCAGAGATGTTCAATCGGGTTCAAGTCTGGGCTCTGGCTGGGCCACTCAAGGACATTCACAGAGTTGTCCCGTAGCCACTCCTTTGTTATCTTGGCTGTGTGCTTAGGGTCGTTGTCCTGTTGGAAGATGAACCTTCGCCCCAGTCTGAGGTCCAGAGCGCTCTGAAGCAGGTTTTCATCAAGGATGTCTCTGTACATTGCTGCATTCATCTTTCCCTCGATCCTGACTAGTCTCCCAGTTCCTGCCGCTGAAAAACATCCCCACAGCATGATGCTGCCACCACCATGCTTCACTGTAGGGATGGTATTGGCCAGGTGATGAGCGGTGCCTGGTTTTCTCCAGACATGACGCTTGCCATTCAGACTAAAGAGTTCAATCTTTGTTTCATCAGACCAGAGAATTTTGTTTCTCATGATCTGAGAGTCCTTCAGGTGCCTTTTGGCAAACTCCAGGTGGGCTGTCATGTGCCTTTTACTGAGTTGTGGCTTCCGTCTGGCCACTCTACCATACAGGCCTGATTGGTGGAGTGCTGCAGAGATGGTTGTTCTTCTGGAAGGTTCTCCTCTCTCCACAGAGAAATGCTGGAGCTCTGTCAGAGTGACCATCGGGTTCTTGGTCACTTCCCTGACTAACGCCCTTCTCCCCCGATCACTCAGTTTGGCCGGGCGGCCAGCTCTAGGAAGAGTCCTGGTGGTTCCAAACTTCTTCCATTTACGGATGATGGAGGCTACTGTGCTCATTGGGACCTTCAATGCAGCAGAACTTTTTCTGTACCCTTCCCTAGATCTGTGCCTTGATACAATCCTGTCTCGGAGGTCTACAGACAATTCCTTGGACTTCATGGCTTGGTTTGTGCTCTGACATGCACTGTTAACTGTGGGACCTTATATAGACAGGTGTGTGCCTTTCCAAATCATGGCGATAAGGCTATAACATAACAAAATGTGGAAAAAGTGAAGCGCTGTGAATACTTTCTGGATGCACTGTAAAATAATGCTTTATTATAAAGTGTTACCCTTAAGATGGTTATTTATATCTTCAGCTTTAGTGTGTCAATAGGAAAAATAAATCTTAGACTGCCAAACATTACTTTTGCTAATAGAATAGAATATAATAGAATAGAAGAACAGGGAACCCTGCAACAGATGGCATTGCCCCCACAGAGCCCCCAACTGAACACCGAGTCAGTCTGGGATTACATGAAGAGATAGAAGCAATTGAGATAGCCTAAATAGATAGAAGAACTGTGGTGAATGCTCCAAGAAGCTTGGAACATCCTATCAGCCAACAACCAAGAAAAACTGTGTCCAGGTGTACCTAGGAGAATTGGTGCTGTTTTGAAGGCAAAGGTGGTCACACCAAATATTGACTTAGCTTTTTTAATGTTTACTGGACTTTGTATGAAACTAATTGATAAATAAAAAAAAATATGTACATTATTTTTGAAGAAATCCTCACTATGCAACATAATGCAACAAGTGCCTAATTCTTTTGCACAGTACTGTGTATATATATATATATATATATATATATATATATATATATATATATATATATATATATATATATATATATACATCAGAATCAGAATCAGCTTTATTGCCAAGTATGCTTACACATTCAAGGAATTTGTCTTGGTGACAGGAGCTTCCAATGTACAACAACACAAAAACAATACAAAAACAGCAGCAAGACATAGATATTAATAAAAATTAAAAATAGTTATATACATATGTACATACACACACAGACACACACATACATACATACAGACATACACATAAGTAGTGCAATCTAATACAAATCTGTTATCTGTTATGTACAGTGCAAATACAAATCTGTTATGTACAGTGCAAATGTTTGTTTGTTTTTTCAAGAGGAATGAAATGGCAGAAGAGGTTGGATGTGTCGGATAAATATAAAAAAAGACAAAACTGTGTATTGCACATAGTTATTGCTCAATGAGACAATTTAACTGTTCATGAGATGGATAGCCTGAGGGAAAAAAACTGTTCCTGTGCTTGACCATTCTGGTGCTCAGAGCTCTGAAGCGTCAGCCAGAAGGCAACAGTTCAAAAAGGTAATAGGCAGGGTGAGTTGGGTCCAGAGTGATTTTCCAGCATTTTTCCTCATTCTGGAAGTGTATAATTCTTGAAAGGGGGGCAGGGGCAACCAATAATCCTCTCATCAGTCCTAATTGTCATTTGTAGTCTTCTGATGTCTGATTTCGTAGCTGACCCAAACCAGACAGTTATTGAAGTGCAGAGAACAGACTCAATGACCGCTGAGTATAACTCTATCAGCAGCGCCTGTGGCATGTTGAACTTCCTCAGCTGGTGAAGGAAGTTCAACCTCTGCTGGGCCTTTTTCACAATGGAGTCAATGTGTGTCTCCCACTTCAGGTCCTGTGAGATTGTAGTGCCCAGGTACCAGAATGACTCCACTGCTGCCAAAGTGGTGGGGTGTTCCTCCTAAAGTCCACAATCATCTCCACCGTTTTGAGTGTATTGATCTCAAGGTTGTTTTGAATGCACCAGACAGCCAGCTGTTCAACCTCCCTTTTGTATGCAGACTCATCGTCATCTCGGATGAGGCCGATGACAGTGGTGTTGTCTGCAAACTTCAGGAGCTTGACAGAGGGGTCCTTGGCAATGCAGTCATTGGTGTAGAGGGATAAGAATAGTGGGGAGAGCACACATCCCTGGGGAGCACCAGTGCTGATTGTACAGGTGCTGGAAGTGAGTTTCCCCTGTCTCACAAGCTGCTGCTTGTCCATCAGAAAGCTGGTAATCCACTGACAGACAGAGATGGGAACAGAGAGTTGGTGTAATTTATTCTGGAGTATAGCTGGGATGATGGTGTTGAAAGCTGAACTGAAGTCCACAAAAAGGATCCTTGCATATGTCCCTGGTCTGTCCAGATGTTGCAGGATATGATGCAGTCCCATGTTGACTGCATCATCCACAGACCTGTTTGCTCGATAAGCCAATTAAAGAGGATCTAGAAAGGGTCCAGTGATGTTCTTCAGGTGGGCCAACACCAGACGTCAGGACGACAGGTCTGTAGTCGTTAAGTCCTGTGATTTTTAGTTTCTTTGGGACAGGTATAATGATTGAGCGTTTGAAGCAGCATGGGACTTCACACTGCTCCATTGATCTATTGAAGATCTGTGTGAAGATGGGGGCCAGATGGTTAGCACAGGATTGAAGACACACTGGTGAGACACCATCTGGGCCAGAAGCTTTCCTCGTCTTATGTTTCAGAGAGACGCGGCTCACATCATCTTCACAGATCTTAAGTGTAGGTTGAGTAGCAGGAGGGGGGAGGAGGGGGGTTGCAGGAGGTGTTGGTGTTTGTGTGAAGTGAAGGTCAGAGTGGGTGTGGGGTGTGAGATTGGGCCTTTCAAATCTGCACTAGAACACATTCAGGTCGTCAGCCAGTTGTTGGTCCACCACAGGGTTGGGGGTAGGAGTCCTGTAATTTGTGAGTTGTTTCATGCCACTCCACACTGATGCAAGGTTGTTAGCTGAAAACTTGTTTTTCAGTTTCTCAGAGTATCTTCTTTTAGCCACTCTGATTTCCTTGTTCAGTGTGTTCCTGACCTGATTGTACAAGACTTTATCCCCACCCCTGTAAGCATCCTCTTTGGCCTGACGAAGCTGCCTGAGGTCTGCTGTAAACCACAGTTTGTCGTTGTTAAACATTAAATAAGTCCTAGTAGGAATGCACATATCCTCACAGAAACTGATATATGATGTAACAGTATCTGTGAGCTCGTCCAGGTCTGTGGCTGCAGCCGCAAAAACACTCCAATTCGTGCAATCGAAGCAGGCTTGTAGTTCCCGCTCTGCTTCATTGGTCCATCTCTTTACAGTCCTTACTACTGGCTTGGTTGATTTTAATTTCTGCCTGTAGGTTGGAAGAAGATGAACCAGACAGTGATCAGAGAGTCCCAAAGCTGCTCTAGGGACAGAGCGATATGCATCCTTTATTGTTGTGTAGCAATGATTCAGTATGTTCCTGTCTCTGGTGGGGCATGTAATGTGCTGTTTGTATTTGGGCAGTTCACGTGTGAGATTTGCTTTGTTAAAATCCCCAAGAAGAGTCCGGTTATTGTTGTTCCGTGTCTGTGATTTGTTCAGCCAGTTGTTCAGCCAGTTGCAGCGGCGCATTCAAACACGCGTTTGGCGCGATATACACACTCACCAGAATAAACGAGGAAAACTCCTGCGGTGAGTAGAAAGGCATACAGTTAATATAATAGTGCTTCCAAATTAGGACAGCACATCCTCTTTAATGTTGTTACATCTGTACACCAACTTTCATTGATGTAAATGCATATTCCACTGCCTCTCGTTTTCCCCGTTAACTCCACGATGCGATCCGCTCTGAACTGCTGGAAGCCCAGCAGATGTAACGCGCTCTCTGAAATGGCTTCACTCAGCCAGGTTTCTGTGAAGCACAAGGCAGCAGAGTTTGAAAAGTCCTTGTTTGTGCAGGTGTGGAGATGTAGTTCGTCCGTTTTGTTAGTAAGACAGTGGAGATTTGCAAGATGAATGCTCGGCAGCATTGTTCGAAAGCCCCGCCGATAGAGTTTGACCAGCGCACCGGCTCATCTTCCTCACCTGCGTCTCCTGAACAACAAAGCCGCACCTCCAACTAAAATGTCTAGCAAAACGTCTGAATATTCAAAAACTGGGAAAAGACTGTCTGGGATAAGCTGTCGAATGTTCAGCAGTTCGTCTGGTAAAACTGACTGGAAAAAGATTACTAAACACAAGACAAACAAACAAAAACAACAAAACAATAGGAGTGCTCCACACAGAGGCGGCCATCTGCGGCGCCATCATGATGTATAAATATATATATTTATATATATATACACACTACCGGTCAAAAGTTTTGAAACACTTGACTGAAATGTTTCTCATGATCTTAAATTTTTTTTGATCTGAAGGTGTATGCTTACATTTTTGAAAACAAAAACAAAATAAAAAAAATACAAAAGTTTTTGAAATTGATGACTTGGACCAAATAATAAAGAAAAGCAGCCAATAAGTGCCCAACATAGATGGGAACTCCTTCAATACTGTTTAAAATGCATCCCAGGGTGATACCTCAAGAAGTTGGTTGAGAAAATGTCAAGAGTACATTTCTGCAAATTCTAGGCAATGCAGCACTACTTTGAAGATGCTAAAATATAACAAAGTTTTGATTTCTTTTGGATTTTGTTTAGTCACAACATAATTCCCATAGTTCCATTTATGTTATTCCATAGTTGTGATGACTTTACTATTATTCTAAAATGTGGAGAAAAAAAAAATGTATAATAAAGAATGAGTAAGTGTTTCAAAACTTTTGACTGGTAGTGTGTGTGTGTATATATATATAAATGCCCAAGAATGGGAAACAGGGTTGCAATTTATCTTTGAAGCTATCTTGGCTTGGGTCGTAATGTAAATTATCAATAGAGTTATTAATAATCTTATATTTCCCATAAATTTAAGAAAAATATTTATTTGGGTAATTTGGGTAACAGGGTGGAATGGTTGAGCTTGACGGATGCATTAAAAATTTAAAAAATTGAATGAGATAATATACATATTTACATGATTATTATATATGTAGAATTAATTTATCTGATGATATCAATCAATTCAACAGATTGTAAAAATTATAACATTGTTGCATGATTGGAATTTTTGAGACAGACTATAAGGTCAAGTCCACAGGCCAATATATATATATATATATATATATAATTTTTATTTATTTTTTAATTTTTTTACAGATATGTGATGTTTAAATCTAGCTGATAATTTTATTGTTAGATAATAATAGGTATCACTAAAAAGAAAAAAAAAAGTATATATATATATATATATATATATATATATATATATATATATATATATATATATTAATAAAAACATGAAATGAATGCTTTAAAATGGAACACCAATTTGTATCCTATTTGTGGAAAATCCCAGAAATATATATATATATATATATATATATATATATATATATATATATATATATATATATATATATATATATAAAATAATTTTTTAATTTTTTAATTTTTTTATTTATTATTTATTATTGAATCCCAATGCAGTTTCAGAATAACAGTTGAGCAAGGTTTGTGCAAGGAGCCCAAAAATACACTACTGGTCAAAATTATTATTCTTTTTATTTATTTTTTTTTAGAATAATAGTAAAGTCATCAAAACTATGGAATAACATCCGTAAATGGAACTATGGGAATTATGCTGTGACTAAACAAAATCCAAAAGAAATCAAAA
Organism: Myxocyprinus asiaticus; assembly: GCF_019703515.2. Taxonomy (NCBI): domain Eukaryota; kingdom Metazoa; phylum Chordata; class Actinopteri; order Cypriniformes; family Catostomidae; genus Myxocyprinus; species Myxocyprinus asiaticus. The sequence continues at coordinate 36,770,398 of NC_059359.1, forward strand.
CTGTGTTATATTTTAGCATCTTCAAATTAGTCACCCTTTGCCTAGAATTTGCAGACATGTACTCTTGACATTTTCTCAACCAACTTCTTGAGGTATCACCCTGGGATGCATTTTAAACAGTATTGAAGGAGTTCCCATCTATGTTGGGCACTTATTGGCTGCTTTTCTTTATTATTTGGTCCAAGTCATCAATTTCAAAAACTTTTTATTTTAATTACATTTTAGTTTTATAATGAAATAAATTAATATGGTGGCACAATTATATTTTTGTCTACAAAACTAATTTCAAAAATTTAAGCATACGCCTTCAGATCAAAAGATTTTTAAGATCATGAGAAACATTTCAGTCGTGTTTCAGAACTATTATAGTCAGTATTAGCAGCAATTAGAAGTGCTTGGGTCCCCAGCTTTCCATACTGTTCACACCTCTTTCCTTACTCTTTCATACTCATTCAATTACTGCCCCAATGTTGAAGGGCAGTGTCCCTGATTACTTCCTGTCTTTGAGCTAAGCCCTTCTGTGCTCCATCTTTTCAAAGCTTACAATTCAGTAGTGCATCAAAGGCTTGGCTTCATGAGATATTTTTTTAATTGCTCTTGGACATCCATGTTATTCGGGTCGCTGTGGTCTCAAATTCATGTCGGCTGTCACAATTTGAACCATGAAAACTTCAAAAGACATCAGGTGTCACTGACATGGATGGAATGAAAATGAAGAGTCATTCACAGTGACAGAAAGCAGAAGTTTCATACTGAGTATACTTGTGAAAACACAAGAGGAAATTCACAAGGAATAAATAGAATTACAAAAAACATTCTACCTTTAAACTCACTGCACAGGTATATCAGCATCTTATTCACTAATCACCCAAAATCTAGTTTAAACAGACATTAAATTCTCAATCTCGGAGTCGCATGACGCCATGCGAGGATCGGACGTGTAAACAGAGAGCTATGTGCACTTTTCTAGTTTTTAATTATTTTTATGTCATAAATTCGATACACCCTGCTACATATCTGTTCTTTGAAGTCAACATGGCAAAGAATTCAAAATCCTCAGGCTCTGGAGATATTAAAAGACACTTACGTGCTCAAGCTGGTGCCTCGGACGATGGAAACGAAATTCTCCGAGTTGGTTACAAGAATGTCGGACGTCGAGAGACGGATCGATTATCTGGAGTCATCGGAGAGGGAATTAGCTGCTAATCTGCTAGTGACCAAATAGACTTGGAATGCATTTGGGAAAAACTGGAGGATTTGGAGAATCGTAATCGGCGAAACAACGTCCAAATTGTTGGAATTCCTGAGCATGAAGAAGGCTGAGATATGGTGAAATTCCTAGACGAGCTCTTTCCGAGTCTGCTCGACATAACAGGCCATAAGCTGGAAATCGAGCGAGCTCACAGGGTCCCGGCTCGGAGATCCGCTGTGGGAGACAGGCCCCAATCAATTCTGGCCAAATTCTGAGATCATCCGATAAAGATCTTGCGATACGCGAGACGAGGAGCAAAGGAAAGCTTTCTTGGAAGAATCACAGCATTTTCTTGTTCCCAGATTTTGCGAATTCGACAAGAGGGAAACATGATCAATTCAAGGAATGCAAGAAACTCTTACATCAACGGAAGATCGCTTTTGCTCTGAAGTTTCTGGCCAAATTGAGAATAGATACTAAGGATGGCCGCAAAATATTTAAGCATTGTCTTTCATAGAGACAATGGGGTGAGTAAACCATTTGGTGATTTTCATATGGCCCCCAAGTGAGCTGTCTTGCTGTACATACACTTGACTGTCTGAGGAAGCTGGGCACCATTTTTGTTTCTTTTTGTGTTGGTTCCGCCTAGCAGCTGGAATTTGTTTTGTGTAGTAACACTCCTTCAAGAAACTTTTGCATCGACGAAGAATCGCTTTTACACTGAAGTTCCTGGCCAAATTGAGAATAGATACTAAGGATGGCCGCAAAATATTTACATGCCCACAACAAGCAATGTCTTTCATAAAATCAATGGACTGAGGAAGTCATGGTGTGTTTCTCACATGCCTCCAAGTGAGCTGACTCACTGAACATACACTTGACCGTCCGAGGAAGCTGGGTGCCTTTTTTGTTTCTTTTTGTGTTGGTTCTGCCTAGCGGCTGGAGTTTGTTTTGTGGAATAACACACTTTCGAGACAGTTGTGGATGAATCTGCTCATTCTTTGTGCTTGGTCCTCCTATTGGCTGGAGTTTGTTTCGTGGCATATTTTTTGCAGGACTTTGAAATGATTAGGTCATCTCCTGCACTCTTGAAACAGCCGGCTCACTGACCATTCGTTTGACTATCCGAAGAAACTGAACGGCTTTATTTATTTATTTTGTGTGTGCTGGTCCTGCTAGTGGCTGGAATTTGTTTTGTGGAGGAACACACCTTCGAGACAGTTTTGTGAATGAATCTACACATTCTTTGTGTTTATTCTGCCTGTTGGCTGGAGTTTGTTTTATAGATTATTTTCTGCTGTGTAATTCTGTCTCACAAAATTCGTATAGAAACACCGGATTTGAATCTGACTGCAAAGTTGTTGCGGGGACTCTCATAGGCGTACATGGACTGTTTGAGTTTAGAGGGATGGACACGATGGCACTGTCGTGCGCAGGGTTAATGCGCACATTTTTCTTTTTTCTGTTTGTTTGGTTCAGGGATAAGTTTGGGGTTTGACTGTGGCACTAATGTTGGAATGTGGCCTTTATAATTGTATTTTTGACACACAATCTATTTTTTCTAATATGTCAAAATGTAAAATGTTAATATGAGTGGATTGTCTCATTCCACGTGGAATGTGAATGGGTTGGGGGCACCCCATAAAAAGAAGGAAAGTTATTTCTTTTCTTAAAGGTTAGAAATATGATTTAGTGTTTCTTCAAGAAACACATTTTTCCCCACGGGAAGCTGAAAAATTTGGGAAGATATGGGGTGGACATGTTTTCTTTAGTGCTGGCTCAAGTAAGAGCAGGGGAGTCATTAAATTGATAAATAAGCATCTAAAATTCAAATGTCTCAAACAGATTAAAGATAAATTAGGAAGAGTCATTATTGTTTTAGCTGAAATTCAGGGACAAAGGTTGATTTGGGCTAATATTTATGCACCTAATGCTGATGATCAGGGCTTTTTTATAGATCTTGAAGGGATGTTGCAAGCCACTGGCACCCCTCATGATATAATATCAGGAGGAGACTTTAATCTTTTGATGGACTCAGTTCATGATCATAGTGAAGTAAAAGTGTGTAAGCCCCATAGAGCAACATCGACACTTCACAGGGTCTTACAGATATTTGGAGACTTTTGAACCTATCTGGTAGGGACTATACATTTTTTTAATCAGTCCATAAGATTTATTCTAGAATAGATTTATATATATATATAAGTTCCTCATTTCTTCTGTCATTGATTGCTCAGTTGGAAACATCTTAGTCTCAGATCACGCCCTGGTGAGTTTAGAGGTGTTGCCACATACAGAGAAAAATAAATCATATAGTTGGAGCTTTAATGTATCCCTTTTGCAAAATCCTGATTTCCAACAAATGTTAAAGGCTGAAATCAATGTTTATATGGAGACCAACTGGTCCTCAGTATCCTCTCTGGGCATAGCTTGGGAGGCACTTAAGACAGTTCTTAGGGGTCAGATGATACAGTATGCCTCATTCATCAAAAAATCCAAAGTACGAGAACTCGTGGAATTGGAAGAGAATATTAAAAGTACAGAGACAGAACTGAAGCGCCGTATGTCATCTGATGGCCTCAGAGAATTAACCCGATTTAAATACAGATATAATACTATTTTGTTGCAGAAGGTGGAGTTTTGGTTATTCAGGGTAAGACAGTCATATTTTGAGTCAGGTGACAAAGCAGGGAAGCGTTTGGCTAGATATATAAAGCAGAGAGAGTCTTTTTCTACCATTACCTCAGTGAAATCTGCTGGTGGTGAAATTTTTACCACAACCATTGATATTAATAATGCTTTTAAAGAATTCTATTCTAACTATAATTCTAAAGTTCCACGTCTTCGTCTACTGATGAAGATATTAGAAACTTTGTGGAACCATTAGATCTCCCTAAACTGACGAAATAACCTTGGAGGAGGTAATTAAGGCCCTGCCTACAGGCAAGGCTCTAGGACCAGATGGCTTTGCCGCTGAATTTTATGTTACTGAACTGGCTCCACTTTTGTTAGAAGTTTATATGGAATCATTAAAGAATGGAAAGCTTCTGCCAACCATGACACAAGCCTGGATCAGTCTGATTCTTAAAAAGGACAAAGATCCAAGCAAGTGTAAGAGTTACTGTCCAATTTCCCTGATCCAGCTAGATGTTAAAATTTTGTCAAAAATGTTGGCTAACCGATTAAGTAAAGTTATGACATCTCTTATACAAACAGATCAGGTGGGTTTCATTTGGGGCCGCAGCTCTTCTGATAACATTAGGCATTTCATCAATATCATTTGGTCAGTGGTGAATGATCAGACTCCGGTCGCTGCCATCTCACTTGACGCTGAAAAGGCATTTGGTATGGTAAAATGGGACTATCATAAACCAAGATTTTGGAAATATATGGGTTCGGGAGTACTTTTATTGGATGGATTAAGTTACTTTATAGACACCCAGAAGCAGCATTACAAACAAATGGATTAATTTCAGATTATTTTACTCTGGATAGGGGCACCCGGCAGGGTTGCCCTCTTTCCTCATTATTGTTCTGTCTCGCCCTGGAACCATTAGCAGCCGCGATAAGAAGGGAAGAAGATTTTCCAGGGGTGGTGGCGGGAGGTGTGGCGCATAAACTTTTGCTTTATGCAGATTATATTTTATTATTTGTCTCTGACCCTACTAAATCTATGCCTTGCCTCCACAGAATTATTAATTCCTTTTCTAAATTCTCAGGATACAGAGTTAATTGGTCTAAATCTGAAGCTTTGGCTCTGACAGCGTACTGCCCAGTAATGGCTTTCCAGCTGGGCACCTTCCAGTGGCCCAAACAGGGTATTAAGTATTTGGGCATTTTATTCCCAGCAAATTTGTCTGATTTAGTTAGAGTTAATTTTGATCCCCTAATAAAAAGGTTTTCGAGCGATGTGGGCAGGTGGGCTTCATTATATTTATCTATGATTGGGAAGGTTATTGTTATTAAAATGAATTGTATTCCAAAATTCAACTACCTTGCTACAATCTCTCCCTTAAGATGTCCCCTTCACTTATTTCAAGCAATTTGATAGCATAGCGAAGTCCTTCATTTGGAATGGTAAATGTCCCAGATTACATTTCAATAAATTACATAGGCCGATTGACAAAGGTGGGCTAGGCCTACCCAAGATTTTGTTTTATTATTACACATTCGGTCTCAGACATTTGGCTCATTGGTCACTTACACCTGAGAGAGCCCCTCCCTGGTTTGCCATTGCAAAGCCTCTCTATCAAACTAGTCGGAGAAGTTAAGTTACACCCCGTTATTTCACCCTCTAAAATGCTTGTCTATTATTTCTTCTGTATGGATTTAAACAAAACATTAAGTAATATACCTGTTAGATAGTTTAAGATGAGGGTTCATTTCTCAATTCACATACATTATAGTCTTTGTTGATCATTCATCCAGTGATGGGCAGTAGCTTCACTACATTTCTCAGTAGAGAGGTGGTAGCTCTAGTTTTTAAACCATGTAGCTTTTCAGTAGAGAAGCTATTTTATTGATTATGTAGCGATGTAGTGTTGACAAAAGCTATACCATTACATTTGTCACCAAGCCGTGTATCTGGTGTTTACTGTTGCCAGTTTTGAATCAGAACTAAAGATGTCAGATTCACCAACACACTCTCACAGTGAAATCGTCAGGATTTGTACAACTTTTCTAAATTTGGCTTTTTTGTATGATATCGTGCGACTGCACTCGTTTGAATTCCTTGAATTCCTGCGCATCTTATCACGTGGCTTGTTGAGCGTGTTACCGCGGAGACATAGCGCATGTGGAGGCTTCACACTCTTCTCCGCGGCATCCACGCACAACTCACCACACGCTCCTCCGAGAGCAAGAACCACATTATAGCGATATAGTAGGTCACCCCATGTGACTCTACCCTCCCTAGCAACCGGGCCAATTTGGTTGCTTAGGAGACCTGGCTGGAGTCACTCAGCACACCCTGGATTCGAACTCGCGACTCCAGGGGTGGTAGTCAGCGTCAATACTCACTGAGCTACCCAGGCCCCCGAAGAAAGTTTTTATTAAGTTCAACACATGTGCAGCTTGTGAGCTTGTGAAGAGTAACACAACACTTAGTTGCCCTCAAGAAAACACATAAAAAATTACCATGGCGTTACCATGATTTTTGGACATGTATCTGTGAGCACTATGTAAATGCAATGGTATATGAATATGATAATTATATAAAAGTACCAGGGTAGTACCATGGTATTCTTTAAATTAACCTGAAACACCATGTTAATATAATAGTATATTAATAAATAAATAAATAAATAAATAAATGAAGTAGCTTGAATGTATCAAGCTACTTTTGGCATGTAGATTTTAGTGTAACTAGCTACTTTCTCTAAACTGTAACCTTCAGCTAGCTTGACTAATTTTTTCTGTTGAGTAGTTGGTAGCTAAGCTAGCTAATTTTTTTTTAGTTGGTTGCCCAACACTTAATTCATCTGTTTCATGTTGAAAATCTATTTTCTAAAGAACTGATAACAGTTTTGTTTATCTAAAACATCAAAACTCTTCTGTCTTTATACAGTTGTGTGTAAAATGGGGAGAGGCTGAGGATTTGTTCATGAGGACTTTTAAGTAGACGTGAGAATGTTTTTTATTCAAATGTACATTCAGTTGAGGGGTAATTTTAACTCTTTGAAAATGCTGACAATTTAATATCAGCTGTGCGTCTTGCGTCATCAACCCAGAACTAAAGTTCAATTCAGTTAGATGCTGTGAACCAGCTCGACTGGTTATTTGCTGAGAATCGGCTCAAAAGAATGATTCGTTCAAGAATCGGATAACACTAGTTTTCAATGCAGCTGTGAAGCTTCTCTTGAGTGAAGAGTGTCACTATCTCTCTAACACACACACACACACACACACACACACACACACACACACACAAACTTGTTTTTATGTCATTGTGGGGACTCTCCATAGACTTCCATGCATTTTATACAGATCTAATGATAATTTCTGTCCCCTAAACCTAAACCTAACCCTACCCCTAAACCTAACCCTCACAGAAACATTTTGGCATTTTTATATTTTCCAAAAAACATCGTTTAGTATGTTTACTAAGCCATTTCCCTCGTGGGGACCGCTGGCTAGGCCCCACAATGTAGGTGATCTCAGGTTTTACTATCCTTGTGGGACATTTGGTCCCCACAATGTAGCATAAACATGTACACACACACACACACACACACACACACACACAAAAGCCTGTTGTTCCATATTTGATTCACTCATTTCAACATGATTTTTCTATAAATTAATTTATGAGTTTTTAACAAATCACAACTTTAATTCAGCAAATATTCATTTTGAAATATTAGTAATAAAAACATTCTTGTTATTTTACTTTATCAAAATCAGCAGATTTCACAGCAAAAATACATGTACATCACAATAGGGGTGTGCAGCAAAGCCATTATCTGTATCTGCACCTGTTACTATGACAAAATTATCTGTAACTGTATCTGCATTCTGATAGAACCGGATGTGGGCATGGTTTAAACCGGAAGTGTGTCAAAACTAATTTTAATATGTAACTCTCTTACATTTAGGCTATAGCTTCTGTACATAAAGTATGCCTCGGATAGGCCTATTTAATTATATTAATAATAATAATAATAATAATTATTATTATTATTATTATAACATTTTTATTATTATTATTATTTAATTATATTAATGATGTATTCTTTATTTTTTCTCACCAGGTGAAGCTGAATATGTAGGTTACATAACTGTGGAATATGATGTTAGCTGTGGTTTCTCCTGTTATTTTGGACATTAATATCTGCTTAAGCAAAATTTCCGTTTATGTCTGTGCAGTGTGCAAGAAACAATGTTATTCTGGAGGCACAAGGTGTCAAGCAATTGTAAAATGTCAAGCACACATTTTTCAGTGAATATTAAATACAAATATGAATATTAAAAGAAATAAAAATAAATTAATATAGCCTACAATCTGAAAGCACCGTAAATCTCTATCAGAAAGTTTTATGATACATAAAATGTATTATTTTTTGTGTTCACATATTTTTGTGGAGGACATAATTAATTAGTTAAATTACATGTGCAGAATTAGTGAAATGCAGTGGAATAAATTGCAAGATCAAGCCTCTATATATTTCTAGAAATAAAAAATGAAAAAAAAAAAAATGCATGTCAGTGTGCAGGAATGTTCTGAATATATTTACACTCTTTGAAGTATTTAAACCTCTATGGAGCATTTAAAAATTTTTGGAATAAAGAATTAACCAGATAATTACATTAATGTGGATATAAATGTGGTCAACTAACAGTCGAGCTCCACTATAAAATCATCACTTCTTGGTCAGGAATTAAACATCGCACTCAGGTTGGTTTATGAATCCTTACGTGTGAATTGTGTGAAACATTTGTTGTTAATGTGATTAGACATTTCAAACAGACATTTCAAGAAGTGCAAAATGTTTATGATATAGTTAATACTCTTTGCAGCGAAATGTGCCTGGAGTTCGGGCTATGTGCCCAAGGTTCCCACGACCCCTTTTAGGGACCAGGTGGTGAACCTGCAAGTGTTGCCCCAGGAGGAGGCAGACCCAGCCCTGACGTTGCTGTGTCCGGTGCGCGCTTTACGCATCTATTTGGATCGCACGCAGAGCTTTAGTGTCTCTGAGCAGCTCTTTGTCTGCTTTAGTGGACAGCGGAAAGGAAGTGCTGTCTCCAAGCAGAGGATCGCCCACTGGCTCACTGACACCATAACAATGGCATATCACGCCCAGGACGTGCCGCCCCCGGCAGGGCTACGAGCCCAATCTACCAGGGGTGTAGCGGCCTCCTGGGCCTTGACCAGTGGCACCTCTCTAAAAGACATTTGCAGAGCAGCGGGCTGGGCAACACCCAACACCTTTGCGAGGTTCTACAATCTCCGAGTGGAACCGGTTTCATCCCGTGTAGTGGCATGCACAAGCAGGTAAGTCCGGGAGAGCTGGCCGGGTGAATCACTTGCGCATAGCGCCTTTCACCTCCCCTGAGCTGAAGACGTGCGCTGTTGACTCCCAGTAGTGTTCACAAACTGTGTTCCCTGGATGATTTCCTCTGAGCCCTGTGGTAGACGAATTCGCGGAGAAACTCTCTGCCAGCTCAGTACATGTGCTAACTAAGCCCTGTACTGGGGTTGGTGCTCCGCATGTGGTGGTTCCCCATAGGTAACCCCATGCGATGTATATCTTCCGCTAATTCATTTCCCTGTTGGTAAACTGCATCTTCCTTGGGCAGAGGCCCCTCTGCCCCAGTCACCATGTTTGTAGAAACTCCTCCCCCCTTAGGGTAGGACCTACCATGGGACTTCTCCACATGACATACTTCCGACAAAGTTCAGCAAGACCATGTGACGTATTTCCACTCAAAATACACCTTCTCTCTGGGCGGGTTGTGGTCTCCGCAGTGTCTTCCCCTTGGGAGGGACACCCCCCCGACGTAGACCTGGTGGCCTCAGTCGGTTAATTCCTTTTTTTTGGGGGAGAGGAAAAAAAAGAGGATAAGAGGCCATGACTGGGCTAGCCTGTCTCTATCTTTTGGGCAGTCGACTTGTCCCCAAAGGGCCGTTCGACACTCATAACAGCGTTGGGGGAGGTTACGTGTCGGCCTGGTGCGCTGGCTACGAGGCACACAGTGGTCTGCCCGTCACACACTGCCAGTTCACGTAACACAGTTCAGCCAGTTGCGGCGTTTCGTATAGGGACCCCTAGTGTCACTACATCGACACAACGTTGAGTGAGTGACAGATAGGGAACGTCCTGGTTACTTGCGTAACCTCCGTTCCCTGATGGAGGGAACGAGACATTGTGTCCCTCCTGCCACAATGCTGAACTACCCGCTGAAATGGACGGGACCTTGTCTCGGCTCCTCAGCACAAAACCTGTATGAGTGATTGCATACCAGCTCCTTTTATACCAGTATATCCGGGGAGTGGTATGCAAATACCACTCGCCAATTTTCATTGGCCTTTTATCAAAGACCAGAGGTGTTTTCGGGCTCCCAAGAGTGACCCCTAGTGTCACTACATCGACACAACGTCTCGTTCCCTCCATCAGGGAACAGAGGTTACATAAGTAACCAGGGTGATTTTCACAGAGTGGTAAAAAGAAGAGATAGTCTATATATTTGACTGCTAAATTTGAAGAGAATGCTCCTGGAAACAGATTTAAGGGTTTAAAAAGTAGCATACACAATCAAGTCTTTTCTTTCAAGCTCCCTTTGGGGAAATGGCCAAAAATGGCATTTTTTGACGAGTCATGTAAAAAAGATTTCCATATTAATGTCCATACATTATCAGCAGGCATATGAGAATGCCAAGGACCTGTTGTTTACTAAAAAAACACTGTTATATATGAGTTGTAAATGATTTACAACAGTCATCAGCTGTCTACGATTAAATCATGGATGACTCATTTCTGTCAGAGAGGCAGAGAACATCCTTATTATTCTGACATGAGTGGGATTATCCAGAGTGCTTCAGAAAATATTCTGTTTCCTGACAGATGGATGGAGAATTCATCAATTTTTATATATGTTATTTCAAATTTAAAGTTGCAACTATGGTTCCTAGCTAGTTTAAGATGCAATAAGCCCAGACCTTTTGAAATGTTAGTAAAAAATCTGGCTATGTGGGACTAAGTCAAACATAATAAGAGCTCTGCAAGCATGAGAGTTTACTCTCAAGGGTGAATTCACTAGTCACACAGTATTTCAGTGCAAAAACCAGCATCTTATTCACTAACCATCTGCAATCCAGTACCATTTAAATTAAGTTATCATCATTCTTGTCAGCCCAAACACACCTCCTTTCTATGTAAATTAGGCTTATTATACTGTGCACCTTATTCATAAAATTGCTTGGTGCAACTGACACTGCACTATGGGAAGCAGGTGGTAAATGGAATTAGATTAAAAAGAGATGTTTGTATACAATTTCTCTTGATCATGGCAGGAGTATTTTATCAAATGATGGAGAAGAACATTATAACTGGCCATGTATCTAGAGACACCACATATTTATCCAGACGCACCATATATTTACATGTATTCATATTAAAATAATCATAAAATAATTATATATTAACACAATTAATGTATCAAGAGAAAGGGCCTAATTTACTATTGGAGTATATTTTAACCCAGCATTTGAAGGGCAAAATCGTAAACTCCAAGTAAGCATTTAATCCTTGAGCATACATTTATTTCATCATTACAAATCCATTCAGAGATGAGACAAAAACCACATCTCTGTGAAAAATAAGATCGATAAATAACAGGATTATCTGATCTTGAGCTTATAATCCACCTCAAGAAGAATGTCTGGGGATAAGCCACAGTGATCTGATCTACAATCATCATAGGGGAGTGCAGCTGTTTTTAATGAGCCATTAGTATGATACACTGTCTAAAATCAATTCTGCGTGTTCCTCTTAAAGACACAATCCTCAGTGTTCTTTAAATAGCAACAGCCAAACTCAAATAATCTTTTCTCTATATTCATATTTGATATCTCTTTCTTTAAAAAAAATAAAAAATGTTCATGGGCATCACTTTGCATTAATTAAACTGCAATCATGCTTTTCATTTTGAGACAACAGACAACAATTTCTGTGTGGTACATTCACAGTTAAACAGTGTCCATTTAATCCAAAATTAGATTCACCCACTCACTCAGATTCACCCACTCTTTGTTTTTGTTTTTTTTGACCCGGTGACCGCCCACCCAGACATACCCATAATAATGTATATACAAATGCTCAATTTCCTTGGTAAATATGTATACTCAATTTCCTCAATAACTTTAACAAACATATACGGTACATACTTCATTCTAAACTATTGTTGAGCTAGTTTCTCAATTATCAACCTTAAAATCCTTGGCCATGTATAGTCCAGCTGAAAGATTTGCATGTGCTTTGAACTAAATTGAATATTTAGAACATTTAGAAACATATTCATTTTTTTAAAAGAAATCTTAAGTGTTTTACATCAGTCCACAGACCCTTGGTTGAAAACCCTAGTTTATTCATAATTAATTTATTCATAATTCAATGACCAACCACTGTGCTGCTCAAATATGTAGCAGCCTTATCAAGCAACATACTAACTTTGTACTTACATAAAATGTTACAATTTCTGTTGTAATAAAAGCTGTTTACTAATTGGGTAAAATATACATTTTTACCACCACTAAACCAGTTATTATAATGTGACAAGCTCTGAGGAGTAATGTTATCCTTGCAAGCCAAGATGATAAAAAGTGATAACCTGCAACTGTTACCATAAGAAGCTATTTCTACCTGATCCAAACCTTAAAATTAGTTGTTGGTGTAATCTAATATATTCAGGCTGATTCAGTGATGTTAAGTAACATTTTTGACTTTAATAAACCAATTAATTTAGATGTTAACACCTGAAGCACACTTTAGAAGAAAAAAAAAAATCAGTGTACATATCAACATATTTAAGATAGATTTAAGAAATTGTGAAAATATTTAGAAAAAAATAGTTTTCATTGTAAGTGTGGAGACCAACTCAGCGGTAATGATCCAATAAATATCACTAGTACATTTATGAGTCTCCAATCAGCTATCTGTGTGTCAGTGAAATACTATAATCAGATTATCTCAGACAGCATGTGGGAATATACTTAGAGTGGATTTTGAAACTCACTAAGATAACTAATACAGACACAGCTGCAACTAAAGGTCATGACTACTGAATTTTCATGACTTCACAGTATGATAATAAACTATATATATATATATTTGTGCTTTTGTAATGCTTAAGATGCACACAAATACAATAAAATTCACAGCCAACTCCTGAATCTGACCCATAAAACAAGAAATGCACTGTTACTACCTAAAGCTTTCTTAATACCTTCCATAAAACCAATGAACCACTCTGAGGTCATACCTCAAGCACACTAAAGCTCTGGCTTACTATCCTTTCTTTTGCAATCTAAGAACACATGTCCAGATTATGGTTAATCCTGAAAAGCACATGGATTTCTGCTGCAGGCTCATTCAGCACCTGATCTCTCCAAAGATGTTTACACAGACACACAACTTCAAGAAATGTTCAAATCTGGAAGATGGCAGGAGAGAGAAAGTTCAAAAGGTCACAGACATGCCTCCAAAATAAAGAAAATGTTACAGCAAATGTGTGCAAATGGAGGCTCAGTTTTTATCCTGTATTGTGTAACACAAGGAGATATTAGGAAGAACTTTATCCTTAGTCTCTATTCACTTTCGTTGAAAGTTAAAGATTAATTGTACGGCAATGGTGACAGAGGCTGTCAGACCCTAATATTCTGCCAATTGCCTTACATCTGCTTTTGTGTTCCACAAAAGAAAGAAGGTCAAACAGGTTTGAAACAACATGAGGTGAGGAAATAAATAACGACAGAATTTAATTCTATTAATATGACCAACTCAATTAAGTTTGTTCATTAAAACTTAGATTGTTGTCATATAAGTCTTGACGACCTGGATCGGTCTGAATCATGGGAAAGGTAAAGTAAGAGATGTTAAGAAACACAGACTGCAGAGCTCTATGAACGGCACAGCTCCATCCCTTGTGTTAAATAATTTGGACAAGCGGAACTCCAAGGAAGCAAAGTTTGGTGCTTAGTGTGGCCATGTCATCCTGAAGAGTGCATTAGCATTTAATCACTTAATTTGCATACTTCCAACAAGGCTCGGAGAGATGATGTATTTCTTTACCAGCTGTTTGGTTGGACAAAGAGATGGATGGACGGACAGATTTGCCAAAGTTTGCCAGGTTTGAGGCAACAAATTTTGGAAGATACTCAATGGTTTTATTAGGCACGTAGTATTAAGTTAACTAAATATCCATGAACATAATTGCAATGTCTGCTTTGTTTTGAGTTTTGATGTTGAGATATGTCTGTGAAATAATCAATATGATCACACTGGAAGTCTGCATGTTGCTTCCGCAAAGTTCCAGTACCCTGACATTGGACCCATTTTGCAGAGTTATTGACAAGAGCTATCTGCCATCAGACATTTGTGCATCGGTTAAAGTGCACAAAGTTTTAAGTTTAACTTCTCCTGTTGTGCAACCAGAAGCGTGTTGCATCAGCAGCGTGGGAGACCTGGGTTTTCATCATGCATTGAAACCAGGAAGTAATCACGTTTGCGAGTGTCGAGCATGACTCTGAGGTTCCATTTTCCCTCTAAGACACAAGTACTCAACTTTGCAAAGCCTTTTTGTTTTTACATATTTCTTATATGTATTAATGAGGTGAGTAGACTACGCTAAACATTTTAATTCATCATGGAAACATGTAATTAACAAGAAAAAAATAAAACACATTATATATAGATATATACAGTAGCTTAATTTTTGTAAAAGTTCATTTTTTAAAAACAAAAAGAACTGCATAAAGTCTTACAGATAAAAAAAATATGCCTTTTCTGTTTTAATATTTCTGGATTCCATGTTAAATGTTTTAATTAAATGTTATGATCAAATTGTGTTTAATCAAATACATACTGTACAGCTTTAATCAAATGAAAATATAATCATTTATAAATAATTACTTATGGTAAAAAAATAAAAAAGATGTACAACAGAACTTTACAGTATTAATGAAAACATTAAATGAAAACAGTCTGATTACTTGAGGCTGTCATGGCTGAATCAAATCATGCTGATATTCAGTACTGGTATTCAGCTTTTGTGATACTGCTTACAGATAATAATACTAATAATAACCATTTAATTTTATATTATTGTTATTATGAGTAGTAATGCTACTACTTTGAATATTACACTTTTATACATTAGTAATATTTTTCTGTCATAATGTCTTCAATTTCACGCATCCAGTTGAATAAAGCTCTCATTTCAGGACTTTTATTTTGAAAGACCTTTGAAGTTCTTCCTGTTTTTGAAGGGTTCGTTATATCAAACTTCCCATGATTCCTGACCTGAAATCTCCGAGCAGTGCCGGTGAAAAATTTAATTTGAGTTCACAGCCGTTTATACACTCTACACACTGATCTTTGGCTCTGCAGAATGCAGATGGATACTACTGGACACACTGCATGAGGATCAATTAGTAGTAGTAGTGTGTGTGTGTGTGTGTGTGTGTGTGTGTGCACGCACACCTGTGTGTGAAGGAGATGACAGAGCAGAGCAGAGCCTCTCATTCATTCTGTGGCTCGCAGGGCATGTGACTGTATATTATTTCATTAAATGACATCCTTCTGCAGTTTAATGATTACACCTGGCCATATCAAGACTTTTTTATTATTTAAAAATTGTTTTTTTTATTTTTTTATTTCATCTCAAAACTCTCACATTACATTACATTTTGTTAATGGCAGCATACTTTAACTATGGTACCGAAATTAACAAGATGATATCGTACCGTTTTACATTTTTTGGTATCGTGATATTTCATTAGGTATCGTGATATTTCATTAGTACCGTTAGTAAACTAAGTATGAGTAGACTACATAAGTATGTAAGTTTTTTTTTTTTTAATCAAAGATCCACACTTTTACAAGATATACTGCAGAAAAATGCCTCACACTAAAAATTACAAAAATGTACATTTTGTAAAATTCCAACATTTATTGCCATATGTAGAAAGCAGATATTATCAGTTCTGTTGTTACTGTCAAAGATCATCATGATACACTTGCTACCTAGTTTAAACACCACACACGTGCACATATTGCACTTACAGTGCATCCGGAAAGTATTCACAGCACTTCACTTTTTCCACATTTTGTTATGTTACAGCCTTATTCCAAAATGGATTAAATTCATTATTTTCCTCAAAATTCTACAAACAATACCCATAATGTAATGAAAAGTTTGTTTGAAATCTTTGCAAATTTATTAAAAATAAAAAAACGGGGAAAAAAAAAAAAATCACATGTACATAAGTATTCACAGCCTTTGCCATGACACTCAAAATTGAGCTCAGGTGCATCCTGTTTCCACTGATCATCCTTGAGATGTTTCTACAACTTGATTGGAGTCCACCTGTGGTAAATTCAGTTGTTTGAACATGATTTGGAAAGGCACACACATCTATATAAGGTCCCACAGTTAACAGTGCATGTCAGAGCACAAACCAAGCCATGAAGTCCAAGTAATTGTCTGTAGACCTCCGAGACAGGATTGTATCGAGGCACAGATCTGGGGAAGGGTACAGAAAAATGTGTGCAGCATTGAAGGTCCCAATGAGCACAATGGCCTCCATCATCCATAAATGGAAGAAGTTTGGAACCACCAGGACTCTTCCTAGAGCTGGCCGCCCGGCCAAACTGAGCGATCGGGGGAGAAGGGCGTTAGTCAGGGAAGTGACCAAGAACCCGATGGTCACTCTGACAGAGCTCCAGCATTTCTCTGTGGAGAAAGGAGAACCTTCTAGAAGAACAACCATCTCTGCAGCACTCCACCAATAAGGCCTGTATGGTAGATTGGTCAGATGGAAGCCACTCTTCAGTAAAAGGCACATGACAGCCTGCCTGGTGTTTGCCAAAAGGCACCTGAAGGACAAAATTCTCTGGTCTGATGAAACAAAGATTGAACTCTTTAGCCTGAATGGCAAGTGTCATGTCTGGAGGAAATCAGGCACCGCTCATCACCTGCCCAATACCATCCCTACAGTGAAGCATGGTGGTGGCAGCATCATGCTGTGGGGATGTTTTTCAGCGGCAGGAACTGGGAGACTAGTCAGGATCGAGGGAAAGATGAATGCAGCAATGTACAGAGACATCCTTGATGAAAACCTGCTCCAGAGTGCTCTGGACCTCAGACTGGGGTGAAGGTTCATCTTCCAACAGGACAATGACCCTAAGCACACAGCCAAGATAACAAAGGAGTGGCTACGGGACAACTCTGTGAATGTCCTTGAGTGGCCCAGCCAGAGCCCAGACTTGAACCCGATTGAACATCTCTGGAGAGATCTGAAAATGGCTGTGCACCGACGCTCCCCATCCAACCTGATGGAGCTTGAGAGGTCCTGCAAAGAAGAATGGGAGAAACTGCCCAAAAATATGTGTGCCAAGTTGTAGCATCATACTCAAAAAGACTTGAGGCTGTAATTGGTGCCAACAGTGCTTCAACAAAGTATTGAGCAAAGGCTGTGAATACTTATGTACATGTGATTTATTTATTTTTTTCCGTTTTTTTTAAAAAATACATTTGCAAAGATTTCAAACAAACTTCTTTCACGTTGTCATTATGGGGTATTGTTTGTAGAATTTTGAGGAAAATAATGAATTTAATCCATTTTGGAATAAGGCTGTAACATAACAAAATGTGGAAAAAGTGAAGCGCTGTGAATACTTTCCGGATGCACTGTATGGTAGTCTATAATTAGATTTATTTTCATGTCTTTTTTATTTAATTCATTCATTACATCTATTGACAATGTTTATACAAATAAAACAATGTTTTTTGGTGGAAATCATAGTTTGGATGCAGTTAACCATGCTGTTACTGTAGTTACTGTAAAAACTACGATTTTACTACAAAATAGCATGGTGATATATGGTTACTGTAGTAAAACCATGATTAATTTTTTTGTATAGGATGGTTAGGGTTAGGTTTAGGGGCAGGGGTTGGTGTCTGTGGGACTCTAAATAAACACAATAAAAACACTGCAGTGATGCCCCTATACTTTATGTTAGTTTTTAAACAGGGGTGTAATAGTACCTGTCACTATTTGCACTTAGTGCAAAGAAGATGCTTTTTGTTGCTTTTTACACTTAGTGTAAATAGCATCTGTCTAATTTTATATGATGACAACATCACGTGGGCCTCAAAAAGATGGTTCGAGGTCTGAATGCAGCTCTAAGATTAATTTTTTACCCCACTGACGGTTAGGTTTGGGGTTTGGGTTTGGGGGGTAGAGTTAATAAAATATACATTCCTCTTCATTGTATTACATTATTTACAACTAAATGCAAAACTGGAGCTCTCATGTGCCCTTACATTCAAAAACACTTCTCACTTCGGCCACTGGGAGCAATGCTTCGAATTTTGGTAAGCACAGAAGTTTAGCTCAAGAAAATACAACTTTTGTCGCCAAATTCACTGTGAGATCAGTCTAAACGTTTACACCTTTTAGTTTTTTTTCTATATAAATGTCCATGGACATCATCACAGCATTATTTGAATTAATTGTTTTCTACACTGATCTATTATTCTGGTAAAATCTGTTTCAAACAAACCTGCCCCTAAACAAATTGTAAAAAAAAAAAAAAAAAAAAAAAAAATTGTTATTGGTCATTTTAAATGGTATCTTCCTGTCTAAGTGGGTGGTTCTTGGACAAAATAAGATGCAATGAGAACCAGACCTTATTTAAAGTAAAAACTCTCAAGCTGTGTGAGACTAATAGAAACTTTCCCGATTTGTACAGAAAATGTGAAGCAAATTCAATTAAAAGGAGAACTCTAGAAATAAGTTTAATCATACTTGCCTTATCCTTTTTGTGTGGTGAACAGCTGCCAATTACTACTACGGAAGCAGATTATCACCTGCGACTGGCTTCGGTGGTTTCAATAAATGAATAAGTACTTTGAGCATCATATTAGCATAATGTAATGACTTGCACATAAAGCAGTGATGATGGTATGTATATTATGCAATACAGTTGACAGGTGAGAGAGGGTCTGGTGTGGTATTTATAGCATAGCACAACACTGTTGTCAGTTTCATGCTATGATAAGCTGTTTGAATGTACCCTCAATATGACCTCAGATTCAAAGGTAAAGTGGGGGCCTGTATTATATATATATATATATATATATATATATATATATATATATATATATATATATATATATATATATATATATATATACACACAGCTCTGGAAAAAAATGAAGAGACCACTGAAAAATTATCAGTTTCTCTGGATTTACTATCCATTTTTTTAATTGTTGTGCCAGGAGTGGCATGAAGTCACCCAACAGCAATGTGAAAGAGTGGTAGAGAACATGTCAAGATGCATGAAAGCTGTGATTGAAAATCAGGGTTATTCCACCAAATATTGATTTCTGAACTCTTCCTATATTAAAACATTAGTACTGTGTTGTTTAAAAATGAATATGAGCTTGTTTTCTTTGCATTATTCGAGGTTTGCATTTTCTGCAAATAAACACACTAAATTACAATATTTTTATTTCATTTGGGAGAATTTTTTTTTAGTACTTTATAGAATAAAACAAAAATGTTCATTTTGCTCAAACACATACCTATAAATAGTAAATCCAGAGAAACTGATAATTTTACAGTGGTCTCTTATTTTTTTCTAAAAATATAGAAAACTGTAAACAGTTTGTTGTGCAATTAAGTAATGTATAGCTTGTCTTAACTCACACAGGGTTAGAGCACAGGGCTTGACCTAAAACACACAGATACAAAAGGCAAGGGTTAATTGTCTCGCACTAGGATGTTGTGGTCAGAGGAAGCACCCCAATCAGAACTGGAGTCATGTTAATAAATGTTATAAACGCAAGTTCTGGAGGAGCATGTCCATTTAATCTTGCCAATATGAATGCTCTGGATATACAGTATAAAAAGCTTCTGGCATGTCTCCAATTTCATCTTTATTTCTATAATCAATTATTTCAAAGCAGAGTTGGACATATTGAATACTAAACTTAGCAAGTGTTGATAAATACACTTCTATCAAAATATATCTGATAAAATAGCTGCATTTCATGCACATTTTCTGATCTTTTCCTAAAATGAACACATCCAGGCAATGGACAATGAGGAGACATGTGAGAGTTTTATATTAATATTGTAACATGCAAAGCTATTTTTTTTATTTATTTATTTATTTATTTTTTTTGTGTTCAAGCAACGTACATATGTCATTCTGAGCAAAAATACACTAAATTGACATCTTTTAGTAATGTTCATGTCTCACAATGAATATGGCAGTTCCTTTTTTCTATGTCTCACAGGGTTTCATTTCTTTTTTTTTTTTTTTTTTTTGAACAACCTGAAATGAATAAAATCATTGGATTTTTGTTAAGGTCTTATTTTTTAAGTGGTCAAAACATCATGACAACTCAACAAATCATGAAAAATTCATATTTGAAGGCAAAATCTTAAAATATTGTACTACTTGACTCATATGAAAAAAAATTTTGTTGGTTCATTGGTTAATTTATTTTTCTCTATGGGAGTAAAATTTTAGCATGTTTTTGTATGAGCCAACTCAATTATTTAGATTGCGCCACTTGTACAATTATTTAAACGTGTCATTATACCAGGTTGGGTAAAATATTGCCTCCACTTGTTTTCCTGAATGGAGCATCTTTTAAACATGCCAATCAAGAGAGCTGACACGATTTCATATGCATGACTGATCATATAATTATTTTCACCCTCACCCAAACAGCAACCAAATAAACAATCACTTCTAATAGTTTTGTTAAGAATACTTCTGCTTATTCTCTCTCCTCTCCACCAATAATTGGTGTGTGGTGAGCGTACTGGCACACTATGGCTGCCGTCGCATCATCCAGGTGGATGCTGCACACTGGTGGTGGTTGAGGAGATTCCCCCTATACTATGTAAAGCGCTTTGAGTGCCTTGAAAAGCACTATATAAATGTAAGGAATTATAATTAATAATTATTATTATTGACACTTGAGAGACTGTTAATTGTGTGGTGTGCTGCAGGCCAGATCAAAGATAAACAGCTTTCCGGTGAATTGATCTCACAAATTCAATTATTTTTCACTTAGCTCTTTTATACAATCTAACATACAGTACACTACTACAATACTACAAGGGAAGACCCTCTGGAGCATTTTGTAAGCAGAGGTAACAACACTTTTCATACAAGTTTCTCAAACACTCCCCTCTTCTGCCATTGGTTCTATAAACAGATTGTTCTGCCCCAAAATCTCACCATTGGTTAAGCCAGTGTTGTGTTGTTGGGCTAATGGGGGATGGTCAAACAAACTGAGTATTAATTTGTACACTTTTCTGAGAAATTAGCCTACAAGTGGCATACTTAGTTGACCCTGCATGTTAAAGGATTAGTTCACCCAAAAATGAAAATTCTCTCATTATTAATTTGCCCTGATGCCATCCCAGATGTGTATGACTGTTTTTCATTAGCAGAACACAAATTAAGATTTTTAGAAGAAGATAGAGCTCTGTAACGTCCTTAAAATGGAAGTACATGGGTGCCAGCACTTTGATGGTCCAAAAGTCACATTTAGGCAGCATAAAAGTAATCCATGCGACTCCAGTCGATCAATGAATGTCTTCTGAAGCGAATCGATAGGTTTGTGTAAGACAAAAGTAGATAATTAAAAAGTTTTTAACTTCAAATCGGCGCTTCCATCCATGGCTCTGATGCTGTTTGAAATGGCCGAACGCTCGTGCGATGTTCGTTATTCTGTTGTAAATAAGCGCCGCTTCCGAATTCTCACAAGAACTCACCTACACGCTTCACGACTCGCATCACGCTTCGCCTCTGCTGCTAGCAGGAAGTGCTTTTAAAAGTTAATAACGTTTTAATTATTTATTTATTTTGTACACAAACTTATCGTTTTGCTTCAGAAGACATTCATTGACCGACTGGAGATGTGTGGATCCTTTTATGTACTTTTATGTTGCCTAAATATGACTTTTGGAACGTCAAAGTGCTGGCACCCATGTACTTCCATTATAAGGACCTGACAGAGCTCTATCTTCTTCTAAAAATCTTCTGCTGAGGAAAGACAGTCATACGCATCTGGAGTGGCATCAGGGTAAGTGAATAATGAGAGAATTTTCATTTTTGGGTGAACTATTCATTTAAACTGGAATAAAAGAAAGTATTTTAACATAAATTATCAGCACAGATCTTTAAACCATTATGTAACCACTATCAAGTTATTCCCAGGCCTTCTAAAACCCATTTTGAATTAAGAAAATTAAGAGTATCTAGCAATATACTTTTAATGATTATTTGAATATGACTGACAAATAAAAACTTTGAAAAATCACTCCTAAGAGCAGAATTGCTTACAGGTTTAACACATCCAAACGACTAATCATAGTTAATTCATAAATCCAAAGCTTAAGGGTTTATTCTATGGTGTAAATCTGTTAAAACAGGCAGGAGATTTGAGATCACATTAGATGGTATTCATTACATTCTGACAACTGCTAAATTCAATTTTAAAACTAATCTGAGGACTGGAATCAGATAAGGCTTCTTAAAATGATTAAGAATTATACTGTAAATTGACTTGTTCCTCAGCCAAATGAACATTTTAATCTCTGGCATAATCATAATAATTCCTTTTCAAAATAATGGCTGTTTCAAAAAGGTTTCCAGAACAAACCCATCTTCCAGTGGTTGGTAAACAGTTATATCCGCTCCAGACTCACGCCACTGAATAAGTCAATGTTGCTGTTTCAGACTGGGGTGCGTTTCCCATACAACTATGTAACTCGCTGCTTAACCACTACAGTACGATGCATCATTGGAGAAATGTACTAGCTAGTCACAAATGTTTCCCGAAACCTTAGTAAATATCAGAAGATCAGAATCAGAATCAGAATCAGCTTTATTGCCAAGTATGCTTACACATACAAGGAATTTGCCTTGGTGACAGGAGCTTCCAGTGTACAACAATACAAAACAACAGCAAGACATAGATAATAATAAAAAATAAAAAATAATTATACACATCCGTACATACACACACAGACACACACATACATACATACATACATACACATACGTAGTGCAAATCTAATACAAATCTTTTATCTGTTATGTACAGTGCAAAATACAAATCTGCTATGTACAGATATGTCGCACATCCAACTTGTGAACCATGTTGGTTCAAAAATGTAGGGCTGTCGTTAAGCAGGGGTGGAGTAATATCTTTTGCGGAGATCAAATTATAATAGCTCACTTACACATGCCCCAGAAAGCTGTTTAATGCGCGAAAGCTGCTGAAGACATGAAAGCTGCGTGCACTATGTAAATGCGATGATTGCACTGAAATGGTTTCCCTTTACATCAGACTTCGGGATTCCCCCGACGAACTTGAACACATACACACATAAGCACTTTTCAGAAACATATAAGAACTTCACTTGTGCATTAACATGGTCACATAAGCCGTGTTCCCCGACATAAGCCATGTGTGTTAAAGTGCTTTCTCTTAACAGCCTTTAATCCCTTTACATGACGTTTCAGAACACCACTTTCTGCAAAACCCCGAAATATGCAGCTTTCCTAAGTGCATGTAACATGGTCAAAGTATTGATTGAATAAACAATATACAGTTTATGGAATAAAAAATATAAGCCTCAGCGAATTGAAAAGATGTCAACACAGCAAACTAACAAGGAACTATGCTTCTTACCACAGGTGGAGAGCTGTAGTTCCATCCACACAACTTTGCAATGCTGTTTGCGAATGTTCATTTGAACTATGGTGTAACGAATGAGGCTGGTATCCCTTCAGCCGACTGCCAGAGGGAGCCCTCTCCCGAATACTGACACTGAACCATTTCTTCTATGGTGATTGCCTGTATCATATAAATAGCCATGCCTTGCCATTGTGACCTTGTGAATTATTGCCAGTTTCACTGTCTTACCAAGTGTTATTCTCATTGTCTGTTTCATTGCCTACTTGTTATGACCATTGTGCCTGCTTTACTGGATTACCGATTTTGGATTACTGTTTTGCTCTGTTTGCCTGGTTGGACTGATTACCTGTGTAACGACTACTTTGCCTGCTTCAACGATTACATCTCTGCCTTGTGTCTTGGATTTTTTTGTTGATTGTAATAAACTTCTTGCATATGGATTCTGCCTTCACCTCCATGTCGAGTCCCTTACATATGGTCTCGGGAAACACTAAATAGTTTAACTATGTTGGTAACTATGGAACTTGCAACTATAGTTGGCTAATGGTGCGTTTTTTGGGAAATGCACCCCTGGTCAGGATTCTCAAACAAAAAGAACAATGTTTTAATAGCACAGTGTTTACACTTTTCAAGGGCAGTCAACCTACAGTTGGCTTACTCATAATTGTTTCTGCATATTAAACTGGGATGAGGAAAGTATTTTAACATCTGAAAAAAAATATTTTAATTTTTTTTAAACAACACATGATTTCTTAGACAAAGAAAAAAAACATAAATAACATTGTTACTTATATTGTAACATTGTACATGTGTGAGTTGCAGATACAGAGAGAGAGAGAGAGAGAGAGAGAGAGAGAGAGAGAGAGAGAGAAATGGAAAGGGTCAACAGATTATTTACAGTTAAATCAAATCAACATGATACAGTGTCCGTTCAGGTAGGATTGCATCAACCCATTAATCTTTTGGATTGTACTGCTGTCCTCCCATCCAGCAGCCATTTAAACCTATGGCTCTTCCCTTCTCATTACACTATAAAATGCATAAGTTCCTATTTGCCGAGAGCCCCATGGGGAAATGCTAAGCTGTAATTAAATATAACCCTGCTTTTCAGCCAATGACTTCAAGATCAGATCCAATCAACTCACCCTGAGCAGCAATGAGACACAACACTATCACAGTTCTGGAACACAACACAGACAAAACAGTAATTCTAAAACTACACCTAAAGGCAACAGACCAAATAAGAGGCTCTGAGGACATACAGTATTCCTTTTTAAAAAGGGGGAGAGGTCATTTTATCTGTGTCTGATTCAGAGTATTTAAAGCTGGATGAACAGAACATGTACATGCAGACAGTTGGCAATTTATTTTTGTCTACAAAATTAATTTAAAGGATTTAAGCATGTATTTTTGGATAAAAGACTACTGGTCTATGCTGTGTGGTTTAGTTATGTAGCACAATTATCTTTGTCACAATTTTCTGAGTAAATTTCTATCTGTCACTAATAAAATTAGCTTGTCAGACACACAAATCATAGGTGGTTTTAATTTTATGCTTTTCTTTCATCTTCCATGAGGTCCACTGATAATGTTATTAAAGTTTTTGTTTGCACCAAAACAGTCAACACCAATTTAGTAATCTGTGATAATTTTCCACCTTTCCACTCATAATTTTCTGTCACTCACTTGACGTTGTGTCGATGTAGTGACACTAGGGGTCCTTATAGAAAAATGCCACAACAGCTGGACCGTGTTACGTGAAAGCAAGCTGCTCCATGCATAATAGCAGGTGCATCAGTCTGCACGTAACCTCCCCCAACACCCCACAAGATGTCATATAGACCCCCACATCCCAGAAGGGGGGAAGCGACGTAACTAGCATGGGAGCAGGCCACGCCAACCGCAGCCTTTTCTCTCTATGTTTCTCTCCACAGAGTATTAGATTCTGCTGGGGCCATCTAACGCTATTATATGCATTGGGAAAGGTGTTCTTTCCCTTTCCTATTCTTTCAGGGGGAAAAGACCCTTCGGAGACCACATCCTGCCCGACGGGGAGGTAACATGTGTTGATTTTCATATCTGTTAAATAGCAATTTAACTGCATAGTTTGGTCCAAGATGATTTAGCAGAGATGGGCCACTTCTATTAAATAAATGGGAGAAATTGGAACCTCCAACAGCCAACGGATGTAGAAAAGGAACTCCTGCCTTAGAGGTAAAAGAGCCAGTCACCTTTTAGATACAGACTTCGCTTGTCAATCAACTCAAGAATGCACATTAGCTATACAAGCTGGGAAATATTTTTTTGTTTCTGTTTTTCATAATCTGAGGTAAAGAAGCACATTTTATGAAACCAGTGTTTTCAGATTTTACTGCTGATTTTAAATATGTTCTTTGATCGTAATCTTTACCAATCATTTTGGAAAATTTCATTCTTTCTCCATTCAAGGAGCTGCACTTGTTTGGTGCTTGTTTACACAGAAAAATAGCTGCTCAAATGCGTTCCAAAAATGGCCACCGAGTGGACTGACTTGCTAAAAACCACTGTGGTTTGGACCCTGTTGTTAATTTTTAAAATTCGAAGATATTCGATAAAATATTTTTGTAAAGTACCAAATAAGGTATCTTCTATAATTTACAGCATTAGCTGAGAGAATTTCTTTCATATGTAAGCAAAATGTACATTACAATCCAAATGAACCACAATCTTATCAAAATCTAAATTGAATCGAGAGCTTGTGAATCGTAATCCAATCACATCTGAAAAACTGTGTCGATACCAAGCCCTATTTACAGCTTCAACATATTTTATTTTTATTTTTACATGTCTTTAACTTAAAGTTAACATATGTGCACAGACACCCATAGCCACACATTGACAGTCAAACTTAAGCTCTACCCTTAAAATGACTTATTCGTTTTAAAAAGAAGTACCAGTGCTTAATCAAATCAAAATACATCACTAAATCACAAAATATTCAGTGGTATGCATCTATGTTCAACAGTGAAGTATTATTTAATGTAATCAAGCTATTCTGAAAACTGGCCCACTTCCATCCAGGTCAAGATAAGGTAATGAGGCATCTTGTACTTACAAAAAAAAAAAAAAAAAAAAGGTCTTGGGTGCGGTCATTTGATGTTGATTAGGAGAGCTGGCAGAAATGGCAGAAAGATCACACAAGCTACTGAGACTCTGGCACAGTCCTGTATTAGAGCCTTCCAACCCTGACACCCAAATGGGGCACAAATCTGTTCCCTCACAGTTGCTAAGCTAACATCTCTTAGAGCAGAATAAAAACATGCTTTTTCTCTGCACCAGAGAAAACAGCCAACCTGACCAACAGCAAAGCATCTAGTTCCATTCTGTGGGCACAGTCTCAGATGTGCATTCATGTAATGCAGATACCGCCAAAACTAACTGCTTGTATTTTGCCAAACATATCAAGAGTATGTTAAAACATTGCCCATAATGAGTAATATCATTTATATTTTATCATATACATCAGTGGTCCTCAACCTTTTTGTTTTTGGATGAATGCCCCCCTACTTCATTCCCTTACCCCACCCCCCCACCCCCAAACTTTGTTGTACCAAAAAAAAAAAACATAAAACACAAAACTCAATATTTGTGTTATTAATTTGCTCAGTGCAACTTCAATAAATTGCATAATTTTTAAGTTTTGTTAATAAATTAATCAGGCTTATGCATCATGAATGTGAGACCAAACCTTGCGTTTCTTGAATTCAAGCAGATGGAGGGCTATATCTGGGGCCTATAAAATGAAAATTCAAAGACAGGAACAAATAATAAAAGTGATATTGTTAATATATTTTAAAATTGCCTTTTTGAAAAAAAAATATTTATTCATTAATTATTTATTTTTATAGTTTTAACAGTGGTATTTGTAACAAGACATTAGTAAGCAAGCACATGGAAGCATGGATCTTTTTCACTACCATATGGTCAGGGTTGGGAGGGTTACTTTTGAAATGTATTCCACTACAGATTACAGAATACAAGCTGTAAAATGTAATTTGTAACGTTTTCCGTTAGATTACTCAAGGTCAGTAATGTATTCTAAATACTTTAGATTACTTCTTCAGCACTGGTAGATTTTTTCACTTGTTTTGACTATAAAAACTCTGTCAGTACAGTAGACAAAATACACATGTTAAAAATACATTCTCTGAAAAACCTAAATATCTTATGCAGTGTTGTTTCTAAAACAAGAAATATCAAATTGATCTTGTTTTAAGGATTTTTAGATATTTTTACAGGAAAACAATAAAAAATTATCAAGAATAAGATTTTTGCCCTAATATCAAAGGTCTTACTAGAAAAAAGAAATTATGATCCAACGTGAATTTTCTTGTTAAAAAAATACAATCGTGCCTGGTAACGTGCATGTAAAATGGCTAGAAATAGCATTTTAGCTTAGCATAAAGCTGACAATTTACACAAGGTTTATTTCTATTTCTTCTGCTCCAAACTTACTTCAAACTTACTTCTCTGTCTGCTCGTATGAATGTAACACATCATAAGAAAGTTGACCCGGTGTTCAAATGCACTTTGGATCACATCATTTATATGGATAAATGTTTTCCATCTGAAAGGACTAAATATTAAATGGAACAAATGACAATAAAATGCAAAGTAATCTCTTCAGTAATCAAAATACTTTTTGAATGTAACTGTATTCTAATTACCAATTATTTAAATTGTAACTGTAGTGGAATACAGTTACTTATATTTTGTTATGTTAATACGTATTCCTGTTACATATATTTCGTTACTCCCCAGCCCTGACCATGGTTAGATGTAACATGATTTCTATAAAAACAAACTATGGCATTTTTGCAATTATAAACAGTAGACCTACTCTAAACACGTAAAAACAATAAATACAAAAAGTTGCAAAAATTAATTATATTCCCTCACTCCCCTAATGTAGCCTGTGACAAATTTAATAGAGCTGAAGTAGTGACATGACAATATTTATTATCCATCTATTTCTGCCTAAAGTAAAGTTAGTGTTACAATAGTAAATTCAAGGGTGGTGATGTAGAATTCTGTGCCGAATTCAAATGGTTTCCACTTCTTGCGACTTGCTTGTCACTGATTCTTGCAAAGCTGTGAGTTTAAGAGCTCGAGCTTTAAGAGCTTTGTGCTCACGCTGCTCTGTCCATTGAGCCGTATCCATCTACAGAACCATACAGATGCATTAGCCGAGGTTGTGCCTCCACCTGTGTACTTGTCACTGCTAAACCAGATACTTCAGATGCATCGATAGACTTCAAAATCAGATGAACCACGTTATGCGTACCAACCTGTATAATTGAGAACCAACTGATATACTCCAAGTGTTACACCGGCCGCACCTGCTATCTCTCCTGAATGCTGCCAGAGGTCACCATCTCCAGAGTACTAACTCTTCCTTCACAAACTACATTTTCCATAACCCTCCGCTCAGACTGATTATTCACCCACCTGTTTCACATTATCTCTGTCTATTTAAGTTCCCTGTTTACACGCATTCAATGCAAAGTCTTGTTCTGCCTAGTCTGCAATTCTGAGTGTTATTTACCATTACTGTTTTCCCTGTGTTTTGACTCCTGCCTGTTTATCGTATTACCCAGCCTGCTTGTGTGTTTTGGGACCTATTGCCTGTTTACTGGATTATGCCTCTGTCTCTCAGATTTACTTGGTTTGCCTTTCTTGGACTTTCTTCCTGTGTACCGAACTCTTGCCTGCTTTTTGTTTACCCTTTGATTTGCTACTTTGTTGTACTGTTTATACTTTTATTATATAATTATGGATCTTAACATTACTGCCCCGGTGTCTTCGCTACAGAAGACTTCACCCAACCTAGATCCAGCATCCTTCCAACAGTTACACAAGCTTGTTACAGCGCAAACATCAATGCTTACCAGTCACCATCAGCAGCTGTGCAAGCTCACCTCTATCATGGAAGAACTCTTTAAATCCATGCAGCCATAACCACAAGTATCTCCATTTGGAGTTTCCACTAGCAACTCTGCCAGAAGCACATCACACTCTACAGCTGTTGTTAATCCTCGACTCTCGCTTCCTGAGAAGTTTGACGGATCACCCAGTAAGTGTCGAGGATTTCTCTTGCAATGTGAGCGTTTTCTCTCTCAACTACCTCAAATGTATTCCAAATGTAACCACTCCTTTTAAGTGCATCCTAGGTTTACAACCCCCACCCTTTCCCTGGTCCGGGGAGCTGTCCGATGTACCTGCAGTCGACAACTGGATGCGGCGCAGTGAGGATATCTGGGATCAAGCTCACGTCCACTTACAACATGCTATTCACCGACAGAGGGAGCAGGCCAATCTCCATCGGCGGACTGGCCACAACTATGCTCCAGGGCAGTGGGTTTCTTCGTCATTGGCTTCCGTGCAAGAAATTAAGTCCTAGGTATGTTGGTCCTTTCAAAATCCTTCGTCAAATCAATCCTGTGTCCTTCAAGCTTCAGCTCCCTGCTAATTACCGTGTTTCCCCCACCTTTCATTTTTCCTTACTCAAACCCGCAGCGTCTCCGAGAGAGGAAGGCTCTTAAGACCCCTAGAGACCCCTTCCATTCCTCTTTGATGGAGAGGAGGCCTTTTGGGTACACAAGCTCTTGGACTCTCGACGCTGGGGTCGGACTCTCCAATACTTGGTTGACTGGGAGGGCTACGGTCCTGAGGAACATTGCAGGATGAACTCAGAGGACAATGTCAGGAGCCGCTCGCGGGGGGGGGGAGCTCTGTTACACCAGCAGCGCCTGCTATCTCTCCAGAGGTCGCCATCTCCAGAGTACTAACCCTTCCTTCACGGACTACATTTCCCATAACCCTCTGTTCAGACTAATTACTCACCCACCTGTTTCACATTATCTCTGTCTATTTAAGTTCCCTGTTTACACGCATTGAGTGCGAAGTCTTGTTCTGCCTAGTCTGCAGTTCTGAGCGTTATTTACCATTACTGTTTTCCCTGTGTTTTGACTCCTGCCTGTACGTCATATTTCCCAGCCTGCTTGTGTGTTTTTGGACCTATTGCCTCTTTACTGGATTATCCCTCTGTCTCTCGGATTGATTTTGTTTGCCTACTTTTTGTTTACCCTTTGATTTGCTACTTTGTTACCCCCTGGCATCCTTTGAATGCCCCCTGGGTGGTGGTACCGCCCCGTTGAGAACCCCTACTATACATAATATTGCCAATTTTTTTATGCATTGGATTTGCATTACTTCAGACTCCAACTAGACTGGAGGATTATAAAATGACATTAACCACCACAAGGGATGCATATTAATGATGCTTTTTCTTTCTTTTTTACTTTCTCAATATACTGCTCTGCAACAGTGACTTTTTTTTCTTCTTCCAAAGATGGCTAGCAGCAGTATGCCAGAGTGCCTCTCAGCCTTGTGCCCATGGCATTCCAGATGTTAGAAACTTAAAGCTTTCAAGACTCTCTCAACCCGGGACCAAAGACACAGCATGAAAGAGAGAAAGTGTAAGAAATATTCACGTTTTATAGTTACATTCCGTCTTACTGTTCATATGAAGTTTGACCTTTTACACAGAATTTAAAATACATAGAATTATCCTACGTCCTTCAGAGAAATTGTCTTTTACTTAAAGGTCATATTTGCTTGTTTGCTATGTGGAGCATTTATTTGAACTAAGATGGGAGCGAGCTAGCTTCCTGGATTTTCTAAACAAACAGTCTGATTGAAAATGAAAACAGCCATAAGGAGGCGATAAGTAATGCGGTTCTCGACAAGAAAAATAAGGAGAGATTTTAACAAAATTGATACAGACAACATTGGTAACCTGTTTTTACTATATTGAGCAAATGGGTACATATGAAATTTCAACATTCAGTGATGATGAAACTTTGATTTCTTGAATATGAAAATGCCTAAATAAGGAACATTATACTAAGGGAAGGTCAGTTTGACTTTATATTTACAAATAGAGGAGACTGGGGCCAATTGTGCCAGGGGGCGTGTTTGTGAGGGATACAGTATGAAATAAAAGTTGAAAGATTCAATCTTTTAAATGTGAAATAAACATTGTTTAATTAATTTGTCAAATTAATTAAATTTAAATTGTTTAGTTGAAGACTGTATGTTTGCATTTTAATAAAATCAGCCTTCCGTTTTTATTAATTTTCACTTTAAGTTGCCCCATCAATATTAAATAATAAGAATTGCATTTTTTCAATCTTAATACACTTTGCGATCAGAAAAAGCTAATTTTCCTATGGGTGTCTTTAGCCCAATTGTACCCTACCATACAGTATATATGTGAAAAGTATTTAGCAAGTATTTAAAGCAACTACATTACTAATATTGTGAGATACAGAGGGTTACAGTTTTCCTCGATTGCTAACACACTATAACTAATTATAGAGGCCCAATTCCCATAACCATTACAAAACAAAGACACATCTCAAAACTATTACTACAATTCACTTGTTTTTACACATGTTCCAGTTATTTTATATATATATATATATATATATATATATTACTCAAAACTGTAGACAGAATATATACAGTGTATATATATATTTATACTGTGTATATATTCTGTAAAACTACACAAAAATGCCCTCATTTTGCACAGGTTAAACCATATTCTCATTCAGAAAGCATCAAAACCTGAACTTAGTTAACACACATTTCTGCATGTGTGAACACCAAGTCGCAAAATTGTTCACATGCCAGTTTGGATAAATAAAAATGGCCACAGATGATTATGTGCTTTGGAAAATGGATTCTAAAAGTGTTTGAAGGTATGGAAGGAAGAGAGACAGCAGACAGTGGGGAAGAGGAATATGAAGGAGCAGAAGATAAGTTGTAACTGCAGTAACTGAAACTTACTGTAGACAAGTAGGAAACCTCCAGGGCTTCTATGCTACATTACTGCAGTTTAGAGGCCATGTACTGTACTGTGTAGTGCAAGTACTGCATCACATGTTCATGACACTTGCTCTGATCATTTGTGAAAATGGATGAATTTGTGTAGTTTAAAAAAAAAAAAAAGTTTACTTTTTTAAAACAGGAATAGTGTTTATAATTTTGAGAAATTAGTCTTTAGTTATTTTTCTTATTTGAAAAATTAAATTTTGGTTTATGGTATTTGGCTCATGGAATGGATTACTGAGAAAAACTGTAATACATGAATTAACCATGAATATCAACCATCACACACCCAAAACTATTGAAAGCACATATCTATTCAAAAGCAAGTTATCAATATGGCAATAAGCACAAGTGTATTAACCACAATAAGAGTCTCTGACTCAGTGGTCGCACACACAATTACAAAGCAATTGGCAATGGTCTTACTCAACAGACAAGGAACACTTCAACAGTTGGCGCACAGGGTAAACTTTGCAGTTCTTGGCAGGAACATCGAAAGACAGACGGGAGAGCACTGACCTGCCACACTAGGGGCTTTGCATGGTCGTTCGTAGAAGAAAGGCAGGCACTGAGGACAACAGTATGAGAGGACGCGGTGAGCACGCTGGCTATGATGGCATCCCTCATAGAGAAGGGAAGCATGGTGTACACCACAAAGATGATGAACAAGAAGAAAGAAACCTGGAAACACAGGGGGAAAAGAGTACAAGGTTAACAAGGAAAAACTCTTGAAATTGATAAAAAAAATAAATAAATAAATAAAAAAACCGTGTAAATGATACAATGATCATGCAATTATGCAATTGCTGAACTCTGAATTTATTAGGATCATTTGGGACTGGTTTTA
Organism: Myxocyprinus asiaticus; assembly: GCF_019703515.2. Lineage (NCBI taxonomy): Eukaryota > Metazoa > Chordata > Actinopteri > Cypriniformes > Catostomidae > Myxocyprinus > Myxocyprinus asiaticus. The sequence goes on from NC_059359.1 coordinate 36,803,820, forward strand.
TGACAGGTTCTTTTGGTTATGTCAAGTTATAGAGCATATTAGGGCTAGCTGCCTCACAATTTACTCCAGTGAATATTTCTCAGGGTAGGTTTATTTATGATATTGTGAGCTTGTCGATCGTGTGTATGTTGTACAGTGAGTTGAGTTCGACAGAGCAATTAAATCTCCTGTTTTCTGACTTGTAAATTATATGTTGTCAACAGTAATGGCAGGAATCATAGTGTTGGTTTAACCTTGTGTATACAAGGTTATTTTGTTTATACAATACCTCCACTGACACCTGCATACTCAAAACTATGATTTATCAGGTAACAAATCAAATCTTTTTATTTACATATGGCAAGGCTATAGCTCTGAAACATTTACACTTCCAAGTAGGGTGTGGATCATTGTCCTCAGAGAAACACAATTTTCAAGGCTAAAGTATTCAGCCTAAGCTACATAAAAATGGTATGCAAAGCCTTATTCTAATTTGTGCTTACGTTTCATATTGGTTTGCCAGTGATTGTTGTGGAATACAGGATCTTTTCCAATATCTTGCTGAAGCATTGGATTTTGCAGTGCACTGTGTCGTTCAAAAGCTACTTTAGAGAGGCTCTTTTTCTCCATTTGTACCTTTTGTAATACAGTATGAGCCAAAGATCTCTTTGTGGCTTTTAGAGCAGCTCTTAACTAGTTCTGCTTCAGAACCCAACTGTATTGGCAATCCATTAATATTGCCATGAACTGCATAGGCCAAACTATATGCAGCATTATTAAAATAGGCTGAATATAAAGGTGATAAAATTATGTTTACTGTAACTTAAAATGCAGACAACTTAAGCCAACTATGCGCTGATCAATTTAATCAAAACAAAGTTGAACTGAAAGCTTGAGAGGATTATATTATCCTGGTAATTGAGAGAAATATATTAATTTATTAAGCAATTTTATGTTTTTTTTTTTTTTTTTTTTTTTTTAATAATTATTATTATTTAAAAAAATGATTAGTATATGTTGAAATTAACATTAACCAGATTAATAAATGTTGTAAATGTATTGTTCATTGTTAGTTCATGTTAACTAATGTTGTTAACTAATGTTAACATATGGAACATTATTGTGAAGTCTTACCGGAATTTATAACCTATTTATCATGGTTTTTACAGTGATTTCCTGAATAACTAAATATCTGTTGTGGATCGACCAGTAATGCTGGCGACTGTTCATGTAATAATTTTAATAAAAAAAAATTTTTTTTTTGTATCGAACCTAGAAAACATAGGAAAAGACTACACAAATTTCCAGGAGCACATCACAGCCATAAACACTGATATAAAGATAAAGCAACCTCATTTCAAGAAAAGCCAAGAACAAATAGAGGATGAGACAGAGACCTTTCCATTTCTGTACGGTTACCACAACTTGTGAGTATTTGGTGTTTGTAATTTTATGAAAATGTCTAAAAAATTATAATTTATACAATATATACATTTTCAATAATAATGTAAAATAAATTAATAAAAGTTTATGTATCGAGGAATTATTATGGATGAATCTGCTTTTTCCATTTTCTCACAAAATGCATCTTTTTGCCTTGTCTTCAGTAACCCATTCATTGAAGTGAATGCCATATTTGTCCATTTTTTTATTTTTATTATTATTATTTAAAAAACGAAAATAATAATAATAATAATATACAATGCATCTGGAAATTATTCACAGCGCTTCACTTTTTCCACATTTTGTTATGTTACAGCCTTATTCCAAATGGACTAAATTCATTATTTTCCTAAAAATTCTACAAACAATACCCCATAATGACAACGTGAAAGAAGTTTGTTTGAAATCTTTGCAAATTTATAAAAAAAAAATTAAAAAAAATCACATGTACATATGTATTCACAGCCTTTGACATGACACTCAAAATTGAGCTCAGGTGCATCCTGTTTCCACTGATCATCCTTGAGATGTTTCTACAACTCGATTGGAGTCCACCTGTGGTAAATTCAGTTGATTGGACATGATTTGGAAAGGCACACACCTGTCTATATAAGGTCCCACAGTTAACAGTGCATGTCAGAGCACAAACCAAGCCATGAAGTCCAAGGAATTGTCTGTAGACCTCCGAGACAGGACTGTATCGATGCACAGATCTGGGGAAGGGTACAGAAAAATTTCTGCAGCACTGAAGATCTCAATGAGCACAGTGGCCTCCATCATCCGTATATGGAAGTTTGGAACCACCAGGGCTCTTCCTAGAGCTGGCCGCCCGGCCAAACTGAGCGATCGGGGAAGAAGGGCCTTAGTCAGGGAGGTGACCAAGAACCCGATGGTCACTCTGACAGAGCTCCAGCATTTCTCTGTGGAGAGAAGAGAACCTTCCAGAAGAACAACCATCTCTGCAGCACTCCACCAATCAGGCCTGTATGGTAGAGTGGCCAGACGGAAGCCACTCCTCAGTAAAAGGCACATGACAGCCTGCCTGGAGTTTGCCAAAAGGCACCTGAAGGACTCTCAGACCATGAGAAACAAAGATTGAACTCTTTGGCCTGAATGGCAAGAGTCATGTCTGGAGGAAACCAGGCACCGCTCATCACCTGGCCAATACCATCCCTACAGTGAAGCATGGTGGTGGCAGCATCATGCTGTGGGGATGTTTTTCAGCGGCAGGAACTGGGAGACTAGTCAGGATCGAGGGAAAGATGAATGCAGCAATGTACAGAGACATCCTTGATGAAAACCTGCTTCAGAGCGCTCTGGACCTCAGACTGGGGTGATGGTTCATCTTCCAACAGGACAACGACCCTAAGCACACAGGCAAGATAACAAAGGAGTGGCTACAGGACAACTCTGTGAATGTCCTTGAGTGGCCCAGCCAGAGCCCAGACTTGAACCCGATTGAACATCTCTGGAGAGATCTGAAAATGGCTGTGCACCGACGCTCCCCATCCAACCTGATGGAGCTTGAGAGGTCCTACAAAGAAGAATGGGAGAAACTGCCCAAAAATAGGTGTGCCAAGCTTGTAGCATCATACTCAAAAAGACTTGAGGCTGTAATTGGTGCCAAAGGTGCTTCAACAAAGTATTGAGCAAAGGCTGTGAATACTTTTGTACATGTGATTTTTTTTTTTTTTTTTGTTTTTTCGCTTTTTATTTTTAATAAATTTGCAAATATTTCAAACAAACTTCTTTCATATTGTCATTATGGGATATTGTTTGTAGAATTTTGAGGAAAATAATGAATTTAATCCAATTTGGAATAAAGCTGTAACATAACAAAATGTGGAAAAAGTGAAGCGCTGTGAATACTTTCCAGATGTACTGTATCTAAAGGTGATAACCCATATTGATTGGTTAACACTATCACTTCAGTGAGTGGGTTAATTAAGACCACAGGATTTTCAGTTCCATATACTGAATTGTCATCACAGTCTGACAGTAGATCGATTAAAAGATTTGAATTAATTACATACCAAGGTGATTACAGTAACTGCAAATAATCATACACTGTGTATATATATACATTTTTTTTTTTCTAGGGATGTAATAGCTCCATATTCAAAACTTCAGAGACAAGGGACATGATCTATTGCTGTACACACCTGTAAGAGCTGTCAGACATTCACAACTGAGACTTATTGCCTCTCATTGCCTAACTCTTTGTTATTACGGACATTATTGTGGTAGGACAATAAATAAATATATAATGTTAGAATTATAATTTTCATTCAATATAAAGGTCTTAGGTTACACAGGGTTACACTTCTGTTGATGACATTCGACCATTTTGATGACCATTCAGTTCAGCCAATTCACTGGTCTGCAGTCTGCAAATGCACATAATTTTAACTTGATTTTAGATTGCAGTGTTTGTGTAGATCAGTATAATTTCAAAAGTAATTGGATCTGACAATGATTGTTTAAATATTTAAAAAATAGCACATTAAGTCTGACTGGAATTTATTTATTTTTAATATTCTTTCAGCTCAGGAGAGATCTTAAAAATGTCATTGAAGACATTAACTTTGTGCCGTTTAAGAAATCTGAAGAACTTTGGAGTACAGGACCTAAACTATTTTACGATTTGCATTGACCAGCCTTTAGGGCCTCTGTTCTGGACCGGTTATTCTGTGGTTTGTTTTCTCCTGGGTTTCCCAGCCAGTGTCATGGTACCACGGGAACTTTGTCTAAGACATCGACAGAACATCTCTAATGACTTCTTTGTGTTCAGTCTGACCTGTATTGACATAGCTTTCCTAAGTGTCCTCCTTTTCAATGTTGCTAATTACATGGTTTGGCACAATTTTAAGTTTGAAATTTTTTGTAATTTTATGTATTCACTTACCATATCTGGCAGACCTCTCTTCATGACTTGTGTCTGTGGAGAATATTATTTTGCTGTGGTTCATCCCATCATTTATAAGACCAGCAAGAGCATTACCATGATCAGGAAGGCTATAACCATGACAGTCTGGTTGTTTATAGCTGGTTTTGGATTACTTATAGTCTTATATCCTTGGATTTTTGCAACTGCTTTTACATCTATACCCCTGTTTATTGCCCTGCCTGTCATTGGTTTTTGTGATATCTCAGTTTTTCGAGCTCTCAAAAAAAAAAAAACAGATCCTTCAGGGAAAATGAATGTACATCCACAGAAGAAGAGAGCCCTACGTACCATCATTAACAGTTTTGTTATGACTTTCACAACATACCTGCCACCATCGGTTATCTTTTCACTGGGAGAAAAAAAATATACCACTGAAATTTAAAGTGTACTACTGTAATTTAATCTTTCTTGCAGTGTGTTGCATGGTCTCGGGATGTGTCATTATGCCAGTTCTACATTTGGAGAGTGCAGGTCAGCTCAATATTCATAAATGGTGGAAAAAATAAAATGGAGGGGATGAAAATAGAATATGACTTTTTGTGCCTACTCTTTTTGTTTTTATTTGTTGATATATTGGAATTCTGTGTGAAAATTATTCTTGTGAATGTGGTCTTTTGTGGGTTGACAAACATATTTCTTAAATCTATATTGCCTAAATTCCTAAGCACTTTTGGACATCTTTTGAATTTGTGTACATTGAAAATAATTAATATCTTTTATGGGTTTTCTTGTATACTCTGTGACAAATATTTACGTATCTAAATAAACTGGACTGCTTTTAAGTGGTTTAGTGTTTGTGCTTGCAACTATAACAGTATATTCATTGTGACAAATTACCATTCATTCATTTTTTAGATTAAAACAGACTAAACACTGATTAAATAAATAAAACAAAAAACAAATATTGTGTATAAAAAAAAAAAGATACTAGGACCATTGCATCAGTCCTCAAAAGTATGACATAGGTATATTACTACCTTTTCATAGTTCAATTCTGTTCAATTGTTTGCAAAAACAAAATGAAAAACAATTCATGAATTTCATGAACAACATTTACTGAAGCCTAGTTAAACAAACTGAATGAACAAGATGTGCCAATATTCATTAATAAAAAAGCAAACCAAGAACTGTTTTTTTCACACATTTATAAACTTTGATTTTTTGAAATTATGAAATGGATATGTACTTGGTTTGGGTTGGTTTGGTTTGATTTGATTTAATTTCTTCCTTGTTGGTCTGGGGAATTCTATGAAATCTGAGCAGTGCCGTGTCATTTATGCTTTGCTTACATTGCAATCTGTCAGAAGCCTTCAATGAGACCTCAATATTCAAAACTCTGATTTAATCTGTCACTGTACACATACTGCAGTCACGCACAACAAGTGACCATCAAAGCAACTTCTTTCCATGTTACATAACCCCTGCATATGACAAAAGACGACCGAGTTAAGACCGGCCCCCTTTCAATTCCATAAGAAAAATAGGGAAATAAAAAAAAGAGTACAAGGAATTTATGAGAATGTATTTGTGCCATAAATTGAATGAAAATGCATATCCTGAACTTACTATTATACCAGCACACTTTACTGAAATATTGTCTTTATACATAAAATGTCATAAAATGCCCAAATCCATCAGGTTTTGCAAATGTTGCTTGGGAACCTGACAATTTGTTCTGCTTTGTTCTGACAAGGCAAGACAGCTGCTATGGTCAGGAAATGTCATTTAAACAATCAATATAGAACATTTTTGAGACATGACTCTTCACATGATTCCACATCTAATTTTCATAATAATAATTTACTGTTTGCCTCCTCTAAATAAGGTTGCCACTCGACCAATAAAATACGGGATCGACCCGTATTTAAAGATGAAATGATGCACTTTGATTCGATATGGGATGCATCATTTCATCTTTAAATACGGGACAATCCATATTTTATGGGGCTTGTGGCTACCATATTTGTCCTGTGTTTAGGCTGGTTAATTTAAGTTCAATATTCGTTGGAGATTTTGCCTAAGATTGGTAAGGGAGCATCCGAAAGGTCCACACATTGTGCGACAACGTGCTAAAACTCTGAAGGGGGTGTGGTGAGGGATGATCTTCCCCACCTCCCTTTAAAACTCTAGAGTGAGTGTCTCATATTTTACAACTTAAAAGTGGCAACCCTACCTCTAAATTAGCTAATATTAGCTGTTGCTAAACATCTGCTTAAATTAGCTAGCTAATGACAATAAATGATCATCGCAACTGTGTTTTAGCTAGCTAGTTAGTGTTGTCAAGGAATCAATTACATCTTGCAGCTTATGTTAACTAGCTGTGCATTTGTCTAGTCGGGTCAGCTAGAGGTACCTATCAATAATGTTCACTAATCTTAGCTATCTAGTAAAGCAGCTACACCTATTGTAACACAGAGAAGAACAACATGACCTTTGGTAATGGTAATCCATGGGAGACAATTTTGGAACACAAATGTCTGAAAACAATTTAAAATGAATTGAACACAACCAAACTATTGTAAAGCTCTACCAGAGGCATTGGCTGCATCCGAATGTAAACGTAGCTACCTTGTTGCCTAGCTGATCAATCACTCAATGACCAATGCTGTCGTTTGTGTATAGAAATACCTCAGAAAACTAGTTTCATACAGGCTTTCGAGGCAGCACTACGTCACATCGTTGCTAGGATACCAGCATTCATTCAGTCCAACCACACCACAATGGACTATTAATTTAGAACCAAATCAACGACGTTTTGGCGATAACCAGGCGTATATTTAATAACTAAAATACTACTTTCTTGCTATAAATGGAATCAAAAGTTGGAAAAAGTGGGAAAAACGTACATGTATACACAAACTGGCTATAAACTGCCTATTCGGACACCATTTTCTTTCTTCAGCTCAACTGTTGTCGATACGCATGCACAGGATTGTGGGATTTGATAGGTAGCGGAGACATCTATGCTGCCAAAAATGTATCAGATCTTAGCAGACAGGATGAATTTGGACGTGCCATGGTCCATTCCTACCACCGTATACAGCCTCTGGAGGCAGCATTTTCCTGGTTTCAGATGCAACCATTTTCAGGGGCGGTTCAAGGGTCAGTGGATATTCGGGCTTAGCCCAGACCTCTGTGGATACCAATGGAGCCATCCTTTGATGAAATATTGGAATATTATACACTTGATAATAAAAGTTTAAATGTTACATCTGTGATATATAAAGTAAATGTTTAAATATAAATGGAACTAAGACTAAAAGGTCCCATTAACTTTTGCCTCAGAATCTAGTGATGGGACGATATATCAAATTACAAAATATCATGAACCAAAAAAATAACCATATCGAGGCAAAAGTCAATATTTAGAAATTTGCGACATTGTTTTCTGTCCATGTGATCATAAATTAAATGTAAATCATTAAAATCTCTTTGTTGCTTTACCCTACACTATTTAGTCCATACAAATGCATTTCCATTATTTGAAAATGGCTGCAGACGGCAACAACAAAGCCGACACAGAGACTGGGAATATGCCATCTATGATGAAATCGCCATTGTAGCATCACTTTGGTTTTCCTGTGAAGAACAAAAACAACACACAGGTAGTTGACAAGATGCAGACTATCTGTAATTTATGTAAAACCTAAAATCTTACACAGCTGTCCCTTGCATGTAATAGAGTTTTGATTGCAATCCGTCACATTTTTCAGGGATGTTCTGTTAAGTCATGTTTCTTGTCCTGAACCTGTTCAGCATGAATGTAGCCAACTATTCTTGAAGGTTTAATTTGTTTATGATCTTTTTCTTATGTATATGAGAAACTGAACACTGATAACACCGCATCATAAAGATCACGCATGTGCTGTGTGTGCGTAGATGACAAAGAGCAGAGCATATATTCACTATGAAGTGCACAGCACATGAATACTACATATTTATTAGTGCTGTTGAAGTTAACTAATTATTAACGCATTAATGCAAGATTCGTTTAATGCCACTAATTATTTTAACGACGTAATATGACCCTTTGAATAAACCGTAGTTCATGAGAAGTGAGTCAATTCGCGCAAACGCCACTAATGTCACATGCATTGCCGTTGGGAAAGCAGATGGTGGGAGACCAGCGGTAAACATTTTATCAATGTAGCACAGTGGTAGAACATGCCCGCAAACCACAGATAGAACTCCTAACATTGTAATATCATTGCAGCGGCAAGACAGCTGCCATTTGAACACCAGCCTTGCACTGAGAGGCGCATTGCGAGCGCGAGGCTAAAGTTGTGAGGCACGGTGTATAACTAAGGTTGCGAGGCGAGGTGCGGTGCGAACGCGAGGCTAAAGTTGCGAGGCGCAGTGTGAGCGCGAAGTGAAAGTGTGAGCGCGAGGTGATCGTCTGTGTTCCGCAACTGCTACCGGGTCCTTGAATAACATATAACTTGCGAGTAAGGGCAGCCGGTGGACTTTCTGGTGCCCCCTAGGGAGTTGGTGCCCTACGCAGACTATATAATATGCATATAGGGAGCAGCGGTACTGATTACCAGCTAACAACAGTGACCCCTGCTGCTTTCTCCTAAAGTTCTGTCATAGCGTCTCTTTTTGATAGAGCACTAGCCAACGCAGAAGTTGGAGACATTGCTGGAACCCTGCAGGTAATCTACTCTGTCATTTAATCCCACAGGTTACAATTGTGACTGGGGTCTAAAAGGAGTTTTTGATGTATTTTTCACAGAGTTGTCAACTGTAAATGACAGTGCAGACTTTTTTGCATGTCTGTCAAAACTCCATAAAAAGAAGCAAATAAATACTGTGATAAAACACTTACAACTACCATATTTTGTACATAATTTGAATTGAGTTGTGCTGTGTTAATTTTCTGTTGTTCAGCTCATGTTTATAAAGATATTGCGATTAATCGCGATTAAAAAAAAAAAAAAAAAAAAAGAAATTACGCAATTTTTTTTCAATTAAAATATTTTAATTGTTTGACAGCCCTAATATTTATATAATTAAATCACAGCCTTTTGTGGTTTAATAAGTACATGAAGTCATATAGCAAACTGCTTATCCAAAAGTGTCATCAAAAACAAACAAACTAAAAGTGCTTCATTCAGTTTTTCGCCAAAATATAAGTTCAGTTTAGGCAGTGAATTGAAGATATTGCGACAGAAATATATTACTACTGAATAATAAAGTGTAATATTCAATGTGGTATTAATAGATAATAATAATAATAATAATACATAATAATAATTTACGTATTTCTCCACACTGAGGTCACTGCTTTTAAAACAATGAACACAGTAATCTGAACACTAATTATCCTAAACAGATTGTGCTTTTTTCTTAATTTTCCTAATTTTCTCGAAACACTACACAAATTTCTCTGATCCACAGTTCATGCTTTCAAAACAGTTAACTCAGACAAATAAATTAGTCATATTCTCAAATGCACATGTCAGGTTGCCAGATCCCTTCATATTAATATCGGCTGTGTTAGTTAATGCACACAGCAAAGAAAATTTTTCATACAACTATAATGACTCTATCTATAAAAGGGGTAACATGAAAATTCAGAGCAAACAAACAAAGAGAAAGAAGAAGAAGAGGAAGAGCAAGACAAGAAGAGGTGCAAACTGAGAAGAGGTAGAGTGGGTAAAGAAAGAGGAAATCGGAGGAAGTGATGAGAAAAGGGGAAAGTTTTCTCAACTCTTTCAGGGGTGAGCATGGAAAGACTTGAGGAAAGACCAAATGGAGATGGTGTAATGATGGTGAGCAGAGAGAAAGAGGACAGCGGGGTGAAAGAGTAGAGTAAAGATGACACATAAGAGGCTCAAATGATCTGAGACTACCTCTAATTGATCATGTTATAAATCACAGTCTCTCTGAAACACACAAAGTGTCCGGCCTAATGTGAGCAGATCTACAATGACTTCAATCTCAACAAAAAAGAAGAAGAGGGAGGAATGGCATTGGTCTGCATGCCACAATCAATGTCCACGATTACTGTACCATCTGTGCTTATAGTGGTGTCTTATGTCCATACAATTTTACAGCAAAATAAATAAATAAATAAATAAATAAAAAGAGGAAGAGCATGGACACTAGAAATTTAAAGCAATTTTATGAGAACACATGGAAAAACATGTTAATTCAGAAGTAGACTTGTGTGTCTAAAGCTGAAAATGTTATGATTTCAATAGAGAACACATCTATAGTTTTGATGTCAAATCAAATCAAATCACTTTTATTGTCACACAACCATATACACAAGTGCAATAGTGTGTGAAATTCTTGGGTGCAGTTCCAAGCAACATAGCAGTTAGTACTGTATTTAGTTTTAATCAGTGCATTATCAGAAAAGATTACAGTGTTTCATTATGCAGTGAAATTGAATTGTTCTGCAAATTTGAATGTGTTTCATCGGCTGTGTGAATAGTTTTGGGAGCACTGATTATAGTTTGGAGAAATGTATAAAATTGACTGAGAAAAACTGTAAGTAATATCTCACAAGCAAGAGTGCTATTGTACTAAATTAAAGTTTTCAATATAAGTTAACAATTTGTGTATGTTATGGTATGTTAAAAGTAATGATTCTGTTTTTATTCTGTTTTCAGTTGATTTAAGTTCTATTAATTTATTTGATTAGACAGTGTTTTTTATGCTAAAATAGAATTCAGAAAAAAGTTCATGGAAAACACAGAATTTGTAAAAAATTAATGGAATTTGGGGAAAAAAAATTAATGGATTTCATAGAGCCTAACCCTTATTATTTTAACTTTGAGAATTTATATTCTGTAAAGGAACTTTATTCTGATGAAAATGTATAAACTGCATTTTGCACAAAACATTTCCCAAAAAATAAAAAAATAAATTCTGTCATACTTTGTGGTTTAAGTGTTGTATCGAAACAAGATTATATCGAACCGTATATATCAAGCCGATTCGTGAGATAACCATATCATTCCATTCCTATCAGATATGCTCAAAGATTAGAAGTTGTGTGCTTTTCACCTTGAGTAAGGCAAGGCAAGTCTTACCTATGTACCTTTGAGAGAAAAAAATAGTTGCTAGATTTGCCAAAGTTTGCAAAGTTCGTGGCATCACATCTTAAAAGAGTTTGGCAAAAAACACAGACAGGACATCTGTTGCCAGGACGGCTTGTGATATTAAGTTTGCAAATTCCTCGAGCATATCTTTATATTTTATTGCAGTACTGTGCAAAGGTTTTAGGCACTTAAGATGTTTCACAAAAACTTCTGTCTTAAGATGGTTATTTATATCTTCAGCTTTAGTGTGTTAATAGGAAAAATAGATTTTAGACTCCCAAACATTACTTTTGCAAACAGAAAATTAGAATAGAAGAACAGGGCGCTCTGCAAGAGATGGCATTGCCCGCACAGACCCCTTACTGAACATTGTGTCAGTCTGAGAATACATAAAGAGACAGAAGCAATTGAGACAGCCGAAATAGATAGAAGAACTGTGGCAAATTCTCCAAGATGCTTGGAACATCCTATCTGCCAACAACCAAGAAAAACTGTGTCCAGGTGTACCTAGGAGAACTGGGGTTGTTTTAAATGCAAAGGTGGCCACACCAAATATTGATTTAGCTTTTTTACGTTCACTGGACTCAGTGGCAAATTCTCAGGGCCAGCAAAGTCTTCTCTGCTGGCCTAACATGCCAAATAAATAAATATTTTTCATCCTTTTATTCTCAATCACCTTTTTGCATATGTATTTTTAATCGCTTTCCACTCTTAATTAATCTACAAACAAATAGAGAAAAATGAAAAGTTTATCCAGTCAGAATTTATTCCTTGATGCTTACAAGCAAAGTGTGACAACTGTTTCACAAATCGCATGCCCAAAGCAGTGCATGAGTCTGAGCTCCACCCCGTTAAGCCTTCAGAATTTCCACAGAATCCCGCAACAGTGCAAATGAATGAGCAACTAAAGTCAGATTGTCAGATTCATCAGCCAATCAGATTGATTTATTTGTTATTGATGGGTGTGATCTTTAGGATATGTCCCAGTTGAGGCCTTCTAGCTGGCCTTGAGTAACGCAATCATGCTTTAAGTGATGTACGTAATTCAAGAGCAAAAAGTGCAAGATCTTGCTGACAGTCGGCTGTCACTGCCGCTATCGCCATTGAGAAAGAGATCCTTATGGATTTACAAGCACGAGATGTTCTGCATGACCGTGTGATTGCTTAATTTATTAAACAGGAAAGGAGGACTGATTGTCACTTCAAGCAAATTGGTAAGTGCTTTTTTCATTGTTATAGCAACATCAGGAGTTTTTTAAGTGTAAATTAGGCTGCTTGAGCATTCAGTGTCGGATCAAGTTTTGAAAAGTAGTGCTACATTCCATTCAACTCGGAAAGTCAAATTTTACATCTTCCTACTAGGAAAAGTGCAATTGAATGCATCTTGAAGTCAGAATTACAACTTGTAGGCTGGTGCAGAAATTCTCAACTCCGATTTCGTCAAGAGGCAGGGGCATGATATCACACAAACATGTCAACACTCAGGGAGATATACAAAGTAAGTGATAAACATTCACTTTATTAAGTAATATCGTTAAATGAGTTAGTTTCCACATTACATGATATTAAAGCTTGTTTAACAAATGCCTGCAGAAACAGGTGTATAAAACATTATAATCTCTTTTGATAATCGTACACCTGAAGCACAAATGCTAGCGCTGCAGCACTGTTTATCAGTTGGGTTGCTAGGAGACATCTCTAATGAGAGTCAAACCCCTGCTGAGCTAACAGGAGCCTTGCAGTTCTGAATATCGGGGAATGGAATGCATTTATGGTCGGAGAATATCAAGTAGGAATATCCCACATCCAACTTGAATGGAATGCAGCATAACGTGTACCCTGACGAAACGAAATTTATTGCATGCAACATTTAAATCGCAAATATTATTAGATAGATTTTTCAAGGTATTATAGACCTCCTTGGTAGATTCATATGAAAAATTATGATTTTTGAATGTCTGTTTGGGAGACCTTCATTTCACAAACAGTCATGCTGCAGTTAAAATTAGGCTTGCTTGAGCATTAAGTGTCATTTCAAGTTCTGGCTTTCGTGCGGGGACGTGTTTTTAAAATGTCACTTGGTATTGCTAGTTAGCTGTAAGATAATGTATGATGCCCAAAGACATAGGGTGTCTTATTCATTGTGAAGCAGTGTTTTCTTAGTGCATGGCCCGTCACTGACTGGACTTTGTATGATGTTAATTGGTAAATTAAAACTATTTATGTCATTATTTATTAAGACATCCTCACTATGCAACATTTTTCACAAGTAACTAAAACTTTTGCACAGTACTGTATATCTAAATATTTAGTACTGTTGGGCCTCATGTATTCAGATAGAAGACGAAGGCAGGCCTAATACAGTCATAAAACCTAACTCAGGCCCCCACATAACAAGTCATAAATCTTACTGATAAAAACCGTGCCAAAATCAAATAAAGGGATTCCAAAACAGACTACAAATCCCATGAAGCCTTGCTCACTAAAGGATCGAGCTCTCAACTCCTATTGAATGAGGCACACGACAGAACGCACCCCAACCATGACATCATCAGGAGTAGAAATACCTCTGAAATGCTTCCGGGATTTGCTTCCAGCAACTTTGCTCGCCGTGCGTAGACACAGCTCATCGCTGCTCTCAGGTGCAGCCTCGTGGCGCAAGGAAGTAACGTCCAACTTTATCATTACTTTACAATTATTAGGGACCGGTTGTATCGAATGACGCAGGACACTCAGACCCATGAAAATAAAACCCAGTTTTTAGTCCCGAGGAGCCGTCAGGAAACACTTTTCCAGGCGGCTCACCACAATCCTATGGTGGGTCACTTAGAACAAGAAAGAACACTACACCGTTTAATGGCTCACTTTTATTGGCCGGGAATTCACAGGGATGTACACAGTTGGTGTGCGGCATGCTGTGAATGTCAGCTGGTGAATCCACGGCCACCCCAAGAGCACCATTGCGCCCATTACTGTTAATCAAGGCCCCCTTCGAAAGAATTGGTATGGACCTTGTCGGACCATTAGAATGGTCAGCATGCACTCTTCAAAATTATCTCCCGGGTGGGGATTCCAAAAGAAATCCTCACCGACCAAGGCACAACGTTTATGTCACAAACACTATGCAAACTTTATGAATTGCTGGGGATTAAATCGATTCGCACCAGCATTTATCACCTGCAACCTGATGGGCTGGTGGAACAATTTAATCGAACCCTGAAAAATATGATTCGCAAGTTCAGGCACGAGGACGCTAGGAATTGAGACAAATGGCTGGAACCCCTATTATTTGCAGACAGGGAGGTCCCGCAAGCCTCCACGGGGTTTACATCCTTCCAGCTCCTGTATGGGTGATTGACGTCATACAGGAGGTGTGGGAGGAAGAGTGATGAATAAGCCTGTTGTATAATAGGGGTACCCAGCTATGGGAATTTGCACCGGGAGACAGAGTACTTGCATTACTCCCCACATCAAGTTCAAAATTGCTCAACAAGTGGCAAGGACCCTTTGAGGTTACACGGCGAGTTGGGGATCTTGATTATGAGGTTAAGTTAGAGGCGGAGCATGTCAAATTTACCACCTCAACCTCCTTAAATTATGGAGGGAGGCGGTCCCCATGTCCATGGCGATGGTAGTTCTGGAGAAGGCAGAGCTCGTTCCGGAGGTGAAGTTCCCATTCACCCCAGTCCCTTGTGGAGACCACCTCTCACCGTCCCAGCTCACGGAGGAGGCCAAGTTGTTATCTCCTCTTCCTGGTTGTACTAACCTCATACAACACCATATCGAGACCCACCAGGAGTGGTGGTGCGTAGTCGGCCATACCACGTACCCGAGCACAAGAAAAAGGTGATTCGGACGAATTAGAGGCAATGCTCTAAATGGGGGTAATGGAAGAATCGCACAGCGATTGGGCCAGCCTGGTTGTTCTTGTACCCAAGAATGAAGGGTCAGTCCGGTTCTGTGTTGATTACCGGAAGGTCAACGCAGTGTCTGAATTTGAACCCAATGCCCCGAATTGACGAACTGCTCAATCGGTTGGGTGTGGCTCAATTTTATTCAACACTGGATTTAACTAAGGGATATTGGCAGATCCCCTTAACTCCATTATCCTGAGAAAAAATATGGCCTTTTCCATACCGTTCGGATTACACCAATTCATCACTCTTTCGTTCAGTTTGTTCGGGGCTCCCGCCACGTTCCAGCCACATGCTGCATATGCCGCCGCCTACTTGGATGACATCATTATATACAGTAATGACTGGCAGAGGCATATGCAGCATCTAAGAGCCGTCCTTAGCAGGCCGGACGTTACCCAGTTCTAAGTCATGCGGTGGGTGTATGTGGAGTGGGACGTGGTCATGTGTCTGTCACTGAGGAGAAAGGAAGCAGTAAGGGAAATCAACTGGTGATTATTAATACTAAACACCAGTGTCTTGTTTCAGTGACGACAGAGATGGGCTTGAAAAGGCCGCTGAGTACGCCAGAAGAGAGAGAGAGAGACCGAGACACACACAACTGAAGCTCAGAGCTGAAAATCTAGTTATACCGTACCACGTGAAAGTGTTTATTGTTAGTGTGAAGCTGTGTGTGAAAACAATAGAGTTGGTTGTGAAGCTGAAAAGCCCAAGACTGTGTTTGTGGAACTGAAAAGGCATTAAAGGTTTATTTACCCAGACTGCAATCCCGCTTCCTGCTTCCTTATTGCTGGAACTTCTACAGATATATATACAAAATACAATTCATAAATGCACAGCACAATTCACATTCTTCAAAATCAAATTCATGAATTCAAAATACAATTCATAAATACACAAGTGAGAGCACAGATATTTCCTCGATTGCCCACACAAGTACATCTCACTTTAATAAATTCAAAATGTTTTCACAAATATGTATCTATCAAATTCTTGAATTAATTTGCATCAAAAATATGAATTGATTGTTGAATCTGCATTTGCAAATCGTCACATGTGTGTGGATAGCTTTGGATTTGTGTGTGGCTATTTTTGAGAACTTCCTGCCAGGTTGCGATTCACAAATAGCGTTTTTTTTGGGAGAAGTCCTCTTTAGCCAATCACACAGCTTTTAATCCACCAATCATAACATGCCATGCTGATCTGACTCGAGAAGCATAACGTTATGTTGTTTTGCACAATGTGCCTGCATTAGTGCACAGAGAGAGACATTTTCAGCGTTTCAAAATTACAGCAGGCTTTCTATGTCTCATGGCATTTTATGTCTCATAATATATTATGCGGTTGGTTTTTGATAATGAAGTGTGGCATTTGCAGAGCTGCAAAGCTAATGATAATGACCAGTAGCCACACTTTTTCAACAGAAGCCAGCCATCTTTAAAATTAAGAAAAAAATATATTTTAACTCTAATGTTTGTAAGAAGGTCGTAGTAATCACAGGTACCACATGAGTGGGGAAAACTGTAAATAATATCTCTTTGCCATGGTTTAGTAAATGTAACAATTTCACTGGTTTCATTAAAACAACCTATGTTTTAATCATGAAAAAATTGTTTTGCTGTCACATTATATGGATTGAATTTACATTATTTTAGCCAGAAAACCATAGGTACCACATTTAGAATTACTAGTAATTGAAAGGAAAATGGTACAATTTTAGCTTTACACCATTATGTCATAATTATTCAGTGATCTAAGTGTATGTAAAGTCAACGACTACTTGATGTCTATATTTTTCTTTATTCAGCAACAAACATCAGCACAGTTCCCTATCTGTCACTCAATCGACATTGTGTCGATGTAGTGACACTAGGGGTCACTCTTGGGAGCCCCAAACACCTCTGCTTTTTTTGAAAAAAGGCCAATGAGAATTGGCGAGTGGAATTTGCTTGCCACTCCCCTGGACATGCGGGTATAAAAGGAGCTGGTATGCAACCACACATTCAGATTTTCTCTTCGGAGCCAAGCGGTTCTATTCATTGAAGCTGAATTCATCCGCAAAGTTCATTCACCTCATCTGCTGGATTCTATGGCGCATTTCAGCGGCTTCTCCCCCTCTGCACCCGTGGAGTACAGAGAACACCCCTGGGCGCTTCGGCAGAAACAACTAAAAGAGTATATTCTAAAAAGAGTATATTTTCTTTCTAAAAGAGCGGCACACACGGAACTTCTTTTTAAAGATGTCTTTCCGTTTGTGTGTTATTCCTGGTTGCGGTCTATATCTCTCCACTTCTGACGGCCACGATCACTGTCTTACGTGTCTGGGCACTGCCCACACGGAGACATCATTCGTGGACGAGTCATGTCCTCATTGCAAGAACATGACCATGGCAACGTTGCGGTTGCGGCTTGCTTTTGTAAGAAAGCAAGCCACTCCAGTGGCTCCCCGCAACGGTCCTTGTACCTATGGGTTTGAGGCCGCATCGGTTAGCACTGGGGGTGATTTGGGGACATCAATGGGACCACCTCTGCCGGGTATCCCCCCACAGACCTCCCATTCCTCAGCACGCTCGCTTGCCCCGATCGGGCTCTCACACGAGACTGGTGGCTCATCTCAGCAGAAGTTCGACTTCTCGTTTGGAGTTCCGGAAGAGCATCGGAGAGCGGGCTCGTCCAGTCTGACGCAGAGGCTTCGGCTCGGCTTCCTCCTTTGGGAACGGTCGCCCAGTCTCATGCCGACGCGGAAATGACAGACATGCTTTCCCGGGCGGCCACGAGCGTCATGCTAGAGTGGAACCCTCCACTCTCCCCTGAACCCTCGCAGCTCGACGATCAGTTCCATGGCACGGGGCGCCGCCCACGGCCACGCCCCACCCCGCCCCGTTCCTTTCTTCCCAGAAGTGCACGAGGAGCTGACAAGATCGTGGGAGGCACCATTTACTGCCCGGTCCCAGTCTTTCAGCTTCCCCGCTCTCGCTACCCTCGATGGCAGAGTGGCCATGGGGTATTCGGTGATCCCCCATGTGGACAAAGTGCTCGCGGTGCACTTGTGTCCGCAGAGTGCCACCACCTGGCGTGGGCGCCCGAGACTCCCGTCCAGGGCCTGTATGTTTACGTCGTCCCTGATGGCTAGATCCTGCGGTGCCGCTGGACAAGCCACCTCCTCCCTGCATGCCATGGCTCTCCTGCAAGTACACCAAGCCAAGGCGCTAAAAGAACTGCACAAGGGTAGTTCTGACTCGGGATTGATGCAGGAACTGCGCTCGGCAACCAACCTCGCTCTCCGTGCGACAAAGGTCATGGCATGGTCTCTCAGGCAGGTGATGTCCACCCTGGTGGTCCAGGAGCGCCACCTTTGGAGGAAGGCTTCGAAGCGCCCCCAAGACGGTCGACCCAGGGGCGAGGAGACCCACTTCTCTGGGGCTGGTCGACAGACCACTCCATCACCCGGTGGAGGGCCTGGAGGAGAATCTTTTTTCACTGCATGCCCAGGAGGCTGCAGCACCCAAAAGCCTGACAAAAGAATGGTTCCCTCATCTCCTGGGTCACTCATCCTGTGCGCAAGGCCGTCGTCACGACCACCATCCACCATCCCATTTTGGCAGGTATGGCGCTCCAGCGGCGGACCCCCCGCTCCTGTGCACCCAGCTGTGGCACAAACACACCCACATGGGATTGGTTCCAGTGGACTACGGGGATGAGATTCCTCCTCCCCCCTCCTCGGCCAATCATATGGTGGGCAGTAGGAGCCAGGTAAGTGCTCCAATGTCCCTGGACTCAGCACGGCCACGAGGCTCAAGTCCCCTCGATGTGGCACCTCGAGCTCTACCCCGCCTCGAGGCCCCACACGCTGGTACATCCGACGTGATCATTCCCTTGTTCCCCCTCGCCCGGAGTTTGGGCGCATGGCTCGCGCTTTCCAACCCGTCGCAATGGCTGACCCGGACTGTCTGACTCGGCTATGCGATTCAGATCAGCAGGCGCCTCCCCAGGTTCAGTACTTGCAGTACTGCTCGCCCTGTGGAGGTTTCGGCTGTTGATCCAGAGCAAGCAAGTGTTGGTCCGGACAGACAACACAGCATCGGTAGTGTACATCAACCGCCAAGGCAGTCTATGCTCCCACTGCATGTCACAACTCACCCACCATCTCCTCCTCTGGAGTCAGCAGCGCCTCAAGTCGCTACAAGCCACCCAGGCAACCTCAACACCACAGCGGACATGCTGTCACATCAGGTTAACCTCAGGGGAGAGTGGAGACTTCACCCTCAGGTGGTCCAGCTGATTTGGAGTCGATTCAGTCGAGCATGGGTAGACCTGTTTGCTTCCCGGGAATCCTCCCACTGCCTGCTTTGGTACGACCTGACTGAGGCACCCCTCGGTATAGATGCACTGGCACACAGCTGGCCCCTTGGACTACGCAAATATGAGCCTACTTGCACAGATCCTGTGCAAGGTCAGGGAGTACGAGGAGCAGATCATCCTATTAGCACCCTACTGGCCCACCCAGACGTGGTTCTCGGCTCTCACGCTCCTCGTGACAGCCCCCCCGGTGAATTCCCCTGAGGAAGGACCTTCTTTCTCAGGGACGGGGCACCATCTGGCACCCGTGACCAGCTCTCTGGAATCTCCACATCTGGCCCCTGGACGGGACGCAGAAGACCTAAGTGGCCTACACCCGCAGTGGTAGACACGATCACTCAGGCTAGGGATCCCTCTACAAGGCGCCTCTATGCCTTGAAGTGCCGTCTGTTCGCTAAGTGGTGTTCTTCCCGATACAAAGACCCCCAGAGATGCGCAGTCAGATCAGTGCTTTCCTTCCTGCAGGAGAGGCTGGAGGGGCGGCTGTCCCCCTCCACCCTGAAGGTGTATGTAGCCGCTATTTCGGCGCATCATGATGCAGTAGATGGTAAGTATTTGGGGAAGCACAACTTGATCATCAGGTTCCTGAGAGGCACTAGGAGGTTGAATCCCTCCAGACCATGCCTCGTCCCCTCATGGGACCACTCTGTAGTCCTTCTGGGTCAACAGGGAGCTCCCTTTGAGCCCTTGGAGTCAGCTGAGCTTAAGGCACTCTCTTTGAAGACTGCCCTCCTGACTCCACTCAGTTCCATCAAAAGGGTAGGGGACCTGCAGGCCTTCTCTGTCAGTGAATCGTGCCTGGAGTTTGGTCCGGGTTACTCTCACGTGATCCTGAGACCCCGACCGGGCTATGTGCCCAAGGTTCCCATAACTCCTTTTAGGGATCAGGTGGTGAACCTGCAAGTGCTGCCCCAGGAGGAGGCAGACCCAGCCTTGGCGTTGCTGTGTCCGGTGTGAGCCTTAGAAGCTCCAAGCAGCTCTTTGTTTGCTTTGGTGGACAGCGGAAAGGAAGCGCTGTCTCCAAACAGAGGATCGCCCACTGGGTCATCGATGCCATGATGGCATATCAGGCTCAGGACGTGCCACCCCCTGCGGGGTTACGAGCCCACTCCACCAGGAGTGTGGTGGCCTCCTGGGCCCTGGCCAGTGGTGCCTCTTTGGCAGACAACTGCAGAGCAGCGGGCTGGGCAACACCCAACACCTTTGCGAGGTCCTACAATCTCCGGGTTGAGCCGGTCTCATCCTGTGTATTGGCAGGCATGAGCAGGTAAGTTCCAGGACAACTGGCCGCTTGGGCATAGCGCCTTTCCACTCCTTTTAGGTGAAGACGTGCGCTCTTGACTCCCAGTCATGTTCACAGACTGTGATCCCTGGATGACTTTCCTCCTTAGCCCTCTGGCAGCTGAGTTTGCAGAGAAACTCGCTGACCAGCCCATTACGTACGCTAATGAGAACCTGTACTGAGGTAGGTGCTCCACATGTGCTGGTTCCCCGAAGGCAACCCCATGTGATATCTTCCGCAAAAATTGTTTCCCTGACGGCAAACTGCGTCTTCCTTTGACAGAGGCCCCTCTGCCCCCAGTCGCCATGCTCTGTAGAAACTCGGAAACTAGGATCTACCATGGGACCTCTCCACATGACATACTTCCGATAAGACTCGGTAAGCCCATGTGACGTATTCCACTCAAAATACCCCCCCCCCTTTTTGGGCAGGGTCTTGTCTCCGCGGTGTCTTCCCCTTGGGAGGGACACCCCCTGATGCAGACACTTAAGGCTCCCAGTCAGTTAACAAATTCCACTCTTTTTGGGGAGAAAAGAGAGGGAAAAGAGGCCTCGGCTGGGCTAGCTTGTCTCTATAGTTGGGCAGTCAACTTTTATTCCTGATGGACCGTTCGACACTTGTAAGAGCATTGGGGGAGGTTACGTGACGGCCTGGTGCGCTGGCTACGAGGCACACAGCAGTCTGCCCGTCACACACCCCCAGTTCATGCAATAGTTCAGCTAGTTGTGGCATTTTGTATAGGGACCCCTAGTGTCACTACATCGACACAACGTTGAGTGAGTGACAGTTAGGGAACATCCTGGTTACTTTCGTAACCTCCGTTCCCTGATGGAGGGAACGAGACGTTGTGTCCCTCTTGTCACAACGCTGAACTACCCGCTGAAATGGCCGGGACCTGGTCTCTGCTCCTCAGCACAAAACCTGAATGAGTGGTTGCACACCAACTCCTTTTATACCCGTATGTCCGGGGGAATGACATGCAAATTCCACTCAGCAATTCTCATTGGCCTTTTTTCAAAAAAAGCAGAGGTGTTTGGGGCTCCCAAGAGTGACCCCTAGTGTCACTACATCGACACAACGTCTCGTTCCCTCCATCAGGGAATGGAAGTTACGAAAGTAACCAGGACATTACTTGTTTAAAGCTCTGATATGTTCAGTAAGGTCTGGATGTTTTTTTTGTTTTTTGTTTTTTCTTAATTCCTTAGGAATCACTAAAGTGTTGCGTCCTCCAGCATTCTCCACTACCATATGGTCAGGGTTGGGAGGGTTACTTTTGAAATGTATTCCACAACAGATTACAGAATACATGCTGTAAAATGTAATATGTAACATATTCCGTTAGATTACTCAACGTCAGTAATGTATTCTAAATACTTTGGATTTCTTCTTCAGCAATGGTAGATTTTATTTTATTTTTTCACTTGTTTTGAATATAAAAACTCTGCCAGTACTGTAAGACAAAATACACATGTTAAAAATACATTCTCTGAAAAACCTAAATATCTTATGCAGTGCTGTTTCTAAAACAAGATCAATCAAATTGATCTTGTTTTAAGGATTTTTAGATATTTTACAGGAAAACAATACAAAAATTATTATCAAGAATATGATTTTTGCCCTAATATCAAAGGTCTTACTAGAAAAAAAGAAATTATGATCCAACGTGAATTTTCTTGATAAAAAAATATGATCGTGCCTGGTAATGTGCATGTAAAATGGCTAGAAGTAGCATTTTAGCTTAGTGTAAAGCTGACAATTTACACAAGGTTTATTTCTATTTCTTCTGCTCCAAACTTACTTCAAACTTACTTCTCTGTCTGCTCGTATGAATGTAACATATCATAAGAAAGTGTTTCACCACTGTTCATAAGTATACATTTTTCCATCTGAAAGGACTAAATATTAAATGAAACAAATGACAATAAAATGCAAAGTAATCTCTTCAGTAATCAAAATACTTTTTGAATGTAACTTTATTCTAACTACCAATGATTAAAATTGTAACTGTAGTGGAATACAGTTACTTATATTTTGTATTTTAAATACGTAATCCTGTTACATGTATTTCGTTACTCCCCAACACTGCGTATGGTACATGTCTTAGAGACATGTCTTAGCTCTGGACACTGGAATACCTGTAATTAGGTGTGGATGTCTCCTGACACCAACCACAAACTAATCAGCTATGTCTGCATGCCATTCTTTATATCACAATTGTAATGTGTATTCACATTGGGGGAATGATTGCAAAGTACTTTCAGAGAGTAGTTGGTAAAAATAAAAAAAATCTCTTTCAGGTACATCAAATACACACTACTGCTATTTACATTGGCTTTTTGACTCAACACCCTGAGATGCTATGAACTCAACAGTGTGTTCTCAGGGAAAATGAGTGTCATGTTTGTGAGCAATATATTTCTTGGCACTTTCAATGTTTCAAGGGATGTCATGTTTTATTAAGTACAACATTATAATCTTTGGTGGAATAGATTTGCGAATGGTAAGATTGTGCTTGTTTTTCTTGTTTTTCTTTTCTGTCTTTAAAGAAGTATTCTCTTTCATGAATTTACATCCACACCTGTTAATATTTATTCTATAGATAATGTACCTGGAGTGAGGCTGTGAGTGAATGTGGGTTTCCAATGAGGTAACAGTATGTATTAAATTAGAAACGTATATATTTGCCAACCTTTACTGTTGTCACACAATACTGCTGTTATCTCTGCTTAACCTGCTAGTCCATAATCAACTGTGTATAACTAATGCATCGTAATGTTTGATGCTTTGTTTGTAGACTGAGAGGTGATCATGGAGGTGAAAATGTAGAAGTAGCACAGCTACTCTGAGCTGCTCTCACTTGTGTATTTATGAATTGTATTTTGAATTTATGAATCTGTATTTGAGAATGTTAATTTTTCTGTGCATTTATGAATTGTATTTTGTATATATATTATTTTTTAGATCATTCTGGCTCCATAATAGAAGGGTTATGTTTATCATTGCAGAGCAAATACCTGAGGATATTCTGTTCTATTTAAAATACTTGTTTAAATTACTATAGTGGTTTCTTATTTGGTAATGCAATAGCCCCATATTCAAAACTTTGATCCATTAATAAACACACCTGTGAGACTTGACATCACTGACAACCAAAGCCTGTTGCCTCTCATGCTTCATCACGGTCTACATCACTGAGGTAAGATACATTTTAGATAATTTGATGAATGCTAGAATATTTTCTTCAATATATATTACTGAGGTATAATGACACTGAAATTAGATAGTATTTTGATCAGCAAATGCATGCTTATTAAAACTGTATTAAGTAGGGATGTCCCGAATCCCGATACCATTTTTTTGAGACTTAGTACGAGTAATGATATTTATTTTTATTTTTATTTTATTTTTGGTCCTCGCCGATACCGAGTCCGATACCCGTTTTTTTTTTTTTTTTTTTTTTTTTTTTCTAAACTGCATATCAACAGTTTAGTTTAATTTTGTCATCAAATGGTGTTTAAATAAATAAATTCATTAAAACTTTAATCAAATGAAAGAATAAAAATTTATTTTCAACATGATATTGTATTATTTTTGTCAAATAAAGTGCTGCATAAAAGAGCATCACAGATGTAAGATATTGCTTAATACAATTACTATTGATTTATTATTATTGCTAGTAGTAGTAGTAGTAGTATAACAGTGAGTATTACATTTCTGTCATACTTTTTTAATTTAAATGTAGATTTTATGTTGGTGTAGCTTTTATTTTGAAGTATTTCTGTGTTGTTATGACCAAGGAGCTCTCACATAAGATGGTAGCTTCCCACTCCAGAAAAGCCAGTCACTTCGTGACTCAGAGTGATTATTAAACTACAAAAGACTGCTATTTAAATAAATATGTACTCTGTATGTGCCTAGTGCTACAAATTTAATTTGCGCTCTGTTCACTGTCATCTGCTACGAACAGAGCGCTCCATGCACATGATGGTGTTTTCCCTGTATGAGCCAAGGAGGAGCTTTAAAAGGAATGTGCAGCCGGCACCACACTGTCTCCACACATTCACAAGTCCTCACATTGTCACATATTCCGTTTTTTGTCTTGACTTTTATGTTGAAATTCTTCTTTAGTTCCCATGTTCCTGTTTCCTGTTAGTTTTGTAGTCCTTTGTAGTTTTATTTTATGATTGGTTTTCCCCTGATTGTTTCCCCAGGTGTTACTTGTTCCCTTGTTTGCCCCTGTGTATTTAAGCCCTTGTTTTCCCTGTTGTCTTTGTCAGTCTTCACATTTACTGTCATGTTTTCTACCTGGGTCCCTGTGTTTTGGTTTCGTTTTTATTCTGAGTTACCTTGGTCATCTTTTGTTTACATTAAAGTCTGCATTTAGATCCTCCATCCTCGCCTGCCTCGTTACAGAAAGACTGACCAAAAAATGGATCTAGTGGCCTTCAGAATTCTGCTCCTTCAACAAGGGGACTGTCCAGTTGAGGATCACGTCCGTGAGTTTTTAGAGCTGGCAAATGTAGTGCACTATCCAGACCGCTCTCTGGTGGTTTACTTCCGGGCCAGTCTGAATGTGCACTGAGGGAACTGATGCCTCCGGCTGATCCTCACCGAATGCTCGGCAAATATGTGGAGAAGGCCCTGGAACTTTGCGGTTCACTTTATACAGTGGATTATGGCAGGAACCCCGGGCCAAAACCTGCGTCTTCGGCTCCCCTGTCTCAAAGCCTTCCGCGGCCCCTGTCTCGAAGCCTTCCACGGCCCCTGTCTCCAAGTTGTATGATCTGCCACTGATGTCGGTGTGTAGGTCCATGAAGACCCTACCTCAAAAATTATCTGCGCCCACGCCTGCCACGGTCAACGAGCCAGCACCCATGCCTGCCACGGTCAACGAGCTAGCGCCCACGCCTGCCACGGCCAATGCGTTGCCAGCCTCGTTCGTCCCAGAGCCAGCGTTGCCAGCCTCGTTCGTCCCAGAGCCAGCGTTGCCAACTTCGGCCATCCGGAGGAGGAGGAGGAGGAGGAGGAGGAGGAGGAGGAGGAGGAGAAGAAGTTTCTGTTCCCCAGTCTCCTCCCATGCCCACGACCACAGAGGTCGTTCCCCAGTCTCCTCCCATGCCCACGACCACAGAGGTCGTTCCCCAGTCTCCTCCCATGCCCACGACCACAGAGGTCGTTCCCCAGTCTCCTCCCATGCCCACGACCACAGAGGTCGTTCCCCAGTCTCCTCCCATGCCCACGACCACAGAGGTCGTGGGCATGGGAGGAGACCACAGAGGTTGTTCCCGAGTCTCTTCCCATGTTCGCGACCACAGAGGTCATTTCCCATTCATCCAGGACTCTTTGTCTCGAGCCTGCCATGGCTCTGCCTTCCATGGCTTTGCCCCTTGAGCCTCCCATGGCTCAGTCTTCCATGGCTCCACCCCCAAGAGTCTTCCACGGCTCTGCCCGCTCCCCCAGAGACTATTCCTCCAGCAGCTCCGCCCACTCCCCCAGAGACTCCTCCTACAGTGGCTCCTGCAGCTGCATCCCAGTCCTCCTGACCCTGTCTCGGCCCTGCGGCCACCTCCCAGGGCTCCTGACCCAGTCCCCACCTTGAGGTCATCTCCTTGGTCTCCTGGCCATCCACCTGATCTGCTCAGGTCTCCTTGGTCTCCTGGCCGCCTGCCTGATCTGCTCTGGTCTCCTTGGTCTCCTGGCCATCCGCCTGATCTGCTCTGGTCTCCTGGCCATCCACCTGATCTGCTCCGGTCTCCTGGCCGTCCGCCTGATCTGCTCCGGTCTCCTTGGTCCTCACTCCCACCGGTTCTGCCTCGGTCTTCTGAGCCCCCAGCTCCATCTCAGCCCTCTGAACCTTCCAGCTTGGTCCTCTGAGCCTGCAGTGTCGCTCTGGCTCTCCATCCCTCCAGCTCTGCTTTGGTCTCAAGCCTCCCTAACTTTGCCTTGTTCTTCTGCTCCTTGTGCCCCCCTGAACTACCCGTTTTCCCCCACACCCCATGGTTTTGGAGTGTCTGGAATCCGCTCCTTAAAAGGGGGCATCTGTCACATATTCCCTGTTTTTTGTCTTGACTTATGTTGAAATTCTTGTTTAGTTCCTGTTAGTTTTCTAGTCTTCTGTGGTTTTATGATTGGGTTTTCCCCTGAATGTTTCCCCAGGTGTTACTCGTTCCCTTATATTCCCTGTTGTCTTTGACAGTCTTCGTGTGTGTGTGTGTGTGTGTGTGTGTGTGTGTGTGTGTGTGTTTTTTTCTGAGTTACCTTGGTCATCTTTTGTTTACATTAAAGGCTGCATTTAGATCCTCGCCTGCCTCATTACACACATACAGTATGCAGTGCGCCACTCGTGCAAACTATATATTTATAACATTAAATTGCAGATTTTGCTGTAAAATAATCTCTCTAGGACATAACGTGATTTTAATTTGTGTTCTGAATGTTTACGTAATGACAACTGTACGTCAGATGGTTTCGGTTTTTTGTATCAGCGCATTTTTACAAGTACGAGTACATGAGCGCTGTATCAGACCCGATTCCGATAGCAGTATCGTATCGGGACATCTCTAGTTAAGGACTGAATGTCAATGCAGTGTCTGTGCAGATCAGTCACATTTCAAAAGTAATTGAATCTGACAAATATTATCACAGTAAGTCTCAATGGGATGATTTCTTCTTTCAGTGTGGGAAATTCAAATATTAAGAATGTCAGTAGAGACATTATCTTCATCACAGCATTCTTCAGATTTCTCAAATGGCACCCAGGACCTAAATTATTTTATGATTTGCATTGACCAGCCTATAGGACCTCTGTTCTGGACCGGTTATTCTGTGGTTTGTTTTCTCCTGGGTTTCCCAGCCAGTGTCATGGTACTACAGGAACTTTGTCTAAGACATCGACAGAACATCTCTAATGACTTCTTTGTGTTCAATCAGACCTTCATTGATATTGCTTTCCTAAGTGTCCTCCTTTTCAATGTTGCTAATTACATGGTTTGGCACAATTTCAAATTTGAATGGTTTTGCAATTTCATGTATTCACTCACTGTATCTGGCAGACCTCTCTTCATGGCTTGTGTCTGTGGAGAATATTATTTTGCTGTGGTTCATCCCATCATTTATAAGACCAGCAAGAGCATTACCATGATCAGGAAAGTTATCTCTGTTTCACTCTGGCTGTTCATAGTTTGTTTTGGATTATTTGCTGCCTTATACCCTTGGATTTATACAACTGCTTTTGCATCTATACCCATGTTTATTGCCCTGCCTGTCATTGGTTTTTGTGATATCTCAGTTTTTCGAGCTCTGAGGAAAGCAGATCCTTCAGGGAAGATTAATGTACATCCACAGAAGAAGAGAGCCCTACGTACCATAATTAACAGCTTCATTATGACTTTTACTGTTTATCTCCCACCATCAGTTATTTTTGCTGTGGGATACAATACACAATTTAGTTATGAATCATATGACTGTATTTTAAATATTATTGCAGTGTGCTTCACAGTTTCAGGCTGTGTTATTATGCCAGTTTACTATCTGGAGAGTGCAGGTAGGCTGAACATAAAAAAAATTGTGATGAAAATAAATAATATTGTTAGAATGAAACAGATTATGACAAAATGAGAACAGGTTTTTTTTTATTTTTTATGCCTAGTCTATTCTTTCTGCTCTGTTATGTGTTTTAGCTAGTGATGAAATGTTGGAATTGTGAGTGAAAATGTCTTATATGAATACGGGAAATCACAATAAAATTTATTTCTGCACAAATCTCTTTCAGTATTCATCAAAAAAGCATAACTAGGCTTAAAAAGGAACAAAAAATAGGTAAAGGTTATCTTGTCTCACCAGACCTCAATATACACAACCAGCCAAATGTTTGCACCTACTTTACTGAATCTATGTTTTTTACATGGTCTTTAAAACTTTGATATAAAAGCTTATGGTTAAATTACCTTGGCATTGCTGGAGCTATGCTCTACCAATTGAGCTACTTTAACACAAACAGATGATAGAAGGAATTATGTTATTCCCAAAACAAACACGTTGCACATATGTAAACATCACTTTCAGGTTCGGACACTGGGGGCAGTGGCACGATTTTCGGTAAGCACAGCCCAATTTCAGCTGTAGAAATTTTAACCTACTGTCGCTGAATTCACAATGTGATCATTTATGTTACCTTGGCTGATGGGTGCTATATATCCATATGTCCAACTATATGTACCTGTTTTCCCACACAATAACAAACCACAACACTGAATCTGTAAAATTAGTTTACATATAATGGATTGTGTCTTGCTGTGTTTTGGCAGTGCGTGCTCCATTTGTGTTTGTTTGTGAGACAAAATGGCTTCCTGTCACACTGTGTCATCTGTTAAATTATATGTTTATATAATTGCTGGGTAAATACCGGTACATTCAGTATACAGCACATTTACTACTTAAATATTTGTCTAGGGACTAGGAAGACAAATAAAAAAAATATTTTAATGCTATGATGGCAGTGCCATTATTTTGTAAAAACTACTCTATTACTCTACTCGACAGCTGGTTTGTTTTTCTAGTGATGTACATATTAGCTCCATATTCATAACTTCAGAATAAAACGATTTGACTCAATATTGTCATTCACCAACACAGCTTTATGCCTCAATAATTAACACAGCTTTATGCCTCATAGTCTCCCTCTAAGTTATTAAGGACATCATTGAGGTAATCAAACATTTTTACAGTTTCTTTTAATATTAATAACTCAGATAAAATAAATGGAATTCATCACATTTTAGTTCAGCCAATTCAGTTTGCAATCTGCAAATGCATGCTTATTAAGGCTGTACTGTAGCTTGATGTCAGTAAAGTTTCTGAACAGAGAAGTTTAACTTCAAATGTAACTGGATCTGTTAAGTTTTATTAAAATGTTTACATTATACCACATTAAATCTCACTAGGATGTTTATTGTCATTCATATCCAGAAAGTTGAATCTTAAGAATGGCCGAAGAAACATTATCTTCATCCCAGAGTTCTCAAATGACACCGCGGACAATTTTTGCATCAGCCAGTCTATACAGTAGGTCCTCTGTTCTGGACCGGTTATTCTATAGTTTGTTTTCTCCTGGGTTTTTCTAGCCAGTGTCTTGGCACTATGGGAACTTTATCAAAGACATCGACAGAACATCTCTAATGACTTCTTTATGTTTAATCTGACCTTCATCGATTTTGCTTACTTAAGTTTTCTACCTTTTAGTGTTGCTAATTACATGGTGTGGCGCAACATTGAATTTGAAAGGTTTTGTAATTTCATGTATTCACTCACTGTATCTGGCAGACCTCTCCTCATGGCTTGTGTCTGTGGAGAATATTATTTTGCTGTGGTTCATCCCATCATTTACAAGACCATCAAGAGAATCGCCATGATCAGGAAGATTATCTCTGTGACACTCTGGTTGTTTATAGTTTGTTTTGGATCATTTACAGCCTCTTTTCCTTGGACTTATTTAACTGTTTTAGAGCCTTTACCTCTGATTATTGCCCTACCTGTCATTGGCTTTTGTGATATCTCAGTTTTGCAAGCGCTGAGGAAAAAAGATCCTTCAGGAAAATCTCATGTACATCCACAGAAGAAGAGAGCCCTACGTACCATCATTAACAGCTTTATTATGGCTTTTACTGTTTATCTGCCACCATCAGTTATCTTTTCACTGGGACACAATACACAACTGGATTCAGAAACACATCAATGTATCTTAATCTTTGTTGCAATATGTTACACAGTTTCAGGCTGTGTTATTATGCCAGTTCTCTAGCTGGAGAGTGCAGGTAAGCTGAACATAAAAAATAAAAAAAAGTTTGTGGAAAAAAATAAAAAGGGTATTATGAAACAATTAGAACCATTTTGTTTTTGTTTTTTGTTTTATCATTGTATGAGAGTGAAGGAAAAAAGCATTTTGAAGAGACTTAAGTAAGAATATTTTACTTGTTTAACAATTGTCATGTCATTGCAATTATAAAATCCAATAATTTTCATTTATGGATATTAATTTCTGCAGATGCTGATGAAGCATTAACATTTGCTTGCTAAGCAATAAATGGAATTATCAAATCTTGCCAGTATCCTTTCGAAAAACAAAACAAAAAAAGAAACTGAATAAGTTTCACAAAGTTTATTTATTTATTTTTTACTTTCCAAACATTTGGGGAATTATAATATGGATACACATCTGAAACATGTCCCTCTTTCTTTTGTTTATATCTTAATAAGATAAATGAAATTTCACATCTCTATTAACATTGACATCAGCCTATCTTGGTTAATATTAACACATTCTAGCTATAGTTGTCAAGTGATAAGTTTGCATTTGTTGTTCTGAAATGTTGAGGTGTAGAAAGTGTACATTTTGTCCCACATTACCTTAATTCACACTCTGTCATTTTATTTTTGCATTGTTTACCAAGTGACCAGTCAAGATATTTCCATCACACCTGATATTCAAAACTCTAAGGCAATGTAAAATATCATCAATCAAGCTTTGTTACTTTTATTTTCATAAAGTTGGGGTTAAGACAAGAATGAGAATTTGTAATCATAAAATAGATCTGTAAATTAGTTCCCATGTAGAATGGTCCTGCATATAACAAAGTTAACAGTGTCCAGAGCTGGGATTGGTCCCATTTCAATTCAGCCAATTCACAAGATTATTAGGGATTAATAGAAAGATAAAATTGAAATAATAATTTTAAAAATATGACAATGTATTACAGTCAAATTTGTATCACTGTAACATTTTTGGGAAACTTGGCTGTTCTTTGAAGTACTTTTTATATGTTCTTGTGCTTGTTTTCCAGAGGTGGGAAGAGTAGCCAAAAACTGTACTCAAGTAAAAGTACAATTACTTGAGTAAGAGTAAGAAAGTATCCAATTAAGAGAGTACTCAAGTAGTGAGTAACTCTTTACTTTCACAAATGACATAATGGACGTTAATTCCCCTATATTCCATTACATAATACACATTTAACATGTATTACAGAATTATTATTATTATTATTAATGGGAATTCTGTCATCATTCACCATCATGTTGTTCCAAACCCTTATGACTTTCTTTCTTCCATGCAACACAATAAGGAGATATAAGACAGAATGTTTGCCTGAGTCAATATTTAATTTCAGTGAATGTTTTTATTCTCTCCATATTTTGAAAGTGAATGGTGACTGAGACTGTCAGTCCCTAACATTCTGTCTAACATATTTTGTGTTCCACATAATACAAAGGGTCACACGGGTCTGGAACAACATGAGGGTAGGGAAATGATGACAGAATATTAAATTATTGCTGAGCTATCACTTTAAAGGGATAGTTCACCCAAAAATGAAAATTCTCTCATCAATTACTCAGCCTCATGCCATGCCAGATATGTATGACTTTCTTTCATCTGCGGAACACAAATTACGATTTTTAGAAGAATATTTTAGCTCTGTAGGCCAAAATTTTGATGCTCATCAAAAAGCACATAAAGGCAGCATAAAAGTAATCCATAAGACTCCAGTAGTTAAATCCAAATCTTCAGAAGTGATATGATAGGTGTGGGTGAGAAACAGATCAATATTTGTCATTTTTTGCTAGACAATCTTCTCCCTGCCCAGCAGTGTGCGATATGCAGAGAAGAATGTGAATCACCAAAAACACAAGAAGAAGAATGTGAAGGTGATCTGTTTCTCTGTTTCTCATCCACACCTATCATATCACTTCTGAAGATATGGATTTATCTATTATCACATCGCTTCTGAAGATACTGATATAACCACTGGAGTCTTATGGATTACTTTTATGCTGACTTATGTGATTTTGTTTAGCTTTAAAATGTTGCCACCCATTCACTTGCATTGTATGGACCTACAGAGTTGAGAAATTCTCCTAAAAATCTTCATTTGAGTTCAGCAGATGAAAGAAAGTCATACACATCTGGGGTGGCATGAGGGTGAGTAAATAATGAGAATTATAATTTTTGGGTGAACTATCCCTTTAAAGATCTGGATGAATTTGTC
The DNA here is from genome assembly GCF_019703515.2 of Myxocyprinus asiaticus. Lineage (NCBI taxonomy): Eukaryota > Metazoa > Chordata > Actinopteri > Cypriniformes > Catostomidae > Myxocyprinus > Myxocyprinus asiaticus. The sequence goes on from NC_059359.1 coordinate 36,836,831, forward strand.
AATATGAAGAGTGGTTTAGAAACACTTCTAGTAATTATTATGGTGAAAACGTGAAAATGTCCCACAAGGACATTATACTGCTGAAATATAAACCAAAGCAAGATCATGCTTTATTAATGCCTACTTTTGCTATTTCATAGCTTTTAAAGTCCTGCGTGGATTCTTATTTCAGTGTAGTTACAGTTTTCAGTGTCGAAAGAATTTAGATCATTAGTTCTGTACAGCAGTACCGCCACTCTCTAAATGCAGAGTACGCAGCCTGTGTAGCCAACCTCAGTCGTGGAACACTCGCTGTGTCTGAACCCCTCCCCCCCCCCCCCCTCCACTATATAGTGCACTATTTCGAGTGTCCGCCATTTTGTAGGAGTGTCTGAATTCTGAGTGAGCCACTCGTTCCCTACTTTTGTTCACTCATTCTTACCCACAATGCACTCTAATTTCGAGAGTACTTTTGATGTACACTCGACAGCGGTTAATTGCCCACAATCCACCACGGAGAAGATGTACCAGCTGGGAGTTTACTGCTTTCTTAACTCTTGTAATTTTTTATTTCATGCTGAATGTATTAAATAACTTTTTAACAAATAATTTCTTGATTAAAATAACATATAGAGAGGCAAAACAAACAGATACATTTTAAAATGTACTCTTTATTTGATCAAATGTGTTTACTCTTTATATTAACACACAGTATATATTAAAAATGACAAACAAAATGAAGATTTATTGTATTAATATATTATTTAATAAGAATAACATGTAAGGCCCAAGTATTTTAAAAGTTCATATGTGACGCTGTTTCTGCGACAGCCCCAGAGCTCTGACCCTCGGTGTATACTGTACATCAGCGTCTGAATTCACACACTCATTTCGTGCACTCACTGCCATTCACAATATAGGAAATAGTGAATGAGTGAACGATTTCGGACACAGCCACTCTCTTCACCATACGATCGCTGCGCACCCTCACATCTCTCACGAGGGTGCCTCGAGTCCCTCGCTGTGCACGTGCAGAAATGATGTCTGTTCGTGCTCCAGCTGTCAATCACATGAATGGCAGCGCAAAACGCATTTACACTTAACTTGGATGTTTACATGGATTTATACAGTTAATCCGCCCGAAGTAGTTGCAATAGTTTCCAGTAAATGCGTAAATACTGCTCATGACATGCGGGACATGGTACAAAGCGCACTGATATATTGCTGCACTGATTTAAAAATGTACACTTAAAAACTGATGTCAGCAGAGCCCAGTTACATTATAACCCTGAAAAATCACATTACACAGAAAAGCCCGTGTTAGCATTAGAGCCAAAACTTACCTCAGCATTCTGCCTTAAATTGAAGCTGAGATTTTAATCTTGAAATATCAGCTTGTCCTGGTGTTAAATGAAGGCACTGCATGACGAAACTATTCTTTTTTCACTGTGCGGAGCTAAGAAATTGTTTCACTTTTGAAGAGTTTGATGCTGCAACATTGATGACCTGAGTGACAGTCTGTGTCAGCAGTGTGAACTTCCGCTCTCGTAAAAGTCCCATTCAATAATCTCTCAATAAATTACACATTAATTAAATCAAACCCAGTAATGTAACGACAGGAATGCTGCCCATTGTAAAGAAGTAAAAGTAAAAAAAAACGTACTTGAGTGAGAGTAAAAATTACCCACTTTTAAACCTACTCTAAAAGTAATTTTTTCCCCTAAAAGTAAATGTAACAGTAAATGTAGCACATTACTACCCACTTCTATTGTCTTCCTTGCTTAATACAGTACCTTACTTGTTGAGTCCTTGTGTGATAAATCATTAGTTGATGAGTATTTACAGCCCTCTGTCTAGTGTCATTTATTATATGATGTTTCTTGGTGGTGAGGTTCTCTGCTTAATTTGGGGTTACGTTTTTCTTATCATGTTGTAGAATTTTTTGAAAACTTGGAATTTTTCTCGTTATCTTCTTAATTAAACTTTTCATGGTTTCTTACCTTCCACTTGCCTGAGCTTTATTGTAACAATCATGAATTGAATGAAAACGCATGTGTTGAATGGTTTATATTGACTGATATATGCAATGTATGTTGGTATCAAACCAGAAAATCTCACTGGCATCTTTTCATGCTCAGTAAAAAGTAAGGCGCAGAAGTGAGCTTTTCACAACAGTTGTGAATTTCAATGCAATCTTTTGGGCAGCCGCTAAAATTGACAGAGCCCATGACAAACTTCTATAGGCCCCCTCTCGCCTAGCCCCAATGAGTAGGATAATATACCTTAGAGCATGGGTTTTCAAACTTTTCGATGCCAAGGACCCCCAAATATGATGATATCCTTGCGAGGGACCCCCCTTCCTAAAACATAAAAGCAGCTTTACTGTATATGTCCATGCATAAGACCCAAAAAAGAGCTCTCTTATCTTATTTTCACAATTTATCTTTGTATATAAACCTGAAGAGAAACAGTTAAATTTATATATATTTGTATAGTGCTTTCAAAATAAATTTCTTTCCAAAGCAGCTTTACTGAGATAACTACTGTATAACATCAACTACCGAGGTGGCTAACATGATGAAAACATAAAGATGGTATGTATCCAAAGTAATAGAAACTAAACAAGGCAGTTTCACAAGACACGGGACCTGACAACTGGTAAAATTGCATGTGGCATTTGTGCAGCCAAGACAGTGCTCGCGTTGTGGTTTCATTGTGGTTAAAAACTTTATAAGTTCAATAGAACTTCATTGAGTCAAGTCACCCAAATCATGTCTCTCACAGTTTACTAAAAAACAGCATATCGAAATAAAAACACATAAAAATAGCATTAATATTGGATAATAAGACTTTTTAGGCATAATGTATCTACACATGTAGGCTTCTGTAGTCTCTTGTGGTCCACGCAGTGTTGTCAGCTTGAACTGGTCCATAATAGCTTGATGAATTAACTGTGTAACTTTTTAAACAGTCGGGCAACAAATAATTGAAATGTCAACAGAACGCAACAAGAGTTGTTTTTGTTACATTTATATTGACAAACAGTTTTCTTAGTTGTGAAGTTTAAAATAAGCTTAAAATATTGATGTTGATTTTACAGTTACAATTTTAGTTCAGATTAAAAATGACAGATTCATTCGGACTCGGACTCGATTCGGACTCGGCCTGTTATGCACTCGGTCTTGAGTCTGACTCAGCCCATTTTGGACTCGGACTCAACTCGGACTTGATTGTTTAAAGACTCTGAATTGACTCGGACTTGACTAAGGTGGACTCGAGCCCAACACTAATACACAGTATGGTTTTATTTACCCTTTCACAACCATGGTTGGAAAAGTAGGTTTTATTTCTTTATGAGAGTGCTGTGACTTTAAAGGGGCAATTCAACAATAGCAGCCTACATATAGGTGTCTGTGTCAATTACAGACAGTAGCACACCTGTAATAAGGGATTAGGCTATTTATGTATGTAAAAAGTGTTCTAAACACAGAGGACTTGTGAGGAGATGGACGCCACGTCCAGGTTATAAAACCTCGCAAATGTGTTTTGTGAGGACCATCCTGCTGCCAAACATATGTCCTGTAAGGACACACCATTTGTCCATGCCCATGAAGAGGCCATACCTCTGGTTGAATGCACTTTGACACCAATAGGGCAATTCATGCCCTGTGATTCATAAGCGAGGGTGATCGTATCAACTATCCCGTGAGAGAGCCTTTGTTTAGAGACGGACATTCCTTTTGTGCAACCTCCATAACAAACAAAGAGCTGGTCCGACAGCCTAAACTGGCGGGTGCGCTCGACATATGTATGCAATGCCCTCACTGGGCATAACAAATACATAAACTGCTCTTCATCTGAATTAAATGGTGGAGGAAAGAAGGCTTGTAAAAGGACCACCTGAGCCCTGAAGGGCGTTGATAAAACCTTAGGCATGTCAGTTGACAGTGCCTACATGTCACCCACCCGTTTAAATAAAGACAAAGCCAACAGGAGTTCGGTCTTTAAGGAAAGCACCCACAACTCAGCAGATTCCAATGGCTTGAAAAGGGAGCTTGTGAAAGCACCATAGCAGGGCGAAGGGGGTTGAAACGCCTCGCTCCTCTAAGGAATTTTGTGACTAAATCATGTTCGCCTATAGAGGAGCCAGCCTCTGGGGTGTGGTATGCAGAGATAGTCACCACATAAACCTTGAGTGTCAATGGGGTAAGACTAGCATCAATCTGCTCTTAAAGGAATGTAAATACTGTATCTCAGCAATGCTCTAGCCTGTAAAATGGTATTCATCACCAACTGAGCCATTCTGGCTCGTTCGATGTTCCTTCTGTTCAGGGGCCACACGTGTAGTCTCCAAAGCTCCAGCTGGGGATGCCAAATCATGCCTTATGCTTGAGAGAGGAGGTCCCTCCTCAGCGGGTCTAGTATTTACATCATCTCCAGAAACAAGGACTGATTGGGCCATTTCGGCACAATTAACAGAAGTTTCCTTGTCCTCGCGGACTTTGCTGATGACCGAATGAAGGAGGCACACCAGGGGAAACGTATACTTGCGTTTTGCCAACCATTTGTGGGCCAATGTGTCCACGCCCAGTGGGGCTTGGGACATGGAGTACCTAAGGGGACAGTGGGCATTCTCTGCAGAGGCGAACAGGTCGACTTATGCTTTGCGAATATTTCCCAAATCCTCAGAACTGTCTGAGGATGAAGTCTCCATTCCCCTGGTAATACTCCTTGGCATGACAACAGATGCAATCTGTAATTCAGATGGCCTGGAACATGTGTCTCACACAGGGAGAGGAGATGATGCCTGCTCCATTGGAGGAGACATTGCCTCATGCTCATTAATTGTGGTGATTGGAAATCAACCCTGGACTCTAGGCGGTTGATGTGCCACGCTCGTTCCGCACCTGTCCAGGTGCCGAAAGTTGGGTGTCATCGCACACCGCACCCCAACCTGTGTTGGACGCATATATGGTCACCACTTTCCGCATGAAAGTCTGCCCCAGCATAATACCCGGCTCTGTCCATGGAGCTAGAGTAGCCAGGAGAGGTCTCATGTATAATAGACCTAATGGTATGATGGCAGATGCTGCCACCCAGTATTCTCTAAAATGACTTCAGTGGAAATATTTTCCCTAGATTGAACTGAGACAGACACTGAAGAATGGTCTCTATGTGCTCGTTCGTGAGCCTTGTGAGATTGTGAATCTCTGTGTACAACACAGGCATATCCTGTGGTCGGACCACAGATGGCAAAGCCGGTTGCCGGCATATGTACTGAATCGTATAGACGAGTTTGAATGTTTTTTAACACCCAATCTGACACGAATATGAGGGCTCACCATGCATTTGCACAGTGGAACATTGGGCTAATTGATTTGCTCACTTTAGGAGAGTGCTGCTCACTATAGGGAAGTGGTTGAGCATAATGTGTGGGGTGTATGAGGTGTGAAGAGGAAATAACCCTTTTCCTGAGAATGTGTGTGTGCCCCGTGTTTTTACAACAGGTACTTTTGTTTTTTTTGTGAGAACATTCTTTATTTTAATGGTACATACAGAAGCAACATTTTAAACAATGTCCCATTCTCAATGAACAGCAGTGAGGAAGAGGGGAGAAACACAGTGTACCTTGAATCGAGCCTTCCTCGGCTCCGGGCCGTGAATAACGGTGGGCTCTGGGCTCCTCTTCACGGGGCTGGGCATGTCAGGAACGCATCTCTGTGAGAGTTAGTCAAATATGCCTGTCCAGAACCACCAGGTTGCTCATCACTTTTCCGATGGCGTGAGTGGTAGCTTCCGTGGCTTGCAGTGCCAAATCTGTGGTGGAGCAGAGCTCTTTGAACAGCTCTGAATCGGGGCCTTGCTCGTCCATCTGTTTGAGGAGCTTGGCCTAAAACACCTGGAGCACCGCCATGCTGTGGAGTGCTGAACCAGCTTGGCCTGCCGCTGTATAAGCTCTTCCAGCCAGAGCGGACGTCAGTCAACACGGCTTGGAGGGATAGGCAGGGTGGGTTTTTCATCCCCTTCCATTCAGGAAGAGGTGGGCTGCGACCACCTGTTTTACCTATATCTAGACGATGTGTTACCAGTCTTGTAGACTTTTTCCTTGTCGTTGTCCACTCTAATGAGGACGGCAGCTCCTCCAATCTATGTGCGCATAGAGTAGGGTGCACGCCAGGTCTTCATGAGCTCCGCATGGACCTCAGGAAAGAATAATGTGCTCCTCTGGGCCGCGGTCTGTTGACGACGGCCGGTTTGCAAAAACTATTCATCCAGGTGAGACTTTTCTGGCTCTTCCAGAGGGGACCACTCAAGACCAAGCTCCTCAACTGCCCTCGCGAGGACACAAAGAAGCTCCTTGTCAGTAGCGTGTGCAAGCTCCTCCCCCTCGCTGTGGGAAAGGGCGGCAATGTCCTCTGTGGACCACTCACCTGAAGCTGTGAGGGAAACAGCCTCATCCCCATCGTCAGAGCCACCAAATGTAATGAGGCCGTGCGCTCCAATAGAGGGCCAGAGCTCATCACGTGCATAATGCACAGGCGAGGACGCTCGCTTCGGAGGGGTCGCGAAGCTTGCGCTGGCACAAGGTCCTCCTCCAATTCATCCATCTCGACCTTGCGGCCCTGCCTTGCCTCCTCATGTGGTCCCTCGGGACTTAACACAGAAGAGGTGGGTGGGAGAGCGCTAGAGGCTGGATCGTCCCTCAGAATGATTTTTATTATTTTATATATATATATATATCTTGTTAATTGCATTAATTTCTGCATTGAAATATTTCTTTTAAGTCTTCATTTTCAGTTACTAATGGTTCTTTGTTATTTTCATAAACTCTTTGTAGCCTACTAAAGCATACATTAATTTTGCAATCGCTGTCCGTGACTTCTAGCCTGAAGCTTTAGAGACAGATGACATGTCATTAAGATGAGTGCGAGAGTTTTGCTACGAGTGAGTTTGACAGATATGTATTATCCTAGGTCAAACAAAGTTCATTTAACTCTGCATTTTTGAAACCAATGGACTTCATATTTACACCAAATGTGTGACAAATGTGAAGAAAAGAGAGAGCAAATCCTGTCAAATTGAGGCATTTCAGGACCACTGAAAATGAACAGCAAAGGATCAAACAGAAAGCATTGCATATATTATATGACAAAACTGATTGACAGTCCTGCTGATATCAGAAATAGTTTGCAAATGTAAACATCAAATTAATAAATACATTAATTTTCTTTCAATAATGTAATATCATGCATTCGTGTGGGTGCTGCTGCCTCATAGCAGTCCACGTGGACACCTCAAAACTGCAGTGCGGCTTATCAAGTTTAAAAGCAAATGTTTTGGACCCGGCTCGTTTATGGGTAGTTGACGGGTATGTTAAAGAGGTAGGCAATGGATCATTCCATTCCATGGATCATTCACATTATGATCATTTATGTTACCTTGGCTGATGGGTGCTATATATCCATATGTCCAACTATATGTACCTGTTTTCCCACACAATAACAAACCACATATAACACTGAATCTGTAAAATTAGTTTACATATAATGGTCTTGCTGTGTTTTGATAGTGCATGCTCCATTTGTGTTTGTTTGTGAGACAAAATGGCTTCCTGTCACACTGTGTCATTTGTTAAATTATATGTTTATGTAATTGCTGTGTAAATACCTGTACATACAGTATACAGCACATTTACTATTTAAATAGTTGTCTAGGGACTAGGAAGACAAATACAAACAAATATTTTAATGCTATGAGAGCAGTGCCATTATAGGTGTATTCTGGACAGGGCCAATAGGACCAGTGCCCAAGGGCCCTTGACTACCAGGGGCTTTCCTGAGAGAATTGCAACAGGCAGGACTCATGGCCAACCTGAAGAAGTGTGCAATTGGGTGGGTGAAAGTTCGGTATCTGGGGTTCCACTTGGGTCATAGGCAGGTGCGTCCACAGGTTAATAAAACCGAAGTGATCGCATCTTGCCCGACACCCAAGACCAAAAAGGAGGTAAGGCAGTTTTTGGGGCTGGTGGGCTAATACCAGAGGTTTGTGCCTAGTTATTCTGATGTCACCAGCCTGCTGACTGACCTTACTAAAAAGGGGGCTCCTGATCTGGTCCAGTGGAAAGAGTCATGCCGACAGGCTTTCCTTAAGATAAAGTCTGCACTTTGTGGGGGGCTGCTGTTACATGCACCTGACTTCTCTCTCCCCTTTATAGGATGCATCTGACAGGGGGCTGGGGGCAGTGCTTTCGCAGGAGGTGGGAGGGGAGGAACAGTCGGTGCTGTTTATTATTCACAAGCTCTCCTTCAGGGAGACAAAGTACAGCACAATCGAGGAGGAGTGTCTTGCAATTAAGTGGGCTGTTCTTACCCACCATTACTACCTTCTGGGGCGGGCCTTCACCCTCTGTTCCAATCACACTCCTCTGCAGTGGCTCCACCGCATGAAGGATACTAATGCATGGATCACCAGTTGGTATCTGGCTCTTCAGCCCTTTAAATTCTCTCCAGAAATGGGGGGAGTAGGCAGGCCGGATGTTGCCCCGGCCTGAGTCGGCGGTGGGGGTATATGGCATGGGGGGGCATGGTCTTGTGTCTGTCTGCAGGAGAGGGAAAGGGGTAAGGCTCGTCTCCTGGGCTGTAATTACTCTAACACCTGTCTCTCATTATAGTAATGGCAGAGGGAGACCTGATAAGGCTCGCCAGAGCGTCAGAGAGGGAGAGAGAGAGTGGCTCAGAGAGTGGTGTCTGAAGGATCAGCAGCAAAACAGAGACTGTTTATATTGAGAGCCCTTTGTGTCTTGGAGAATATTATTTTGCAGTGGTTCATCCCATCATTTACAAGACCAGCAAGAGAATCGCCATGATCAGGAAAGTTATCTCTGTGACACTCTGGTTGCTTATAGTTTGTTTTGGATCAATTACTGACACATTTAATTGGATTTTTACAACTGCTTTTGCATATACTGTATACCCCTGTTTATTGCCTTGCCTGTCATTGGTTTTTGTAATATCTCAGTTTTTCGAGCTCCGAGAAAAACAGATCCTTCAGGGAATATTAATGTACATCTACAGAAGAAGAGAGTCCTACGTACCATCATTAACAGCTTCGTTATGACTGTCATGGTTTATCTGCCACCATCGGTTATCTTTTCAGGGAAAAAATACACAAACGACTTATGCAACACACTACTGTATTGTATTGTTTGTTGCAGTGTTTTACTGTTTCAGGCTGTGTCATTATGCCAGTTTTCTATCTGGAGAGTGTAGGAAAGCTCAACATACAAAAAAATTTGGAAAAATTTAAATTGGGGAGGATGAAATCAATTCTGTCCAAATGATAAGTGCTATTTATGTACAGGTATTTAATTATTTAGCCTAGCATGTTGTTCTGTTCCTCTCTGTGTTGGCTTTGGCATTGTGTATAATCTAATGTTTATTTTAATACTAATGGCACCTTCAATTGACTGACAACCATTTTTATTTATTTTTTTGCTATATACTGTGCAAATAGCTTGAAATCTGAAAGGGACATTCTGACATTCATCAAAATCCAATGTTTTTAAGAATAAATACAATTATATCATTTTATAAATGGTTAAGTCTTATGTGACTTAAATGTGGATTAAACTGAATACAATTTATTTTTGAAGTACAAACAACAATCCATCATTAGTAATCCTTCTTGAAGTAGAATAATTACTCAAAGGAATCACATTACATTTCATCATAATTGTTGCACAAATCTGTCTCAGCATTAAGTGCTCTTGGTATTAAATTAATAAAAGTATAACTTGTATTTTGAAAGTATAAAAAGGTAGGTGTGGCAGGGTGGAGGGCGGGGCCAGGCCGTGATTCTGCACACCCGACCCCTAATTAGGCTGATTAAGCCTGAGAGGGATAAAGGCGACCGGAGACAGCAGTGCGACAGAGAGAGACAGTTATGGGCAGCTGCCCGTAACGAAAACGCGGCGGGGCGTTCCGTCCGCCAGGGGCCGGAGGACTGCCTCCGATCCGCCCGGGGAGGCGCGGCTGTCATCCACTAGAGGGTGGAGGAGTGGCCGAGGACCAGGCTATGGCGTATCGGAGAACCTGCGAGCAAATTTTTTTTGAACGAGGGAGGAATGTGGCAGGGTGGAGGGCCGGGCCGTGATTCTGCACACCTGGCCCCTAATTAGGCTGATTAAGCCCAAGAGGGATAAAGGCGACTGGAGATGGCAGTGCGACAGAGAGAGAGAGTTATGGGCAGCTGCCCGATACCTGTGAGTGTTTGTCTTTTTGCTTAAGTTTATTATTAAAATATTATTTATATTGTCAAGCCCGTTCTCGCCTCCTCCTTTCCCTTCTACCTTGTTACAGTAGGCTAATAAGTCCACAACATGGATGTAAGTGTGAAAGGCTAGTATGTTTAATTCAATTTACAATTTCAAACCACCTCTTAGAATAGTGTGACATAATGACCTTCCCAAAAAGACCAATAGACAACTGCAACTCATTCAGAATGCTGCTGCCAGGATTCTCACCAGAACCAAAAAATCTGAGCATATTACTCCAGTCCTCATGTATTTACACTGGCTTCCAGTTACATTTAGAATTGATTTTAAAGTACTATTACTCATTTATAAAAAAATTTTAAAAAAAACTCAATGGCCTAGGACCTAAATACATTGCAGATATGCTTGTTGAATATAAACATAACAGACCTCTCAGATTATTATGATAAATTCAGTTAGAAATAACAAGGGTTCACTCAAAACAAGGTGAGACAGCGTTTAGCTATTATGCCACCTGCAGCTGGAACCAGCTTCCAGAAGAGGTCAAATGTGCTCCAACAGTAGCCACATTCAAATCCAGACTGAAAACACATCTGTTTTGCTATGCATTTACAGACTGAGCACTGGGCTGCACTTACTGATTGCACTGCATCATTTTATTTACAATATGTACTTTTTATTCTTATTTTTATTTTCTTGTTATTAAGTGATTTTACAGTGGACTTTTATGTATCTTTGAATTACCACTGTGTATGAAATGTACTATATAAATAAACTTGCCTTGCCTAATATCATGTGATTTTTAGAGCATGGAAAGTAGAGTTATCTTGAGAAAACATGCTCTTTTTTGACTACCATGATGAAAGGTCTTTCACATTTAAACCTTTACATGGCAGAAGTTGTGGGGACTTTGAAGAAATAATAGAAACAAAGAAACCATAATCAAAAGTAAATCTACTGTCTTTACAGAAACAATAGTCTAGACAAAGTTAAATATATTCCTAAAAATCCAGATGTATAAAAGACACAATATCAAAATTCCTCATACCATAGTTGTGGTAAAGGTTTCCATACCTACAATAAACCTGTCTCAGCATACTTGCACATTACAAATTCATGTACATTCAAGTGTGAATATATGCCTATATATGAAAATTTGGTAACAATTTAAGGTTGTACTCCTTAACATTATTTAACTACATTAGTAAACATGAACAATACTTGTACAGCATTGATTTATCTTGGTTAATAGTTTTGTTTACTTTAAAAATTGTTATTAAACTTACATAAACCATGATTAATAGATGCTTTAAAACATCACTGGTCATTGTTCATGATATCTAATGCATTAACTAATGTTAACTAATAGAACCTAGTAAAGTGTAACTGATATGTGTAACTACTTAAATGTCCAAAAATGTATGATCTATTAATGTAATGTAATATGTAAATATTATCAATGGTAAAGCAAAAAGTTATTATAAAGGGTTACCAATGAACTAAAAATTATTTTATTTTTATTTATTTTTATTTATTTTTTTGCTCGTAGGTGAGATGAAAGGCAATGCAGCTTCATGTCATGATATATATGCTTTGTTTATCTACTTAACTGTCAGGAGATTTCAGTGACACCTGCATATTCAAAACTTAATATAAGAACTCTGTTGCTGTACACACATATTGCAGTCACTCAAGCTGTGATGTGTTGGGTCAAGACAAAGTTCATGTTTATTCTTAAAATGGATCTGTAATTTTTTCAATTTTAAATGCTCCTGGATATGAAAAAGCTAAAATAGTGGCCAGAGCTGGGAACTGTGATAATGTAAGATAGAGATTATGTTTATTGTAACATATCTTTAGATCTAATAATTATTTCCATGTTAAATTTTCCTTTTAGGATTTTCACTTGACCAAAATTCACAAGAATATTAGGAATAAAGCTTGAATTCACAACTTGAAATACAAAAAAATATTGCTGCAATGTTCATAATAAAACATAGCATATCTCACTGAAATGTTTTGCTTTTCATTCAGACAGTGTCGGCAGAGGCAGTATTCTCATATCCAAATCTGTCAGCCATCACAAATGGTACCCAAGAGCCAAGCTATTTTCAGTACTGTGCTGACCAACCCATGGTAGGTCTGATTTGGTCAGTTTTCTCTTATATCTGTGTCGTCTTGGGTTTGCCAGCCAGCATAATGTTAGTAAGGCAACTTCATCAAAGACAACAACGAAACTTCTCCAATGATGTCTTTATATTTAATCTCACCATCATTAATCTCGTTTTCCTAAGCGTCCTGCCTTTTAGTGTGTTTAATTACATGGTGTGGTACTCCATCGAATTTGAGCATATTAGTAACTTGTAGTCTGTGGAGACTGTATTTTGCTGTTGTTCACCCCATCATGCACAATACCAGCAAGAGAACCGCAATTATCAGGAAGGCAATCTTTGTGACAGTCTGGTCACTTATATTTTCCTTTGGATCTGTGATTAGCTATTGTTTCTTAAACTATGAAACACCTTTGGTGGCTGCTCCTCTCACTGTACCCATCATTGCTTTCTGTGATATTCAGTACTTCAAGCTCTGAGAAAGCCAGATCCTTCAGGGAAAAGCAAGCTGCATCCACAAAAAAAGTGAGCGCTTCATGCTATCATGAACAGTTTTGTTGTGACTTTCATTGCGTACTTGCCACCAGCAACAATATTCTCAATGCCTTCACTGTCATACCAGACACACGAGAACAAGGTATTGTTCTTTTGTACATTGTTGTTCATTGGGATAAGCTTTGCTTCTGGATGTTTTATTATGCTCATGCTACACTTGGACAGTGTAGGTAAACTAGGCCTACTGAAAGATTATTGGAGGAAATGAATGTTGGTGAAATTGTACACCTTTGCAAAACAATTAAAGAAATAAATTAAACACTAAAATAGTATAACAGCTAATTATTTTGCTTATGGTACTTTTGATAATATTTTAGCAATAGATATCGTACTGTAGATTGTAAGTAGGCCTATAGGGGAGACTGGGGATAGTTGTCACATGGGTAAATTAAGACTATATTTTAGTCAGTGTTGCGTAGTAATGGACTGCATGTAATCTGGAGTAATCAGAGTACAAAAATCAAGGAATTGTAATTAGATTACATTGCAATTTTTAAATGTGTGTAATCAGATTACAGTTACTTTGCATGTATAACAAGATTACATATCGGTTTATCAGTCTTGACTTAGACTTTCAAGTACTAACAATTACTATAACACAGATTTAAAAGCATGTTTACAAATGATTAATGAAAGGATTGTAAATTGGTATTTAATGCACTTAAAATTAGATTTGCATCAAAACACGTAAAAAGTAGTCCAAAAGCAATCAGATTTGATTACCTAAAAAGTGAAATCTAAAAGATTACGTTGATAACTGCCATTTCCAGCCTGGTCATGAACATTATGTGACTGTGGCAACAGGAATTGAGTCCTTCATTACACATTTCGCTGCAGTTTCTTAGTGCAATTTCCAGAAGGGGTCGCCAAAAGCGAGTGAAATGGTGTCATAATCAGACAAAGTTTTTAATGCGAATATTAGATGGAGGTTTTAATGAGTAAAATGTACCTCCCTAACCTAAAACTTTAAACTAAACCTAACAATAGCGTTTAAAAAAACAAATGAGAGGTGACCAAAACAGACATCTTTACCCTTTACCAATGCCTAAACCTTTCCAATAGTGTCATAAATGCAAGTGAGAGGTAAACAAAACAGCCATCCTTATCCTAAACCAATACACAAACCTAACCGGTAATGTGGAAAACGCAAGTGCGACATGGAAATCACATGTTAGCTTGCATCCTTAGCTGGGCTCGAGGCTTGGCCAAGTCCAACACTCTATCAGGTGAGCTACCGTGGAAGATAATCATATTGGAATTAGTGTGTAAATGTAGGTGGGTCTGTAATATAAGCGTAATGTTTTTTTTTTTAATATGTGAAAAGTGTTTTGATATCATAACATAGCAGTGTGTGAGTAATAGAGCAAAAAATGTGTGCTTATAAAGTCATAAACAGCCTTTGTAGTCTACCCAATACTGATCTTAGTAAGGTTTTGAGTCAAAAATCGAAAACTCTATTAAACTGTATTTGTTGCGCTGCTTCAAAGTCATTGTTAGTGTGGCAAACATCCAAAATTTGAATGCACAGTTTTATTTTAAATTTGACCAATATTCAAATTTTTATTTGACAGACTTAACATGAATTCTGGAGCGCAATGCTGCTGACATTACCGTATTGTGAGTTTGCTGCAGTGAGTGCAGCTGTACAAGCACACACTGCCTAACATGTGTGTGGCAAAAGACTCAGATTTAAATGTCTTTTCAGGAGTGCTGTAGATTTCTTTACAAAGAGTGATAAATGATCAGACGTGATGAATTCCTGACACAAATTAATGTGCAGAGCAGATGCCATGTGAAAAGACTGAGGCATGGCCAAAGGAAATACACATCCCAGGCTCAACAGCATAGGGATTTTTTCTGTAGGCATGATCCAGCCAGTTGTTCAAATTTTGACTTGCTCTGCCAACATTTAAAATGGCCAAAAAATGATAACACTCTTTTAAAATGTTTTTATTTTATTTTTTATTTATTTTTTTATGTATTTTTAAATGTGCCAAAAAAAAAAAAAAAAAAGTATTTATAAAAACGAACAAAAAAATTATAACTAGCTGTTGTAATCCTAGGGTGTTGTGGGTGGCTGCCTGGGCCTTGCTATGCATTGCTAAGGTGTTTTGAGTGGATTTTGGCCTGTTGTTATGTGGTTGCTAGTGTGTTCTGGGTGGTTGCTAGGTTGCTGTTTACTAGCCCACTGTAAAAAACAAAAATTCAGGTATCCTAAAAAAATTTTAATGACAAAGTTAATCTGGAAACATCTACAGTAGCTTGTTTTAATCAAGTCAAAAATATTATGTAATATAACTAAATTAACCTTACTTTATTAGGTTACACCAACTAAAGTAATATTTAATGGTCAGATCAGATAGAAAATAGCTCCTTAAGGTAACTACTGCACAGTTAAAATTTTACATTGCAAGCCAAAAATTCAAAAAGGCCAAGTCTATATGATATTCTGGTCTCTAGATATGGCGTGTTTCCCTCTTTCAATGTAAGTCTGTCAGATTTTTTTAGTTCGTTTTAACATTGATAAGGTGGGAATCGTAAATCCGATCGCACTGATTAGCACACCTCTACTCAACAAGCCACATGATTTGAGGTATCATCAAATGTTCTTAGCAGAAACGGTGCAGGATGAGCTTTGTGCCAACATGAAATTGTGGTGCCTTAGCAAGCACCACTAATCATACAGCAAAACAATGGCATATGGTGCAAAACAGTCATGATTTGTTTATAATTTTCAGCGCATTCTGATTGTTTCCAAGACGATCACAAGTCATTCTTGCAATTTCAAGAAAATATAATCTGTTAGCCAGCTAGATCAACATGATCACACGAGAGGTCGGCATGATTTTTCCCAGAGTTCCAGTACCCTAGGATTGGCCAAATTAAGCCAACTCAATGACAAGTGGCATCTCCCATTAGCCATTTTTGCTTTGGCTCCAGCGTTTTTTTACCTTCCCTTGTAGTGTGACCGGAAGTGTGTTGCATCAGTAGCGTAGGATAGTGGTTCTCAACCCTGTTCCTGGAGCCACCCCAACACTACACATTTTGTATATCTCCCTTTTCTGACACACCCAGTTAAGGTCTTGGAATCTCCACTAATGGGCTGATGTGTTGAATCAGGTGTGTTTGATTAGGAAGATATCAAAAATGTGTAGTTTTGGAGCGGCTTCAGGAACAGGGTTGAGAACCACTGGCATAGGAGACCCGGGTTCGCGTCCTGCATTGAAACCAGAAAATAACTGCATTTGCATAATCAGTGACGATTCGGAGGTTGCATTTTTCCCTCTAACATTACATTTTTACTCTACTGATGGTTAGGTTTAGGTGTGCAGTTTGAATTGGGAGGTACAGTTTAAAAAATATACATTACTCTTCACTGTATTACAGCCTGTACATCTAAGAAATTACTTGATTCACAACTCGCTTTTGGTGCCCCTCCATGGACATTTCACCTGGAAAATGGAGCTCACAGGTGCAACACCCAACAACACTTACCGCTTTGGCCACTGGGGGCAGTGTTTCGCATTTTGGCAAGCACAGACTGATTTAAGCTAAAGAAAAGTCAACCTACTGTTTCCGATTACACTGTAAGATCAGTCTGAGAAGATAACATTTCCTTGGTGACAGTTTACGATGCACATAATAATTAAGTTGTTTAAAATACATGCAAAACAATTACTACTGTAAGATTTGAAGAGAATGCAGCACTGGCCCGATAGGATAACATTTTTATTTTCTGTTAATGCATGATTTTCTGTAAAGCTGCTTTGAAATGACGTGTGTTGTGAAAAGCGCTATACAAATAAAAATTACTTGACTTAACAGTTCTTTCAGCTGGCCTGAAACTCTGCCTCATGGGCCATCAGGCCCTCTTTATTGTAGAGCACTGCACATCTTTAATGTTTCCCACCAGAGCTGGGCTGAGCTTTTTCCTCACGCTACTATGTATAAAACAGCTTTCATTTCCCATTTAAATCAAATGGATCCCTTATCCCCGGCCCAGAAAGCCTGCTTGGTCTCCCTGAAGTGGGGAAAAAGCTTATCTATTGCGGCCAGCCCAGCACCCCTGCTGAGAGAAGGAATGGTGGGAGGATCTCTCAGAGGTTCCACTGTATGCAGACAGCTAAGACCATTCAGGGCAATGCTAAAATGCATAACATGCTTAACTATGAGGCAAAAGTAAATAGTCTTTTAATTTCTTAATTGAATTGTTTATCTAAGTGGCAAATAATCATTTATTGCATTAACAACTAAGCTTGGTTCTGTAAACACTGAGAAGACGTAATGTAAATACTGTTGTTATTCCTTGTGCACTAAACCAATTGAATTTTCAGGAGCGAATTAAGTTTTAGAATGAGGTTCCCATGCCCATAAATAACTCTAAATTAAATATTTAGAAGTGGAGTGACAACCATATTGAACTGCACTGTGCTCGTGGCCGATGCGGTTTCACAGACAATTTGATAATATTTATGGATACTTTGATGTTGGTCGTCACACAACCTATATCTAGATCTATAGCATGTTTGGGTGTTGCTAATATGATTTATAAAGAGTAATAATTTGCTTAATTTTAGCCCAAGCTAATAGCTATTGTCTTCTGGTAATTAGAATTGATCTGGGTGATATGGGGCAAGTTTTAGCCAGATGCAAGGCTGAGGTAATCTTACTGCATTGCTGTCATTTGTTTTATACCTGCACTAACTGATCTGCAGTTAGTAATTATGATGAGATAATACAAGCCACAGTTGAAATGGCTGTCCAGAAATAGACCAAAAATCCGACCACTAAGTGGTCATACGAGCTGGCACAATCCACAGGACGCCAAGTTTCATGGTTGCATTTCTGTTCAAAATAAAGGTTACTCTATCTGTGCCTTTCTTTTTTTAATTCCCATATGTCCTGCCACATAATTGAGTTACCAGCGTTGGATTTAAGGGCTCTAAAGTGGCCCTCAGACCGAAACAAATTGAATCTGAATTTTAAATAACAAGTGCTCATTATCAAACCTAATGGAACCTACTGTCATGGCATTATAAATTTGTGCCACGTACCACACATAAACCCAATTATTGATGAGCTAATGTTAGGAGGGTGTCTACAGTCCCACAATTATAGCGGATAGATGCAGCCGTTCAGGTTGATATAATTTTTTTTATTGTACATATAAAATGACTGAATCTTGTTACATCATGTTTAACAGACATAAATAATTTCATATCAAATGTTTCTTTTGCTCCTATCTCATAACTATCTGAGCCTGAATATCTAATAGCTTTAAGGCTTACTATTAGTTTTGAGTTGTTAGGAACCAAGAACAGTCTGACCCCCAATATAATTCCAAATAGATTGTCCACAGCTGCCTTAAGTACACCCACAACTGAGAGCTTGCTACCCTACTGAGTAGAAAATAAAGACAACACTACCTCACAGGCGAGGTACAGAATTACCTATGAATTCAGAGTAGCATTCATTATCTTCAAAGATCTAACTGATCATTCCAAGGAGGAATCTATAATACCTGGAGAGGGCGATGCTGTAGCATTCCCATTCATCTCAGTGGCAGTTGCTCGGCTGGTGTGATTTGAATTCTGCCATTTTTGCTTAATTAAATCTCCTTGATACATGATTGACAGGAAAAGATTCCATTTGATAAAATTAGTTAAAGTGAACTAACAATAAACAATACTTTTACAGCATTTACTAACCTTGGTTAATTTCAACATATAGTAATACATTTTTAAATTCAAATGTTGTATTAGTTAACATTAGTTAATGCCCTTTGAACTAAGATGAACTAACAATGAACAATAGTTTTTTTATTAACGAATTTTAACTAAGATTAATAAATGCTGTATACAAATGTATCTAATACATATACATTTACTTTAACATTTTTAAAAGCAAAGTCTAGATTCTGAATATGTGTAAGCAGTGTAATCCTTCACTGACTTTTATATGTCATTGTAGATCAAACATATGTGATCCGTGGCCATGCAATCCAACTGGTAACTATCAGAACAGAATTCATGCATTTCTTTTTCACACTTCAGTGAGCAGGCGCAGATCGCTGTCACCTTCATTCAGTACCAGCAGTGCCTCACTTGAAATTGAAATTGGAAAAAAGAGAGCAATAGCAAGGGAAGTCAGCGGAGAGGTGGTGATGTGGCAGATATTAATTGATTGGGGAGGAAGCTTCAATTCACGTAATACTTGAAAGAAAATATTTCAATCAAGCAGTATTAGCAAATTAACATAATTATCAAGTGGCCTTTAATGTAAACATAGCAAGTAAACTGTAGGACTGGGAGAAACCCAACCAAGTATTGGCCAAAAACAAATTATTGGCTCTTAAGAACAAATAAATATAGCATTGTATCTTATTTTTGTTGTGCTGTGGCTTTTCTATTGTGTTGTGGCCTAATTTCGATGTGTTGTGGTTTTTCAGCTGTGTTGTGGCTTAATTTCATTGTGTTGTGGCTTATCTCCACCATACCTACTTCCACTTTCTTTTTCTATTCAAGTATTTTCTTTCATGACCAGCTGTTAAGTACTGTAAGTGTAAGTGCTAGGCTGTTCAAAATTAAATAGTCATGTGTTGCAGACTTGTTATGCCTGGTGGTGATATAAGATGAAATACATGTTATTAATTTAAATTAATTTGTTGTTTAAATGATAAACAAAACAGTTGGCATTAACACCAATTCCTAATCTTTAGCGCCCTAGTCCCTAAATTACGAAGTTCAACTGTATGATGCTTTTATACACTGCAATTTTTTTGTCAAATAATATAAAAATTAAAAAACTCATACAGTATGGTAACATCTAAATTAAGTGGTTTTATACAGGTAAAACTTATCAATTTTGACCTAAATATATCAACCTAAACACATTAGGTTAAACCAGCAAAGTATTTTTTTAGGGTCATGTCCGTTAGAAACTCCTTAAAGGAATAGTTCCCCCAAAAATAAAAATTCTGTCATCATTCAGTCACCCACATGTTGTTCCAAACCTGTATGACTTTCTTTCATGGGGCACAAAATGAGATGTTAGGCAGTATGTTAGTTTGAGTCACCATTCACTTTTATTGTATGGAAAAAAGATGTAAAAGAAAGTAAATGGTGACTAAGACTAACATACTGCCTAATATCTAATTTTGTGTTTTACAAAAGAAAAATCATTTAGGTTTGAAACAGCATGGGGGTGAGTACATGATGACAGAATTTTCATTTTTGGGTGAACTATTCCTTTAAGCGAACAACTACATGTAACGAGTTTTTACCATTTAAAACTCAACAGTATTGGCATAGCATCTAGGGACATTGTGCAGTACGTTGTAGGCAGATGTTGGCAACATATATCAGTGCATATGTCAGTTTTCCTTGTCCAGGTGAAGGATTGGTATAATTACACTACAACACAGCATAAAGTACATACAAACTTAATGGTACTGTATCACAGTCCCAAATGAGCACATGAACTGAGGATGAAAGTGTCTGTTCCTGTCTTGATTGGATTTCCATAATGAAAGATTGCACTGAAACATGGGAACAAGAGGAACACTTCTAGTTACTATGCATGTGATTTTTAAAGGCATGCTGTTACCCAATGGATGGACGTGGATACACAAACCATAGCTGAGATTGCTGCTCTGATCAAATTGCCCCTTTTGTTTGCCATCTAGACAATGGGACAGATCTGCTACACGGCAGTTGTCATGGCCCGTAAACAGAGGATAACTAGAAGACGTAAAGCTATTGAAAATGAACAGCAGCTTAGCTGTCATGCTAAATCAGGCGATACAGGACAATGTGAAGATTTATTAACATGAAAGAAAGATCAATAATGGTGGGGTTTCGCATGAACAGGTTGTTAGAATCCCTACAATACCATTATACTGATGGATGACCAGAAAATATTTTTAGGTCTATTAAAAGACTCTGATACAAATTCATTTGACCAAATGAATACATGATGAGAATCGTTTTAATAGAAAATTCAATTGAACAGTTTTTTTTTTTTTTTAGTATACAGTAACTGCAAAACCACAGATCTAACATAGCTCTAAAAACAGAATATATTGTTGTGCAGTTGATTGGAGTATATTACATGTGGAAATTATTTCACAGAGTTTACTGCACTTCTGGCACAGATGTAAGTCACAGTTCACAGTACACTCACCAACAGTATGATGTTCAATTATACACACTTTGTGTCAGGTTGATGCGGCTGATGGCACAGAAAAAGGTATTGTTTACCTTCAGATACAAGGTTGCTGGAGGTTGTGGTTTTATAACAGAACTAATTCAAGAATAGAAGAAGATATTAAAGAGCACCTATTATGGTTTTTCAAATATTACCTTCCATGTAGTGTGTTATATGCTGTTTGTGAATGTAAAAAAGTCTGCAAAGTTTCAAAAATCTAAGTGCATGACAAATGGAGTTATTGACTCCCAAAAGAAAGAACCGATTCTGAACACCTGCAATGAGTTGTTAGTAATTTCAGACTTACTTCCTGTACTAACCTACATCATTTGGTAACAAAAAACCCGCATCTGGTCTTCATTGGCTGCTCACGAACAGCTTTGACCAGCACCTCAAACACTACACTAAGCGGTAGACCAATCACAACAGACTGGGACATCTGACCAATCAGAGCAGAGTAGGCTCTCTGAAAGGAGGAGTTTAGAATGAATCCTTTAGAACGGATCATTGAACGAGTCATTTTTGACACTGGGAAAAAAAGGTAATGCTGCAATTTAAATTATGAGCAAATTAAAGTGTTTTTTGACCTTGGATGCATGTAAATCTATTGTATGAGACCTTTCAAACAAAATTAGGCACATTTAAAAACCACAATAGGTGGTCTTTTAAAATAGTATGATTTGATGCACAATCAGGACATAACTCAGTTATATGAGGACATCTAGAATGAGGAGATAGCCCATTACCTCTTGATGCTTGAAAATGATGTGGAGAGTTAAATCTGTTTCACTTGTGAAATGTTTTTCTTCATTGGCACATGCTAAACAGTTCAGACTGAGCCTCAGTTAGACACGCATATGATTATTACAAGTGGCATGTAAACATAGCCTTATATATTATTACGTAGGAATGCACTGTAATAGCCCCTAACTTAAATAATGACCCTTCTACAGGAAATTGAAAAATACAAATGCTCAGACCTAATGAAAACATGTTACAGTAAAGAATACTCCATTCATAAAGTTGCATGAACAGTCCCATAAAGCACTTTTCCAGAAATTATGGAATGTTGTAAAAAAAAAAAAAAAAAAAAAAAAAAAAAACATTAAGAAGACATTAAGTATTAAGAGAAATTAAGTATAAAATGCATTCAGAATGTACTAGCACATTGCTTAAAACAGCCTTCTGGCTTAAAGTAATTGAAGAAGAGATGATAGTCTCTGACTTAAAAGATTTTTCCATTCCATTCCACGTATAAAGGAAAAAGCTAAGACCATGAAAGCTGCTTTTGCTTAATCAGTATGCTCATATGTTTCGTACAAAGAAAAATGAATGTTCCTAGGCATGAATAATCCGAGCGTCCCTCATAAAATACAGTGTTAACTTGTGACATATGGATTTCACCGCCCTCATTATTAACACCAGTGATGTTTAAAATCAATTGTCATCTCCTTGACCCCCTGTACACTCCCTGGTAATTAAATATAACTAAATCTATCAAACAAGGATGCGCTTCAAAGTTTCCCTTTGGATCTCAGACTTCTCTGTTCAGCTATTACTGCTTGGCAATACACATCAACAGTACATCAGATTTGTTGATGAAGCTACAAGAAGTGAAATTATTGAAAATGAATGGCAAAGCAAAAGAGTGTCAGAGGAATAACTTGGACT
Organism: Myxocyprinus asiaticus; assembly: GCF_019703515.2. Classification (NCBI taxonomy): domain Eukaryota; kingdom Metazoa; phylum Chordata; class Actinopteri; order Cypriniformes; family Catostomidae; genus Myxocyprinus; species Myxocyprinus asiaticus. The sequence goes on from NC_059359.1 coordinate 36,859,625, forward strand.
GGAATAACAATGAGATTAAAGAGTTAGAGAAACTATAAAGACACACAGAGAGAAAAACATGCTGATCAGACACTAGTCATGGACACGGATTCAGCTGTCTTAAGTTAGTCTCTGAAATAATTACACTAATTATATTCTAACTATACTCCTCAGACTTGTTCTACAGGACAGTGATTCTAAACTAAGATTTTTACATTGGACATTAAGTGGAGACTAAAAACAGTACCAGAATTGTAAACGAAAATAAATGTAAAATAATTTTTAAAAAAAAGATATGGGAAGAGTTTTCTCCTTCCCTTTCAAAGTCAATAAGCATATTTATTTTGCCATCCTAACTAAACAGGATTATACTGTTAGAATTGTATTATTTTATGTATAGCCTGTTGTCCACGATCCTTTCAGAATACATATGCTTTATTTTTGGGTTCTGACCCAATAATTAAGGACTGCTGCTTTAATAGTCATGCTATTAGGAAGAATGATACAAGAGTGTGGGGTTCCAAAAGCAGAACTATTTATATTTATTATAATCAGAAGAAAAGGAAAAATTGAAGCATTTTTGGGCCGCTGCCAGCAATTTTACACTTAAATTTAAAAGCTCACCATTTACACATACTGTTGATTCTGAATTTATTTTATTTTTTTTCAGAAACACCCCCAAATAAAAAAATATTTTAATTATGCATAAACAATATTGTATATGTTTTTTTAAATTATGATTTTTTTTTTATCCCCTTTTCTCCCAATTTGGAATGCCCACTTAGTAGGTCCTCATGCTGGTGCGGTTACTCACCTCAATCCGGGTGGAGGAGGGCAAGTCTCAGTTGCCTCCGCTTCTGAGACAGTCAATCCGTGCATCTTATCACGTGGCTCGTCGTGCATGACACCACGGAGACTCCGCATGTGGAGGCTCATGCTACTCTCCATGATCCATGCACGACTTACTACGCGCCCCATTGAGAGCGAGAACCATTAATCGCAACCACGAGGAGGTTACCCCATGTGACTCTACCCTCCCTAGCAACCGTGCCAATTTGGTTGCTTAGGAGACCTGGCTGGAGTCACTCATTCGAACTTGCGACTCCAGGTGTGGTAGTCAGCTTCAATACTCGCTGAGCTACCCAGGCCCCCCAATATTGTATATGTTTACAATCTTATGATGAATAGAAAAAAATATTTTGTTGTTGTCCTAACTTTTTGTAAATATTTAATTTTGGTTCTGTTCACCCCATCTCCCTCCTTATTTTATTCCACTAGATGGCATGAAGTACTTGAAAATATATTTTTTCTGTCACAAAATACGACTTTGAAATGTAGGTGGCGCTATAATGCATTTTAGCCCTCACAGATGTGTTCGTCCATAGACATTCAGGCTAATTCTCAGTTCTTGTACCACCCATAATTTTTCATTGAATATCTCGGGCCTCTGAGTGGACTAGAAGCTCAGGTGTCATTAGAAAGCTGAGATCCTCCACTTTACGATGATGTATAACATTTTATCATTAATAGCCGATAACATACAGTATATTTCTGATGATTTGTTTAGCATGCTTCTCCTGTGGTAAGATATAACATTGGATTATTCACACAAGTAAGCTGATGATTTAAGGCCTTATTTTGTTATTTTAAGCAAAATAAATGCAATGATGGTTATCTATGAAAAGTTCAGATTCTAAGCTTTCAAACAATACTACATATGCCTGACTTATACATATGGGTACTTGAGTATTTTAAGCGTAAACTGTTTTCGCGATATAGCGCCCCCTTTTTGACCCGCCGGCAGTTCCACAGAAGATGTTATGGCATGTCCCCCTCAGTTATAATGGTTCTTACGCCCCTGCATATCAAAACTGCCAATCATGATTCCTCGTAGTCTTAGAGCTTGTTCGTTCTTTGTCGAGAAAACCTTAGTGTGCTGTTGCGTTAAATTCACCATAATTAGTTGCTTTGTAACTATGGCAACTAATTACTATACCATCACTTATCCATGATCACTTAATACAATTTAGTAAACACAATGTCAATACAATTATTACAATGTACAATTTTTCTTGTAGATAATTATATTTGTCTTGGTATATGCTGAATCGTATTTACCTGGAGGACGAAAACTAGATACAGTATGTGAAACCAACATGCAAAATCACTGCTAAAGAAAACAAGCTTTTATGTAAGCTTTTGACAAGTGGAAAACTGTGTCGATAGATGCAGAAGACTTCTGCGTGAACAGCCCCTTTGGCTGTTGCGTCTTGCTCTCTTAACAGTGTTTCTCAGATTACTCAATGGGTTTTAAAATGCTTTGTTAGGAAAAGAGTTCAATTTAAATACACGTGTCTTGAGATCCTCGTGTCCTGTTCCATTCTGTTGTGCTCCGTCTGTTTGAACAGCACCTGGGACCAGAGACTGAGCCGCTTCACTACGAGTTCAGCCAAATACAACTACTATTTGTAGACCGCGAGCGCCTTTATCCACCGGGGGGATTGCCGAATAGCCCTTGGCCGCCCCACTATCGAGGGTAGTGAGGGCAGGGAAGCTGAAAGATCTGGACCGGGCAGTAAAAAGTGCCTCCTATGACCTTGTCAGCTCTTCATGCACTTCCGGAAAGAAAGGAACGGGGGCGGGGTGTGGCTTTGAGCGGCGCCGCGAGCCTAGGAACCAATCTTCGAGCCGTGAGGGTTCAGGGGAGAGCGGAGAGTTCCACTCTAGCCCGACGCTCGCAGCTGCCCGGGAAAGCATGTCATCATCTCCGTGTCAGCCAGTGACTGGGTGACCGCACCCGAAGGGAGGAGCCTAGCTGAGGCTTCCGCGTCCGACTGGACAAGCCCGATCTCCGATGCTGCTCATCACATTCGCGGGCTCCGAATAAGAGGTTGAACTCGCCGTGAGACGAGCCGGCGGACTCACCCGGAAGCCCGATCGGGGCAGACAAGCGTGCTGGGGAATGGGAGGTCCGCGGGGGGATACCCGGAGGAGGCGGTCCCATTGGGGCCCCAAATCACCCCCAGTGCTAGCCGTGCTGGCCTCATACCCGTGGGTAGAAGAACCGAGGCAGGGAGCCTCTGGGGTGGCTTGCTTTCTTACGAAGGTAAGCCACGACCGCATCGTTGCCATGGACATGTTCTTGCAATGAGTACATGACCCATCCACGAATGCTGTCTCCGCGTGAGCAGTGCCCAGACACGAAAGACAGTGATCATGTCTGTCAGAAGGCGAGAGATAACGAGCACAACCAGGAATAACACACAAAGGAAAGGCATCTTTAAAAAGACGTTCCATGTGTGCCGCTCTTTTAGAGAAATATACTCTTTTAGAGAAATATACTCTTTTTATTTCTGCCGAAGCACCCAGGGGCATTCTCTGCAGTGCACCAGTGCAGAGGAGGTCACTGTACAAGCTTGTTTTTCGACACTCACAAAGGTACATTGGACCTGCAGATCACATTCAGCTATGACACACTGCACTTTTTCATGATACAAGCGTTTAATTGTTATATGTGTAATTCTGCTTAAACTTGTTAATAATTTGTTAAAATGTGTAGCTGACATAAAATTTCAAACAGGATAGCATTGTATTATTTTACATGCAAGTTCATGACATTAAAGGAAATTATGTGTACTTTTTTAAATAATTTTTTCACCTCACATTTTCAAGAGGCTTAAATGAGATTAAAATAGTTGTAAACGGAATATAAAATAAAACGTACAATTTATAATATATATATATATATATATATATATATATATATATATATATATATATATATGTGTGTGTGTGAGTGTGTTTAAATATAGTAGCACTGAGTAGCACCCCTTCCCCCATCCCGGTTTAACACTCAAAAAATCTACTCACCTGAACAATAACATGATCGATGGGTGAATGACATGAGAAGATGGTCAGAGGTGTCTTACAGAGATATTTTAATGACTTTGTGTTGTCTCTTGTAGTTTCATATACACAGAAGAATATCAGTACGTCCACAACGTGAAGGTAGGATCTTGTGGATTTATGAATGAAGTACTCTTGTTTTAAAACCTACCTGCTTTGCTTCTGGTTGTTATGACATCCCCTGAACACTTTAAAATACTCATGATAACTTTTGGCAACTATACAACCCGTAAATCCACTTCGCTAGCTAATTACACTTAGACATCAACACCATAGAAATCTATATAGAATGTGCTAGATCGGAAGATCAAAGACAATTTTTAAGATGCACTTTTTTAACAGCCAGGAATGTACTGTGCAATAATCTAACACGGTGCTGTTTGGCTTATATGTATTTGTTCTGCCCTCTTGTGTGCTAAGGGAAAAAAACATCAATTAATAAATCTGGTGGTTTTAAAATTTTACCATAATTCGAATTTTGGTAATATTTCAGATACACACATTAATTTAGTTTCTCAGCCCTGTTGACAGCTCTAATTCATTTAGATCTGAATTACCCTCAGTTTGACCCTGTTAGCTACCCTGTAAACCTGCAGGTAGTTTTCAATGCACTTGTGAGAACTGTTCTACATAACAGCAATGCACAGACATCTACAGAGAATTCTCAGTGGAATCACTGTAATGGCCAGGGGCACAAATGACATCTAGGGTTTAGACTGTTAGTGCAATATCATAACGAAAAGCTACCAACAGGTGTACATAATTCAAACTAGAATTATTATTATTTTTATTTAATTTTCTGCAGGTTTGTACATATAACTATTAATTCTGTCATCAAAATTTGATAGAAACAGATGGAAGGGACGGAACCGAGAACGAGCAAAATCCCATGAAATTGTTGCAAATGAGTGCGTGGCTGTGAGCAGACAATAACTGTGAATTCGGTGAGAGTAGATCAAAAGTTTCACTGCTGAAATCGGTCTGTGATTGCCACAATTTTATTCACCGCACCAGTGGCCAAACCTGGAGATTTTGTTGAATGTACGGGTGCGTGTGAGCTCCAGTTTACGGGTGAAATGTCCTCAGATTAGCGGCAAAACAAGTTGTAATTTTAGTTGTTAAGAACCTATGTCTTGGAGGTTGCTCACACAACATGCTATCAGTAGCACTAGAGGGAAAGGTGGTCAAGATTGAAGTGATGCAAAAATGACTGATGGGAGATGGCGCTTGCACTTTCGGAAGCTACATGTCAATTTCCCATGTGATTTTGTTGGCTGTCCTTGCCTATATCGCCTATGCCGCAATCCACTACTGGTTCTGTCTTGAGATGATTTTGGAATGTTGAGGAACACTAAGAAAGACTGTCGTTTAGGGGTGTCACATATTAATATTGCAAAATAATTTTGAAGACTTCTGTACTGCAGCTTGTCTACTTATAACCCATAAATAATAGATATGTTCAGTCATGATGTCAATTTGTATGCCTTGGGAATTTCCAGGGTCTCTGGCTAACATTACTTGAAGGGACGTTTTGTTCAACAAGATATATTTTATACAGTTAATTTTGGAACTGTTGTGTGCTTTAAAAATGTAGGTTGCAAACTAGTTGCTCCATAAGGTTGTCTGATTCATCAAGCATAAATGATTAAAAATTCACATTTAAATTTTGAATGTACGTAATTAATGTTGGAGAACAAGTGAAAGTCTCTTCAAGTAATTTTAACCACAGACCTTATTTTCCTCACACATAAAAAAAAAAACTATTATTTTAAAAACCCATTTTCTCGAACAAACTAATGGCTTGAAAATGCTAATTATCTGAGCAATATGTTAATTATCTATAGAAGTTTGCTGAGGCCCATTGGGTAACCACTGCTTTAAAACACTGAGTTATCCAGAAAAGATTCAGGTCTACAACCCCTTCAGCCAAGATCTAGTGACGCACCAGGTAATGCCACCCAAATAGTGAAAGGGTTTCTTTGACATTAGTAGTGGTCTGTAGCCACTGCTGTTAGGAATAGTATCTCTTCTCTTTACGAGTGCCATTATTCCTTTTTAGGGCAGACAATTATCTCCAAATGCTATCTGTTACTCTGCCAACATCTCATGGGCTTCACACAGAGAGGAACTGATTGGCCATTAAGAGACGAGATGACACTGGTTGCCTCAGCCAATGGGATTATCGTCTAAAGACATTAGCAAAACTGTGACACCACCTGCTGAGAGGGTTCTTTTCTCTTGCCACCACATACAGACCCATAAATGTGAATGACAAAGAAAGAGAAAGGCAGGGGTGGGCAAGTGGTTTCATGATGACTTACATTCTAATGACTTTAATGAGATTTTTATGACCACACTACCAACGTCCTGCTAGCACTGGAAACCCCACCCGCCTGTCTTTATGACCTATAACAGTTATAAACTAAACTGCAAATTGTTCCTGCGCTATTATTGAAATCTTCAGGGCCCCTTTGGTCATCTTCCACATCTACCTGTTTATGATTGTGGAACCTCATTCAGGAAATGGCTTGTTTTCTGCAAATCTAACCAAATAATGAAGCAGATGTCAACAGCCATAAAGCCCAAGGCACATGGATACAAGAGCCTGTTTGGTGCTGGAAAGCACACATCCTTGGCTTCACCGAACGTGACTGTGTCTTGACCTTTACTTAGAAGGTTTCCTAGCTACCACTTTGACGCTCAGAAACAGCATGAAGTCTCCTCACAAGCTGAGAGAGGGGAAAAAGTAGGAAACTAAACATCAAAACAGGGTTGTTATTTGTCTGCTCAGACATAGCAAACTATACATTTTATACTTGTCTGAGATTAGCGCGTCAGTGTTGGTGAAGCTGCTCACACCTTACCGTTCCAGGAAAGGCAAGTGCATTCTCACCATATCTTATATAGGTCATGCCTTTCGGTCTGTGATTTTAGTGCTCCACATATAACTAAGTAACTATTGATTTTCTCAGCCAGACAGTTGTCTGCAGAATCTACGTATAAGATTGTGGCAGACTCTCAATAAGATCTGTCGGCAAAACTGTCATGGTATTGAACATGTGGGCGAGGTTTGTCATATTAGCTGCCTTGCATTAAAATAAGATACAATGTGGTCACATTTTTTAACGATTAAGGCCATACTGCACATATTTTGATCTTGTTTTATCTAGTAATCCTTAAAACAAGATATATTTACTTGAGAAGCAGAATTGTGTCAGATAAAAAGACTTGTTTTCAGAGAATATATCTTGAATTTGAAATGTATTTTTCTAATTCAATTTAAAAAAAAAAAAACATTTTAAGAATAATTCTAACAAAATCTAACAAAAGAGGTTTATAATTAAAACAAGAAAAATAAATACATTGGGCTGTGAAATAAATTAGCTATAAAAATCAATATACATTTTCTGACAACAAGTCTTAATATCTGACACATTTTCTTCTCAAGTAAATGCATCTTGTTTTAAAGATGTTCAAGCAATGTATTTTTCCTAGAAAACAAGACAAAAATTCTGATAACAAAAATTATTATTATTTTGTTTTTTTGTAGTGTATTTGCCAATAAACAGTGATATGTGATGGAGAATAATAGGACTCACGATACCAGGTAGGAGACCATTATTTTGGTCTATCAGAATAATACACATCCCTGCTGTGTAATCAGATTTTTTCAATTGGATTATTTCAAATTTATGCTCAATAGAGCGCAACAGTCTGGTTCCGAAACTAAAAATCCCAAAAAATGTTTCCATGGGTGAATTGATATACCTTTAAAGACAGACCTACCATGAGCTCTGTGGTTGTTCATCGATGGTATATGCTTCCGTTGAAGCCATCAGTCTGCGTTATTTCAACTTCATTGTTTAAAAATCATCTTTAATAGCTGAATTCCTGTTAAACAACTACATTACCCATGGTCCAGCAACGAAAGATCCACCAATCAACAAAGCCCACGAAATAAGCCAGAAAGCGACCACCCACTCCCATGACACACTCAGTCAACGAGTCAGTCTCTTTACCCTTAAACTACTTATATATTTGTGTATATCAGAATTTTTCGCAATAAACTTGAACTATACTGTTTCTGTCCTTAAAATCAACAACCTAAAATCAAAAGTTTTATACATTTCCATTGTTTTATATTCAATTACGTCATTCACAATACTTCATGGGATTGTAGTCCGTGCCCTTATGAAAGAAAATAAGTACACAGACTTGTACCTTTGTCTTTTTGTCGGATTTTCAAATATTGTTTGCCTTTAACAAAGTCTTTTTTTAATTTTTTTTATTTGCAGAATTGGTTGGTTTGTTTCATGCTTAACAGCTCTTTAATGCAGGATTTTATGAAAAGTCTATGAAAGAAATGAATAGGAAAAAATACTTCCGGAAACCCGGACAAAAAAGTGGGCAAGCTATGTTGCGCTCTATAGACCCTGTCAATATCAGTCTAAATAGAAATTAACAATCAGAGACTGAGAACAAATTTAATCCATAATTAAAAATAAAATTTACTGAAAAAATGGATGTGAGAATATTTGTAATTAGACAGAATATTATATGTCTTTTATATTATCTAAATCTACAATACTATTGTCCTTTCTGTACGTAATACATTATCTTAGAGGCATAATTCTGAGCAATATATTAAGAACATATATGGGTGACTCTTAGAATATTTCCAACCTTGTCAGAGTATCAAGTCTTACTGTGATGAAGAATAATCTGTAACTGGTTTCTTTACCCTGCAGCTAGCACGACTCAGCAGACACGAGAGACTCTCTGCATTTAAAGCAGTAGCTGAGCTGTTCCTTACACTGGAGACTCTTTGTGATTTTGAATCGTGGACTGAGGATGAACTCTATAAGTTTCACTCTAGGTGATATCCACATGAACAATTGTTATCAATGTGGGCCAGATGGGGTAACATACAGTATTTAGTTACAGATAAAGTGTATATGTTTGGTGGTAGTATAAAGTGTAATTGTTTGGTGGTAGTATAAAACTGTCTGAGTAATTATTTAAAGTATAGCTCTGATTTCTGTCAGTCTGATTCAATCCTCAGAACCACAGGATCAGGGTTAACATATTAAAGGCATTACAAACAACTACAGCAAAATTGTTTGCGTGCCAGAGCTTTTTAAAGGATCATGTTTACATGTAACACTAAAACATGTTTTTCTAGAAGTTAACAGATTTGTATGTGCTGCGGATTATGTAATACAATGATAACAAGCAGTGTTGTAGTACTTTTTTCATGGTCTTGGTCTTGACATGGACTCGTGAGCAATTTGACTCGGTCTTGACTCGTACTCAAACAAGTGTGGACTTGGATTTAACCCCGATTCCAGTCGAGTCTCTTTTAAAAAAATATATACAGTGAAAACTTCAAATGATCTGAAAGCAATTTTTGACTGACAATATCAGAGATCTTGACGTTTGTCCCGCATTTCAATCTGCTGCATAGAATCAGAACTAGTGATGCCCGATTCACAAATAAATAATTCTATCGAGTCAGTTCTTTCAGTGAATTGGCCAAACAGGTTAGCAAAAAGGTCTGAATCGACTGGCTATTCAGTCCGATTAGTTCGGACTGCTGTCTCACTGAATAATTTGCAGCAGCTTCTCACTCATTAAAACAGCATTTGGATATTTTAGAAAACGGAAAACAAACTAATTGTTGGATAAAGTGGATAATTACCTACAGTCAATAAAAGACTGCTTTTTTGAGAGGTAACTTTGAGAAACTTCCACTGGTGCTATGTCTTGTTAATAAGGGGCTGTTCACACCAAACGCGTTATTGTGTCCACCCATGCTGTTTTTCAGTTGTTTTTCTATGTAAACTTGCTAAACGGATGTCTTTGACCATTGCATTACGCATCGCTGTGTTTTTGGCGTCTCGTTCAGGAGCACCCCAATTTATTTTTTAAGTTCTTTTGTCAAGTTAAAAAGAACATCAACTGTTAAAAAACGTATCTCGAGACACCTGTGTTATACTCTTTTCCCTGATAGCACTCGTACAACACACAGACGCCTATTTGATGTGTGTGTTTACATCTGGAAGACGTCTATTTTACCTTGGTTGCTCTTCTGCTATATGTCTGTAAGACATATGCCAATAAGTATGTCTCAGATGTCAATAAGACATTTTACAAATGTCTTTGAGACGTTTATGATTTAGAATGATTGTAAATCTGATCTTTTTAAGATGTTTAGCAGATGTTAGATGCTTTCCAAATGAAAATATCTAAAACAGACATCTCGGAGACATACATGTGCTATCTGGGTTCGTTGCACTGTGTTGTTCTGAACGGCCTCTAATCTTTTAGAAATACTTTAGCCATTAGTTACATGAATGATACACATACTAGAGAAAATATAAAAATACTTCTTTCAATGTCATTAGAATTTAATGATTTCTGTATGTACCCTGAGATGAAATCTTGCAGGCAAAATTAAGCAGAAATGCTTACTTGACTTATTGTTAACAAATTAAATGTAAATGTTTATATTCACTTTCTGTATAAACTTTATCATATTTAATAAATTATTTTTTTGGATTTTAGGCCCATTTTAGTTATAGTACAGTAATACTGTATTTTGTAAAGCAGAAATGTTTACTTGACTTGAATGGAATATAATAGTATACAGAAGCTGGTAGTTTGTATTGCCATGCTGAGCCACATAGGCACTTTGAACCTTTAATTTAAGTTTTTCACTGACATTTTGTTAATATTGACATGTCATAATTGTAATACCAAATTGTTCACTTAACCTAGGACGTGGCATTTATTTCATTTTTATTTTCAGCTGGTAATATTGTTTAACCAAGCGCCTAGAGTCAATAGTTCTTTAAATTATACATTTAATACATTCATAAAAAAACTCTTGTCTTAGACTCGGCCTTTACAGGTCTCAGTCTCGACTCCAACTTGGCCCTCTCAGGTCTTGGTCTTGACTCGTACTCAACCATCTTCTGGTCTCAGTCTTGACTCGAACTCAACCTACTCTGGTCTCGGACTGGACTTGGACTCGGATGAGCTGGTCTCGACTACAACATTGATAGCAAGCATTCATTTTAATTTCAGGAAAGTTGATAATTTAGGGAATCTTTGGGCTATTTTCTTATTCCTGGTTTAAAATCAATACCTATTTCAAGGACTCACTTTATTTTAGGTGTCTTTAATTACTATGTTCTTAAGCATTTGCTACAATGTACTTATTATGTAGCTTACATACGTGTTGTTGCATTGTACTTGCATTTAAAGCACCTGTATTTAATTGCATATGTCGTTACACTGTGAACCCAGCCATATAGTTGATTCGTCAGCTATATGCCGGTCCTAAGCCTGGATAAATGGGGAGGGTTGGGGAAAGCAATGGTGAACTACACTGTAAATTTTTTTTTCACCAGAATACTTTATGGCAAGATTTCAACATGTTTCAAATATGGATACAGACAGTGGACCCTCCAGGCTAGATGGTAGCCTACGACCCACTGGGCAAGAGCAAGGGCCTGTGCCTAGTAGTCAGGGAAAAGCTCCATCGCCTCCACAAAGACACTCCCTGGCACTGACTGTAACACAGACCATCAACTGTTAGTGGCCAAAGTGAAGCTCAAACTGTGCAAGATCAAGAAGAGTACCACCCAGAAAAAGTTCAATGTTGACAACATATCGGCGATGAATGCTGTGGAAGTGAAGAACAGGTTCAACCTACTCAGCCTAGAAGGGAGAGATCCAGATGAGCAATAGCGAGAGATCCGAGATACCATCATCAAAATCGCTGAGAAACATGCTCCATACCAAATGCCAAAGAAGACAAACAGGTGGCTGTCAACACCATCAAAATACCCAATCATCGAAGGGTGGCCAAAGCCAGGGGCAACAAGGACAAAGTCAAAAAGCTGAGTGCAGATTTCCAGCGCGAAGTTAGGAAGGACAAGGGAAGACAGCTGGACAGACAATGTAAACATCTGGAAGAGGCCAATAGGAAGGGACACACCAGAGCCATGTTTGCTGAAGTGAAGCTGATGCGATCCAGTTTCTCTCCCTGAAAAGGAACGATCAGGGATCACGATGGAATTTAATTGAGAGACCAGCAGAAGATCAAGAACAGGTGGAGAGAGTATAAAGAAGAGCTATATGCCAGTCAGACTGAACACCAAGAAGATAATGATATTGGCCAGATGGTCAGGAAACCCAACATTTTGAAGAAGAAATAGCATGGGCTATGAGACAACTGCCAAAAAAGAAACTTGTAAATGGCCAAAGGACTGGACAAGACCTGTGTTTATCCCATTACCAAAAAAAGGGGGATGCCCGAGATTGCTCCAATAACTGCACAATAGCGCTGATTTCTCATGCCTGCAAGATCCTATTGAAGATTATTCAACAGCGGCTACAGCACGTCATCGATCAGGAGCTTCCTGACATCCAAGCTGGCTTCAGGAAGGGGAGAGGTACTATAGATCACATCGCCAACATCAGATGGACTACTGAAAAGACCCGCAAATACCAGAAAGATCTGTACATGTGTTTCATCGTACAGCTTTCGACTGCGTTGAACATGACAAGCTCTGGGTGGCTCTGTGTGACCTCGGTGTCCCAGTTCATTTGATCAAGCTTATTAGATCGCTGTATATTGACCAGGAAGCAATGGTGCGAACACTCTATGGTGATACAGATTGGTTCAGGATCGGCAAGGGTGTGAGACAGGGCTGTATTTTGTCCCCTTTTCTTTTCAACCTCTATTCTGAGGTGATCATGAGGAATTTAGACCTGGACTCAATATTGGAGTGATGTTCGGAGGAAGAACCATCAACAACTTGAGATATGCAGACGATACAACCTTGCTGGCCAAAAAGGAGGACCTGATACATCTAATTTTGAAAATTAAGGAAGAAAGTGAAATAATGGGGCTGCACCTTAACATCAAGAAAAACTCTTCCTTGGATCAAAAATCGACCGTGATGGAGAATCCACCCTCGAAATCAATCGCAGGATCGAACTGGGCCACACTGCAATGGTTGGCATGAATAAGCTGTGGAGGAGCAAATATATCACTCTAACTACCAAAAGCAGATTAGTCAGAGCCATCATCTTTCCAACGGCAATGTATGGGTGTGAGAGCTGGATGCAAAGAAAGGCCGACAGAAGGAGAATTGATGCATTCGAAATGTGGTGCTGACGGAAATTTTTACGAATACCATGGACAGCCAGGAAAACAAACAGAGAAGTGCTGGATCGCATAAAACCAGGGACATCACTAGAAGCTAAAATCACTAGACTATGACTGACTTATTTTAGCCACATCATGCGTGCAAACTCGCTAGAGAAGTCAATTAATTTTGGGAATGGTCAGTGTAACCAGAAGAAGGGGCCGGCAAAGAACATGCTGGCTTGACACCATCAAAGTGGATACCAAAATGTAGAGTTGGGGTACTTGAGTTTGGACTCGGATTCGAGTCCGAGTCACGAGTCCAATTTTAATGGACTTGGACTTGTCACAGACTCGGATGCATTTTTACTCGGACTTGACTTGGTCTCAAGCCTTTGAGACTTTGGATTTTTTTTCAGTGTCCAGCCGAGTCCATGACATTTGTGATGCAATGAAAAAAAAAACTGAAATTAATGAACACATTTCTGTCTGCATGCAGCTGTAATAGCCCCTGAAGTCTTATGGCACTTTTCCACTGCACGTTATGGTTTGACTCGACTCAACTCTACTCGCTTTACTTTTCTGAGCTTGCTTTTCCACTGCAGTTTAGTGCAGCCTCAACGTGGGTGGGATTATAGGCTGATCATCATAGATGCGCCGCCTCTTCGTGTCGCCCCATCCAGCTCTCATTGGATCCTCTCCTCAGCTACTAACAAGAGGAACATCTGCACCTCGTTTATTGACCACGGCGTGGATTTGTGCAAAGCCATTTCTTTTTACAATTCGAAAGTTGCGTGAACAAATGATACTGCTATCGCTGTTGCTAACTTTAAAACTAGTGGGTTGATGTCCCGTGTTGCAAATCCAGTGACGCTGGTAGTGACGATTCTCTATGAACAATCGGTGATTCTGCGGCAGCTGTTGCGAGACGCACATGGCTGCATCAGGGATTTAGGTACACGAGCAGCACGCAGAACTGCCCTGCACTGTGTGGTTTCCCGCAAATTAACTCGAAAATCATGTCCGTGATGACATGGCCCTAATATTATCAGTGGGCTTCTCCACTGTTTTTGGATGTAGCATTTACAGTCAATTCATGAGATGTAACTTCTCAGCAAGTGCTAATTACTACTGTGTTGACTCATTGTATGTACTAGTGTTGTAGTCAAGACCACCTAAACCGAGACCAAGTCAAGATAAGGCCAGAGTGTATCGAGACCAAGACAAGACCAAGACTTTGAGGGGTTGAGACCAAGTCAAGACCAAGACCAAGGCAGGGCAAGACCGAGTCAAGACCAAAACCAGACCAGTGCGAATCCCACACTGTATGACACACTTACGATAAAATGTGGAACATGTAAACCATAGGCACTCCTCAAATTGATCTGAAAGATACACATTCCCATAAAAACACTCACAGGAAACAAATAAAGATTCCTCTTCATTCACCTCTTTTATTGCCATATACTGTATATGTGTGTGTGTGTGTGTATATATATATATATCAGTGTACCATAAGAAATGTCTTGATAAAATAATCAAAAGTCATTGCAGAGGTGAATTTTATGTGTGTGAATTTTCCTTCGTTATCTATGAGCAAACAAATACAAACACTAAGGAGCTGAAATCAAATTAACCATATTTATTCAACTCTCCTTTTCCAAGTTTTACCATCCACCTAAAACAATAAAATTTTTGTGCAAGCATCGCATCAGGTTTTCTGGATGACTCTTCCCCTAGAAACCATCATTAAGTACAGAATATATCAAACAATCATTCAATACTTAAGTCTTTTTATTCTCCCCTTTTCTCCCCAATTTGGCATGCCCAATTCCCAATGCGCTCTAGGTCCTCACAGTAGCATAGTGACTTGCCTTAATCCGGGTGGCGGACAATGAATCTCAGTTGCCTCCGTGTCTGAGACCGTCAATCTGCGCATGTTATCACGTGGCTTGTTGAGCACGTTACCGCGGAGACCTAGCGCATGTGGAGGCTTCATGCTATTCTCCGCGGCATCCACACACAACTCACCATGTGCCCCACCGAGAGCGACAACCACATTATGGCGACCACGAGGAGGTTAACCCAACATGACTCTACCCACCCTAGCAACCGGGCCAATTGGTTACTTAGGAAGCCTGACTGGAGTCACTCCCTGGATTTGAACTTGCAACTCCAGGTGTGGTATTCAGTGTCTTTACATGCTGAGCTACCCAGGCCCCCCACAATACTTAAGTCTTCACTTTTCTCTCTCTTTTCTTCAACAATATAGTAAGTTGTTTGTTGTTTTTGAACCACAATAAGCCTTGTATAAATGTGTGCAATTTGCTAACCACATAGTTAAATCTAGAAAATAGAACAAAGATTGCCAAACATAGGCAAAGCAGCCTATTTAAAATGTAAATGTTTCATATAAGTGGAGGCGCATTACTCTGCTGTCACATCTCTAGCTCTCTCACCCAAGTGAGTGAGTGTTACTGTGGCCTGTAGTGTTTATGTCAGAGCTGACATTAGCTAATGTTGATGTAACATAATTTTATATACATTAGCTACATAAGCTTTATGTGGCCTGTCTCATCGTTGTTTATCACAAGCAAAAACATAACTTGGGAACAACAATTTGTCACTACATGCCCTGTCCCCTCAATCTCTAACAAAGTTAACACTGCATTAGCTACATCCCTCAATATATGTTAACTAAATTAGGTAGTTTGCGCACCTAGCTAGGTGGCAAATATCTGGTAAGCAACTGAAACTAGCGCCCTAAAAAACAGTAAATACATAGGTAGTTAATATGTATAGCAAATACTTGCTAAATCTCTTTGAGTGAGGGGTGAAGATGAGTTTAGGTACAAATGCAGATATTCCACTTGGTATCTCCGATCTCCGACTAAAGGCATTCCAATGCCAGATGCTCGGAAGATTACGTTAAAGGAAACAATACTGCAACGCTTCTGTTAGCTTAGAAGAAGATCTCCAAGCAACCTAAACAATTCATAAACAATCTGCAACACTAGCATTTGTGCTACAGGTGTACGATTATCAAAAGAGAGCATAATTTCAACTCGGTCTTGAGTCTGACTCGGCACCTTTTGGACTCAGACTCAACTCGGACTCGATTGTTTAAAGACTCGGAATTGACTCAGACTCGACTAAGGTGGACTCGAACCCAACACTACCAATATGAACATCAAGCAGTTGAGAGATGTAGTGCTCGACAGGATAGCATGGAGAACGCTTGCCTATAAAGTCTCAGAGAGTCGGACACGACTGAATGGATGAAAGGAGTTACACTGTGAACCTTACCCTAATCTTAAACCTAACCCTACCCCAACCCTTACCCTAAACCTAACCCCTAACCCTTCCCCTATAAACCTACCCGTATCTCAACCTCAATAGCAGCAAATGTGAATTTTGTAAGAATTTTGCAGAACAATATGTAGTACATTGTATTGTATGTATTTTAATGTTAGCACATAGAAGATAAAGAGATCTAATATAACATGGGACATATTCCAGTATCATTATGTTTTATATGTACACAAGATTTGAGCTCATACACATCATTGGTTTCTCTTGTATAAGAGAGTGGCATAGAATAACAGTCTTGAAAGTTATTGTAAATGCAAAAGCACATTAACATATATTATAACAGTATAAAAGTGAAAGGCTCATCAAGGCTCATCGTAAAATTACCTATGTATATATTTGGAATGTTTTGTGAGCTTAAAAAAAACTGTATAATATATTTGTGCATTTTGCATATAATTGTGAATAACAGTGTGCATTTGTGGGAAACTTTGATACAGTTAACAAAGCGAAAAAAACTAACAGGATAAGAAAGGAGTTTTTTTCAAAACTCAGGATTTTTCAAAACTCAGAATTGGCTGAAACACGGGCTTCATGATACTTTAAAGACCCCATGAATTATAATTTTTTATTTTGTAGGTTTGAGACCATGTCTGTTAGCTTGGAGGCCTAAAGGCTAGTGTCTTAAAAAAAAAAAAAGAAAAAGAAAGAAAAAGAAAGAAAAAAAAAGGCATGAGCCCTTTGATATGTCCACAACAACTTCTGGTTAAACCTGGTTGAGAATTAGCATTTTCAATCCATGGGTTACCTCAGCAATTTTTAATTGGGTTTTTTTTATTTTTATTTATGAGTAAAATAAGGTCTGTGCTTGTCCAGTGAACTGCATGTCATTCATCAAGCTTGTAAAGTTGAAAGGCATATGACAAATGGCATGTAATATATCGGACAACTACTGTAGTCCTAATGTAGCAAATCGTTGGCATCGTACATTTTGAAATTAATGTTTAAGGTATGATTGTGTGTAATTTTATGTTGTAGAACAAAACTGAAAACTTTCATCAAGTAATGTTAACCACAGTAGAGGTCTGCACAGGCCTTAAAATGAGACCCGAACCCCTGAGACCGTGTGACCGAACCCTACCTGACCCAAACGGTACCATCAGATTTTAAGCCCGCACACTCCTTATAATTTCTTGTCCAAGCAAGAATTGTTGAAATAGGCTGTATTTTATGTACAGTGGCAAGAAAAATTATGTGAACCCTTTGGAATTACCTGCATTAAAGGTGCTGTAAGCGATTTTAGATTTTCCACAAGCTGTCAAACTAAGCCGTTGGATTAGCCAAGCCCCCTTTTTCCAAAACCCCACATTCCAAAGATAGCAAATTAGCTTTATTGAGACCGACATGAGCAGAAACGGTTGTCAAAAACAACAGAAGCAAAATAACGCCTTCAACTGACAACTGTTATGAGTAACGGCATAAAAATGGCATTATGCCTCAATAATTAGCTAAAACTACAATACAATGAGAACGTGCAAAATGATCGACAGGCAGAAAGCGTCATTGTCCGCAGCCCGCAGACACATTTTTGTTTGCTGTTTACAGAGTCTAGAGCTGTCACAGAGACCGATGAGATATCTCATGACACTTATTTCATTAATATCTTTGAGGGAGTAGTAATATTTTTAGCATACCTTTCCATGAAAAAATCGCTTACATCACCTTTAATGTCAACTTGTTCTCATTCCCTAAGCGTCCAATTTTGACACTTATGCAGAAGCCATTTGTGTCTATATGATGACACCAAAGGTGCCCCCTGGTGTCCTCTCATTGACGCGGTGAGAAACTCCATTGTTTTCAAATTCAATTTATCAATTTTTGAATATTATTTTGTGTTCTTAACCTCAATGTTTTATAATACTTATAAATATATTAGTGTGATATTACATTATACAATCATATATAATATTTTAGATATCCTAACCCAACACCATTTCTAAACCTAACCGATAATCAACAATATAAAACATGAAAGACACTTAGATATTCATAATTTGATATACATTACACTATTTATAGATATTTTTAAGCACCCAACCACACATTTATGCCTAAACCTAACCAGTGCTCAACAATATAAAAGACGTAACAAGCAGATAAAGTACAATCACGATTTATTTTTAAAAGTGCACTATAATTATATTCCAAACCATACGATGGCTTTGTGTGAGTAGCAGAGTGAAACTGAAAGTTTTAAAATGAAAACCATACCGCCAACCTTTGTCACGATGACAAAATTGTACCCCAACGTATAATTAAACAATGCTAAAATTGTAATGCCCATCACATCAGTCAGTTGACGTCAAAGGTTTCTCGTTAAAAAGAACGGACTTGCCTGTTGCGTCGAAAACTGATGTCAGAGGGCGCTTTTGCCATCTGTAGATTGATGCACTGGGCTCTTGCACAAGCATCAGTCTTTGACACCTTGGGAGTGAGAACATCCTGGTTACTTGCGTAACCTCCGTTCCCTGATGAAGGGAACGAGACATTGTGTCGATATAGTGACACTAGGGGTCACTCTTGGGAGCCAGAAACACCTCTGGTCTTTGATAAAAGGCCAATGAAAATTGGCGAGTGGTATTTGCACACCACTCCCCTGGACATACGGGTATAAAAGGAGGTGATATGCAACCACTCATTCAGGTTTTGTGCTGAGGAGCCGAGACAAGGTCCCGGCCATTTCAGCGGGTAGTTCAGCGTTGTGGCAGGAGGGACACAACGTCTCGTTCCCTCCTTCAGGGAACCAGGACATTCCCTATCTGTCACTCACTCGACATTGTGTCGATGTAGTGACACTAGTGGTCCCTATACAAAACGGCGCAACTGGATGAACTGTGTTACGTGAACTGGCGGTGTGTGATGGGCAGACCACTGTGTGCCTTGTAGGATCACTGGGGAAAATGCATATTTGCGAAGTCCAGGGGGCCAGCTGTGTGCCAGCGCGTCTATACCAAGAGGTGCCTCGGTCAGGGCGTACCAGAGCGGGCAGTGGGAGGATTCTTGGGAGGCGAACAGGTCTACCTGTGCCTGCCAGAATTGATTCCAAATCAGCTGGACCACCTGAGGGTGGAGTCTCCACTCTCCCCTGAGGGTAACCTGCCGTGACAGCGCGTCCGCTGCAGTGTTGAGGTCGCCCGGGATCTGAATGACTCGCAGTGACTTGAGGTGCTGCTGACTCCAGAGGAGGAGACGCCGGGCGAGTTGTGACATACAACGGGAGCGCAGACCGCCTTAGCGGTTGACATATGCTACCGTTGCCATGTTGTCTGTCCGAACTAACACATGCTTGCCCTGGATCAATGGCCGAAACTTCGCAGGGCGAGCAGAATTGCCAGCAACTTGAGGCAACTGATGTGCCAATGTAGCCGTGGGCCCGTCCATGAGCTGGCGGCTGCGTGCCCATTGCATACAGCGCCCCAGCCCGTTTTGGAGGCATCTGTCGTAACCACAATGCACCTGGAGACCTGCTCTAGGATAACGCCTGCCCGTAGATACGTGAGGTCTGCCCAAGGGCTGAAGAGGCGGTGACAGATCGGCGTGATGGCCACGCGATGTGTCCCGCGATGCCATGCCCATCTCGGGACTCGAGTCTGAAGCCAGTGCTGAAGCAGTCTCATATGCATCAACCCGAGCGGATTGGCCACCGCTGAGGATGCCATATGCCCCAGGAGCCTCTGAAACAGTTTCAGTGGAACCACTGTCTTCTATTTGAATGTCTTCAAACAGGTCAGCACCAACTGTGCGTGCTCATTCGTGAGGCGCGCCATCAACGAGACTGAGTCCAACTCCAAGCCGAGAAAAGAGATGCTCTGAACCGGGAGGAGCTTGCTCTTTTCCCGAAGCCCTAGTCGGCTGAGTTGCAAGAGCACCAGGTCCCTGTGTGCACACAACACATCCCGAGAGCGAGCTAGGATTAGCCAATCATTGAGATAGTTGAGGATGTGAATGCCCACTTCCCTTAGCGGGGCAAGGGCTGCCTCTGCGACCTTCATGAAGACACGAGGGGACAAGGATAGGCCGAAAGGGAGGACCTTGTACTGATACGCCCGACCTTCGAATGCAAACCACAGGAAGGGTCTGTGTCGAGGTAGAATCGAGACGTGGAAGTACGCGTCCTTCAGGTCTACCGCCACAAACCAATCTTGATGTCGGACGCTCACTAGAATGTGTTTTTGCATTAGCATCTTGAACAGGAGTCTGTGTAAAGCCCGGTTCAGTACTCGCAGGTCCAAGATTGGCCGCAACCCACCGCATTTTTTCGGTACATTGAAGTAGGGGCTGTAAAACCCCTTCTTCATCTTGGCCGGAGGGACAAGCTCTATCGCATCCTTCCGTAGGATGGTAGCAATCTCCACACGCAAGGTAGCAGCGTTCTCGCCCTTCACATAGGTGAAGTGGATGCCGCTGAACCTGGGCGGACGCCTGGCGAACTGAATCGCGTAGCCAAGTAAGACGGTCTGGATCAGCCATCGCAATGGATTGGAAAACGCAAGCCACGCATCCAAGCTCCAGGCAAGGGGGCCTCGCGATGGGGCGGAGCCTGAGGTGTCATGCCGTGTTGTGGCCGTGCTGAGTTCAGGGACATCGAAGCACTTACCTGGCTCCTTGTGACCACCCCCAGAACAGCCTGGGATGGGAGAGGAAGAGGCCTGTCCTCGTGACCCGTGGAGACTCACATCGGGGATGGATTTTTGCCACAGCTGGGTGCGCAGGGGCGGGGAGACCGCCGCTGGAGCGCCAAACCTGCCAAAATGGAATGGTGGATGGTGGTCATGATGACGGCTGTGCACACTGGGTATGTGACCCAGGGAACAAGGAAACCGCTCTTTTGCTGAACTCTTGGGTACAGCAGCCATTTGGGCATGCGGCAAAATTAAATGAAAAGGCAACAAAAGATTCTCCTCCCTGCCCTCCACTGGGAGATGGAGTGGTCTGCTTACCAGCTCCAAAGCAGTGGGTTTCATCGTCCCTGGGTCGTCCCTGGATTTGAAGCCTTTCGCGGGTTCTTGGCGGCCATCCGTGAGACGGGTGGTGTCTGCTTCCTTCGGTGGGCTCCACGCCGGGGCCAGGCCGCAGGGGTGGGCTGCGGCAGAGCCGGTGCAGTCACCACAGGGGGACGCCCTTGGCAACGAGCAGATGGGGTGCGGGATCAGGAGCCGCGTCGGGGCAGGATGTGCCGGATAGCCTCCGTCTGCTGCTTCACCGCCGAGAACTGCTGGGAAAAGTCCTTGATGGTGTCACCGAATAGGCCAACCTGGGAAATGGGGGCAGCAAGGAACCGTGCCTTGTCGGCCTCTCCCATCTCGACCAGGTTGAGCCAAAGGTGGTGCTTCTGGACCACCAAGGTGGACATCGCACGCAAGAGAGACCGTGCTGTGACCTTCGTCGCCCGGAGAGCGAGGTCGGTCGCCAAGCGCAGCTCCTGCATCAATCCCGGGGTGGAACTACCATTGTGCAGATCCTTTAGCACCTTGGCGGACTTGCAGGAGAGCCATGGCATGCAGGGCGGAGTCAGCTTGTCCAGCGGCACTGTAGAATTTGGCCATCAGGGACGACGTAAACCCACAGGCCTTGGACGGGAGCTTTGCGCCAGGTGATGGTGCTCTGCGGGCATAGATGCACCGCGAGCGCCTTATCCACCGGGGGAATCGCCAAATAGCCCCTGGCCGTCCCACCATCGAGGGTAGTGAGGGCGGGGGAGCTGAAAGATTGGGACCGGGCAGTAAAAAGTGCCTCACATGACCTTGTCAGCTCCTCGTGCACTTCCAGGAAGAAAGGAACTGGGGCGGGGCATGGCTGTGAGCGGCGCCGCAAGCCCAGGAAGCAATCATCGAGCCACGAGGGTTCAGGGGAGAGTGGAGGGTTCCACTCTAGCCTGATGCTCGCGGCTGCCCGGGAAAGCATGTCCATCATTTCTGCATCAGCCTGTGATTTGACGACCATACCCGAGGGGGGGAGCCCAGCTGAGGCTTCCGCGTCCGACTGGATGAGCCCGCTCTCTGATGCTGCATTCGAGAGCTCATCACCTTTGCGGGCTCCGAACAAGAGGTCGAACTCGCCATGAGACGAGCTGGCGGACTCATCCGGAAGCCCGATCAGGGCAGACGAGCGTGCTGGGGAATGGGGGATCTGTGGGGGGGATACCTGGCGGAGGTGGTCCCATTGGGGTCCCCAAATCGCCCCTAGTGCTAGCCGCGCTGGCCTTATACCCATAGGTAGAAGGACCGAGGTGGAGAGCTGCTGGGGTGGCTTTCTTTCTTAAGAAGGCAAGCCGCGACCGCAACATTGCCATGGTCATGTTCTCGTAATGAGTACATGATCCAACACTGTCTCCACATAGGTCGCGCCCAGACACGAAAGACAGCGATCGTGACTATCAGAAGGCGAGAGATAACGACCGCAACCAGGAATAACACACAAATGGAAAGGCATCTTTATAAAGATGCATCTTTAAAAAGATGTTCCGTGTGTGCCGCTCTTTTAGAGAAATATACTCTTTTATTTCTGCCGAAGCGCCCAAGGGCGTTCTCTGCAGTGCACCAGTGCAGAGGAGGAGAAGCCGGTGAAATGCGCCGTCAGATCCAGCAGAGGTGAATGAACAGTCAGCTCAGTGAACATCGAACGTTCGGCTCTGAAGAGAAAATCTGAATGAGTGGTTGCATACCAGCTCCTTTTATACCCGTATGTCTGGGGGAATGGTATGCAAATACCACTTGCCAATGTTCATTGGCCTTTTATCTAAGACCAGAGGTGTTTCGGGCTCCCAAGAGTGACCCCTAGTGTCACTACATCGACACAACATTGAGTGAGTGACAGATAGGGAACATGTGGTTAATGGATAAATTTGTCTTCAAATCTGGTTAGATTTTTATCTAAGTTACAATAATGAACAAACACAATCTGTTTTAACTAATAACACACAAATGATTATATTGTTCTTGCACATATTGAATACATCATTCAAATATTCACAGTGTGGGTAGGAAAAAATTATGTGAACCCCTAGGCTACTGACTACAACAAGGTGACTCAAAGGGCACACCGCAGAATGCTCAATGAGGTAAAAAAAGAACCCTAGAGTGACAGCTAAAGACTTGAAGGATTCATTGGAACTGGTAAACATCTCTGTTCATGAGTCAATTATACAGAAAATATTAAACAGGCATGGGGTTCATTAGGGGTGTGCAGCAAAGCCATTATCTGTAATTTGTATCTGTTTGTATCTGTATCTGTTGATATGACAAAATGGTCTGTATCTGTCTCTGTATTTGGATAGAACCGAGTGTGGGTGGGGCTTAAACCGGAAGTGCATCAAAACTAAATGAAAAGCCCATATTTAAGTGTTGCTCTTACATTTATAGTTTGTATTAATAAAATATGCCTTGTATATGCCTTTTCATAATAATAGCATAATAATAATAATTATTATTATTATTATTATTATTATTATTATACAATAAATATTATTTTTTCTTATCAGATGAAGCTGAATTTGTAGGCTACATTAACAGTAGAATATGTTGTAGTTTCTCCTGGTATTTCAGATATTAATATCTGCATGAAACAAAATTTTCGTTTGTCTGTGCATGTATAACAACATTATTCTGGAGGCAAGAGGTGTCAAGTCAAATGACAAAAGTCAAGCACACATTTTGCAGTGAATAATAAATACAAATTCAAACATTAAAAGAAATTAAAATAAAATCAATATAGCCTACAAACAGGTAAAAGTCCTGTAAGTCTATCAGGAATTTTTATGATAGGACATCATTATTTAGTTAAATAATAATAATAATAATAATAATGTTAAATTTATATAGTGCCTTAACAGAGTTTAAGAACATCTAACATTTTCAAATTTAGCACAGTTTAAATAAGAAGAAAAAAGATTGAGAATGTTTCAGTTTCTTTGTTTTACATAAGGAGGAATATTCCTAATAGATGAATACTCTATGGAGCATTTAAACCTTTATGGAGCATTTTAACTTTTTTTCTGAATAAAGCCATAACCAGATAATTACCTTAATCACTGATGTGGATATAAATGTGGTTAACTTTAAGAGACGGATGTCATATCTTAGTTAATGTTACACTTGACAAGCTTCAGATGCACACAATTAACAGAGACCGCACACGGAGTTAAGATCGCATCCACCCAAGATGCTGACTACAATAGCTGGAGTCACAAGTTCAAATCCAGGGCATGCTGAGTGTCTCCAGTCAGGCTTCCTAAGCAACCAATTTGCCTGGTTGCTAGGGTGGGTAGAGTCACGTTGGGTTAAACTCCTAGTGTTCGCTATAATGTGGTTGTCGCTCTCGGTGGGGCACGTGGTGAGTTGTGCGTGGGTGCCGCGGAGAATAGCATGAGCCTCCACATGCGCTAGGTCTCCATGGTAATGCGCTCCACAACAAGATGCGCGGATTGACGCTCTCAGACGCGGAGGCAACTGAGATTCGTCCTCCACCACCCGGATTGAGGCAAGTCACTATGCCACCATGAGGACCTAGAGCGCATTGAGAATTGAGCATACCAAATTGTGGAGAAAAGGTGAGAAAATCCAAATAAACAAAAAACAAAAAAAAAGCTCTGTAATCTAAATGAAAGCAGTCTGGAATGTAAATTTACATGCAACCTTTTAATCATTGTTTGATTTACCATTTTTCATTGTTACCTCGTTACAAAAGAGCATATTAATTATCTGCCTTTTGGTTTGTCTCACCTCGTTTCACAGGAAAATGAAATATGCTCTACAGCATTAACACCATGGTTACCAAACATTAGAGCCGTAGTCATTTTAATTGAGCAAGAGAGGTGTTCTTTCCGTGACGCCTCTGACCCAGTCCTGTCTACACCCCATCTGACTTAGAAAGATGAAGGGAGCATCAAAAAAATAAGCGTTCATCTCTTTTGTGCTACCTGAAAGATCCATGATTCCACTTGGCATTTCAGATGCAATTTCAGGTGCAATTACCCAAAATGTGTGAGCCGCTGTGACCTGACACCTGAGACAAGCCATTATGTGCAGGAAAGTGTTTTGGATTCATGCTTTCCACTATCATTGAGGTGCATAAAGCATTCCTGCAGCATCTGGCACTGGGAGTTGGCTTTTGGTGCTAAGAGATCCCAGAAAATGTGCACTCATAGCAGGCTGCAGTTCAATGTACCACTGCAGTGTGTCCCAGAGAGTAGAAGTTTTAATGGTGAAAATGGTTTAGGGGCCACAGAGCAATTGCAGCAGTATGTGGCTAAGGAGAGGTTTCGTCTTCAAGAGAGCTGCCCATTGAAGCGCTAAAATCACCTTTGACGTTTGAGTAACCTCAGAGCTGCGTGAGATGAAAGCCTGAGACCTCACCACCTCCATGTACAGGGCAATAAACACAAAGGTCTGCAAAAAGTGTTGCTGGGTGAATTTGTTTTAGAGGCCAAGATGCGTGCAGACACAAATCATAGTGAACAAAAACTACAACAAGATAAAAAGAGAAAAAACATTACACTGTAAAAGCAAACAGTATACCTTATAATAAAAATAATTGTACATTTGATTTTAACCAAAATTTTGTGTTTACTAAAGATTTTAAATTGTTGTTAAAATGTTAGATCAAATAGCTCGCAGAACTAACAGAACTGAAGTAAAATTATTCGAAATGTCTAAGACATTTTGTCAGGCATGCGCACTCAAGCACACTTTCCCCTCCCCCAACCACACCTGACTGAAGCACATGGACAGAGTTCAATGGCTCAGACTCGTGGAAGTTTCAGAATGGCTAAAATCACTTACAGCACCTTTAAAGGTGTACTCATTACAAAGTTTCCTCATTACAAAGTTTTAAAGAAATAAACATAAATTTTGAAACAAGTATAAAATCGACCACTCACATGAGACCCCATATCAGTAAACTTATAGGCCTAAAAGTTTTTATATTCTATATTTTATATTTTATATAAATCGAAAGTTTATATTCTGTCTGTCTGCCTGTCTGTCTGTCTTTTTGAAGGTGGTATAGAACAATGATAACAAGGAAAATATAAGATGACACTTCATGTCAAAGTGGCAAACCCCTGCTCTACATCACTTGATTACTTTTAATGGCTCTGCAATGTAAACATCATAATGTATGTGCATACATGGTACCATACACATGTTATATTCTAAGTATTAAATGCAACACTCCATTTTACACTAAATGTAACAAGGGGGTCCCTGCTTCATTTCTCTCTCCTTTAAAAGGCTGAAGACCCCTGCACTACAGTAAAAGTGTTTAGATTATTAGTGAGTAACAGGATGTAATGGAAGTGTTATAAACTGATAATCTGCTGCTGTACTAGTGATTTGTGGAAGGAAATAAAAGTTATTGTTGTTGTAGCACCTCTAGTGTTCATTTCACCAGGAAAGTGTTAAGTACAACAAACCATGTAAAAATCATTTTGCAAAAATGTAGGTATAGTGATTCTATGAGACCAGGTTGCTTAATTTGCGATAATATCCAGAAACTGTACAGATATACATTTTTAAACATACTTTTGTTCTGGAAAGCAATGGAATATGACACTAAAACATTTCTGATTTGTTTATAATTTCTAATTACTCACCTTTAAAAGTGGTGTAGCCAGAAACGAGACTCTGGGTGTGCCAAGCAGTAACAGGGTGTGAAAGAACCAAAGCACAATAAAGTGACATGTACCATTGACAGTCACTGCATTAATTTATTTTTAGCTCAAAATTAGTTTTAGCCATGCTTTAACTGTTATAATGACTTAACCAATAAATGCTACTTTTAACAGTGGATTAGGTAGGCCTGTTAATGTATAAAAATATAAGGCTTCAAATATAATCTTGAAATCTAAATTTTGGTCATGACTCGATTTTGCTTTGTAAAGAGGAGGCGAGAAGCAGCTTTCCTGGTTCAGGTAAGGATTTATTTTTCTCTCTGCAATATTCACTAAGTTGAACTTTAATCACACACCGCTTCACCAAAATAAAACTCTCATCATAACAAAAACTCTTGCTTCTTGTTCGGCTCTGTGGTGCCCAGGCTCTCTCTCCCTTTTCTACTTGCGGTGTGGCTCTATTTATCCGCTCTCCCCGTGCTTACTGAAATTAGAGACAGGTGTTAGACATAATTTAGCTCAGGTGTAAGTGCCCTTACCGCTTTCTCTCTCTCTGGAGAGATGCTTGACCACGCCCCCGCTTCCACATGCTTATTTTGGAACAATTCAGAATTATTTTACAAAATATTCTGAAGACAAAAATATAAATGGAGGTACAATTTGCACTATTCGGGAACATGTAGTAAAGTAGGCAAATATAATATGTAATACAAAAATACACCTATAGTACATTCACTGGCTCAAAAAATAATTTTGCATTGCGCGGAACACAAGAACGCACAGCAGAGAGAAGATTCCAAATCTTTACTGAACATTCTTTGCATTAGGGAGTACAGGGAGATTTGGTTTATATGTGACAGCAAATATAAACAGAAAAATAATATTGATGTTGCATTAATTATTTACCCAATATGAATAAAGCATAACACCATGTCTGACTTTATGCAAACTAACAAACACGGTAAGTAGACTGTTCATCATGCATAACGGTGATTTACATGCAGACGCATGCAGTGATTTACATATAATCTAACGGGAACATTAAGCTACTGAACATAAATTTAAATATAAATGAAATCTGACATTAATACAGGCAGATAAGTCCCATCTTTATAAATCAAGCAGGGTCACAAAATTAACAACTTAATGGTGTAGGCCAATAAGACGTAAAAAACATCATTTTCACGAGTAAAGGTAGTAGTACTTGTTCAAGTATGTTCTCCAAATATCCCATAATTTGCACAATATAGCGGTGAAGAACAACAAATCTCTTATTTTGCTCAAATGGGCACACACAGTTATGCATAAAGACAGAGAAAGCCGACTGAGTAACAAAAATGTTCTTAATTTAAAGGGGTCATGAAATGGAGTACATCTTGGTTACTGTTGTAACCTCCATTCCCTGATGGAGAGAACGAGACATTGTGTCGATGTAGTGACACTAGGGGTCACCCTTGGGAGCCCCAATCACCTCTGATATTTGAGAAAAGGCAAATGAAGGGACGTACTAACTGCCTTTTCTCTTCTTTTTCTCCCTCAGAAAAATCATTCAGCTGGGGCCAGATATATTCACGTCCAGGAAGGTTTTCTTTTTCCCAAAGGGAAAAGACACCACAGAGACCACATCCTGCCTGCCTGAAGGGGAGGTTAACATGTGAAGGATACATCACATGGATTTACCAACTGGTAGTACACATATATAAAGAAGCCTCCACGGTAGGTCCTACATGGAGGGTAGGAGCTCTACAATGCAGCAACTGGTGGCAGAGGAGGCTCTGCCCCAGGGAAGACAAGGATTTGCCATCAGGGAAACCGTACCATGGACAATACCTGCCAACACACGGGACGAAACTGGCTCATCCCGGAGATTATAAAATCTCGCAAAGGTATTGGGTGTCACCCAGCCCGCTGCTCTACAGATGTCTGCTAGAGAGGTGCCGTTTGCCAAGGCCCAGGAGGATGCTACGCTCCTAGTGAAGTGTGCTCGTACTCCCAGGGGGGACAGCACGCCCTGGGCCTGATATGCCAAGACAATGGCATCCATGATCCAGTGGGGCATCCTCTGTTTGGAGACAGCCTTCCCCTTCTGCTGTCCCCCAAAACAGACAAAGAGCTGCTCGGAGTGTCTAAAGCTCTCCATGCAGTCCAAGCAGATACGCAAAGCATGTACCGGACACAGCAATGACATGGCTGGGTCTGCCTCCTCCCGGGGCAGCGCTTGCAGGCTTACCACCTGGTCCCTAAAAGGAGTAGTGGGAACCTTGGGCACATAGCCTGGTCGGGGTCTCAAGACCATGTGAGAGTATGCCGGACCGAACTCCAGGCACATATCACCGGCAGAGGACATCTGCAGGTCCCCAACCCTCTTGATGGAAGTTAGCGCAGTCAGGAGGGATGTCTTCAGGGAGAGGGCCTTTAGCTCAACTGACTCCAAAGGCTCAAAGGGGGCTCTCTGCAGGCCCAGCAGGACCACAGAGAGATCCCACGAGGGCATGAGGCGTGGTCTAGGAGGATTCAACCTTCTAGCGCCTCTAAGTAACCTGATGATCAAGTCGTGCTTCCCTAAGGACTTACCGTCCACCGTGTCATAGTGTGCTGCTATAGCAGCCACGAACACCTTCAAGGTGGAGGGGGACAGCCGCCCCTGCAACCTCTCCTGCAGGAAGGAAAGCACCGACCCGATTGTGCATCTCTGGGGGTCTTCACCTTGGGAAAAACACCAATTGGTGAACAGACGCCACTTAAAGGCATATAGCTTCCTCATAGAGGGAGCCCTGGCCTGACTGATAGTGTCTACCACAGCCTGTGATAGTCCACTTAGGTCTCCCACATCCCGTCCATGGGCTAGACGAGGAATTTCCAGAGGTCTGGGCGCGGGTGCCAAATCGTGCCCTGTCCCTGAGAAAGGAGGTCCTTCCTCAGAGGAACTCACCAGGGAGGGGCTGTTGCAAGGAACATGAGCTCCGAGAACCAAGTCTGGGTGGGCCAGTACGGTGCCACCAGCATGACCTGTTCTCCATTCTCCCTGACCTTGCACAAAGTCTGTGCAAGCAGGCTCACTGGGGGAAACGCATATTTGTGCAGGCCCCGGGGCCAGCTGCGTGCCAGCATGTCTGTGCCAAGGGGGGCCTCGGTCAGAGAGTACCAGAGCAGGCATTAGGAGGACTTCCGGGAAGCAAACAGTTCTACCTGTGCTTCGCCGAATCGACTCCAAATCAGCTGAATCACCTGGGGGTGGAGTCTCCACTCTCCCCTAAACATCACTTGCCATGACAGCACGTCCTCTGCGTGGTTGAGATCGCCCGGGATGTGAGTGGCCCACAACAACTTCAGCCACTGCTGACTCCAAAGGAGGAGATGGCGCGCGAGTTGCGACATGCAGCATGAGTGTAAACCACCAAGTCGCCATGTTGTCCGTCCAGACCAACACATGCTTGCCCTGGATCAACGGCCGAAGCCTCCGCAGGGCCAGCAATACTGCCAGCAACTTGAGGCAGTTGATATGCCAATGCAGTCGAGGTCCTGTCAAGGAACCTGAGGCTGTGTGCCCATTGCAAATGGTGCCCCAGCCTAATTTGGAGGTGTCTGTTGTGATGACGACGTGCCTGGACACTTACTCTAAGGGGACCCCTGCCCGCAGAAATACAAGGTCCGTCCAAGGGCTGAACACGCGGCGACAGATCGGTGTGATAGCCACCCGATGCGTGCCGTGGTGCCATGCTCATCTCGGGATTCGAGTCTGAAGCCAGTGCTGAAGCGGTCTCAAATGCACCAACCTGAGTGGCGTAACCGCCACGGAGGATGCCATATGCCCCAGGAGCCTCTGAAACTTCTTCAGTGGGACCGCTGTTCTTCCCCTGAATGACTTCACGCAGTTCAGCATTGACTGGGCACACTCGTTCGTGAGGCTCGCTATCATAGCGACCGAGTCCAACTCCATCCTGAGAAAAGAAATGCTCTGCGCCAGAGAAAGCTTGCTCTTTTCCCAGTTGCCTGAAGGCCTGAAGCCCCAGTCGGCTGAGGTGTCTGAGCATCAGTTCCCTGTGTGCACACAATAGGTCTCGAGAGTGAGCTAAAATCAGCCAGTCATCGAGATAATTTAGGATGCGGACGCCCACTTCCCTTAGCGGGACAAGGGCTGCCTCTGCGACTTTCGTAAACATGCGAGGTGACAGGGACAGTCTGAAGGGGAGGACCTTGTACTGATATGCCTGGCCCTCGAAAGCGAACCAGAGAAACGGTCTGTGTCAAGGTAAAATTGAGACATGGAAGTACGCGTCCTTCAGGTCTACCACGCGCTTCTGCGTCAGCATTCTGAACGGGAGCTTGTGCAGGGCCTGATTCAGTGCTCGCAGGTCCAAGATTGGCCGCAACCCGCCGCCTTTCTTTGGAACGATGAAGTAGGGGCTGTAGAACCCCTTCTTCATCTCGGCTGGAGGGACAGGCTCTATCGCATTCTTCTGTAGAAGGACTGTGATTTCTGCATGCATGACAGTGGCGTCCTCGCCTCCTACTGAGGTGAAACAGATGGCATTGAACCTGGGCGGGCACCTGAAGAACTGAATCGTGTAGCTGAGGTGGATCGTCCTGGCCAGCCAACACGATGGGTTGGAGAGTGCTAGCCACGCCTCCGAGCGAGGGGCACCAAGGGGACAATCGCATTTGATGTATCTGTGGATGGGGTCTCACGGCGGGGTGGAGCAGGAACTGCCACGTTGAGGAGCCTGGTATCCGAGCCCGTGGCTGTGCTGAAAGAACTTCCAAAGCACTTACCTTGCTCCGCATGCCCACCATAGAACCGGTCAGCGACGGGGGAGGAGGCTGAGCGTCCTCGTGGCTCGTCACAACCGCCTGAGCGTGGGTGTGTATGTGCCGCAGCTGGGTGCGCGAAGGCGGGGAAACCCGAATGTTCAATGTATGGCGGTCATGACAATGACGGCTGTAAACACCAAGTGTGTGACCCAGGGAGTGAGGAAACCGCTCTTTTTTTGAAAGTGTGGGTGCTGCAGCCCCTCGGGCATATGGCGAAATGAACACAAAAGGGAACAAAGGATTCTCCTCCCGGCCCTCCACCGGGGGATGGAGTGGTCTGTGCACCACCTCAAGAGTTACAGTGGGTTTCCTCGCCCCTGGGTTGCCCGTCTCAGGGGCGCTAAGAAGCCTTCCTGGGGTTCTTGGCGCCGATCGTGGGACGGGGGCTCTACGCCGGGGCCGAGTGGTTGGCTTAGGCTGCAGCAGAGCCAGTGTTGCTGCCACAGGAGGATGCCCTCGGCAATGAGCAGATGGGGTGTGGGACATTGAATCATCCCAGGGCAGAATATGCTGGATAGCCTCCTTCTGCTTCTTGACCTTCGAGAACTGCTGAGCAAAGTTCTCGATGGCGTCGCCGAACAGGCCAGCCTGGGAGATGGGGGCATCAAGGAAGTGAACCTTGTCGCTGTCCTTCATCTCAACCAGGTTAAGCCACAGGTGGCGCTCCTGGACCACCATGGTGGACATCGCCTGCCCGAGAGCCCACGCTGTGACCTTCATCGCCTGCAGGGTGAGGCCGTTCACCAAGCGCAGCTCCTGCATAACTCTCGGGTCAGTACTACCCTCGTGTAGCTCTCTCAATGCCTTGGCCTGGTGGACTTGCAGGAGGGCCATGGCATGCAGGGCGGAGGCAGCCTGTCCAGCAGCACTGTAAGCCTTGGCAAATCAGGGACGACGTAGACTTACAGGCCTTGGACGGAAGTCTCAGGAAATTCCGCCAGGTGGCGGTGTTTTGTGGGCACAAGTGCACCGCAACCACCTTATCCACCTGAGGAATCTCTGTGTACCCCCTGGCCACCCCACCATCGAGGGTAGTGAGAGTGGGGGAATTCTGATGCTGGCAGTGAAAGGTGCCTACCATGACTTCGTGAATTCCTCATGCAATTCCAGGAAGAATAGAACCAGGGTGGGGCATGGCTGTGAGCGGCGCTCTGAGCCCAGGAACCAGTCATCAAACCGTGAGGGCTCAGGGCAGGGTGGAGGGTTCCACTCAAGCCCAACACTCGCGGCAGCCTGGGTAAGCATGGTGGTTAGCTCTACGTCGGCCTCAGACTGGGTGACCACACCCAAAGGTGGGAACCCAGCCGAGTCCTCTGCATCCAACCGTACCAGCCCGCTCTCCGACGCTGCGATCAAGAGCTCATCCTGCTCTCAAGCCCTGAAAGAGACATTAAACTCGCCCTGGGGCGAGCTGCCTTTCTCATCCCAGAACTCGACCGGGGCAAACAAGTGTACTGGGGAATGGGAGGTCTGTGGGGATTCACCCGGCAGAACTGCTCCCATTGGGGTCCCCAAATCGCCCCCAGCACTAACCGTCATGGCCTGATACCTGTAGGTATAAGGACCGGGGCGGGGAGCAGCTGGGGTGGCTTTTCCTCTGAAGAAGGAAAGCCATGACTGCAACGTTGCCATGGTCATACTCTCGTAGTGAGAGCATGAACCATCCATGAATGCTGTCTCCACGTGGCTACAGCCCATACACGTGAGGCAGCGATCGTGGCCGTCAGAGGCGGAGAGATAGCGACCGCATCCAGGAACTACACACAGACAGAAAGTCATCTTTAAAAAGATGCTTTCCGTCAGTGCTCACTCTTTTAGAGGAATGCTCTTTTAGATATACTCTCTTTGTGTAGCTGCCGAAGTGCCCAGGGGTGTTCTCTGCACTTATCCATGCAAGAGGGGGAGAACGCGCTGCAAAACAGCTTAGAATGCTTTTTTTGCTTCGAGGTGAATGGAACAGCAGTGGAGTACATAGACACCGCTCGGCTCCAAAGAACAAATCTGAATGAGTGGTTACAAGCCGGTTCCTTTTATACCCGTATGTCCCGGGGAGTGGTATGCAAATTCCACTCGCCAATTTTCAATGGCATTTTCTCAAATATCAGAGGTCGTCGGGGCTCCCAAGGGCCACCCCTAGTGTCACTACATTGACACAACGTTGAGTGATTGACAGATAGGGAATCAAATTTTCCTTGATATTTAGACATATAAGAGGTAACTGTACTATAAAAACATACTGTAAATATCAAAACTTCCTCCCCAGTCTAAAAAGAGCATTTATAGTTGGCACCCTGCTGAAACGTCTCATTTTTTAAATCTGTCTGTTTGTGACATCACGAAACATTGCTCATTTGTATTAGCCACTGATATATATATATATATATATATATATATATATATATATATATATATATATATATATATATATATATATATATAACTGGATTGCTCATGTCGTCAGAACAGTGAAGCCACTGCGCCACCATATTGCTATGCCCAAATATTCCAATGTCCCTATTGACTTAATAGGATATCATCTTATTTCAGCGAGTAAACATAAATCATTCAATTACTGATTTTATATCTGAAATCTGCATGTACATCCCTACAACGCAAACGTCCTACACATGTAATTATTTATTTATTTATTTAAAGTCTGGAAATTTCCTGTTTCATGAAAGCATGAGCGAGTTATATCTACTGTATATAAAACAGTATCCACCTCTAACAAACTTCATTAGCGAACAGATCAGCTGAATGTAAACAAGTTCACTGAAACTGAGGTACGTGATCACGTGATCTCATGAGAATGCGTATGTATTCTTATGTAAAATTTGGTACTAGCAAATGTACATTCTCTTACATTTCCACAGACACTGAAATGTACAATATAAAATGTTTTATTCTGGGTGTTGTACATGTGCTATCAAGGAAAAGAGTATAACACAGGTGTCTCGAGACATTTTTAACAGTTAATGTTCTTTTTAACTTGACAAAAGAACTTAAAAAAAATTGTGGCGCTCCTGCACGAGATGCCAAAAACACAGTGATATGTAATGCATTGGTCAAAGACATCTGTTTAGCATGTTTACATAGAAAAACAACTGAAAAACAGCATGGATGGACGCAACAACGCGTCAAGACACAGCACCAATTGAAGTTTCTCAAAGTTACCTGTGACGAGGAGGAGGGTGTGGCTGGGCCGTGATGGAGCATGGCCAGCACTGAATCAGCTGATCAGCAGGAGAGCGAGATAAAGGGCAGCCGGAGACGCTGGTTCGGGAGAGAGAGAGACGCACGTAGCCGCGCTGCATGCGTGTGTGTTTGTTTATGTTTGTTTTATGTTGAGTTTTACATTAATCTTTATGTTGACTGTTCAGCTGGTTCCTGCCTCCTCCGTGCCCAATTACCCAATTACATTACCTTTTAAAAAAGCAGTCTTTTATTGACTGTAGGTAAATATCCATTTTATCCAATGAACGAATCGGACTGAATAGCCAGTCGATTCAGACCTTTTTACTAACCTGTTTGGCTAATTTGCTGAAAGGAACTAGGATTTATTTGGGAACTGGGCATCTGATTAATTTTGATTCTACTCAACAGATTGATATGTAGGACATGACGTCAAGATCTCTGATATTCAGTCAAATATAAGTCGAAGCTTTTCATTGTATATTTTTTGAAAAGGGACTCGACTGGACTCGGGGTTAAGTCCGAGTTCGAGTCAAGAACGAGTCAAATTGCTCATGAGTCCATGACAAGACCATGAAAATATGGTCTTAGAAGTGCTACAACACTGATTCAACGATCCCCGTCTCCATCTGCCATAGCGCCCCTGCTGTAACCGTCAAGCAGCGTTGCTTTCGTTTTCATAATTAAAAAATCCCCGCTGTCATAATCAAATGAGTCTGCCCGTGAAAATGGGTCCGTGTCTGACATCATAGCAATTCCATTGACACATAAAACTTTTAATGAGGTCAATATTCACTGCCTGAGCAGAAATCCTACAATATCGCTTTATGATATATGTCAATATAACTTTGTAAATATGACATTTAATGATATTTAGATCATATGTTACACAGTATATTTGGCAATATGTGCCACAGAATTAGCCTTCTGAACCACAATATTACAAAATATTTCACTTATTTACACACCTTACAATTGTATATGCACACCAGCTATTATGACTCAAGATGGCGCCGAGTATGGCTGCTGCATTGCGAGCTCCGACACAACGTGGTAGTGTTTTGTTTGTTTTGTTTACAGTTCTTATGTTTTTTGTCTTGGATGTTGTCTGCCTTATTGTCTACGACAGACAAACACTTTTGGACATTGGTTCAGCAATTACACACCGTAAACCGGACTTCACATTCCTCAATGCCGACCTGCTGTTTACAAACACGCAAGCGGAGCCCTTTGTCTGTGCTGCACGGCCGCGGAAACGCAGGAGGAAAAGGGGAAACAGAGCCGGCGTTCTCATCAGAGTAAGACGCCGCGCAAATCGACCCCCGTTACCCAGTATTCTACTGGTAAATGTTCAGTCTCTGGATAACAAGCTCTGCGAGCTGAAAGCGCAGATCTCTTTCCAACCAGAGACGAGGGACTGCTGCATTATCTGCCTTACGGAAACTTGGATGTCTGCGGAGATTCCAGACTCAGCCATTGAACCCGCAGGGTGCACCGAGCGGACAGATCAAAAGACCTCTCAGGTAAAAGCAGAGGTGGTGGTGTATGTTTTTTGATCAACAAATCCTGGTGTGATCAGAGGAACGTACATTCTATCAAGTCTTTCTGCTCTCCTGATCTGGAATTTCTCATGCTTCTGTCAACCATTCTGGCTACTGAGGGAATTCACAGCGGTCATTATCACTGCTGTGTAAATCCCGCCACAAGCAGACACAGACCGGGCACTCAAGGAACTATATGGGATTATAAGCAAGCAGGAAACCACGCACCCTGAGGCCACGTTCATTGTGACCGGGGACTTTAATAAAGCCAGTTTCAAATCAGTTGCACCAAAATACCACCAGCACATTAGTTTCGACACCCGAGGGGACCGGGTTTTGGACCATTGCTACTCTCCCTTCCGGGATGGCTACAAATCCCTCCCCCGCCCACCATTTGGCAGATCAGACCACTCTTCCATTCTGCTTCTACCCGCTTACAGGCAGAAACTGAAACAGGAAGCACCCACTCTCAGAATCCAGTGCTGGTCGGACCAATCAGACTCTATGCTACAGGACTGTTTTGATCACACGGACTGGGAGATGTTCCAGTCCGCCTCTGATGATGACATCGAGCTTTACATTGATAGGGTAATGTGTTTCATTAGAAAGTGCGTAGAGGACGTCATTCTGACCAGAACAACATGGATCTATCCGAACCAGTAGCCATGGATTAATAGCGATGTTCACACGGCACTTAAAGTGTTGACCTCCGCTTTTAATTCCGGGAACGCGGAGGAGCATAAACAAGCCAGTTATGCCCTCCGAAAAACATCAGAACAGCAAAACGCCAGTACAAGAACAAGATTGAAGGACTATCAACTCTAGAAGCATGTGGCAGGGAATTAACATCATCACGGACTTTAAAGGGAATAAAAACTCCATCATGAACACCGCTGCCTTTCTCCCGGATGAGCTAAATACTTTTTATGCTCATTTTGAGGGAAATAACACTGCCCTCGCGGAGAGAGCTCTCGCGGCCGAAGCTACAGAGGTTAGTTCACTCTCCATCTCTGTAGCGGATGTAACCCGATCCTTCCGACGGGTGAATATCCGCAAAGCCGTGGGCCCAGACGGCATTCCGGGCCGCGTCATCAGAGCATGCGCGAACCAGCTGGCTGGTGTTTTTACGGACATTTTCAACCTTTCCCTCTCTTTGTCTGTAGTCCCCACATGCTTTAAAACATCCACCATTGTGCCTGTTCCAAAGCAATCAAAAATCACTTGCTTAAATGACTGGCGTCCTGTTGCTCTGACCCCCATCATCAGCAAATGCTTTGAGAGACTAATCAGAGATTACATCTGCTCTGTGCTGCCTGCCTCACTGGACTCACTGCAGTTTGCTTACCGCAACAACCGCTCCACTGATGATGCCATTGCATCTACAATACACACTGCTCTCTCCCACCTGGAAAAAAAGAACACTTATGTGAGAATGTTGTTTGTAGACTACAGCTCAGCATTCAACACCATAGTGCCCTCCAAGCTAGATGAGAAATGCCGGGCTCTGGGCTTAAACAGCTCGCTGTGCAGTTGGATCCTGGACTTCTTGTCAAGCAGACGCCAGGTGGTTAGAATAGGCAGCAACATCTCCTCATCTCCAGCAACCCTCAACACTGGAGCCCCACAGGGCTGTGTTCTCAGCCCACTCTTGTATTCCTTGTACACACATGACTGTGTGGCAACACATAGCTCCAATGCCATCATTAAGTTTGCTGATGACACGACGGTGGTAGGTCTGATCACTGACAATGATGAAACAGCCTACAGAGAGGAGGTGCACACTCTGACACACTGATGTCAGGAGCACAACCTCTCCCTCAATGTCAGTAAGACAAAGGAGCTTGTGGTGGACTTCATAAGAAAAGACAGAGAACACAGTCCCATCACCATCAATGGAGCACCAGTGGAGAGAGTCAGCAGCTTCAAGTTCCTGGGTGTCCACATCACTGAGGAACTCACATGGTCCATCCACACTGAAGTCGTTGTGAAGAAGGCTCATCAGCACCTCTTCTTCCTGAGATGGCTGAGGAAGTTTGGAATGAACCGTCACATCCTCACATGGTTCTACACCTGCACTGTAGAGAGCATCCTGACTGGCTGCATCTCCGCCTGGTACGGCAATAGCACAGCCCACAACCGCAAAGCACTGCAAAGGGTGGTGCGAACTGCCAGACACATCATCGGAGGTGAGCTTCCCTCCCTCCAGGACATATATACCAGGCGGTGTGTGAAAAAAGCTCGGAGGATCATCAGAGATTCCAGCCACCCGAGCTATGGGCTGTGTTCACTGCTACCATCAGGCAGGCGGTATCACAGCATCAGGACCCGCACCAGCCGACTCCATGATAGCTTCTTCCCCCAAGCAATCAGACTTTTGAACTCTTGATCTCCCACAATCAAAATACATCAGCACTGCACTTTATTACTCTTACTCTTATATCTCACACCAGACTGTCATAAATTATATTATTATTATATTATATTCTCTCTTAACAACTTACTATCAACCGACAGCCTGAATGTCAATACAGTACAATACAACCTACTGAACATTCTAGATATACTATATATAATTCTTTTATTGAATAATGTGTATCTATATTGTGTGTATTGTATACTGTACAGTGTATGTTATTATTTGTATATTGTGTTGTGTGTAATTATGTGTATATTAGACTTTAAATTGTGTTGTGTTAATTTGATGTTATTGTAAATTGGTATATGTCTCATCACTGTCACGACTGCTATGTTGATCGGAACTGCACCCAAGAATTTCACACACCATTGCACTTGTGTATATGGCTGTGTGACAATAAAAGTGATTTGATCTGATTTGAAGGAAAATTAATTTTGTCCGGAGCAGGTTTAGCACATTTAAGAACATTTAGCTAAAACCAACTTTCCTAAAACATGTCTTTAACACATGATTGTTTTTTATTAAATAAATATGTTCATTAATTATGTGAAACCTGTCAAGTTATTGTCATATCTATGCTTTTCACCATTTCAAAGCCGTCGTGATAAAAAACAGTCACCCCCTGAGAACTCTATTTCACGGGCTTACTCATTTGATTATGACACCACCTCAAGAAGTACGAACACAGGTTTTACGACAGTGATGTCAAATGCTTACTGGCTCTCAAGTGTCCCGTGAGGGATATGTAGGAAAAGGCCTTCCGGGACTGAGGTGCACACAGAGAATCCCGTGGGCAAACTTACCTCACCGGTGACAAGGGCAGTTGGCGACGACTGGACTGAGAGTAGAGTGTGCATGGTAGGAAGCATCGTAGATTCCGGAAGCGATCCGGAAATGGAGGAAGAAGTGTTTGGAGTGGAAAATGGAGGGAGTGGAAGTAATGATTGGAATATAGTGGAAAATCGGAAAAGAAAGAAAAATTGGGGTCAGGTTTCGGATTCTGTTAGCGAAAGAGGAAGTCATCAGGAAAGGAAAAGGAAGGAAGAATACAAGGTAATGTTAAAATTCGCATCTGATCCTGTATCTGCAATAAATCTGTTGAAGTTAACTAAAACGATTAAAGATGAGATAGGGCAGATTGAAAGTGCAAAAACGTTGAGAGATGGGAAATTGCTTTTATTCTGTAAAGATAATAGGCAACAGAAAATTGCGTTGGGGTTGAAGATTATACTGGTTAAAAAAGTGATATGTTCAATTCCAGAAGATAAGAGGGGAATGGGTAAGAGGGGTAATATCAGGAATTCCAATTGAGATGACAACAGAGAGGATTAAAAAGAACATTTCCAGAGCAGAAGTAAAGGAGGTAAGACGACTTCAGTATGTCAAAGATAAAGAAAGGAAGGATAGTCTTTCTGTGATGATTCATTTTGATGAGGACAAATGCCTGAAAGGATATATCTAGGTTACATGAGTTATGTGGTCAGACCGTACGTACCTCCTCCGTTAAGATTTTATAAATGTCAAAGATACAGCCATGTGGTGACAGTGAGTAGAGGTAAACAAAGATGTGCAAGATGTGGGGGAGAACACGAATATGGCAAATGTGAGCAAGGTGTAAGTCCCAAATGCTGTAACTGTCGGGGAGAGCATAGCGCAGGGAATGGAGGATGTCAGGCAAGACAAAAAGTCTTGATAGTGTAGAATGTCAGAGCAGAAGAAGGATTAACATATGCTGAGGCCCTGAAGAAAGTTGAACAGACAACAAGAACAAAAGAAAATAGAGGAGTATCACCACAGAAAATGAAGGAATGCCAAGAAAAAACTAAGGAGAATTCACTAGAGGTTGATAAAGTGTCATTCATTGCATTTATGGCGGAGGTGGTGAATTGCTCTGCACAAACAGAGAATTAAAATCATAATTAAAGCAGCGCAAAAGTATTTGGATGTAGAGGGAATTAATGTGGAGATGATAAATGAAAAATTAAAGGTACAGGTAGGAAACACTCAGGCAACATGTGGTGGTTCTTAATGGGTTTAACAATATTGCAATGGAATGCAAGAAGTTTGATCACTAACGGACAGGAATTTAAGAAATTCATATTAAAACAAGAAAGATGCCCAGATATTATATGTGTTCAAGAATCATGGCTTAAACCAAGCTTAAATTATACATTATATGGATATATTGAAGTACATAGAGATAGGCAAGGTGGAAATGGCGGTGGAGTAGCAACTTTCATAAAACAAGGTATTGGATACAGAATCGTAGAGGTAAATAAGGAACAAGAGGTAGTGATAGTTGAAATATGGGAAGGATCACAAAGTATTAAAATTGTAAACCTTTATAATCCATGTGGGAAATTTAATAAAGAAAATCTGGAAAATATTGGTGGGGAAGGTAATCAGAAGATGGTTTGGTGTAGAGATTTTAATGCACAGAGTACATTGTGGGGGAGTGAAAACACTGATCATAATGGGGTTGGTAGTGGAGGAACTGCTAGATTTGAGAGGATTAGTGTGTATAAACGATGGGTTGGGCACAAGAATAGATATAGGTCATGGAAAGGTTTCTGTGATAGATTTAACGTTGGTATCAGATAATTTAGCAAGGAAGAGTACATGGAAATTATTGACTCGAAGCAATATAGGAAGTGATCATTTTCCAATTTTATGTCAAATAGGGATTGATATTCAAAAAGTGAAGGTAGAGATAATGGAGAGATGGAAGTTTAAAAAGGTTAATTGGGATAAATTTAAGGAGATTTGTAAAAATATTGTGGAAGTGTTTTTGGATATAATGGAGGATGTAGATGAATTTAATACAAAAATAAGAGAAGTGATATGGAGAGCAGCAGAAGGAGTAATTGGCAAAAAGAAAGTAGGAAAAGGGAAAAAAGTGGTACCTTGGTGGAATGAAGAATGTAGTGAGGTAGTGTCAAAAATAAATACATCTCTTAGGAAAGTAAGAGGAAGCCTTAACTATATTGACTTAATAAGCTACAAGAGGGCATAAGCAATAGTAAAGCGTGTAATAAGAATAGAAAATATTGGAGGGAATTTTGTGAAAGCACTGGAGAAGACATTGAAATTAATAATATATGGGGGATGATTAGGAAGATGAGTGGGATTTAGAGATATAGCAGTATA
Organism: Myxocyprinus asiaticus; assembly: GCF_019703515.2. NCBI lineage: Eukaryota > Metazoa > Chordata > Actinopteri > Cypriniformes > Catostomidae > Myxocyprinus > Myxocyprinus asiaticus. The sequence goes on from NC_059359.1 coordinate 36,901,753, forward strand.
CCAGTACTAATAAATAAGGATAAATTAGCAGTTTCTGATTGTGAAAAAGCAGAAGTATTAGCAGAAACATTTATGACGGTGCATAGTAATGACAATATTTCTGAAGAAATTAGAAAATTTAGGAAACAATGTTTAAGAGAAAATCCTAAAATCTTGGAAAAAAGAGGGTATGAAGGTAGTATAATAGAGGCAGAGTTTACATTATATGAAATGAAGAGAGCGCTCACGGGGGTTAGACAGACCTCTCCAGGAAAAGATGAAATTTGTGTTGAGATGATTCAAAATTTATCGTAAACATCATTAAAGACTGGGTTTGTTTAATAAAATATGGGAAACATGTAAATTACCATCTGTGTGGAAACATGGGATTATAGTGCTGTTTGTTAAGCCAGGGAAAGATCAGTCTCAACCAAGCAGTTATAGGCCTATAGCACTAACCTCAAACTTGTGCAAACTTATAGAACGAATGGTAGTGTCAAGACTGATGTATTTTATTGAGGAAAAAGGGTTATTTTCCCAATACCAGAGTGGTTTCAGGAAACGGAGGAACACAATGGATTCTGTAATTAGTTTGGAGGTGGCAATAAGAAAGGCTCAAGTGAATAAAGAGGTAATAGTTGGAGTATTTTTTTATATAGAAAAGGCATACAATATGTTGTGGAAGGAGGGTTTGTTAATGAAACTTGATAAAATGGGAATTTCAGGACAGATGCATGATTGGATCAAAGACTTTTTATTTGATAGGACCATACAAGTAAGAGTTGGGACTTCATATTAACAAGTATATTCTATAGAAAATGGAACTCCCCGAGGTAGCGTATGCAGTCCAATATTGTTTAATATAATGATCAATGATATTTATTCACAAATAGACACAGGAGTAGGTAGATCATTGTATGCAGATGATGGTGCATTATGGAAGAGGGGAAGAAATGAGACATATATGTAGTGAAGAGCCTGCAGGGGGCAGTAAACAAGGTTGAGAATTGGGCAAATACGTGGGGTTTTCGGTTCTCAGTAGCGAAAACGCAGATCATTTGTTTCACAAAAAAGAGGAAAAACCCTAAAGTGAGTGTTAAAATGTATGGACAATAGCTGAAACAAGTAGCAGTAATAAGATTTTTAGGTATGTGGATGGACTCAAAATTGACATTTGCTGTACACATTCAAAAGTTAGTAGACAAATGCAAAAAAGGAATAAATGTAATGAGGTGTTTGGCTGGTACCGAGTGGGGAGCTAGTAGACAATCACTAAGAAGAATTTACAATGCATTGATTAGATCTGCAATGGATTATGGGAGTTTGAGATACAGTACTGCATCCGCAACATGGCTTAAAAATATCGAAGTAGTTCAGACTCAAGCTCTAAGGATAAGTTGCGGAGCATTTAGAACATCTCCAGTGTCATCAATTCAAGTGGAGATGGGGGAAATACCTCTAGAAATTCATAGGAGAAAATTGAGAATGAGATATTGTATCAGTGTTAAAGGGCATGAAGTAAGTCATCCAATTAAAAAGGTACTGGAAAACTGTTGGGAATATGAATATGGAAGATTAACAAGTTTTTGGTTGGGTAGTCAATAAGGAGACACAGGAAATGGGGCTGAATGAGATAGAAGTATCTCCTTCTGTGATAATTTCAACTATACCCCCGTGGCTATACCCAATGCCAGAAACAGACCTATATTTACATACATTTACACAATAATGAACAAAATATGCCATTGAAAATAATTGTTCATCAATACATTAATCAAGCATCATGGTTGGGATGGTTACTTTTGAAATGTATTCCACTACAGATTACAGAATACATGCTGTACTTGCTGATTACTCAAGGTCAGTAAAGTATTCTAAATACTTTGGATTACTTCTTCAGCACTGGTAGATTTTTTCACTTGTTTTGACTATAAAAACTCTGCCAGTACTGTAAGACAAAATACACATGTTAAAAATACATTCTCTGAAAAACCTAAATATCTTATGCAGTGTTGTTTCTAAAACAAGATCAATCAAATTGATCGTTTTAAGGATTTTTAGATATCTTTACAGGAAAACAATACAATTATTATTAAGAATACGATTTTTGCCCTAATATCAAAGGTCTTACTAGAAAAAAAGAAATTATGATCCAACGTGAATTTTCTTGATATAAAAATATGATCGTGTCTGGTAATGTGCATGTAAAATGGCTAGAAATAGCATTTTAGCTTAGCGTAAAGCTCACAATTTACACAAGGTTTATTTCTATTTCTTCTGCTCAAAATTTACTTTAAACTTACTTCTCTGTCTGGTATGAATGTAACACATCATAAGAAAGTGTTTCACTTTGGATCGCATCATTTATATGGATAAATGTTTTCCATCTGAAAGGACTAAATATGAAATGAAACAAATGACAATAAAATGCAAAGTAATCTCTTCAGTAATCAAAATATTTTTGAATGTAATTGTATTCTAATTACCAATTATTTAAATTGTAACTGTAATGGAATACAGTAACTTATATTTTGTATTTTAAATACGTAATTCAGTTACATGTATTCCGTTACTCCCCAACCCTGTCAAGCATATAACAACATGATTCAAATATATATACAGATGGATCAAAAGACCCAAAATCTGGTAGAACAGCAGCAGCAGAATATATTCCTCAGAACAAAGTTAAAATAGCAAAAAGAGTGACTGATCATATATCGGTATTTACGACAGAATTGATAGCTTTATCCCTGGCATTACAGTGGGTGGAAGATAAACAGCCTGAAAGTTATGTGATATGTACAGATTCACAATCAGCACTAGTAAGTTTATCGAGTGGAGTATCTTCAGCAAGACAAGACATTTTATATGAAATTCTACAGAGTTTATTTAATAGTAAGCAATTGGGGTTAGGGTTATTTTTTTGTGGGTTCCAGCGCATGTTGGAGTAAAAGGGAATGAGGAAGTAGATAAACTGGCCAAGGAGGCATTGAAGGATCTGGATATTAATATCAGGGTAAAGATGAGTAAAGTGGAAACTAAGGGACTGATTTTAACAGAAGTAAAAAGAATTTGCAGAGAATATGGGACAACGAAATAAGAGGAAGGCATATGTATAGTATACAAGGAAATGTAGGGGTGGAAAGAAGAACAATTAATAACAGGAAAAAGGATGTGACAATGACTAGATTGCGAATTTGGCATACAACACTATCAAAGTTTATTTACAATAGGGAAACATGAAACAGGTAAATGTGGAAAGTGTGGACACCCAGAAACAGTAAAACATATATTGCTAGAACATAATGCATACAATAGAGAAAGATTGCAATTATCCCAAGCACTTAAAGAACGGGGAGTAAGTAATTATTAATTCAAGGATATATTAGGAGAAGAAACAGATTATAGAATTCATAGGGAAGTATTTAGATTTTTGAATGTTACAGGATTGGTAAATAGGATTTAATAGTATTTATTTATTTTTTTCTCAACTAAGTTGTGCTCCATACTCCAGTCCAGTAGGTGGTGGAAATGCACCATCTAGTTGGTTTGCCAACTGCCATATAAACAACAGAAGAAGAAGAAGTGTCCCGTGACCTTTGTGACTGCTGTATTCTGCTATGTGTATGTTTGAAGGAGATTTGACAGCGCTGTTACAGATTGTATCAGTAGAAGATTTACAGCGATTAATAATTAAAATTTCATTCTCTACCTCACACAAAGCTATTGTATGCCGGCAGGGAGCACATTGGATGGAGCACATCACCCTCTGGACTACTTTTGTACTGAATTTTGCTATTTTTTTCAGAATAAATTATTGTGATTACACTATAAAACTCATAACAGGCAGATACATTTAATGTCATTACACTATACAATTTATCCAAGCCCTAAGCCCAAGATAACTATGTATTCAAATGCAGCTGGCTCACCCTAATACTTTAAGTGAAGCATTGGAGCTCGCTGTGGAAAGAGAGATAGTAGGAAATGGAATGGAACAGGATGTCATTTCACCAATGGTGCGAACTGCAATTATGACTGACCCACCCACCAGACAGCCTATACGATGAGATAACACTGCACAAGCAGCAGCACTGCAGCAGGGCCACACAATATCAGATCTTCGCATACGTCGTCAGCTCCTAAGCTGCTGGAGGTGTGGCCAACCAGGCCACCTGATTAGACAATGTCCCAGGTTCAGTGGCATACAGGGAAACGCCCAAGGGCCCTTGTAGATGGGAGGACACGAGCCTGAGATGATAATCCCCAGGGTACGCCCACGCCTCGAGATGGGGAATGGTAGGTGGGGGAATGTGCTATATTGGCCCCTATAGAGACAGTAATGACAGTGGGGTGGTCGGAAATTTCTGCCACATACCAATTTTAGTGGAGGGAGTCGTATGTACAGCCCTGGTCAACACAGGATCAAATGCGACTTTGGTGCTTCCTGATCTGCTCCCAGTGGGGACTGCAGTAGAACCGATAACAGGTCGACTAAAAACTGTGACTGCAATAAAAGGAAAGGGATCCTTTCTGTTCAATGTCGGAGGCCTGTCTGTGTCATTCCACATGTGGGTGGCTGAAGTGCAAGACCCCTGCATACTTGGCTTAGACTTCCTGAAGGCCATAGGTTGTGTAGTAGACTTAAGCAGAGACTTACTTCCTCTTCCTGACGGACGCTCTGTGCAAATGACCCCGCCATCCCCATGCCCATGCCCCTCGCCCATATCTGTGTATGCTATGGAGACCTCAAATCACGCTCCTGCTGCTGTATCCTCAGACCATAGTCTTCTGCTGCACGCCATGCCTGTGTCCCACAACAATCTCCCACCGAACACGCATCATACTACTGATGCTGTTACCGGGCCCTCTCATCTGATGACCCATCCAGCAACCCCCCATCAGCAGCTCGACCCAAGTTGCTTTTCAAATTCACAACACATGCTACTCCAGGTTGCCCCTGCCCAAAACCCCATACAACTCAGTGAGCAGGATTTGGAATGGGTTTCGGCAGTAAGAGACATCTGGGCCAAAAACAGTGATGGGCTGAACCAACATCAGCAAGATGACTTATGGCAGGTCATGTCAGATTTCAAAGACATTTTTGCTCTTAATGATAATGTGGTAGGCCTCACCCATCTTGTGCAGCATGTTATCGATACCGGAGATGCCCGCCCCATCAGAGTACGACCTCGACGCCTTCCCATTGCATGACAGGATGCGGCAGACAAAGAGCTAGAGTTAATGTTGAAGGCAGGTATAATTGAGCCGTCTTATAGCCCTTGGGCCTCAGCAGTTGTCATGGTGCTCCAGAATAAAAGTTCCAGATGGCGGTTCTGTGTAGATTACAGGCCGCTAAATAAAGTAACAAAAAAATACTCATATCCCCAACCTAGAATAGATGAGTCACTCGACTTAGTGTACGGTTCATCCTGGTTCTCCACCCTTGACCTTCGAAGTGGCTACTGGCAAGTGCCGCTATCACAGAGTCTGCTCCAAGTTCTGCACAAACAAGGGTCTCTGGCAGTTTAAAGTTCTCCCCTTCGGCCTTTGCAATGCCCCTGCAACGTTTGAGAGGCTCATGGACAAGGTGCTGAGTGGAGTTCCCCATCAGGAGTGCCTTTTGATGACCTTTTGATCCATGGTGGGTCATTCAAGGCAGCCCTCGAAGCCCTGTGGCGAGTGCTGGAGAGGGTGGCGGCAGCCGGCAGCTGGCTTGAAGTTGCACCCTGATGAATGCCACTTTATGAGACATGAGGTGGAGTTTCTGGGCCACAAATTAGGAGGTGAAGACATTGGCACTTTAGAGGAGAAGATTTGCACCATCAGAGACTGGCCGACCCCCACTGACCAGAGGCAACTGAAAAGTTTTCTGGGGCTAGCCTCCTATTATAGGAGATTTATGAAAGGGTTCTCTTGTATAGGAACGCTGCTCTGCCGCCTCCAGCAGAAAGACTGTACCTTCGATTGGTGTGAGGACTGCCAGAAAGCATTCAACACCCACAAACAAGCATTGATTGAGAGCCCTGTCCTTGTTTCCCTTAACACTGCTCTGCCTTTTGTCCTAGACACGGATGCTAGCAACGTTGGCATGGGGGCAGTACTGTCGCCAGAAGGGCCAGACGGAGAGAAAGTCATGGCTTATTTCAGCACGGTGCTCAGTAAGAGTGAGAGGCGCTACTGTGTCACTAGATGGGAGCTCCTCGCCGTGGTGATGGCCATGAGACACTTTAAATATTACCTGTATAGGGCAACATTCACAATAAGAACTTCAATGGCTAGTGGCATGATGGCTGGAAGAGCTTCAATCATATGACTTCACGGTGGTCCATAGAGATGGGTCCACTCACTACAATGCGGATGCATTTTCTAGACACCTATGCGCTGCTGAAGGCTGCCGCCACTGTGGGCTACGTCAAGAGGACATGGCGGCACAGCCCACCTGTGGGATGCTTAAGGTGGTTGAAACATCAGAATGGAGGCTGCAACAGGAACAGCACAAGGATCTACAGCCCATGTTGAGATGGCTAGAAGAACAACAGAGGCCCAACCGGGGGGACGTTGCAGGACGCTCTCCAGCTACTAAAGGATTGTGGTCTAAATTTGACACACTGCGACTGAGCGATGGAGTGCTCCAATGGGCATGGAAGGAGCCTGCTACTGGTGAGAAGAGATGGCAGGTGGTACTGCCAAAAGCATTAAGAGGACCAGTCCTAGTGGCTTGCCATGGGAGTACAGGGTCAGAACATTTCGGGGTGTCCAAGACACTTCGCCGTCTCCGCCAAGGTTTCTACTGGGGCCAGCACAGAAGTGATGTGGAGGATTTCTGCTGAGGATGTGATGCTTGCGCTGCCTATAAGGGTCCTCTTGACCAATCCCATGCAAAACTCCAGCAGCAGGCCGTAGGATCGCCAATGGAAAGGCTAGCGGTGGATTTCATGGGGCCTTTCCCCTGCACAGAGAGAGGCAACCGCTTTGTACTTGCTGCAATGGACTATTTCACTAAATGGCCCAAAGCCTACGCACTGCCAGATCAGGAGGCATAGACCGTGGCAGATGTGTTAATAGAGGGGATGTTTAGCAGGTTCGGTACTGCAGAGACCATTCACAGCGACCAAGGAAGGAATTTTGAATCGAGACTATTTAATGCCCTGTGTGAATGGCTTGACATGCAAAAAACACTTCCATACAGGCAAGTCAGTTTGGGTATACAGCCCAAGAAGGTAAAAAGGATGCTGCCCAAAGCTAGAGTGTCACTGGGTGGGCCCATGTCTGGTTCTGGAAAGAATAGGAGAGGTGGTATACAGGGTACAAATGCCACCTAAAGGAAAAAAGGTAGCCCTACATAGAGACAGACTAGCCCCATACAGAGGTCACTCCACCCCCTCTTTTTAAAAAAAAATTGTCCAACCCCCGTGATACACAGAACAACATAGGAAGTGACCCCCTGCCCACATCAGAGACTTCAGTGGCCCAAAATGTCCCTTCCCAAAAAATCCCACATGCAGCCACCCCACATGGACTGTCCCCTAACCCAGTTTTTCCACTTCCATAAAAACTCTGACCTGCAGGGCCATGGGAGCCCTGCCAGGCCAAAGAGGCAGAGGCGACAACCTGTATACCTGAGAGACTTTATTTGCCAACTCAGAGATGAGGGTCTTTCTTTTTGAAGGGGGGGCAGTGTAATGTCATTACAGTTACATTACTAGGTTCATAATGAAAGTTACATTACTAGGTTCATAATGTTCAGTATTACATTAGTTAAATAATAATGTTGTGTTTATACCTCATTATGGGAGTGGGGTGGAGTTATGTTGGAGGAAGAGAGTTTTTCTTGTTGTTCATACTCCTCCGGGAGAGTGAGAGGTGTGTGTTGTGTGCAGCGTGTCAGAATATCTACACGGCTGTGAGATTGAGAAGTGTAAAGGTGTGTGTTACAGCCATAACAGTAGCCCTATCTTTGTGAAGTGTTCAATAAACACTAAAAGAGTTCAACTGGCATTGTATTTGAATGAGAAATGCTACAATATGCTTAATAAATGTTAATTTTTAGGTTTAGGAGTAGGGGTGGGATTAGCGGCTGTTAAATATATATAAATTAATATATTGTAACAAAATTTATAGTCACTGTACATTAATCTACTTTTTACATCTTTTTATATTGTAGAAAAGTGGTTATGTTAAGGGGTTGTGGTGGGGTTTAAGGATCTAAAATATCTCCAAAACAGTAAAAATTTACAAATATATTTATAATAGATTTGTGTATTCAAATATATTTGTCATGGATTATTTCACGTTTCTAAAGCTGTAAATACGTTTTAAAAAATTACGTTTTAGATGCTTTCAAACGTCCATATTGAACGTTTTAGTGTCTATTCAAACATACAAGCATGCATGTTTAATTGTTACAAATACTAACATACAAATGGCTATGTACTGTATATACACTATACTGCCAAAAGTATTCGCTCATCTGCCTTTAGACGCATATGAACTTAAGTGACATCCCATTCTTAATCCATAGGGTTTAATATGACGTCGGTCCACCCTTTGCAGCTATAACAGCTTCAACTCTTCTGGAAAGGCTTTCCACAAGGTTTAGGAGTGTGTTTATGGGAATTTGTGACCATTCTTCCAGAAGCGCATTTGTGAGGTCAGACACTGATGTTGGACGAGAAGGCCTGGCTTGCAGTCTTCGCTCTAATTCATCCCAAAGGTGCTCTATCGGGTTGAGGTCAGGACTCTGTGCAGGCCAGTCAAGTTCTTCCACACCAAACTCGCTCATCCATGTCTTTATGGACCTTGCTTTGTGCACTGGTGCGCAGTCATGTTGGAACAGAAAGAGGCCATCCCCAAACTGTTCCCACAAAGTTGGGAGCATGGAATTGTCCAAAATCTCTTAGTATGCTGAAGCATTCAGAGTTCCTTTCACTGGAACTAAGGGGGCCAAGCCCAGCTCCTGAAAAACAACCCCACACCATAATCCCCCCTCCACCAAACTTCACAGTTGGCACAATGCAGTCAGACAAGTACCATTCTCCTGGCAACCGTCAAACCCAGACTCGTCCATCAGATTGCCAGATGGAGAAGCGTGATTCGTCACTCCAGAGAACACCTCTCCACTGCTCTAGAGTCCAGTGGCGGTGTGCTTTACACCACTGCATCCGACGCTTTGCATTGCACTTGGTGATGTATGGCTTGGATGCAGCTGCTCGGCAATGGAAACCCATTCCATGAAGCTCTCTACGCACTGTTCTTGAGCTAATCTGAAGGCCACATGAACTTTGGAGGTCTGTAGCGATTGACTCTGCAGAAAGTTGGCGACCTCTGCACACTATGCGCCTCAGCATCCGCTGACCCCGCTCTGTCATTTTACGTGGCCTACCACTTCGTGGCTGAGTTGCTGTCATTCCCAATCGCTTCCACTTTGTTATAATACCACTGACAGTTGACTATGGAATATTTAGTAGCGAGGAAATTTCACGACTGGACTTGTTGCACAGGTGGCATCCTATCACAGTACCACGCTGGAATTCACTGAGCTCCTGAGAGCGGCCCATTCTTTCACAAATGTTTGTAGAAGCAGTCTGCATGCCTAGGTGCTTCATTTTATACACCTGTGGCCATGGAAGTGATTGGAACACCTGAATTCAATTATTTGGATGGGTGAGCGAATACTTTTGGCAATATAGTGTATATGAGATCAGGCTGGTATAGCCTAATTATAACAATAACAGAGTTTCTCGCTCAACATATCAACACTCTATACTTGATAAAATCAGAAACATGAAAACTGCAGAAATGTGGTTTTATTTCCTTAATAAAACACACAGGTACTATTTTGAAAGAAGTGCGTAGTGAATTTTTGTATATAACAAAAAGCCAATGGAGCACCAAAGTGCTACGAGAGAGCTCACTTACATTTTTATTCAACATATTTGCCATTTTATAACTCCTTTTTATTATTTTTATTATTTATTTATTTTTTTTTCCTGTCTTTTCTGAAAGGGAATTTAAAATAATACCTGGAATTTGTATTGATACAAGGTGAATAAAAGTGATATTTAAGGACATATTGGACTTTTTGCTATTGATTTAAATTTTCAGGGATTACATATCAAATAAAGAAGAGAAAGATAAGTCTCATGCTCTTTCCATAGTGAGAATTGTTCTAAACAGGGATGTGAATCATTAGGAATTTTATGATTTCATTTCCGATTCAGATTCCTCTCAACAATTCTGTTTCCTTAAAGGAATAGTTCACCCAAAAATGAAAATTTGCTGATCATTTACTCACCCTCAGGCCATCCAAGATGTATCTGAGTTTCTTTCTTCAACAAAACAGAATTTAAGACTTTTAGGATTTCATTTCAGGCCTCCTCCTCTAAACAATGCAAGTGAATGTCCTCCATTTTTTGACGGTCCAAAATGCATATTTAGGGTGCATCAAAATAATCCACACGACTCCAGTCGACAAATAAAGGTCTTCTGAACCCAAACGGTTGATTATTTTTAGAAACAAAACAATACTTATATACTTTTTAACTACAAATGTTCACTTCAGTACATCTCTGTGACCTGCGCTCATGAGAGGGATGACGTAAGCTCGTTGGTAAGGTCACGTGTCACGTGGAGGAGGAGTCAGGAAGTGCGTCATTGTTTACATTGTTTTTTTGATTATTATTATTTGGAAAAAAAATTTTATTATTATTTTATATTGTTTTTAAATTGTTTTGGACTGTTTTGGTTTGTGAACGGCATAAGTTTCTTGTGTAAACAATGACACGCTTCCTGACTCCACGTGGGTTAGTTAAAAATATATAAGTATTGTTTTGTTTCTAAAAATGATCAACCGTTTGTGTTCAGAAGACCTTTATTTGTCGACTGGAGTCGTGTGGATTATTTTGATGCACCCTAAATATGCATTTTGGACCATCTAAAAATGGAGGACATTCATTTGCATTGTTTAGAGGAGGAGGCCTGAAATGAAATCCTAAAAGTCTTAAATTCTGTTTTGATGAAGAAAGAAATTCAGATACATCTTGGATGGCCTGAGGGTGAGTAAATTATCAGCAAATTTTCATTTTTGGGTAAACTATTCCTTTAACGGTATAGTTCACCCAAAAATGAAAATTTTCTCATCATTTACTTTCAATGAGGTATGACATTTTTGAGTAGATGTAAAATGAAAAAGGAGTTACATTTTGGTCTGTTCTCACCCAAAACCATCTGGATCACTTTAGAAAGACATTGATTAAACCACTTTGCTAACCTTGATTGCCTTGCTGACTTTATCTACTTTTTGGAGTTTTTGGAGTTCTGATCACCATTCACTTGCATTGTATGGACATACAGAGTTGAGATATTCTTCTAAAAATCTTTGTTTGTGTTCAGCAGAAGAAATTAAGTCATACACATCTGGGATGGCATGAGGATGAGTAGATGATGAGAGAATTTTAGTTTTTGGGTGAACTATCCCTATAACGATTCCTTTAACGATTATTTTAGTACTTTTGGGAAAATGAGAAATGCAATTCTTATTTGATTTACTGTTCTCAGCAACCTGTTACCAAGTGGTGAAATCATTTCATATTTTAACAGAATACATTCTTGCAAAGGGTGTGTTTAAACAGAAGTTTTAATGAAGATATGTGGTGCAGCTGAATGGTAGCGCTGGAAACACTATTTTAGTGCGGTGTTCCATCTGCATCAGCAGAAGAATGCAAGTACAAGAACCATAAATGGAAGTGAAAGTCATGAAAATCCTTTGGTTATGTTTTTTAGAAAAAAAAATAATTGTTGATTCCAAATAAGAACCGTTTCTCGGTTCCCAACCCTAGTCCTACATTTTCCCAAAGAACAGCAGCAACAAAATTTATTAAAGCAATACGACACAAGCAAAATTGCGATTGTACTGAATATCAGCACAGCTGAGATTCATCCATAGGCACAAGGCAACAGGTAATCACAGGCATTCTATCACAAAGTAAACAATGAGAAAAGTACGTTTCGGGACACTGAACAGTTAGATCGTATTTTTTTTTTTTTCACCAATTAAAATAGTTCCAAAAAGCCAAAGCAGAATCAACTGTTGCTTGTCTCCGAGCAACGCACAGCCCGAAAGCCAGTCTGAAGCACCGTAAACATAGACAAGTGAAGTGATACAAACAGTGAAGCATCCCAGTACTGTTATACTAAATGTCAGAACTCTTGGAATTCCACTTGTCCAGTGAAATTAGAGGATCGGAACTAACTGCTGTAAAACGGTTAACATTCATAATTTGTAGGCTTTCTTAATTAAAGATTATAAGCACAATGCAGAACTTAAAAAAACATACTGAATATTAAAGTTTAAAATTAATATACAACAAATTAAACAAATAATTATACACGGGCACAGTTTCTGGCATAGACCCACCATGAGGATTTAAAAAGAAGTGACCTGGTTGGTTTCAGTGACTCAACAAAGCCTCCACAGAGGCCCCTTAATCTGGAGCCAAGCAGAGATATTGACTAACACAGGAAGTCATCCCTTCTTACATGTCTGACATTAGCCTTGTTTGACTTTCACCATATGCTGCCTACTCCAGAGATAGATTATGTCAGTGACAAACACAAAGTCTTATTTTAACACGTCAGATCATTAGCTGCTTATATTCTCTATCTAGTGAGTTTTTATTCCATTTCACTTGACAACCTGGCAATGTTTTTTTTTTTTTTCTTAACGAGTAAATTAGCTATCCCTAATAGGAAAGTGCAAAATAGCTAGGCAATGCTTGTGATCATGCTTCTGATGTGAATTCCCAGGTCTAATCACACATTTGCAGAATTTTGATTAATGTAATAATCCTTACAGGACTCGCAGGTCAAACATGCATGTGGCTCAGCTGCCATGGGAGTAGAACACACAGGTAACTTATTTAATCATCATTAGAGAGGGAGGAGAGAGCTGGATATTTCTCATTTTATAGTAGAGGTCTGTAAAATGCATGTCTGAAGTTACATTTTTACACCTTTGACGTAACGTGTTTTTAATGGGGTCATATTCAGTCATGCATTTGGACAGGTCAATAACTCAGACAAAACAGAGAATCTATTTATAGGTTATATTTGCTTTGAAAAGCCAATACAAGATTACTGACACAACACATTGCAGAATAGCTAAATTCCGCCACCTCTTCAGTATCACTTATCAGTGGTGTTTCAGAGTAAAGACAAAATAACAGTGACATAAACACCAAGGAAGCAATTCCAAAGAAAAGATTATAGAATGCAGTGTCTGATCTTAAATCTTAACAAATATCATGGTGATATAATCCCTGGTGGTCTAGTGGTTAGGATTCGGCGCTTTCACCGCCGTGGCTCGGGTTTGATTCCCGGTCAGGTAACAAATGTATTTGGTATATGTCTCACCTATGTCTCTTCACTATCACAACTGCTATGTTGATTGGAACTGCACCCAAGAATTTCTCATACCATTGCACGTGTGACAATGAAGTGATTTGATGTGATTAACATATTACAGGAAAGCAGATGACCCAGCAAAGGCTACACTTCCAAGTTAACATGGCCCTGTGCCCCTCTGAAGTCTGCATTAAGATGAAATGCTGAATAGAAGGCATATTAAAATATGCCAGCTCTGGCAGCTATATCAGTGATGGCTCTGATGTTTCGTTACCACTGTGTAAATTAAATGCCACATGTTTTCTGTCATCTGTGCACAAGAATCATCAACCAGCTTTCAAGCATTTGATACATTAGCTATGTTTAAGTTGTGAATTTAATTAATTGCACTATGTGTAAATAGCAGCCAAAAGCATCTTCTTTGCATTAAGTGCACTATTAACACAATATTACAGTAGTAATACCATGGTCAATTGCATTAAAACTATGGCTTCCGCCAAAAAACATGGTTACTACAATATTACTATAGTAAAACCATGGTTAATTTTACCCAGATCATACCTTTCTCTCAACTCCCGACATTCACCGTGACCAAATCACTGTGAGGCAATCAACCTTTATATTCAAGTTTATTTATTATTATAAGTAGTATTAAAGGAAATATTTAGAGTGGAGACCGGAAACAGATTGGGAAAAAGTAAGACAAAAGGCGGAATCGAACCCAGGTCTTTACACATTACACTCCACGCCATTGCAGTAACACTAGGGTTGCTGTTTTTCTTCAATTTGTGTGTTTCTACTAGACCAGGGATATTAAATTAAAGTTCCAAGAGGTCCGGTCTCTACATTTCCATCCCACCAAAGGTCCGGACAATAATAACTTGTTTCGTAGTCAAACACAACCAAAGTAGTGGACTTTGGGGGTCATCTACTGTTTAATTATACAGTATATATATATAGAGAGAGAGAGAGAGAAGGCCTTATGACTGAGGAAAGATACTTTATGGGGGTTAAGGGGTAAACCCTTGAGAGAAAATGTTGGTAATGTAAAAGTCTTAATGAACCATTTTTAAATTTTCCTTAAAATGCAAATCTACCATATACAAAGAAACGATGTACATCAGAATATTGCAGTTTACAAATACTGTTTGCTATATTTAAGTATAAATGGGCTGACTATCAAATAATGGAAATGTTTTTCATCATGGTGTTTTTCATCAAACAGAGAAATAGTCATTAAATGTTTTGGTTGTCTTTCTTGCCATCCATGGCAGAGATGATGCTAACTCTGACTGACTAATTTCCACAAAACTTAAACAAAAATCTCTTTGTTTATTATCAATAGGCCCGAAACATGTTAATTAATATGTTAGTTAATAATCTAGTCTAAAGGTGCTATGGAACCATGATGTCATGATGTCCTGTCACAAATCTTGCTTAGCTGAACCATTTAAGTCATATCAGACACATGAAGATTGTTTCTGCTTCATTTTCATTGAAGCAAAAGTGTGCAGTGTGTTTTAGCAAAAGATGCCGGTATCCATCTATATCGCTGCTCACTGTATTTCTGCTATGGTCTACTGTCATTAAAATAATCGTGTCTGCAGCTCTACTATGCAGCACCTCATATCCCGGGCCGTGGAAGAGAGTCAACGCATGCGGAGCACGAAAGGGCATTAATGTGCTAGAGAAAAACATTAAAGGATATAGCACTGAATGATCAGTGCTATCTCTGGCCTGGAACGCGTGCAGTGTACACCACTCTGTTGTTTTGTTGTGCTGCTAAACTAAAGTGTAGAAACGATGAGATGGGGAACCCGATGTCATGATGTCTCGCGGTCCAGATGGAACTAATCTGGGATCCAGACCCGGACTGCGGTCTGCTAATTGGTGACCACTGTACTAGACTATTGGAGTGCAAATAGCGGCTCTGTGTGGCAGGTGCTATTTACACCTAGTGCAAATACGTAGTCATTTTGTTTAATTTATGCACAAAATCGGAATATCGTTTGCTTGTGAATAAAGCAGCATATTCATCACATTTTATAGAGAACAAAATCGTCACTTTTGGGGAAATTGGTGCAAAATAAAAATGAAAATGGAAGTTGAAGCCACTGTAACTCTTTTCTTAAAAGTAATTAAAAAAAAATTGCAGTTTAGAGCACGCAGACAAAACGCTCTGACAAACTTTGTATTTGTTAGTGTTCAGCGGCAGATGCGTTGTGTGGGAGTGAAAGTGTTTCAGACAGTTCTGGGAGGTACCGCATAGCCAATCATTTTGATGATAGACTATATGTCCAGCATTTTTAAATGACCAGAACAACATTTCAGATGCTATGCGATGATACTGAAACTATGTATTCACTTGGCTTGTTTTGGTAAAGTCACATTACTTTTTCATGCGCATCTACCTGTATATTCCTGTATAAATGTTATATATTCAGTAAATGTGTTTCTACCGTAGTTTATGCGCAAGTCTTCTTATCTAATCAAATATTTATTCACCTTAAGCGAGCGTATACATTTTGCACATTTTGGAGATTTCATATGCCTCTTGTTGTTTTCATCCAGAATTTGTTTATGCTATATATTTCAAAAATTTGCATAAAAATATGTGGAACGAGACCCAGCTTTTATTTTCTGCAATATGATTCCTGTGTAAATTCCTGTCTGTGCTGCATTATAAAAAAGTTACAACTGTACATACAGTAGGTACTCAACCAGAATGAGCCTTATCATCGCAGGGATTAACACGGCAGTAAAAATTTTAATTCTCACACGTGAGACTCATTTGCAAAATCACCACCAGGAGACGAAAAGGGACAATTTTGGCACCATAGTTTAGTGTAAAGAAAGTTAGTTGATTAAAAATGATAAACAATGTTAATATTATTATTTATATTGTATTTTTTACAATGCAAAATTAATGGCAGCATTAAAGTTATAGCTTAGTTATCTGAAGAATTTATAAATAGAAAAAATACTGGAATGTCAGCCTTTTTCAATCAATTAAAACTGTTGCTTCATAGATATTAGTTATTCAAATATTTTCCTGGAAATCAAAATCAAAATACATTGTGAACATTCATAATTTTGTTTGTTAGTGCAACTGATAAAAACAACACTTTTAATTAATGGTGTTAACCCATGTTATAAAGTCTGTAGTGATAGATTAAAATGTGCTTATTTTGTTGTTATTATATGTGATATGCCTTTAAAGTTACAGAGGATGGTGTGGAGTAGAAGAAAGCTCTGTACGACTCTTAACATGCAGCTAATGTGCTGCCTTAGCAGTCCAAAAAACGGCTCTAGATCAGGCAAATCAAAGCAGAATTTGTAGATCAGGAAAATCAAACCAGAATTGAATTGGCTCATCTGGGGCAGCAAGGGGGTCCTGTACCCTAAAACACAACCACCTTCCTATTTGACTGAAGTAGTAAGCTATTCTTCCTCTCATGTTACTCTCTCCCACTGGATCTCATGCATAAATGAAAACAACCTTAGGGGCCGATAACACACTCGTCTTACCTGATCCCAGGGACAGATGATGCCTCCAAAAAACATAAAGAGGTATCCCATTGCAACCAGGCAGGCCCAGATCACCAAGGAGAAAACACGGAGCAGCTTCTTGAAGATGGACTCGATGCAGACCAGAACAAAGATAGTGAGGAAAATAGCCAGCGCAGTGGGGACAGTGATTACAAAGGCGACGTGATCCTCGATATCCTGCGGAGAGATCGCAGTGTTACAAAAATACCTTTAACTGCTCCTTCCAACTGTGCCTGCACATCAGCCACTGGATAATAGTTTATCTGATAAACTAATGACTGCCAATCAACCCAGACCCCCATGGATTCTACCATCTTACTGGGGGCTTGAGCACTGACTTTTTCTAGGAAACTATGTGTAATTGCAATTAGTTTCACAAAAGAATTATACATTGGCCACGTACACACTGCAGTAAATATGGATGCCGCTCCTCTTCTGACTGCTTAAAGAAATGTTCCTGGTTCAATAGCTCAGTCGACAGCAATTGTATCATAATGTTGATTACCACCAAAAAATATTTTGACCCATCCCCCATAAAAAAAACAAACAAAAAATAAATAAATAAAAACAAAAGCTAAAATGATTGGCACAGTGAGGAACTTACAATGGAAATGAATGGGGCCAGTAAATAAACGTTAAAATACACACTGTTTCAAGAGTACCACAAGATGTCAACTTATATGTTACGTAATCATATAGATGATTTTAGTGTGATAAAATCAGGAATTTAGGTGTTATAGCGTATATCAGATTACAGGGTTCACTGCAGTTACGTCGTCATAACAATATAATATTGGATATTTAGTATCTATACACAGATAAAATTAATAAGCAGTTTTATCACACAAAAATCATGTTAACACATATCATGTTTATGTCTTGTGGCTATACTTTTATAACAGTTTGTATTTTAATCCTATAAAGCCTGAAATATTAAATAATGGTTAAATTATTTTTAATGGAGCTGTTTTATATATATATATATATACAGTATATATATAAAATCAATTATTATCATATGCTTTTTTATGCGCCAAACCCTATATTGACATTTAAATAAGCAAGATTGGACAACCTTTTCTTACTTTTTATAAAAATTATGTCAGTATTTTCATAGATCTGTGTTTTTATTGTGGTGGCATGAATGTAATGTAATGATGATTGAGACATACACCTCAAAAGTCTGTTGCATCATTTTTGATACACACGTCAACATGAATTTTTATTGAAATAATGTACAAAATTTTAACCAAGCACAAGTCGCTTCAATTCAGCAAATACTCATATTGGAATAACACAACCCGTTCTCACTCATGAGGCGTCAAATATGGCCGCTTGTGCAAGAGTCCAGCACATCAATCTACAGACGGCAAAAGCACCCTCTAGCATCTGTATCCAACGCACGCAGAGGCAGTCTAAAAGGGAGGCGTCACTGCCAATATTCGGATAATATTGCGTGTTTAACCGCAGTATGATTTATTATACTTATATATTATTGTGGTTATATTACACAATCATGTTGATTATTTTAGATCTCCTACCACAACTCCATTTCTGAACCTAACCAATTGTCAACAATATAAATCATGAATGAGGTTTCGGGTTGAACATCATTGATAATTGGTTAGGTTTAGAGATGGGGTTGGGTACATTTAGTAACAATAATTTTAATTTACATTACAGCATTTTTTTATATATATTTTTAAGCACCCAACCCCACCATTATGCCTAAACCTAACAAATTCTCAACAATATTAAAGACATAACAAGCAGATAAAAGTACAGTAACAATCATTTATTTAACATAAAAATGATACAAAAGCACTATAATAATTCCAAACCATACTATAGGATTGTGTGAGTAACAGAATGAAACCGAAGATTTTAATCGCTGAAAATCCCCATCCGAGAAGGCAGCGCCATCCAATACCGGTCACACATCTAATTCAGAAGATACATTCGAACTTGAGCTCATCGTAATCGGTCACAAGTCGCACTGATGCCGTCTCGTGGTGGCGATTTTTTCATTTGTAACTAGAACGAGTCGAGAGCTGAATGTGTTACGCCGGATGCCGGTGGACCGCAAAATAAAAACTTACATTTGAGTCGGTTCCTCACACAAAGAGATACATGGAATACACCCGGAACTGAACAGGTCACTTCAGCAGAACAGAATGTGTATATAAAATAACGGATTAAACATTACCACTGTAAAATAATACATGTTGCTGATTATACATTACCATTGTGAATAAACGTGGCTGATTTCAAACATTATGAAAATCATAACCCTACATATCTTGTCAGAATGACAAAATTCTTCCCCAACATATAATTTGACATGATAAAAATCAGATTCCCTTCGTGTCAGTCTTTGACACCGAATGTTTTTCATTGAAAGCAATGTGCTTGCCGGATGCGTTGGAAACTGACGCCAAAGGGTGCTTTTGGGCTCTTGCACAAGCGGCAGTATTTGACGCTTCGGGAGTGAGAATGGGTTGAATATCAATAAAAATAAAAACGTCATTGTAACTTTTACTGTACCTAATCAAAATCAGCAAAGATTTCAAAGCAAAAAGACATGTGCATCACAATATGAAGGCATACAAAATCAACACCGCAATTTCATGAACGATTCGATAATTAAATGATAATGTAGGTGATTCACTTCCACAGTTAAATGTGACTGTCTTTCCTGAATTATTGCAGTGTGTACGTAGCCATGAAGTGCATGTAATTCATTAGTATGTGAATACTGTAATATAAAGTGTGACCCAAAATATTGTAATTTCCTTTTAGACTATTTGTGTTTAATAACCATAACATTAAGCACAATGCACAAAGCATCCTTAAACAATGTAATCATAATTAACTAGCTATTCAGATATCATACACCACTCTATAATTACCAATATATTTTTGTTGTATCTTTGGCATTAATATCGGGCAAGATGAATAACTCAAAAGTAACTTGTAAATGATTGCACATCTACATCTCTTTTTATAGCTGTGAATTCTCTCTCTCCTTATCAATGTAAGTCTTTTAATTGCACTTCCTCAAAATAAATATAGGCTAGTTGCTTGGCAATAAGCCATTTTTGCTGAATCTGTAAATATTTGGCTGCCAAACAATAGAATATTATACTGGTAGAAGAAGCCTGGCTCTAAGTAAGTAATCAGTGTGTGCCTTGAACATATTTCACGTAGACCATATTGATTAAACAGAGTTAGGTGCACTAAAACAGATTGCTGTAAATATCCATACACTTTGTGCAATGAGTAGACTTTATTGACTTCACAGCACAGGCTTTAATGTCCCAAGTCTGTTTTAGATAGTTATCCAAATAGCACATTGACTACACAGAGCATTAGGTTTATTCTCCCATGTGTTCTAATAACTTTCTCTGTAATTATTTTTGCAGGGATACAGCTGTGAGTTAAAAGCATTTATTTGGGTCAGTAAGTTGCCAGCCCATGACCTCTACAATGACCTCTGCCCTTTTAGCAGTAGGTGGCCATTAGTTGGGTTTAGATACACTACACATTAACACATATAAACATTCCAGGTGCAATGCAGAGTTTTTAGTAATATAGGGTAAGCCTAATTTTTCTTCTTAAAAATCTTTAACTTTTTATCCCTGCTGCAAAAAAACATACCAAAGTTAGCATGCATGAAGGGACCGTGGTTAAGTAATTTAGCCATATTCAAAATGCTCGTCCTGCTTCCCCAATTTGAGATAAGGAGTTGAAATAGCTTATCACATGACATTCCATCTCCTCCTGGGGAACAAATTTGCCTTTCAATGGCCTTCAGTCATGACCATTTTCTTCTACTTATGTCATCTTTGGATATGACCTTTATTAGTTTGCAAATTTAAAATAGATTTTTGTTGAGTTTTCATGAATCTCGATTTGTAAATATAAATACTCTCTTTTTGTTTAGATTATGCATAACACAACACATTAATGCATTTATATGCATAATTCTTCTTAACAGGAGCATGACCTGCAGAAACATAATTTCACTGCCTATGCCTGTGTGTATACTGTATGTGTGTGTGACAAATAAAAGACTTTGACTTTGTTAGACAGTCAATGAAACTCTACCGACTCAATAGAATTTTAAATGTGACTGTTCCTTTTAAGAAAAAAAACTTAGCTTGCTGTAAGTGATGGTTGCAATGTCCAGTCAGAGTTCTTTTCCACAGTCTAAAAGATGAATGGCATACTAATGCTGTGTTCCATTCAAAGCATGGGCCAAAGGGCATTTGCATGGTACAAAAGAACAAAGAACAAGTGACCAGCATGTCTGAAATGTTTGTTTACAACATGTGTTTTTACAGAAGATCGTCTAGTATGATGGACAGTTGGATGTGGGCTTGGTTGGAATACATTATTTTTGATGCAATGTGCAAATTCAAACAGTTTGGCATTTATTTGTGCTTTAATTTAGAAACTACATTTAAAACAGAAACCAAATGCCCTGTCTGTATTTGAGGATTGTATTTGCACTTTCAATGCAGTGTATCAATTTCAGTAGCTACACATGAACACATAGCTAGTTGACACACACACACACACACTCACTGAGCACTTTATTAGGAACACTATGGTCCTAACAAAGTAACCAACATAGTCTTCTGATGTTGTAGCCCATCCACCCTCAAGGTTCAATGTGCTGTGCATTCTGAGATGCTATTCTGCTCACTACAGAATGGTTATCTGAGTTACCGTAGCCTTTCTGTCAGCTCGAACCAGTCCGGTGTTTCCGTCCACAGAACTGCCACTCATTGGATGTTTTTCGTTTTTGGCACCATTCTGAGTAAACTGTTGTGCGTGAAAATCCCAGCAGATCAGCAGTTACAGAAATACTCAATCCAGCCCGTCTGACACCAACAATAATGCCACGGTCAAAATCACAGAGATCACATTTTTTTCCCTATTCTGATAGTTGATGTGAACATTAACTGAAGCTCCAGACCCGTATCTGTATGATTTTATTCATTGCACTGCTGTCACATGACTGGCTGATTAGATAATCACATGTTAAGTAGGTGTACAGGTGTTCCTAATAAAGTGCTCAGTGAGTGAAGAATAATTATTAAAATATTTACAGGTATATTTAGAGAACATTTACAAGTATACAAATATAGAGAACATACAGAAAGTCCAAATGCTTCTTAAGATTATTAATGTAAAAATGTAAGTTATTTTTGCATGTGGTCAAATGAGGAACAGGACCACATTGGAAATCACATATTTCAGGCAGAAATTTCAGACTGCTCTTTTAAAATTTAAGAGTATAATTAGTACATTACAAACTAGTTATTGCCTTTGGCCAACTGATGATGTAATCAAGAATGTAATCATGTAATCCATAAATATCTAACTGTAACCTGATTATGTACATTATAAAACATACTTGATTTTTGAAATCTGATTACATAATCCAGATTTATCCAGATGTACTCTGCTAATACCCAGCACTGTGTGTAATGTAGGAACTTTGACTCATTGATGCTTTTTATTTACTAAAGTTTATCAACAACACTGCAAATCTTCCTAGGTACCACCATGTTTTCGTGACGTCAGGCACTTTCATCTTGCCGAAATTAGAGCTGAGAATTTTCGCACAAGTTTCCAAGTTTGAAGTCTGACTTCAAGTGGCATTCCATTACCTTTTTCCAAGTAGGAAGTTAGAAATTCCAACTTTCCAAGCTGAATGGAACACAGCATAACACCTTACTATATCTTCCATGGGTTTGTACAACCTAAATGTTCTAAATCACGTTTAATTATCACAACACATTTTTCTGGGGTTTAATTGGATGTTTTATAGCTTGACATACACTACTGGTCAAAAGTTTTGAAACACTTGACCGAAATGTTTCCCATGATCTTAAAAATCTTTTGATCTGAAGGTGTATGCTTAAATGTTTAAAATTAGTTTTGTAGACAAAAATATAATTGTGCCACCATATTAATTTATTTCATTATAAAACTAAAATGTAAGCAAAAAAAAAAAAAAGTTTTTGAAATTGATGACTTGGACCAAATAATAAAGAAAAGCAGCCAATAAGTGCCCAACATAGATGGGAACTCCTTCAATACTGTTTAAAAAGCATCCCAGGTTGATACCTCAAGAAGTTGGTTGAGAAAATGTCAAGAGTACATGTCTGCAAATTCTAGGCAAAGGGTGACTACTTTGAAGATGCTAAAATATAACACAGTTTTGATTTATTTTGGATTTTGTTTAGTCACAACATAATTCCCATAGTTCCATTTATGTTATTCTATAGTTTTGATGACTTTACTATTATTCTAAAATGTGAAAAAAAATAAAAATAAAAAAATAATATATATATATATATATATATATATATATATATATATATATATATATATATATATAAAATAATAAAAAATGAGTGTTTCAAAACTTTTGACCGGTAGTGTATGTTTTGTCAGCTGAATGATCAAACACAAAGATGTTAAACAGTACAACACATTGAACTATATTTATCCCTCACAGCCTTGTGTTATATTGTGGAAATTTACTAATACCCTGACGAAGGTTTATAATTGAAATGTTGTACACATTCATGCTAAATCTAGCAGTTTCTTAGGGATCAATGGGCAAGGAATATGAACCGTCAGTTGTAAATTTTGAGTTGTAGTATAATAGATGCAGCTCTACTGATGAATTGATCAATAGGAAGGTGTCAAAGAGAACAAAGAAAAACTTGGAACTGGATTCATTTTTCAATTATAAACACAGAGTCCATTTTATCTTTTCTTTCCAGTAGCTTTCCAGTTTCAAACTTCCATCATACTGCAAGGGCTTTAATCAGTGAATTCTCCCAGTCTATTCTCCCTTTGTATGTGTAACAGTATAAGGACGGGCAAGGAGGAGGCAGAAACCAGTTGAACAGTAAACATAAAGTTTAATGGTAAAACTTAAATTAAAACAAACATAAACAAACACAGATACACATGCAACGCGGCCGCGTGCTTCTCTCTCTCGAACTGGCGTCTCCGGCTCCCCTTTATTTCGCTCTCCCGCTGATCAGCTGATTCAGCACTAGCCATGCACCATCAAGGCCCAGCTACACCCTCCTCTTAGTCACACTCATCCCCTGCCCGATTCAGGCCGGGGTGCCACCTGTCTGAATAACCCCACCCCCCCCGAAGAACTTGCTTGCTGGCTCCCAGTCCTCAACTGCTCTCCCACCCTCTGGCGGAGACCAGCTCACTCCTCCCCTGGTGGATGGCAGCGAGTCCTCCAGCTCTCACCGGCCGGCAGCGACCCCTCCATCACCAGGCAGAAGGCCACGGCTGCTCCCCGGGCGGATGGCAGGGGGGGCAGGGGGATTAAGTCGTTCTGGAACTTTCGCCAGCCTGAATCGGGCGGTGGGGGTATGTGACGAAGAGGAGGGCATGGTCGGGTTGTGAGTGTGTGCGCCTGGTGTTTAGCGGCCCATTCAGCGGGAGAGAGATAAGAGGAGGAGTCGAGAGTGCTGGAGAGAGAGAGACACACACACGGAGCTGTGTGTATGACACACGGAGCTCTGTGTGTCGTCATGATATTATGTTCCAGTTCAGTGTTTTAAATTGTAATTAAAGTCTTGTTGAGTCAATCTGGTTCCTGCTTCCTCCTTTACTGATGAACAAGAGGCTTGTCTGTCACACCCACACAGCAAATTTTAGCTCTGTTCCAAAACCCAGTGAGCTGCCTTGCACCACTAGTAGTACATTCACTAACTGTCTGATCCATATTGTACAAAAAACTGGAGAACGCTTTCTTGAACTAATAAATGTTAATTTGATTGGCCTTGATGCAACTTCCGATATCAAGGGCACACAGGATTTTTTATCAGTCTGTAAACAGTTGTATTTATAAGGTGAGCAGGATCTTAGCTACTTGTCTAGTATGCAACTTCATCATTCTCAAAATAAGACAGCAATATACATGAGACTCCAAACAGGGATATCAAAATGGATTCAAGCTCTAATCAGTCACATCTGATGGTTTTGGTGTGTGAAGAGCCCATGATGTCTGTGAAAAGCCTAGTCAACCCATGGCATCATAATTACAGCAACAAAGCTGGGACAGTAAGAAACTGGCCGATTATCAACAACATTTACTGCAATCATTTTCTCTCTGCAGAACTACACTAAGTAAAAATACTAAACCTCTCATCTGACATCGCCAAACAAAGGTAGAGCTCAGGCCATTTAGCACGCTGTCACCAGTATATCCATACCCAACTAAAAAGTGTAAGGAAAAAATACGGTGCTAGAAGTTATACGAGGTGACATGGTGTGAATTTGACGAGGTCTCGTCTGGCTGTTTCACAACCACAGTGTTTCCTTATCTGCTCTAATGTACTTACTATTACTGCTGAATCCATTTATATATATATATATGTTATGCAAAACCTTTAAAAGTCCATCAATCCATCTTGTAGAGTCACTTGTCCTATGTAGGATCACGGGTTGTGCTGTAGCCTATCCCAGCTGTCTTGGGCCAAAAGCAGGGAAACACCCTGTACAGGCCAGGCCAGTCCATCACAGGGCAAACACACACAGACATTCACATTCACACACTTACTCACACCTATGAGCAATTTAGAGTTTCAAATTCACTTAACCTGTATGTTTATGGACTGTAGGAGAAACTGGAGCACCCGGAGGAAACCCACACAAACACAGGAAGGACATGCAAACTCCACACAGAAAGGTATTTAGATCTTTCTCTTTCTTCTGAGTTCACAAAACTGAAACTTTTTAAGTAACCTGAATTGTTTTTTATGTTAGTTTAATGAACTTGTACAAGAACTTAAATTTAACTCAAACTTGGCAGGGGATTTTTTTATTTTCCAGCATGCTTTGCATGGCACTCGACAGGGAGAATACATTTTAAAATTAAGCGTAATAAAAGGTGTCTTTGTGCAAGATGAATGTAAAGGGGGAGAATTCTTAGTGTTTAATGTGTTGTTGTGTTATATAGAAGAATTTCTGTTATTTTGGAGTTTTGGGGTTATCATTATGGTGAAAAGTGGAGCTTGAGCTAGCGATGAGGACAGGTACAATTTAAGATTATTCTACATTGCTTTACTCATTGAGCAATTGCTATGCTAATAGCAAAGCATAGTGTTACCAACTAGCATGCATTCAGCAAGCCAGCATTTGCTGTACTAGCTATTTCTAACCACTTTTTCTTTTTCTCCCAATTTGGAATGCCCAATTCCCAATGTGCTTTTAAGTCCTCGTGGTCATGTAGTGATTCACCTCAGTCCGGGTGGCAGAGGAGTTCTGTCATGAGATCGTCAACCCGGGCATCTTATCACGTGGCTTGTTGAGCACGTTGCCACGGAGACATAGCACGTGTGGAGTTTTCACACCATCCACCAAAGCAACCATGCTCAACTCACCACACGCCCCACTGAGAACGAACCACATTATAGTGACCATGAGGAGTTTACCCCATGTGACTCTACCCTCCCTAGCAACCAGGCCAATTTGGTTGCTTAGGAGTCCTGGCTGGAGTCACTCAGCATGCTCAGGGATTCGAACTATCGAGCTAGCGAAGGTGGTAGCCAGCGTATTTTACCACTAAGCTACCCAATTTTAAGTTCAGCAAAAGAGTTCAATTTAAAGTTAAGTGCCATCAAAATGTATGAGTCCGCTTACTCGGTATTTAAAGTTAAGAGCAATTCACATGCATGAGTATAAGAAAATGAAAATCCGAAAGTTCTATTAACTTAAAACTTAAATTAAGTTTACGTCTGCTAAATTATTAGGGTTTACAGTGCACAAGACAAAGCCCACTTACATGAGATCTACAAGGCTCTGAGATTTTTTTTTTACATCTGTGGACATCTTTGGACATCTTAGGACAGCTTCTATAAGTTTGCAGGATTTAATTAGATTTTTGAAATCACAAATCAAATTATAATATAAGATTTAAACAGTTTCTGATCAACTGTTTCTGCTGAATCCAGTAAACAAGTAGGGAAGGCAAGGAAACCAATAATAGCACTGGAAAACTACAGAAAATCCATGCATAATTGATGATAGCCAGCTTTCAGAGATACATAAGGTATGGAAACCCTGATAAAAATGGCAGAGAAATTCTGTCATGTGGAATGGAGGGTTGCCATTATAACATTGTAGAGCCGAGGAGGGCGGGGCCGGGCTGGAATGAGACACACCCGGTCCGGAATGAGACACACCCGGTCCCCAATCAGCCTGATGCGGCGCGCGAGGGATAAGAGAATTGCAGGCAGCTGTACTGTGTGGTTTTTGGTTGTGTGTTTGTTTAAGTTGTTTATTAAATTATTATTTAAGTTGTCAAGCCGGTTCTCGCCTCCTCCTTTCCACGGAACCCCCTTACAAACATCAACATCCAAGATAGTTGCACTGCCTCATCTGTTTTAGCATAGAGCACACAGAACCAGCCTGTCATTGCCAAAACATGCAAGCACGATCCTCTACTAAATGCCATGAAGCAGTCAGGGGGCACGTAAACCCTGCGGCCACTTATCGAATGTGAGAGGCGTAAGTAAAAACCGGTCATGTGGGGAGCGAATCATCAGGGTTCACAGTATACACACACACACACACAAAATCGTCCTGAGAGTGCAAGTGTGCTCCAAGGCTTTTTTCACAATCAATGTGATGTGTGCAACCACTGGAGACACAGAAAGCATTGCGCCAACCCAGGGCGGGCTCGACAGCCACTGTGATGTGAGATTTAGGTCAGGCAGTCAAAAGACAAGAGAGAAAGTAGCGCAGACATTGAGAGTGTGTATCTGCAAAGGGGTTGATGTCATACTGTGAAATGTCGCATACTTTTTCACTCCTCGATCTCCCTAATGCATCAAAGCTGATTTAATCGGGTGAAAAACACACTACTCTTATTTCCCTGTAGATTCCAGATATTTTTGAAACACTACTGGTCTTAAATTGGAAGGGTAAAGCAAACAGAAATCGCGGACGGCATGGCAGCATTTTGTAGAGATATACTCATGTTTTTTGTCAAGATGAATTCTGTTTTTTACACAAACAGTAATGGAAATACCCCAGAACTTCTGGGAAAGCCTGTCTTACCATGTGAGCAAGTGATGTCTTTAAACATTTTTAATTCAGACATGCAGCTTTAAAAACACTGCATCTTCTATTTCTCCTGGGTTTCCAGATCCCCTTTAGCTTTTGCATTTGCTGCATCTGCAGTACATAAAGTGCATATAGGGATACTTCAGATATTTCCAACACTTGAAATGAATAAATCAATATTGATGTTATAAGAAAATAGCCTTAAACTCATTTAATTAATAATTTTGGAATTAGAGACTTTAAATAAAATCTATTTCAACTAGCATACTAAGCCAGTAGTGGGTTGTTGACATGAAATACTTTTAGAAAGTTATTTTGCTAATTATTTACAAAAATGATGCATGCATATTATATGACCTCATTCATTTAGAGCAACACAGAATATTTGGAATTTTTTTAATTAATTTATCAACGAATGAACTAGTGAAAGCTTAAAGGTGATTAAAAATGGTAAATAAATAATTAAATATTATTATGAACACATTATGCATCAACTACCTTCACTTGATTTATTAGAATAATCTAATTCAATTCAGACACTTCATAGATACCACAGCCAATGGTTAACTCATCATTCTCGGCAGTATGGAAGAGCTTATTAACCAAAGGGCTTGAATTCACAGGGAATTCCATTTTGCTCCAACTGTGCTAGAATGAATATGAGAGGAAAATTCAAACAGCTGTATTGTTGACAGGCTAATAGTTTCTGCTTGATCCATTCTGCTTAACTGCCCATGATTAAATCCCCTGATTTTCCAAATACACTTGTTCCCCTTCCTTCCAGACATTGATTATTCCCTGCGTGCAGTATCTTTATGGCTTTCACATGAATCACAGAAATTATGCTTTGAAGGGAGAGATTACATACTGCATAATGTAAACTAAGACATATGGCTGCTGCAATCAGTGCAAACAATGCTGATTGGCTGGAACTTACTCTAATGTGTGATGTTTTTGTGCACAGAAAATTAATTTTTGGATACACATGATACTTGTGTCTCACTCTCATGTTGTTTTGTTTTAAACCCGTATGACTTTCTGCCATGGAACAAAAACGGCAGGATGTTAATCTCAGTCACAATTCACTTTATTATAATTTTTTATCCATACAATGAAATTTAATGGTGACTGAAGCTGTCATTCTGCCTAACATCTTATCTTTGTGTTCCATGGAAGAAAGTCCCTTTAAGAGTTTTAGGAACCCTCTGCATTTAAAAGTATGTTACTGTAGCCCAATGGGTAGAGCATTGCACTAACAACTCTAAGGTTCTTGGTTAAATTCACAGGGAACACATGAACTGTTAAAAACGAATACCATGAATGCATTTTCTCTTTAAATAAAAGTGTCTTCCAACTGCATTATTGTAAATTTATAAGTTATATTCCTTTTCTACTTTCTTAGCAGCAACAACAGAGCTCTCCCCCTCATTACAACCCAATATTGTTCCCTATCCCTCTTTCCCAGTCACCTTCCCCCTAGTCTCCAAACACTCACAAGCCCAGAGGCGAAGAAGACAGCCAGCAAAGCCAGACAGGCGCTCATCACAATAAGTAGAAGAAAAACAATAAGTGGGTGCTGCTGGCTCATCCGATGATACGAGTCATACAGCCAGTCCGGGGACCTGTGTCTCTGGCCACGCACAACTCCTACTCCCCCTGTTCCATCTCCTCCTGTCCGGGAGCCCCTCTCAAGCAAGTAGGTCCTCTTATGCATGGCGTCCCTCCACATGGAGCTGGTGTGGTCTTCCTCCCTGTCAGGTGATGGCTGGGGTTTGTGAGGGTCTCGCTTCTCCTCACACAGGTCCTTCAGATGGAGCATTGACGCTCAGGCTGTGGTGCGTGACCAGTACACCGGCAGGATGGCTTCCACTGTGGAACGCAGCATCGCTCAGGCAACATGTTGAACCGCAGACTGGCAGAGTGAGAGTGAGAGAAGGCAGTGTGTGTGTGTGTGCGAGGGGGAGAGAGAGAGAGAGAGAAGGGAGAGGGAGGGTCTAGGTTGAGGCAAAGAAGGAGGGAGAGAGACAGGGTGAGATAGTGAGACATATGGGAAGAAAGCCAGACAATAAGGGGTGACTGGGTGGAGAGAGATTCCTGACAAAACAAAGATGTGCCAGGCTTTGTTGGTTCACCAAAGTTAAATTATAATGTTTTAGACAATAAAGCTATTCAAGATAGCACTAAACACAGCTGGGTTATTCCTGTTATGCAGTACCTTTAGTAACAATTAATGAATATGCTTGTGCTTAAATTTGAAGAGCAATACACTCTCATGACGAAACGTCACTGGGTCGACTTTTGCCTGAACCACTAAAAACTTTGTAGATTAGGGATTGTAACAAGGTTGGAATGGGAAATGAGGAGGCAGGAACTGGCTGAACAGTCATAATAATATTTAATTTAAACAAAATACACACAACACAAACACACACATGGCAGCTGCATGTGGCTCTCTCTCTCCCTGACTACGCAAGCCCGGCCCCGCCCTCCTCCACATCACACTCCTCCCTCCTTTGCCTCAGGCTGGGGAGCCCCTGGCATGACATACACCCCCCCTCCTTTCCGTGCCTTCTGGCCCCGCCTGCCGGCAGGCTTTTCCCAGCCTCTCTGGGGCTGGAGACGAGGGGAGGGAAAGAAAAAAAAAGAGGAGAGGGAAAAGGCAAAGTGGAGCAACAGCGAGAGAGAGAGAGAGAGAGAGAGAGAGGAATAACCTGGTTCACCGTCTCCCAAATCAGCCACTTCCCAACCTCTGCCGGACGACAGCTGCTCCTCCCCAGGCAGACCAGAGCAAGTCCTCCGACCCCTGGTGGATGGAACACCCCTCCGCCTTTTGGCAGCCAGTAGGGAACTCCTCCTCTCCTCGTGAATGGCGGCTGTTCCTCCGTGTCCAGGCAGCCGGCAGCAACTCCTCCGTCCCCCAGCAGATGGCCACGGCTGTGCCTTTGGGTTGGCTGGTAGTGACGAGCACTCCACGACAGCGCATCTCTCCTCCTTCCCGGGCTTCAGCACCAATGTAACAAGGTTGGAATGGGAAAGGAGGAGGCGGGAACTGGCTGAACAGTCAAAATAATATTTAATTTAAACAAAAAGACACACAACACAAACACACACATGGCAGCTGCATGTGGCTCTCTCTCTCCCGAACTGCTGCGTTCCACTGCACTTATCCCTCTCCTCAGCTGAATAGCCCAATTGGGGGCCAGGCGTGCGTAGTCACGGCCCGGCCCTGCCCTCCTCCTCGTCACAGGATGTCCCGGATGACACAAAACCATTTTTTGAAGACTGAATACAGATGCTGATTCTTCCTTTTAGTGCTTGCAGATACTGATACCTGTTTTTGAATGACTTTTTTATAATGTAGCAGTTTTCAAATACAAGACTGTGAGACATGATTTGAGGACAGCATGTTATGTTTCAGCAACTGTAACTCAAAAGACATGAAAAAGTTCATTTTAGCTGTTACAAAATTATAATAAATGATGTA
Organism: Myxocyprinus asiaticus; assembly: GCF_019703515.2. NCBI lineage: Eukaryota > Metazoa > Chordata > Actinopteri > Cypriniformes > Catostomidae > Myxocyprinus > Myxocyprinus asiaticus. Next base: position 36,933,287 of record NC_059359.1, read on the forward strand.
TTATTTTTTCCAAACTATTTTTAAATTATTTCACAAATTCTGTTTTATTTTATTTTTAAATTGTGTATTTGACAGGATAATTCAATGGTTTCATCAAAAGGGTGTCTAAATAAATGAATTGATTAAAACTTTAAACAAACGAAAATATAACAATGAATTTTCAGGGGGCCTGGGTAGCTCAGCGAGTATTGAAGCTGACTACCACCCCTGGAGTCGTGAGTTTGAATCCAGGGCGTGCTGAGTGACTCCAGCCAGGTCTCCTAAGCAACCAAATTGGCCCGGTTGCTCGAGAGGGTAGAGTCACATGGGGTAGCCTCCTCATGTTCGCGGAAGTTGTGCATGTATTCCAGAGAGTAGCATGAGCCTCCACATGCTGGGAGTCTCCGCGGTGTCATGCACAACGAGCCACGTGATAAGATGCGCAGATTGACGGTCTCAGAACGGAGGCAACTGAGACTTGTCCTCCACCACCCGGATTGAGGTGAGTAACCGCGCCACCACGAGGACCTACTAAGTAGTGGGAATTGGGCATTCCAAATTGGGGAGAAAAGGGGATAAAAAATAAAAATACAAAATAATAATAATAATAATTTTCAACATAACATTGCATTGTTTTTACCATACAAAGCACTTTTAGACAGATCCTCACACCACAATCCAAAAAACATTGAGTTGTTTTTGTCAAATAAAGTGCTGTACAACAGAGCATCACAGATGTAAAATATTTTTTAAATACAGAAACAATTATTATAGATTTAAAGGTGCTGTAAGCGATTTCAGCCATTTTACTTCCACAAGACTAAGCCGTTGAATTAGCCGCACCCCTGCTTTCCAAAACCCTGCACTCCAAAGATAACAAATTAGCTTTATTGAGACAGAATTGTACAGAAACATTTGTTTAAAACAACAGCAGCAAAATAGCGCCCTCAACAGACAACTGTTATGAACAACATGGCTTAAAATTTGCAGTATGCCTCAATAATTCGCTCCAACTACAATTCAATGAGCAAAATGATTGACAGGTGAAAAGTGTCAATGTCCGCGGTCCGCGGACACATTTTTGTTTGCTGATTACAAAGTCTACAGCTGTCACAGAGCCTGGTGAAATAGCTCAGGACACTTATTTCATTCTTTATATCTTTAAGGGAGTAGGAATTTTTTTGCATTCCTTTCAATGAAAAAATAAATTACAGCACCTTTAACCCTTTAACGCATACCTCGGGTCTTTAGAGAACTGGAACCTCATTTCACCCCCTGTACCTCCATTTTTTGGAGATGTGCCCACACCTCTTTAGTATTCCTCATTCTATCTCTTATTAATACTGTAGAGTGACACATAAAATACCAAAATTGCAACAAAAAAAAAAATAAATGGTTTATAATGGTTTAAGTATAAAAAGTGTATAGGATCTCTAGAATTCAGGGTGTGCTGAGTGACTCCAGTCAGGTCTCCTGAGCAACCAGATTGGCCCGGTTGCTAGGGAGGGTAGAGTCACATGGGGTAACCTCCTCGTGTTCACGATTAGTGGTTCTCGCTCTCAGTGGGGCATGTGATAAGTTGTGCATGGATCGCGGAGAGTAGCTCTCATGCTGTGAGTCTCCACGGTGTCATGCACAGTGAGCCACGTGATAAAATGCGTGGAGTGACGGTCTCAGAAGCGGAGGCAACCGAGACTTGTCCTTCGCCACCCGGATTGAGGTGAGTAACAGCACCACCACAAGGACCTAATAAGTAGTGGGAATTGGGCATTCCAAATTGGGAGAAAGGGGATAAATATAATAATAATAATAAAATATATATATATACATTGTTTTTCTGTAAAAATATCAAAAATCCTTAAAGCAAGATAAATTTAAGTGAATTTTCTTGCTTTATTTACTTGTTTATAGTCAAAACAAGTGAAAAATTTGCCAGTACTGAAGAAGTAATCCAAAGTATTTAGATTATGTTACTGACTTTGAGTAATCTAATGGAATACATTACAAATTAAATTTTACAGCATATATTCTGTAATCTGTAGCGGAATACTTTTTAAAAGTAATCTTCCCAACCCTGCACATACATAACACATGTGTAGATTAAGTGTTATGTGGATCTCAATATGTTTTTGACAGCCAGTTGCATCTTATGAAATTTCAGAATGAAATCTTGATTTGTCCTGATTTATTGCATTGTCTCATCAAAATTTATCAAAATATATTTTATTTTATTTTTTCTAATTGTCTTGAAAATACACTATATGGGCAATTTGTACATCCATTTTTTTATAGATATCAGAGTGTTTGGGAAAATGACCATGCATTTAAGGGTTAATATTATTACTGTAAATATTATTTAAAGGTTCAGTATGTAAGATTCAGAAACCCTTGTTATTAATGACACCTGTGGCCATTAAGTGAACTGCAGCCAGTTACCTGTTGCTCGTGCTCGTGCACACACTCCACAGGGACACGAGCGAGCGAGCGTCGGCCAAAACAATGAAGTAACGTACAAAGAGACTGAACGTGATTCACCGGCATCAGATGAGGTAGCATAATTAAAATTACACAGTTATGATTGTTTTACTACAAACTTTGAGACTAAAACTACTTATCAGCTAACATAGCACACTGATACACACATACAGCTACATACTACCGAACTATACCAGACAGTTTACTGTTGAACTGCACTGTTATGTTGCACTATTGTACATTTTGTATGTCATATGTTGTACTACGATCAAGAAACCAGCGTATTTGCTTACATTTATCCTGTATACCTGACTTTTAGTATAAAGAGAAGATCATTGAAATCATTTGAAAGTTATGAAGCAAGGTAGCTTGCAATTCATCAGCAATAGCAGGCAAGATCTAGTTAGCTAAAATTATACAGATGAATCCTTATGGCACTATATTTCACATGCTTTGCAGTTATGTAAGTTTACCTGTCCAATAAGAAGAACGCCAATTCAGGGTCGGTTTTGAACCCCAAAACCGAACTAAGGTCCCTCCAGGAATCAAATGCCCTTCCGATGTTCACTCTAGTTTTCGCTCGACCACGATCACATTCCCGCTTAGCCAGACTGTTTGTTGTTGCTGTTGAATAGCGGAAGAGAAGCACTGAGGCAAGGCTCTCGGGAGCGCGCATAATCGTCACATCCTTTGGATTTCCCGGCAAAACCGACCCGCTCCCTTCACATGAAAATCAGTCTACAGGCTTTAATAGGCAACATAGGAAATCAGGAAGGGCTCATTTTTTAAGATGCATTACAAGCCGTTCACACATTGGCAAAAAAAAATTGTTACATACTGCACCTTTAACTATAAAGTAGTGATATATTTCTGTCATATTTTTTATTTATTTTTTATTTTTTTTCATTTAAATGGAGCTTTAATTTTGGTGTAAAACGTTTATTTTGGCCTAAACACTTTCAGTTTCTGTGTGTTTTTGACGGTAGTTTCTCACCTCTGGAAAAAGCTTTGATTTAATTAAATAAATACTCTCACTGAGCACTTTATTGGAAACTCTATGGTTCTAATACAGTACCCGACGTGGTCTTCTGCTATTGTAGCCCATCTGCCTCAAGGTTCAATGTGTTGTGCATTCTGAGATGCTATTCTGCTCACTACAATTGTACAGAGCAGTTATCTGAGTTACAGTAGCCTTTCTGTCAGTTCGAACCAGTCTGGCCATTCTCTGTTGACCTCTCTCATCAACAAGGCATTTCTGTCCAAAGAACTGCCACTCACTGGATGTTTTTTGTTTTTGGCACCATTCTGAGTAAATTCAGATCACATTTTTCCCCATTCTAATGGTTGACGTGAACATTAACTGAAGCTCCTGACCCATATCTGCATGATTTTATACATTACACTGCTGCCACACGATTGACTAATTAGATAATGACATGAATAAGTAGGTGTACAGGTGTTCCTAATTACATGCTAAGTGAGTGTATATTGTCTGAAATAATGAAATAATAAACGTGTTGTGTGCTGTAGAGCAAATTCGCCCTCTGCTTTCTGTAATCTACTACACACAAGAGTGTGCATGATGATCATGATGTGTTTTTTTTTAGTGTATGAATGGCCAGCTTCACACATTCACTTTGAAGCATGCAGCACTTACTGTATATATTTATTTCATTAATTCACAGCCTTTGTGGTTTAATAATCACACTAGGACATAACATGATTTTAATTTGTGCACTTAATGACATTCGTATATCAGATGGTGTCGGTGTTTGGTATCAGAGCATTTTTATGAGTACGAGTACAAGTACTTGAGCGCAGTATCAGACATCACTAGTTAAAAAATTTTACGTTCATTTGATTCCGTATTCAACTCATTTCAGAGTATACCCTTACTTTACCCAAGGCTAAATTTCAAAATTAAATGATAAAAAAAAGAATTATTTCATCATTTGCTAATGCTTTATAATAACATTTTTATATAATTACAAAGGGAGTTTTCAGGGTGTCCAAATTGCAGATCAAAAAATTAGAAAAGAACCATAAAATGATAATCAAAATAATCCTCTCTTCGTGCGTTAGCTGTTTTCCGGGTCTTCCAATCCCATGCGTTGGTTTTTCAGAGTCATTTGGAATATTTTATAGTATACTTTTATAAAACTTTTATACATTTTTGACAGTTTTTGAATAAATTATTGTGACTTTATTGTATCTGCTTATATTGTTGAAAATTGGTTAGGTGTAGAGGTGGGGTTAGGTGTTCAAGAATATCTATATAATAATGTAACTAAAATGATTGTGACTATACATTTACCTGCCTGCTAAATGTTTTATATTGTTGATCAGGATTAGGAATGGGGTTTAGGTTAGGGGATCTAAAATACTGAAATGATATTACAGTGTAACTAAGATAAATGTATTTCTAAGTATAATAAAACATTGTGGACCTACACATGCAATAATAACAGAAGATTGACGAGCATGTGACGGAATCCTCCAAACTGATGTGACAACGGCATGACAATGACATTTTCATGATGCAGGCAAAATGTCCCTACGGTGACGTCTCCCTTATGAGACTGTCCTATAAAAGATATTTCTATAAAAGTGTATAGCAGGCTTTCACACATATTCTCTGGTCAAGCTCAAGCACTTAAATTACTATTATTAATTATTATGACTTGATGATTTAGACAATAGTTAGAAAATTAACAGGATGTGTAACAAGATGGAACATAATAGAGTGGACAAAATGTGAGCGACTGAGAGTTGGTTTACATGGAGGTGTCAACTTTAATTTTGATCTTTTTTTAACCATCATTATTATTTTTTAAATTATACTGATAACGATTTCTGTACAGGATGGAACATTTTAGAGTGAGAAAAAACAACCAATACCACAAAACATCACAGAATTTATAGAATTCATATTAATTATAACACTAACTTATTTTTGTGCTTATATTTGTGTTGCTTCTGCTAACTAACATGTTTGGATAGAAACATTTTAATTAGAGAAAGGAAAAAGTAAGAAACTAGATATTTCAAAAAAAAAAAATGAAATAAAGTGACATGGCAAAACTGGCAACATCCGCTCAAACCAAAGTAGTGAAATTATTTAAATTCACCCCTCTGTAAGAAAACGTATTAAATTATGAGTTTAATATTTTATCCAATATATTAAGGCATATATGACGAATACATCCATGAAAATATACTGCATAGGAATGACCCAGATCTGAACTCTGTTACATTCGAGGCATTGATTAAACGCTCTTGTCTTCACCCTACCTCCCCTTTCTCCCTCCATTCCTCGTCTTTCTCCTTCTTCTTCTTCATCACCTCTTCCTGGACAGTTTATACATTTAACCTTTTTCCAAATGTCAGGATAGCTTTCTTCTCTCGCCCAGCTTCTTTGTTTAGCCATTAAGGTGGCTGCCAGATGCTGGTGAGCTTTGCAACAAGTAAAAGAGAAAGAAAACCACACAGAAGTCCCAGTCAATAACTGCTTTTTCTTCTTCTGAGACAACCTGCCATTTATAAATAGAATGGGCTCTGCTGGGGACAGAAAAAATCATTGCAAATCATCTGCTTTCATGTCCACTTTAAAAGTAGCGAAGCCCATAACCAGTTTATGAGCTGATAAACCTCCTGCCTTCTCAATTTATGAGCTAAAAATATATCATTTGAGCCCGTTTGGTGAAGAATTATCACCCACAGAGATATCTCCAAAAGAATTAAAGGGATAATTCACACAAAAATGAAGATTCTGTCATCATTCACTCCCCCACATGATGTTGTTCCACACCCATATTACTTTCTTTCTTTTGTGGAACAAAAGGGAGATGTTATGCAGAATGTTATCCTCAGACACCATTAAATTTCATTATACTGTATGAACAAAAAAGATGCAATGAAAGTGAATGGTGACTGAGGCTAACGTTCTGCCTAACAGCTCCTTTTGTGTTCCATGTAAGACAGAAAGTTATATGGGTTTGTAACAACATGAGGGTGAATAAATGATGACTGAATTTACATTAAAACTGTTCCGTTGACTTTTTGAACTATTCTGCATAAAGATTTAGACTGTGCAAAGCTTAAATGGGCTGTATGCATGAGGCTGCATTTTAATTTCCACTTTAAAAAAGAGGACCTGGGATGCCTTAACAGATCAACACTAAAAATAACAGGAAAATTGTCTTCAAACTAGGAACCTGGTAGCATGGTGTCTTTGGATGGGTGTTTCAGACAGTACATCATTCAGTGTGGTTGCATATTTGACACTGGAAAATTTGAATACAGTACTGTGTGACACTAATTACAAATGTCTTAAAACATTAAAGGGACAGTTCACCCAGATCACCTTTACCCTTATGTTCTTCCATATGATGTTCTGTCCATTCATGCTACTCTTTTCCACACAATGAAAGAGTATTGTGACCATGGCTGTCAAGCTTTGAAAATGACAAAAAGCACCATAAAAGTAAACAATACCAGTAGTCCATATGACTTGAGTGCTATATATTGAGTGCTAAATAAGTCTTCTGCAGTTATATAATACCTTTGTGTGAGGAACAGACTGAAATCGAAGTCATTATTCACTGAGAATCTTCCCTCTGCTAAAATAATTGATTTGTCATCCATGCAATGTGAATATGTGCATATTCCAATTTGACGTGTCATGATTGGTAAATAACCCAAATGTGGTTTGCATTATTGATGTCAAACCTGGAATGAAGTGTCTTAATGCGTCATATTTTTATATATATTTTAAACATGAATGAGATTTAAGAGCTGCAGCACTGAGAATATTATCAGTGCATAACAACTTAAATTTCTTTCTGTTCCTCACACAAAGCTATCATAAGAGTTCAGAAGAATAGGAATATAGCACACAAGTCGTATGAACTACATTTATGATCCATTTATGGTGCTTTTTGTCATTTTTTTAGAAAATAACAGCTTGTACATTCTGCCTAACATCTCCTTTTTTATGTTCCACTGAAGAAAGAAAGTCATATGGGTTTTGAAGATCATTAGGGTCAGTAAATAATGACAGAATTTTCATTTTAGGGTGAGCTTCCTTAAACTTGTCAGCTATTCTTTTGTGCTCGTAAGCTTGAATAATTTGTGTAACCAAGGATCACCGTGAGCACTGTTTGAATGTTAATGCAGGAATAACAGGGTTTAGAAAACCCGACATGTACTAATGATGCAGTTAATCACAGTTATTGCAGCACAGCTCAGGGCTGCTTGTCTTCTCAAAACTCACCGTCACGACAACCCTTGGCACAGACATGAGAATGACCTCAGCTAAATGACCAAAGGGTTTGCACAGTTCATGTAGATATCAGCCCAGAGACACAGAGCATATAATTGGGAGCACTGACCCCAACATGGGAAGTTTGTAAACAAATATGTTAAAATCATAGATGTCTCACTGGAAAAATGTACAATCAAAGAATACAATACAACTCAATAGTTTGTTTTTTCCTCAATACATTTGTTCCTGAAAAAAATGAAAAGCCAACAAGTTATGGCCGACTGCAGTTTGCAATAATTATTGTCAAGATGCTTCTGTATAGCCTGTGAAATTTGACTGAAAATAAGTGTTCGAGGAGCTACTTTGAAGCTTTAGTTTGCCAAGCTACTTATAATAGTTCATCTCTGTCAAAAAAAAAAAGGTTCATTTTTTCATTACAAGCTACTAATAAAAAGTAACTACATTTACTGCAAATATTTTTTTATAGTTTTTAGTACTTATTTTTGTTTAAAAATATCTAAACATTCGCAAAATAAGAATAAATTAATTGTAAAAAGCAGAATGACATAAAAAATTAAGTCTAGTTTTCAGAGAAATTTAACAAAATTGAGTTTCAAGAAAACCTATTTGCCAGTGGGGTAAGATAAGTAAACTTGTTTTCCTTTTTTGAATATTTTTTTTGTATTTCTTGTTATAAGCATAAATGTTACTAAATTGTTTTAGAATTCTCTGAAAACAAAACAAAATATCTTGTGTCATTATCTTTTTTTTAAGCATGTTTTGGTATTTTTACTGGAAAACAAAGATAAAAATACTCAACAAGAAAAATATTTATCACAGTGTTGCTACTTTAGAGGGCATTATTTTTTTTAAATATAACTAAACAATCATATAAATGTAGGCGCAGCGTAGTTCTAGCGGGAAGACTAGCAGCTGTACACCATCACATGTAAGCCAATGCTTTATAAGTCAGCTCACAATCTATCACATTGCTGTTTCAGTGTGCTAACACGGCAACCTCCACCACCCCACCACCACCAGTTGAGTCCCGTCCTGCACGAGGGTAGGCCCTTGCCCATGCCTCCTATCTAAGGCAGGATATGATGGTTCCGAGTACAAATTCTCCGGACTGCCAGACGGGGCTTACACCAAAGACAGACTTTACATTTCTGTTTTATATCAATCAAATAAATGTCATCTTCAATTTCACTCAAGTCTGCAAGTCTTCCTGATAGAACTTATAACAAGGGCTGTCAATTGATTCAAATTTTGAATCAAATTAATTACATGGCTTACTGATAAATTAATCAAATTAATCACATTTATAAATATTTGTGGAGAAAACCACTCAAATAAAAATAATTTAATATATAATGATGAAATTATTATCAATAGTTATATTTAAATAATGAAAATAAAATATATTATTCAAAAAATAATAATTTTGATAATTCAAATGCATTCCGTTATTGTGGCAGACAAGTAAATCATCGATTAGACTATGCAAAAATTGGCTTTAGAATCCAGTATATTGTTTATTTCATATTATTGAACATAAGCCAATTAGTTCACTGCAATCCATTTTGCAATTGAATAATCAGTCCAAGAATTATTATGAGGGCTTTTCTAAGGACAATGTACACCTGCTTCAGACAGATGCTTTTGGAGCATCTCACTTTGGTTGCGTCGCATCATAAGCATACCGTTTTTAGGTCACTGTGTCAAGTTAAACATAGGTTGAAACTTAGAAAGATCTCTGCATTCGAATTTGCGCTCCGTTAAGTGTTTGAATGCTAGAAGGCGTCGTCATTTTGTCTGCTGTCGGACAGTTTGGTTTGTTCTCTGTATACAACTGGAGTTTTGCTTACTGCACCCTGGAGAAAACAGCTGGTACTTCAAGCTTGAATTGCTCCGATGGTAGGAATATTCCTTAATACGGTCAAGGGACATGATCAGTTGCGTTAATTATTTTTTATTATATTTATTTAAAATGTATTATAGTTATTTTTATATAATCAATCGCACTAAATTAATGCATTAAATTGATAGCGCTACTTATAACTAAATCCATAAACATATAACCAAAACCATATGTATTCATATTTTTCTGGCACCAAAACAATTAAAGTTTTTGAACAAATTATCTAATTTAAGGTGACAGAAAATGTATATAAAATAAAAATAAATAAATAAATACAAGACAGCTAGTTCAAACACAGTTCGCTCAGCTGAAAAACTGCATGCACAATACATTTAAAAGTAGAGCTACACTGCTACTTGCTGGAAAAACTAGCTTGTTACTGGAAAAGCTACTACAAAACAGTTAAAAACAGTTTAAATACTGTAAAGCAACTAAAAAATATAGTTAAGATAGTAGCGGCACTACTTTTAGTAAGTCACTTCCCAACACTGACGTGCACAGAACGGGGGCTACAGGGGCGCAAGCCCCTGCCCCTTTCCTTCACAAATCTAAAAGTGCCCTTTTGGTCGAGGGGAGATTTAAGCGGAGGTGTCTTTAAGAGCGCACGCTACAGCACAATCCCCCACTGACAGGCTGAAGTGGGCAGCACAACACCCCCTCCCCACAAATGTATTGTCAATGACTTAAAGTGTTTAAGCACATTGTAATGACTGGATTATACTCTAAATGTCCTGATATAGAAAATATCTAAACTAACTTTAAATGCTAGTATGTTGATATGTGTTGGACAACAATCTAAGATAACACCCTGTTTGTTATGCTGTATGTTAGATGGATTCATAAATCTCAGGGTTTTGAATATGATAGACTCAAACTAGGTTGTTCCACAAGTGAGTTGACTAAAAATGGATGAGGGTCTGTACTCTGTGGAAATGACAGCTACATGCACTAATATTGTAAATGAGAAAATTATGTGTTCAGAGATTAATATATGTGCATTAATGTCTTCAGAGAACTTTGTAATTTCATAATTGATATGAAAAGATTTTGTAGAGAGAAAGACTGGGTTGGACAATATGAACCTACAAAGCGTTGCTCCTTATTCAGTATCTAAATGGAGGAATGTTCTAGCATTCAATTAATATATATATATATATATATATATATATATATATATATATATATATATATATATATATATATATATATATATATATATATATACATCCCTGGTTCATCCTTATTCCAATCAGTTGGGACTTGTTGTTCCCAACTTTTCTCTATATGGTTCATGTCTCAGCAGCAGGTGCTTTGACTAAAATTGTTTGACTTGTCTTGGAGCTTTCTTTGGAAATGCCATTAGCCTTTCACAGCTGCAGTTGCTTTTGCTGGGAGATTACCTTGCTTGCTAAATACAAAAATAACAAATAAAGAAAATAAAATTCAGTCCCAAGGTAGGTCTTTAATTATGCCTAATGCTTTAATTGGTTTTTGGTCATTTAATCTGACTGTTTTACCTTATTATTAGGGGCCAAGCACCACAGATGCATTGACACCTATGGTATGGTAAATTTGGCACACTGATAGGGGTGGGTATGACTGGCCACACACAAAATTCGGGGTGTCTAGGACAAACCCTATAGTGCCACCACCAGTTAAATAATTCATTTCTAGGAACACAATTATTTTTTCCACTGATTACTCTCCTCGTATAGATTCTAAAGGACACCTAACAATAAAACTCCAACCATTACAGTGGCAGCTATCTTGGATTACATTGTTAATAATTTGTTTGCTTTTTCTCATACAAATCTGGTCTGGTTGTCACAATTTTTTTCTCAGATGATTTTCAGACTGAGCCACACAAAATATATCAAAAGCTTTTTGATTTACGCAATGTTACAGAATTACGCTGTAACAAAGTTAAAATGGTTACACCCTGTCTACACCTGGAGCATCCGTTGATGCGACACAATGACTTGAGGCTGTCTACACTGGACACGTCGACACAAACATTCTAAACCGTTTATTTGTGTTGTTGGCAGTAGTAGCGCCAGTGCTTGCAGAGCAAAATGGAATGGGACACCCGTTTACTGTCAGCGCGATGCACCACAACGGACACTTCCATTGTAGACAGCATTACTGATTATAATGGGTTTCTATTGCTTTTGACGCAACGTGCTGCTCGTGTCCGGTGTGGACAGGGTGTTAGTGTAAAACAGGAAGTGAGGCTGTATCTCTGCAATGCTTTGTCCTATAGATGCGAAACTTAAGATGCTTCATAAGGACCATGACCTGAGGTACTTGCGAAGTTTGGTGACAGTGTCAAAAAATCTAAAAAATTGCTATTTTGCCCGATAACTTTTAAATAGTTTGTCCTGGAAATCATGAAGTGGGTGTATATGGATTCCTTGGGTCATTAAAATATCGGCTGTATCATAACACATCTCCGCCATTTTGTATTTTATTACAAAGTAATGTATCTTTTGAATGCTCTGTCTTATTTTAAGAAAATTGGTATGCGTCTTCAACATCATGTCCCGAGGGTATCTGAGCAGTTTGGAGACAGCGCCACATAGTGGTCAAAATGCTTTGTCAATTTAAGCTTAACTTTTTTTGGATCGTTGCTTCCCTATTCTAAGTCTTCAAAAAATGGCGGAGAGAAATTTCTAAATATGTGTTTGTTTTTTGTTTTTTTATATGCATGAACAACAACATTTCAGCCACAATTTTAGAAACAAAAGCTTTTTTGTTTTACAATATAGCCCGAGGTCATGACATAAAGTTCTAAAATTCTTAAATTGTCCTTAATTGCTGCTTGCAGCTATATTTAGTTAACTGAAACTGAAAAATGTAGGTGCAGCTCAGCTACTTTGCAGTTTAATATATGCTTAATGGAATAGGTAACCCAAAAATGAAAATTCTATCATCATTTACTCACCCTTGTTCCAAACCGATATGACTTTCTTTCTGTCTTTTGTAGACCACAAAAGGAGATGTTAAGCAGGATGTTGACACTGCTGTTTTTTCATTTAACTAAATTGAATGGTAAATTATGGCCGTCACACTCCAAAAATGACTCATAGCATTATAAAGCAATAAAAGCAATTATCAAGGCATCTACTGCTGCTATTGGCAGAATGATGTCATCTTAGTTTATATATATGACACAGGGAGAGTCTGAAGGGGTTTCTTATTGTTTTTCAGTTCAGTTCTCATGAGCTGTGATCTAATACATACTGAATCAGTTTTTTCACAACAGCATGGTCTTAGTCTAAGCCCATTTTTAGCATATGTGTTAGGAAGCTCAGAGTACAGGCTCTCTTTGAAGGATGGACATTTAATTACTTTAATGTTCTTGTGGAATATACTGATCATTTTGACATGAAAGTTCTTCCAGGCATATCTCATAACATTTCTTAAATTACTAAGCCAATAATTATGCAAAAATTATGCAAAATTAGTTATGTGCTCATTAATATTTTAATGTCTATTCAGAATTCAAAAATCTCAGTCCCAGTGAGAGAAAGAAAAAAAGAGAGAGAATAACATCAAGTGAGTGAGAGAGGAAGGCTATGTTGGAAAAATTAATAACATACTATTGTCACTACTATTTCTGCAGTTACATAACATGTGCACACTAAGCAAATATTGTGACCTATATTTTGCACACACACACACACACACACACACACACACAAAAAAGAAAGAAAAACAAATGCAGTATACAACAACTAACCCTAACAGATCACAGAATACTGTATATCCCTCAATGCAACAAATGAGCCAAATATAATATTAGCCAAGATTTCTTACATCCCTATATTGACTTATTATTTCATCAAACTGCCAAAAGTTAAGACATTTTTCACACTTCAATTTAACTGAAGATATGAAATAACCATTTTTATTTCTAGCCCAACAATGTTAAAAATAATCCAACATAATGACCCAATATGTGTAACCAAAGTGTTGGGTATAAAAAATAAAACATTTTTTTTAGAGTGTACTTTTTGAAAAACATTTTGTGGAAAATGCCTACTTTTTGCTCTATCACTTTTATTTTAAATAGAAGTCAGTATACTGCAAACTATAAAAAAGTGCTATCCTACTCTTCCTTACCGAACATAGCCAAAGAGAGGAAATAGCAAAAAATAACTAAATACTCTATAAACTATCCTCTTTTTCAAGTTCTATAAATATCCAGATAGATTTTAAGCAAATTGCCAATTAGAAGTCAATATATTGTTTATTTCTATTAGGGGTGTGCAAAGCAGCCATTATCTGTATTTGTATCTGTATCTGTGACTAGTGATGGGGAGTCGACTCCAAAAGAGTCAATTCCTCGACTCTGACTCGTCCTTGAATCGGATTCGACTCTGATACAGGAATCAATTTACGAACAGGACGTTGTGATTGGCTCAAAATAATAAATTGGCAAGAACCAATCACATCCTCTACAAACACCTGTTGGTTGTTATTCATCATGTGCGTTTGTGTGAGAGATAATGTGCGTGCGTGCAAAAGAGAGAGAGGGTGCGACAGATTTTGAAACAGTAATGCCTCTTACACACTACATGACTTTCAAAGACGTTGGATTGTGGTGCCATTCATATTACACAACTGTCTGTCTTGTAATGGAAGTCGAAGGGTTTTCAAATTACACGAGGAATCGGTGGCGGGTGAACACATTTCACTATTGACGAATCCCCAACGACTCTGCCTGGACTCCAAATTACGTTTTACAACAGAGTACACGCGAGAAGTGATACGAGAATTACACAAGATTACGTGTCTCTACCTAGTTGCTTACCTGACTGTCCAAGAGAATTGGCAATTTCTCTCCAAATCTTCTCTTTCTCCACTTGGTTGTGGTACAGTTCAGAGGAAACATCAAATAGGCACTGGTGCTCCTGCCAATGTTCCACTCATTTTTCCTATATTTCTTCGGTCCAATGAGACTTTCTTGATACCGCAGCCATGCTAGTTGATGTTCTGTTGCAGGTACATCAGGACTCCTCCCACTGAAACTTCCCGTGCCCCGTTTCTTGCTCTCTCATTGGCTGTAGGTCAACGCTGCAGTTGTATTCAGTCAAAACACATTTCACATTGTGCGATTTGGAATTGCAGACAGGTCCAGATATTTAACATGCTAGATATCTCGCTGACATCGGCAACGCGTCGGTTCTTCTCTCAGATCGCATCTTTGATAATTCAAACATTGCATTTTTCACTCACGGGAGTTAGCTTTGATTTGCCTATTTCGGGCTTTTTGTCGGCGATCTCCACAAAACTGTCGGCGAGTGAAAATCGGCCTAAAATCGTGTAGTGTAAACTCGGCATAAGGGACAGTGATTGGAGAAGTGGATTCTCCCAATCTGTCTAGTTTCTATATGACAATGAAATTATTTCCGATCCAGCATGTTTCTTGTTATTTTCCCTCTTAAAATTGGATATCAGCAGCAACTAGGGAATGACATTGTTACCAGTCATTTTAAGGGAAAGTTATGCAATGTCTCTTATTATTATAGCAGGAGTTTATGTCTTCATGTCACACATTTTAAAAACTCTGAAGAGAAAATAGCAACTACATTTAGTGTGCGATTAAAGACTGCAATCTACACAGGGCTATCATCAGAACATTTGGAATAGGAAACACTATTAACTTACAGATAAGATAGTGATATTTTATCAAAGCAATAACCACACCAATATACCTTTATTAAACCAACTGCTATTTAATCTGTTGTGGTTGAGACTGTTGAGTTTAAAAAGCTGCCTTTTTAAAATTTTCACCATAAGTTCCATGAAAAACGTCAGACGTAATAAGCAGTGGTTTGAGTGATGATTTTCATAATTCAGTTAATTTTCCACTCATGCCTTACAAGCAATTCTGGGTGGTGAAAATATGTCACTTGGGAAGGCACTGCCCACTAATGGCCATCCCTGGTGATGCTCTGAATTTTGAAACTATCCTGACTGAAAATACAGATACAGATAATTTTGTGATAGACTCAGATATGGGACTCCAATGGCTTGAGTCGGGAATCGGATTCGATTCCTAAAAACTCCCCAATATCTGAGACTATCACAAAATTATATGTATCTGTCTCTGTATTACGATAGAACTTAGTGTGAGCGGGGCTCAAACTGAAATCTGTATCCGTCTCTGTATTCAGATAGAACTTAATGTGGGCGGGGCTCAAACCGGAAAACTAAATGAAACACCCATTTTTAAAATGTAACACTGTATACATGTATAGTTTCTATAAATAAAATATGCCTTGTATATGCCTATTAATAATAAAAGCCTAATAAAAATTATTATAATTGTTATTACTAGTAGTAATATTATTATTATTATTGTGCTATCATTGTTGCATTATATTATTATTTTATTTTTCTTACCAGATAAAGCTGAATATGTAGGCTCATGAACTGTAGAATATGTTGTTAACTGAGGCACAAGGTGTCAAGCAGTTGTGAAATGTCAAGCAAACATTAAATACAAACATTCAAAGAACTTTGAATAAATCATTATAGCCTACAAATAGGTGAAAGTCCCATAAATATATCAGGAATTTTAAACTCAAAGCTGATTTGTGCTCATATTTTAACATAATGTGGAGGACATAATTGTTTAGTTTAATTACATGTACAGAATTAGCTAAATAGTGGGAAAAGAATAATAATAGTCTAATAATAATACATTACATTAACATTTTCAAATTTAGCACAGTTTAAAGGGAGGTAAAAAAAGATTGCACATGTTTCAGTTTCTTTGTATCACATGAGCAGGAATATTCTGAATAGATGAACACTTTATGGTGTATTTAAACCTTTATGGAGCATTTAAACTTTTTTGGAATAAAGTCTTAACCAGATACTTACCTTAATCTGTGATGTGAAAATAAATGTGGTCAACTTTTAGAGGTGAATAGATGAGGTCCGCTGTGAAATCATCGCTTCAGGTCAGGAATATAACATTGCACTCAAGTTGGTTTATAAATGAATACATGGAAATCATTATGTGTGGATCATGTGATACATTAATATAGACATTTTAAGGAGTGGAAAATGTAGCCTATATGAGGAGGTGTCTTAGTTAATGTTACACTTGACAAGCTCCAGACGCGCACGATTAACGGAGACCGAGTCGAGACCGCGGCCATCCGATTTGAAATCACACCGCGTGCATTTTCATTCATAAGTTTTACACTTTAGTAGGCTACTAATATTGACTTCACAGACTCATAATTTTGTTGTAATTTTGGATGTGTTTATTTCAAATGTAGGAAGACGTCAGGCCAGTGGAGGGAGTGTGATGCTCTGGGCGATGTTCTGCTGGGAAACCCTGGGTCCGGCCATTCATGTGGATGTCACTTTGACACGTGTCACCTACCTAAACATCATTGCAGACCTGATACACCCCTTCATTGCAATTGTATTCCCTGATGGCAGTAGCGTCTTTCAGCAGGATAATGCGCCTTGCCACACTGCACACATTGTTCAGTAATGGTTTGAGGAACATGATGAAGAGTTCAATGTGTTGCCCTGGCCTCCGAATTCCCCAGATCTCAATCCGATTGATCATCTGTGGGATGTGCTGGACCATCAAGTCTGATCCATTAAGGCTCCACCTCACAATTTACAGGACTTGAAGGATCTGCTGCTAATGTCTTGGTGCCAGACACCACAGGACACCTTCAGGGGTCTTGTAGAGTCAATGCCTAGGTGGGTCGGTGCTGTTTTGGTGGCATGTGGAGGACCAACAGCATATTAGGCAGGTGGTCATAATGTTTTGACTCATCAGTGTATATACTAAATCATGACAATATTGATAAAAATTGCAGATTTACTTTTGGCTGTTTAAAAATTAAAGTATAATATTGTAAGCACAGCAGGCATTGTCTTTCAAGAATTCCAACAAACAAACAGAAGTTTTTCAAACGTTCTCCAAAGTGCCAATCTCTCTGCCCCTCATTATGATGCCAGCATGATTCAGTTACTACGATCAGACATTTACATCTCAGCTTCTCTCCTCTATTGGCTTTCAGACACCCAGATATCTGAGAGTCCCTCACCTGAAAGAGTCATTGTGTAAAATAGTCTCCCATGCAGAGAGAATAATGTGTGTCTTTCACTGAGAATAAACACAAATAACTGTTCTATGGCCAGCTGGAGGTGACGAAAGCATTTGCACTGTTTTATGGAGTACGAAGGTCAGACAGGAAACAGGACTTCAAATGAGGTGAAAGAATTATTGGTTTCATTGTTTTTGTCTCCCTTTGACCTGATAAAAAGCTGAATACATGCTCAGCTGCTGAAAACATGACAGAATGGGCACATCAAAAAGGTATTTTTACAGCAAACATTCATTTTTAAAGATTTTGAATTGAAACAATGAATTCCTATAGAGCCGTTCGCACATTGTGAGTTTTTTTTTTTTTTTTTTTTTTTTTTACAGTATGTTGTTTTTTTCTCGCCCAGCGATGAAATGCCCTGGCCAATAAAGTATAAGCTTTAAATCACGTGTCTGAAGCCGCTGCAGTCACAAAAACCAGACCACCGGCATTAAATGCTGAAGTATATCGAGGAATGAATCCTGAACCTGCAGTGAGTATGTGCATTTTATTTGCATCAAATGTCATAAAAACTGAAACATCTCTCTCATATGGGTTCATTTAACATGTAAATTATATTGGTGCATCACTGCCTTCCATCCCGTTAATAAAAAGAAAAGTTTGATCTTACAATTGTCTTCATAATGTATTTCATATTGCTGCATTTTTGCCTTTGCATTTAATCGTGCGTGAGTTCTCTTCACAATAGAATATATAGCGGCATCTTTGCCTTTGCAAACACATATCTTAAATGTGTTTCTTAGCCCAATTATTAATAATATTAATACTATTGCTGTGACTTGCGGTACACTCTGTATATGTCTTAGGCTACAGTCACACAGCAGCAGGGTAATTCCTATTTTCAGGACAGTTTCATTTCTCCATCACATACTGTATGTCTTCATGTATTGGATAAAATATTAAACTAAACATTTTTAAAGATGGAAATCATATTAGTTAGATTTCTTTTATCACAATATCCCAATAGATCTTGTTCACAGTAGCGCCATCTCTGATTTTTGACGGGAATGAAAACGAGGCTGTGAGGGATAGACTCTCTCTTCAATTACATGCATTGAAATTTCTTGGAAAGATTTTTTTTAATGTTTCGTCAGTGGAACGAACCAAAAACACTTTAAACAACTGTCCAACCCATTGAAGAGACGAAGACAGTTCTTACATTATGTGCAGTTATTACATTATGAGTTGCTACAATCCCTCACAGCCTCTTTGTCATTCCAGTCAAAAATCAAAGATGGAGCTGCTGTAAAGAATGTCTATGGACTCCATGCACGGCACGTAGCTTACGTATATTCTGTCAAATCTAACGCCGTAATTCACACATACTTCGTGAGCGATGCGTGAGAGAGGCGTGAGCAACGTGTCGCATTTGGGCTTTCACATTGGCCGCATCTCTTTTCTAGGTTCCTATGGCAACTGCAGGCAGTCACTTGCACTTCTTTATCGTCGTACTTGGTCGTGATTGGTTCCCTTACGACTCAGCACACTTGACATTGTGTTCTGCTAATGCATATGGGGAGTGTCCTTCCACACACGAATATTCTAATATTGGCTATGGTGCTTGAGCCCCACCCTTTTAGGCGAGAAGCTGTCTGCTATAAAAGCAGGTGCAAACACCATTCCTCAGAATTTTCTTCCTTCAAGACAGCGATTCATCTCTTGTCTAGAAGCCATCTATTGCTTCGCCATCAACTACACGTGTCAGTGGGCGGGATCTTCACGGCAACCAGAAGACTCTCGCTCCCCTGCAGTGCTCCAGTGAACATCACTCCGCCTCACCGCTTGACGCTTCACTGTTGAACGGGCCGCTTCAGCATCCTGAGGGACGATTCAGCCTCCCGCGCCCTCCCACCCGCCTCTTCTGTGACACCCGAGGGATCACAAGAGGAGACACGGCGGGGACGCGAGTTTGAGCAGGATGAATTTGAGGTGGTTCTCGTGCCGGCACACACTCCGCGAGCCCCTCAATCTCCATATAACGCATCTATGCCAAAATATTATGTGCGTTATGAGCTCGCATGGCCTCATCTCGTTTGGCGGTTCTGATGCTGGGGATGATGATGATGTCATGTCTCTCGCTGCATCAGTCGAGTGGTCAGTGGATGACGCTACCACCCCTCCCCCCAGAGAGGGTGAGGAGCATGTACGAGCAACTGACAAGGAGATGCTTTGCGTCCTTTCAAGAGTGGTGGAAGAGCTCGATATCGAGTGGTCTCCTCTAGAGGAACCTTCACAATCTCACCTTGATGAATGGTTCCTGCTGTCCAGATGCTGTCAAGTGCCCCGTTCTTCCCTGAACTTCATATAACGAACTTTCAAAATGGCAAGTCAATGAGCAACCTGGTGTTTTTGGATCGTCACATCTGGCTGACCCTCATGGAAATGCGTGATGCAGGAAAAGCCGCTCTATTTGAAGCTCCGCTGTCTGCAGCCGGCCTTTTTGGAGGCTCTGTGAATAGAATTGCTGCAACAGCAACACTCACAGGCTATGAGACATTTTATGCCAAAACGGAGCAATACTTCATCACAAATGGCTCACTCCTGCTCTGTCTTGGTCCAACGCCCAGCTAAAATCCCCACACCAGCTGCCTCAGCGCCACCAAATGTCACCGCTGAGCCGCTGGTAAAGCCACGCAAGCCGTGGCCCAAATGAAGGCAGCCACCTCAGCGCAAGCCCTGAGCTGACGGGAAACCCCCCCACCCCCCCACGCAGCAAAGCACTCCTGACACACAATACTGTTCACCATATGAAGTTGTTTCATATGAATTAATTAGCCTGCTGTCCTGCTGCTTGAATTCATGGCAAGTCCACATGGGCATGTCAGAGCTGATGTTTACAACGATTGAGCACAATCTGTGGTCCGACCACATGATATGCTGGTGTTGCAGGCACAGACTGCGACACACAGCGGGATTTACAGCTGTTATTTCCTCGTTCTTGAAAAGGACGGCAGGCTTCGCCCCATTCTAGTTCTGAGACGCTTGAATCACGTGCTCGCGACATGCCCATTCAAAATGTTAACTCAGAAACAGATCTTATCGCACTTCCATCCTCAGGACTGATTTGCATCAATAGATCTGAATGCGTACTTCATGTTCCAATTGCACCGTGTTACAGGTGGCTTTTTAGATTAGTGTTCGAGGGAACTGCATATCAATTTAAAGTAATTAATTTCAAATTAAAGTCTCTGGCTCCCCGCACGTTCACGAAATGTATCGATATGGCGCTCGCCCCATTGAAAATGAATGGTTTGTGTGTTTGAATCACCTCAGCGATTGGTTATTACTAGCCAATTAGAGGCACTACTGAGTGAACACAGAGACTTGCTGCTTTGCCACATGGAAAATCTGGTCTAATGTCAACTGGGCGAAAAGCACACTTTTACCCAGCCAGTAAATCTCCTTTTTAGGAGAGCGTACAGACCATTCTTCGGTGTCTGTTTCAGTTCAAACTGAAAAAACATTACCTCTGAAGTAATTACATTTTCATCTGCATCGTGGTAACTCACCACTGTCTGACTGTTCTAGCACCATGGACAGTGCCAGCCTTCTACCAACAGGGTGTTATGCTGGATAAAGTTTTCAGAAAGAAAGGGCTGACCACAAATGCATCCAATAAAGGTTGGGGCGCAGTGTGTAATGGATGTCCGACTTCAGTCCTGGTTTCTGGAGATGGTAGAAATACTGGACGGGTCTCCATGGGAAATACCCCCGAAGAAAGATCTTCTCTCTCAAACACAAGGCACGGTTTGGCATCCCCAGTCAGAGCTGTGAAGCCTACACGTGTGGCCTTTGAACGGACGCATTCAGTCATAAACACCAGAGCGCTGTCAACGAGACGCATCTATGTGCTAAAATGGAATGTGTTCACTGATTGGTGTCTTTCACATGGCAAAGACCCAGTAAACTGCCCCATACATGAAATTCTCATATTTCTTCAAGAGCAATTATACGTAGGACTCACTCTATCAACGGTCAAAGTTTATGTGGTGACAATATAAGCATATCACGCACCTGAAGCCGGCGACACTATAGGCAAGCATGATTTAATCATAAAGTTCCTTAGAGGAGTAAGACGATTAAATCTACCTCTGCCAGCTACAGTCCTGACTTGGGACCTAACTTTGGTTCTAAAAGAGCTTGCAGGGCTCCCCTTCGAACCTTTGGACTCTGATGGCTTGTGCATGCTCTCTAATAAGACCGCACTTACTGCTTGCTCTGGCCTCAGTAAAACGGGTTGGTGACTTACATGCACTATCAATTGACAATTCATGTCTGGAGTTTGGCCCCGGTCTTTGAAAAACCACTGTCAAACCCAGAAAAGGCTATGTGCCAATGGTTCTAACCACGCCCTTCAGAACCCAGGTGGTTCACCTTCAAGCCTTCTTCCCTCCTCCATTTAATTCGGATGAGGAACAATCCTTGCATTTGTTATGCTCTGTGCAGGAGCTACACGCATACATTGAGCGCACCTGCCAGTTCAGACTGTCTGATCAGCTCTTTGTGTGCTATAGAGGATGCACGAAAGGAATGTTCATCTCCAAGCAAAGACTTTCTCACTGGATTGTTGATGCGATTGCCCTGGCTTACAAGATTTACCCCTCCTGGCCCAACATGAGGGTCATTCACTGTGGCATACTCATGTTGCTCCCCATCCCGCGAGACTGCAGCGTCATGTTTCCTCTCTGGGAGGTTATGTCATTTAGTGCTGCGTGATGGGATTCTGTTCCCCATATGTGTTAGCAAACGCAATGTCAAGTATACTGAGTCGTAAGGGAACGTCTCGTTTACGTACGTAACCTCAGTTACCTGATACGAAGGGAACGAGACATTGCGAATGCTGGCCGCACTACAAAACTTGGAGTTCTCGAGGCATGAGCGATGCGCTCCTTGTTCTCAGTCAGAAATTCTGAAGAAATGGCGTTTGTGCACCTGTTTTTATAGCGGACAGTTTTGCGCCAAAACAGGCAGGGCCCAAACACCATAGCCAATATTAGAATATTGCCATTATTGTAGAGAGGTTTCAACTAGGTTGTGTAAGAAGGCACTTCCCTATATACGTTAACAAATGCAAAGTCTCGTTCCCTTCATCTCAGGGAACCGAGGTTACGTACAAAATCGAGATGTTAATATATCAAAAGTCCCTTTCAAAGCAAGTCAGTCAACTGCGGTCATCTTTGGAATGCTCTCTGACAGGCTGGGCAGCTTTTATTTTTTTTTAAACAAGCGGCATAAAAGTACAGGTCCTACTTTAATGTGGAAAGACTGAAATGTCCAAAACAGTTGGACATGATTAGGATCAAAGAGCATATTTAAAATCAGCAGTAATATCTGATAACAATAGTATCATAAATTGTGCCGCTTTACCTCAGATTACACTAAAAAACGCCCTTTTTCAGGCTGGATCAACTAATGCTCATGCGTATTCTTGAGTTGATTGACAGGCGGTGTCTTTATCTAAAAGGTGATTGCCTCTTTTACCTGTAAGGTGGGCATTCCAATTTCTTCCATTCATTTTAATACCAGTCTCTTCTAAACTGTCTCTGTATATAAACAACATGGGCAAAAGTTCAGTTTATTTATTTATTCTTCCATTTATTTAGTTATTTTGTGTTTGTTTGTATGCAGACCTATACATTGTAGTGTATAGTAGGTTCAGTTTAAATATTGTTTATTTGCCTTTGTGTCTTTTCTATAATCTCCTGGGGCCGGTTGCACCAGCTATACATACATTACAACTTAGCCTAGTTGTGGCGTAAATGGGAATTAAGTGAATGGGTACTATTTGAGCATTGCACCATTAAATTTAGGTAGAACGTAACCCTACGTATAAACTAAATATTTACGGAAGCCTCTGACCAGTAGTAACGGATGGAATAAAAAAGCAGACTCACTTAATGACATCAATGAGCCCAATGTTTTGGTTGACAGGCTTCAGTCCTTTCGACATATGATGGTGTTGGCATTTACACTCGATTACATTTATGGGAGAAAACATTATGTAAAAAACATACCCCTTCAGCATGAAACCGATCTAATGGGGCACTTTCCTGTGTACTAAGCCCGGTGTCAAATTTCAACATATACAAATAGATAATAAAACGAATAAATGTCTATTTTTTTTTCAGCCTGTTGTATTAGTATTTATTTATTTATTGTCCCTTATTCATTTTAGATACAGTTATTGAATATTGTTATTTGCATAAGCTAAATATATCATTAATGAAATCTTGTTTATTGCCTCGTATTTCAGTGGGGATATAATTTATTACAGCTGATAGTTAAGAGCAAACAAGGTTTGAACAAGATCAAACTGAAATTCACAGCTGTTTAACACTTCTGTGTACAAATTTGAAGGCTGCTTATTGGATCAATAAAGGTAAACATCACATTATGCCTATGCATCACTTTACAGAGAGCTTACGACCTACTAGTTAAGTCTTGCCTTAAGAACAGGTGGTGCAACCAAAGTAAGATCTGACTTAGTTACAAACTAACTAGTAGTTACTAAGCCCTTAGTGTGAACTTTACGTCTCAACTTAAGTGAGACCTTATGCACAGCTTGTGCAACCCTACCCTGATTATTTTAATTTTCTGCTACACCCAGAGCCGCTGAGTTCAGCGTGAGCAGCGCTGCAAAAATAGACTCGACGCCGAAACTATCCGCTCACTGCCACATCTGGGACACTTCACCTCGCAACTCTCGCTTGCAATGTAAAGGATGTAATCTGTTAACATGGGCGCCAAAACGAAAATGCGCTTCCCACGCCTCACTCACGCCCTGCTCACGGAGGATATGTGAAACCAGCTGAGCGTTTTTGTTTCATTGTATCAAACAATGATACAATAACACAACATTATTTATTGTGTCAAATTATTGTGTCATTGTTAGCTGTCACTTTTGGCTTTTCTGCAAATAAAAGGAAAAAAGAGAGAGTAAAAAGGTTCTCACAAGTATTCCTCCATCATAAGGGCTCTCTCTCTCTATAGTTTGGCAGAGCTCTGCCCACACACATGACAAATCTCGCAATCTTTATTAACATAAATGACTATATTTTATATACTGCATAAATACAGTGAAACGACCTAATATTGACCACTATTAGACAAATGGTATGGATAAGGGCAGAGGTGTAGTCAAGACCAGACCCTCCAAGAACCAGACCCAGACCAAGACTAGACCCCTTGAGACCAAGACAAGACCAAGACTATAACCTCCAAGACCCAGACCAAGACCACGTTTATATGGCCTCGAGACATCTTGAGACCAAGATCACAAGATCAAGACCCCACCTCTGGAAAATACCCCTGTTCATTAACAAATCAAAATATTGTAATATGATAATAAGAATTGTCATTTTCATTGAAAACATGGCTGGCCTAAATTGCCTTGTGATGATAGTCATCACTAGTATGAAATCAAATATTATTTTACATCATTTTCATTTGAAAGAGTTTGCAGATTGGTAGGCATGGTTATGTACTTTAATATTGTTATATGTTAAAATTGTCATTTTAAGAAAGTTAGCAGTCTAGCAAATGGGAAATTATATATATATATATATATATATATATATATATATATATATATATATATATATATATATATATATATATAAACATGTCAAAGACAATGTGACTAACTTACCTATTGAATGATGATGTTGTACCACGTGCTTCACTTATTAATGTGTGACATATTTTGCAGGTTGCTCTCCATTTCTTATTTTCAGAATCTTCTTCAAAATTTTCAAATGCAAATTTTACCACTGCAGGCTCTGACACGTTCCAGACTGCTATATAGAGAAAACAGTCTTATAGTTTATGTGATGCCTTCGTAATCCAAATATGTATAAAATAATACAACTAAAGTGAAGTGACTTGAATTGGCTAGTGCACAACAATTGAAGTCTGCATGGCATTAGTCTGAGTTTCACTGCATGTATACTATTAATAATTATGTATACTATTAAACTATTCAAACAACTATGCATAAAGTTATGCACTGAAAATAACAGTGAAGAAACAAAGCAAGAAAAATGCTGATGTGAAATATTCGCAATAATTGAAAATCACATTTTGAAAGAACTGATTAATTGAAATTAGTCTCCCTAGACTTCCCAAAAGCATGGTTAATTGAGAAATGTGTTTCATATGCATTATTATTCTAACAAAATAATACTATTTATTTATTTTTTATTTTTATTTTTTTTATCTGTACGTGCTTACTGCCACACTCTCAAGCAAGGAGTAAAAACGATGTAAATAAGAAATGTATTGTGCAATTACGACAGCTTTATTGATTATAATGAGAGTTTTGGGGTGAGTGCAGAACTCAGTGAGCTTGCGTTTAACTGAAGTGATTGACAGCTTCAGTGATTATAAATGGAGCGCGTTTTGCCCGCTTTCTGTATATAATTTAATCACAATTTAAATAAGTTTTATTTCATGGTGCCAAGAAGAAGAACACTGTAAAGTTGTCCATTTTGTCACTGTCTTAATTTAGGCTACTAATGAATAAATAGAATGAACTAATTCATGAACACAGTTCTCAGCTTGTTTGGGATGTGTAGCTGCCTAAATATGGCATGCAATAAAATTATAGTAATAGATCTTATTAATAGCGATTACAATATCAGGGGAAAAAATCTCTCATTATGATTTTAGTCATAATCATTCAGCCCAACTCCCACCAATAAAGAACACCTCACAACGTCACAAGTTTATTGGGTCGCGCGATTACCCCAAGTGAAGTCACGGCTTCTACATGGCGGATGTAATCATAAATCATTAATGATTGCTTTGTGTTGTTAAACCATAGTTCTTGCATTTACATTCATGTAAGAGATAGTGCTTGCTAACACATGTGGTATGACCGAGGCAGAAGTACTGTGCTTGCAAATTCTCAGTAATGGTAAAGATGCAGCACCAACTAATGGCTGAAATAATAATCGCATTTAGTGCACTGGTAAATACACAGCGGTCTTGACCATTAAGACCATAGGCCGAGATCCAGACCAAGACTTTAAATGTTGAGTCCAAGACCTAGACCAAGATACTGAGTAACGAGATCCAGACCATGACCACGTTTATATGGTCTTGAGACGTCTTGAGACCAAGACCACAAGATCAAGACCCCACCTCTGGGTAAGGGTATTACTATATTAGTAAATACTGAATATTATCGTTCACTTCCGCATTTGCTGTGAAGCTAGAGTATCATCAACTGTCCACCTTCCTGAACGCGGAAGTGTTCCACAATTCATAACAAAAGTCTGTTTTAGCATTCTGGTCTGTTTCACATGCATCAGCATTTGTTCTTAGGGGATAAAGTTATGCTTAGAGTATTACATTTGTAAAACTTGCCACAAAAAAGCATGTGGCTCCCTTTTGACGATGCTTTACAGAGTTGCAATGACCGTTTTTTTGATAGTGTCTCTGTCAAAGTTTAAGGAGTGGGTGGATGACGTAAAGCTGCGGCGCAATGTTAGTTATGTTGATATTAGGTCCCATTTACACCTTGCATTAAAGTGTTTCATATCCGAATAGTAACTGGATGTTCTTTGGCCGGATTGTATTTACACCTTGCAGTTAAATGCATCTCAACTGTGATAGGATAGTGATCCGATCAAAGTTACCCGTGCAAAATGGAAAACTTTTTTGCAAATTTTAAAAACATTATGGATGGATAATTAAAATGCTTTATATCACTTTGACTAAGGGTTGTTCCTTAATTTAATTTTTTTTGGCAGCTGACAAAGCTAAATTTCGGGTCGCCAAAGCAAATCTAATGATATTCATCTCACGTTAGTGCTTTGTAAGTCCTAAATATGCTTGTCATCTGAAATGCACGAGTGATGCCTGGTTTCACGTGAGTGTAACGGGTGATTAGAAAACAGGAGACAAGCCCCATATACACATGCAGCGACAAACCAAGCGATCTTATCTCATTCACTGTCAATGAGTGCTGGCGACTTCAGCCAACACAAGCGACAGTGACCTCTGGTGAATAGATGTGGCCATGGCGAGCGACACGATACATTTCAGAGAAGTTTAACTTTATGCAAATGAAATATTGTTCATTTTTTGGGTGACTAGATTGCAAGACTACAGTGTCTGTAGTGGAGTTCACATTGTGATGGCAGAATAAACAATAAAAGCCAAGAACCTGCAACTCAGCGCTTTAATAACGGATGACTGTAGCCCAATATCATCACATAATTAATTACTTACGTAGTTGTATCCGGATAACTAAAATGCATGTGCATTCAGACCTTTGAATGTGGTCAGAATCCGTGCCTGACCACCTCTGAATGTGATTTCAGTGATCCGATCATGATACGATCACAATGCGTCTTGGGTGCATTTACACCTGTCATTTAATGTGGTCAAGTGCCATCCGATAGTGATCCAATCACCGAAAAACACATGTTAATGCAAGGTGTAAATTGGGCCATAGTCTCAGCCACAGCTGGCACTCCTCACGACTGCCCACATTCTGTGCTCTATGCCGGAGTCATAGGTCTGGCTACACAAGACTATGTTGATATCATATACTACTCTGAGTTGTTATGACAGCCAGCAACTGCACATGTTGAGTCTGAACTCATGTGTACGCCAGCTAGGCCTAACACTCAAGATGGTTCTCCATCTAGAATGCTCATATTATTGGCTTTTGCATTGATTCTTATGGAGACCGGAACCAGAAAACAGTCCAGCGGCAATTAGTATCATCATTGCGGCACCTAGTTGTTGGTCAGGAAAATGTTTTTATACATTTGAAATTTTGTTTGTTGATTGGTTGGTCTCTGTTGGAATACAAGTGGGAATAATGTTTGTACAAGCACAATACTTTGTGTGCTGAACCTACATTAGTCACGGAAGATTGCACAATGTTTGCTTTCTTTATTGCAGGTAAAGTGGAACTGAGATTTTACATATTACAACCAGAGGCATTATTCATTTGAAAAGGTTATGTGCTGCTTGATATAGTGCCTGCTGTGTGTACAAGAAGAAAGTCCAATTAAAGACTATACTATTTTAATACCAATAAAGGAGTATTTTTAATCATTTTAATTTTTTAATTTTTTTATGTATAAACATGATATTACTATAATACACATAATATAACATGATTGTGATGAGGAGGAGGGCATGGCCGGGCCGAGAGGATGCACACCCGGCGCTGAGTTGCCCAATCAGCGGAAGAGAGATAAAAGGAGGAGCCAGGGACGCCAGAGAGAGAGAGAGAGAGATGCACAAAGCTGTGTGTGCATCATTGTTTATGTTTCAATTTTATGTTGAAAGTCTTCGTCAGTGTTTTATTAAAAGTCTTGTGATTGTTAATCCGGTTCCTGCTTCCTCCTTTCCCTACCGAACAAGAGGCTTGTCTGCTACACTGGTGCCGATACCCAGGACTGGAGGAAGACGTCACAAGACTTTAATTCCAACATAAAACACTGACACACACACATCTTCGTGCATCTCTCTCTCTCTCTCTCTCTCTCTCTCTCTCTGGCGTCCCCAGCACCTCTTTTTATCTCTCGCTGATTGGGCAACTCAGCACCGGGCGTGCATCCTCTCAGCCCGGCCACACCCTCCTCTTCGTTACAATGATATAAACAGTATGTAGGCTACTGTTATGAAAATATGGATTTGTGAGAGTTTAACGGAACAGAAGGTGTCAGAATAAACACCTTGGTAATGGAATTGGTATTTCTGCTATAGAGTGACATAGCAGAAGCAGTAAGAGTAGTATGTAAAGTATGCAATTGCGAACACAGCCCATAAAACACACATCATTGTTGTCACATTGTGAGTCTAGCCAATCGCAAATAAGTTGTGTTGTTATTCAGAATAAAATATAAACTGCGCTGGCTGAGCCAGACGGCTGCTCTCGAATCGTTCTCGCGGCACTTTGATGGCATACTGTATGTCATGGTGATGTGGCGGTGGCATTATCTCAAGTCGGACAACATTTCTCATCGACATGCACTGCTTCAAGTCCAGAGCCGATCGGTCTGTACAGTGCTGCAAGAAGTTCAACATACCTAATATCTCCATTTTCCAATGCAATTACAGCATTTTCAAATGTATCCACCTGGGAGAGCGTTTTCGAAAAGCTCAGTTTTCGCTGAACAAAAATACTGTCTCAGTGTGGATGGAAGGCATTTTCAAACGAAAACCTATAAGTGTGGACGTGGCATAAGAGCCCTTTTCAGTTTTTTTTTATTCTGGGTGTGAGTGAGACAGTGAAAGAGGGTGAAAAAGGCAACATGCTAACAGTGTTATTCCATTTCCGACCACTCTACTCTAGTTTCAAGTTGGTGTTTTATGTAACAGCATAGCAAAGGTAAAACAAAGGGCCTCTCCATGCCCAGAGACATTGGTTCCCTCAGGATCCCATACAGCACCGCTGAAGAGTTGCGTAACTTCTATATCTATGTTTAGTGTGGAGTCCGAGGAGTAGGAGTCCAGAGAGAAGTTTCATTGTGCTGAAGGGGCAGAGATTGTGTTTTGTAATATATGTCATGATTAAATTAGCACAGTCCCAGACGTATGGTCCTATGTATAACAGAGGACTGGGGTTTCTGGAATAACATGAGGTAAAATACTCTATTCCCTTTATGGAAGGAAAATAAAGCTCATGTGAACAGGTGGGCGGAGAGGCTGATGGACACTGGCAATTGTGTTAAATTATAGCAGCCTATTCTGTGTCTCAGGGGGCTTTGTATGGGAATACACCAAATGAATGTAGCTAAAGTTGGAAGACTGTCAAGTTTTATAATATGCAGAAAATGCTTTTAAAAACCACCTCATTATGATGTGAAATGAAATTATTTAGGAGAGTCCAAAGAAGTGACAACCTAATTCCACATACAGTGACCCTAAAAGTATTTGGACACTTAAGCCACACTTAAAATCTGGCTTAAAAGCTACAAAAAAAAACTAAAAAGAACCGATTAAATATGTACACAGTATATATACAATATATATATATATATATATATATATATATATATATATATATATATATATATATATATATATATACACACACACATACAGTATATATATAGTATATATACAGTATATATATATATATATATATATATATATATATATATATATATTATGAACAATCAGTTCTCATAGTCAACATGTTGAATGCATGAGAAATGGGCAGGAGTAAAGCCCTGAGTGACTTTGACAAGGGCCAGATTGTAATCGCCAGACAACTGGGTCAGAGCATCTCTGAAACGGCAAGGCTTGTGCAGTGTGAAAAAATGTGACTATGCATATGTTGTTCCAAAATGCAAAACGAAGCTCTCAAGCTCTTAAATTTAATCACACACAAGAACCAATGTGTGTCAAACCAAGTGTGACACATCAATAACTGTTCAATCTGAGCTATAGTGAAGGGGAAGAATACAAATCTAACAACTTTAATTTTTGCCCGTTCCTCACAGAAGGTTTTTGTATGACTTCAGAAGACTTGGAATATAGCTGACAAAATGAATGGACTACATTTATGATTCCTTTATGGGGCGTTTTTGTCCTTTATGGAGCTAGACATTTGTCTTCAGATATTTTTAATGCAGTTCCACTCCTGTCTTTGTCTTTTGTGGCAATGTCTTTTTCATTTGATAGAGTGTTGTTTTATTGTGCTTATGCACAAGGATTTGGCACTGGTTAGACAAATCATGGAACCCAGCTGTTCACACAAGTTATTGCTTTACAGTCTAATGTGGTGATGGTGGACTCTCCTACTAATTGGAGCCCTGTTTCCCAGTAACGATCGATCTTAGCGGTTAAGAGCATTTTCGATGAGAAATTAAATGAATGTTATATTTTACATATAACGGGCTAGGACACACTTTAAGTGCTACTTAAGAGAGTCGCTGTCCATGTGACAGTGCTGAAATATGACCATATAGTGCTGTTCGTCAATGTAATTTCATTATATTTGTGCATAACTTTACAATAATTTGTAATTTACCTTGCTAAAAAATTTTAAAAATATTTTCTTAAATATTTGACCTAATTAACTATATATTTATATATTGTATTTACAATCATTTTGTGCAGAACAGTCTATTTATTTTACACAATCTGCTTGCATAATCAGGTGTACATTTGTAATATTTCATTTTCACAAATTCCTGTCTGTATAAAAACTTCCAGGATTAGTGAAGACAGCGGAGGCCCTGTGTATGATCCTGCTAATAATAAGCATTCATTCAATATTATGAGGTTCAACGTGTTATTGCGGAGCGCAAAATAAGGAGACGTTTGGAAGATGCACTTATGGGACATTCACCAATATAGCGGAGGTCTGCTCTTTACTCCCAAAAGTGATAATGGTGACAGCAATGCTGCACGTGTGGTGCTACATAACCTGTAGTGCTGCCGAGAGAGCCTCTGGGTGTCAGAGAGGAAGAGGAGATAAGGATAAAAGCATCTGCCAAATGAATAAATGTAAATGTAGGATTATGAGCAAATATATATGGACGATTTTCATGCATGGCAGCAAGTTAATGACTTTTTTCTTCACTCACTAACATTAATTTATACAGTTGTCTGCATAAATCATGCCACCACTTTTTTGTTACTAACTAGCCCAACTAGTCCACACAAATAACTTTATTTGTTTACTAATTAATCTATTCATCCATTTAGACTATCTAATTTATGTATTTCATTATTATTATTATTATTATTATTATTATTAGACTTGTCTCTTAAAATAAAAATAAATAAAACACATATATCCTGATATTAAAGTCTCAGCATAAATTGTAGCTATTGGTATTTAATTTGTATGAAGTGTAATTTTATCTGCAGGTGTCTGCATAAGTCTGTGTGCTTACGATGCTCTTAGCGCTGTACGATTACTCCAGAGCACTCGTAGATCTATGAGCATTTTCGAGTACTAGTTAAGTTACAATGCTTTTGGGAAACAGACCGCAAAACTAACATGAATCATAAGTTGGATTCTACAATCTGCTTTTGGGAAACGAGGCCCAGGATGTGGTGTGTAACTAACACTGAAGGCACCTATCTGTGAAATGAGTCTCTGCAGTACTGAATATTTAATACTTCTAAGGGTGTCTGCACCTGGGGGTTTAATACTGGAGATGCCATAAAATCACCATAGACTGAGACTATAAGATATGTACGCTCCTTTGCTATAGAAATAAATCTAATTTGAGACAGGAAAAATAATGTTCCAGTTATATTTTTAATCAGTCTGTTCAAAAGCTTGAAGCTGTGCATCAAGGTCAATCTATCACTTCAAACCATCATTAACCTTCTATGAATTTATCAGTGCTACAGTACATACTCACATATATTTAGCTTAAATTCAAAACAGGCAATGGTCTCTGTTCCACTTATCTTTCTCAAATAAAAGGTTGATTTCAAATGATATTGTTTGTCAGAGTAAATATAGCCTATGTAACATGATTCGTTTTCTTCAGTGGCAATTTATAACAACTTTAATAGTATTATTTAAGCATTTGTTAATGACATTAACACATATTATTGTATTATAATTTGCTTGAAATATCAGTAATGTACATTCAAATAGTTGTGTCATGAAACATAGATTCATATATTTTCATATGTATTTGAATGTACAAGAACAAATTATCTGTTCAGCTTAAATATTTGCTATAAAACAGATAGTTCCGGTCCTAAATTCCATGTTAAAATACATGATATAGTATGTCTCCAAATACGTGTTTACTACGCAACACCCATAGAGGTCTATGGGTCAACTATTACATGTCAACATAACTATTACTATGTCAGGGAATATATCCTCTAGTGGAAGGATGCCACATTAAGAATTAATAAAATAATATTCTGATAAATATGTCTTTTTTTTTTTTTTTTTTTTTAGTTGCTGTTGTACAATTATACCTCTTATAATTGGTATTTGTCCATTTGTGCTGCCAGAGAAACTATCTTCTAAAAAAAGAAGTGCTACTCGAAGTGGTTTAAAAAAGATTTGGGAAAGAATCTATTTCCAGAACAGTTCGTATTTCTTATCACTGTCCTTTCAAATGTGTCTGAGTGGATGCTTAGAAGTCTTCCCTGTAGTCTGTTTGATGTTGCACAACACAGTAATCATATACAGAGAATGTGTGCTGAAAAAAGTGAGAAAAGAAGATGGAAAATAATAAACAGAATGTACTGTCTCATAATAGATTTGACAGAGGAAAAAACTACAAAGTGGAAAAAAAAATGTGTGTGTGTGTGTGTACATTTGTGTTCGCACGTACAGTATATTTGCAAATGAGCTACCTCAGGGGTTTATCTTACAATGGCACAGCAGTAGGAGACAGACAGAGAGAGAGAGAGAGAGAGAGAGAGAGAGAGAGAGAGAGAGAGAGAGAGAGAGAGAGAGAGAGATTGGGGTAGAATCCAACAAATCATTAAATCCTGGCCTGGAGACACTGTCGAAAGAAGAGCGGGTATTAATGAGGGTGACTGGAATTGTAGACAGAAGTCTTTTAACAGCACTGAAGTTGTTCCTTTATTTCACCTCTTTTGTGAAATCTGGCCATGGAGCCATGTGTCTTTCCTCTTCCTCATAACATCAGGCTTTCAGAACAAACCATCAGACTGGAAGCAATAAAAGTATTCTGGCCCAGAGACAGAAGCTCTGTTCCAAAACCTGGTGATCTGCCTAACTTCTCAGCCTTGTAAGGCATCATAGACATGCTTTAGATATGAAGGCTTTTCCAAAAGGTTGGCATAAATGCCTTGTTTTTATCAAATTTTAAGGCAGCATCGCATGGATCCATTGTGGAGAATGTAATTCCAGAATCCATAGCGATGAGCTCAACTGGACGAAGTAAGAGAAATTTTAACAATTAAAACATTTCAATCAATATTGACAGTATCGATTAAACTATTTAATCAAATTAAAAACTTAGGGGTTAGGGAAGCTACTTTGAAACTGTAGCTTCTCAAGCTACGAGCAACTCCTAACTTAAATTAATCATGGTTTAACTACAGCAAAAATAGTTTAACCATTGTATTTATAGAAAAACTATAGTAACTGCAGAATTAACCATAGGTACTACATTAATGATTATTATACAAAATTACTATAGTAAAACCATGTTTACTATATGAATAATACAGTACTACTGTAGTAAAACAATGCTTAATTGTATCAAAGCTATCTCTTTAAGGCTGTGCAGGGCTTAAGTGAATCAGTAAATTAATAATGTAAACTAAATTAAATTTAGTTTAGTAAACAAAAACTAATTAAATTAAATTGAAGTTCCCAATGCGAAATGTAAGGGAATTGTTTATTTTAATTGGTTCATTTAATTACATGAACTGTCTGAAAGAAACAATTCATTTAAATTATTTGGTTTTCCCAGCAATACAAGAGAGAGGAAGGTGAGCATGTTTGATTACTCCCTTGGCTGCACTGCTGCATTTACAATACAATGTGACAAATCAAATGTAGTGTTTTATGACGCGTCAAATATACAATTTAGCAGTCACTATAAAAAAATATGTGGCCACAGAGAGATTTGATTGACCAGTCAGAATCTAGTATTAGAGCTTATTAGAGCTTGTGTTGATTGCTTAGCATCAAGCTAACATCACATTCTGTTGGAACAAATTCCATTTAAGGTAAGTCAGTTCACTCAGCGGACATGTTCGCAACACCTTTGTGCAGCTATTTTCTGTGAATACAAGTACAGTTGCTATCTACTTGAATAAAGAAAGACCAAAATCTCCAAAATGGTTTGCCAAAATTACAATCAAATACATATTTCAAATGAGCAATAAAATCCAACAACAATCACATGATAAATTGTGTTTCTTTAGCTCAGATCACGCTAAAGTAACCCACTACTTTCAGGCTGGTCCAGATAATACACATGCGCGTTCTCACTGAAAACTGCCAGGCTATGTCTCTAAGGCAATTAGCTCTTTTAACTGTAAGGTGAAACTTACATTCCTACAGCCAAAATATTTAGCATTATGATTTCTCCCATTCATATGTATACCAGTGACCATCCTATACTAATGACAATCCTATACTGTCTCTAATTGGAATCAATCATGAGTCAGATTTTTTGTGCTTCAAGGCAGTTCACTAGGTTTTGGAACATACTGAGCTAGGGAATGAGCATACATATACAAAATACAATGGACAGGACAGTGGCGACATGGAAAAAAAGCCATCATGTCCTAACAAAATCATATTTTTTACAATATAGCACATATTGATCTGCTTGCTTATCATTAAAGCTAATGTGTGTAATTTTTTTTTTTTTTTATGTTTAAATGCTAACTTTTCTCTTATCCCAATTTAAGTTGAATTAAAAAGTAAAATGCACCTAAAAAGCATAAACACTGTTTTTCTGTGGAGCTTTAAACATTAAACTATTTAATTGAGCAGTCCAACATGTCAACTTCTGTCTCAGCCAGTGGTGTTAGTTTGGGGTGAGAGTTGTAGGAAAATGACATCATGACAATGCTTATAGTACACAAGAACATGCATAATCTCAAGCCCTTGATATCAAAGGCAGCAGACAGCAGAAAGTAACTCCAATTCCCAGTTTTAAACACCCTCCCAAAAATGTTGTCACTTGCATAACATCTACTATAATATAATTAAATATTTGAAATTTTCATGTTGCTTGCATGCAAACCTCATTAGGGATCACCACCTTACCATGGCAGAGGGGTTTGAATGCCCCAGTGACCCTAGTAGCTGTGTTGTCTGAAGCATTAGCTCCTAATAGAGTTTTCCTTGGCAAATTGGTCCCAGGCGAGAGGCCAGATAAAGGGCGATCCAATAGCTAGTCATGGATTGGCCATAACAAACACCATGTTCAACATAAGGTTGTTTGTAAGTGTACTTGGTACCAGAGCACATTAAGCCAGTTGTCGTTTCATCAGACCTGCAGCCGTATGTTTTGTACTTGGGTAAAGAGAGGAGCAGAGCTGTCAATTAATCACCACCTGGTGGTGAGTTGTATCAGATGGCGGGGAGGCAGCCGGAGAGACCTGTCAAGCCAAAGCAGATTGTGATGTTGAACTGGAATATCTGGCAGAGTCTCCTGCCCAGAAGATATTTAACTACCACTTCCGGAGGAGCTTTTCCCAAATCCAGAGAGAGGTTGAGGAGATGAAGTCAGAGTGAACCATGTTTAAAGCTTCCATCGTAGAAGCGCCTGCTTGGAGCTGTAGCTTGAAGGTTGTTCGTGCCTGTCATGGTGGTAACACATGAACCTGTTGGTGGACACCTGCGGTGAAGCAAGCTGTCAGGCTGAAAAAGTAGGCCTTTCAGGATTGATTAACCTGTGGGGCTCCTAATTCAGCAAATGGGTACCGGCAGGCCAGAAGGGCTGTGGCTGCGGTAGTTGCGAAAACAATAAACTCGGGTGTGGGAAGAGTTTAGGGAAGCAATGGAGAAGGACATTTGGTTGGCCTTAAAGAGGTTCTGGCAAACTATCAGATGGCTTAGGTGGGGGAAACAGGGTTTTTTCAATGCTGTTGTTAGCCGGGAAGGAGAACAGCTGACCTCATCTGGTGATATAGTCGGGCAGTGGAATGAACACTCTGAACAAATTCTGAACCTGACTGACATCTCCTCTCTGAAGGAGGCAGGGACGGAGGACTTTGGGGAGTCTTAGCCCATTTCTATGGCTTAAGTCACTGAGATACTTAAGTCAAAAAGCTCCAAAGTTGCAAGTAAAAATGCTGAAGGCCCAGGATATTGTTGGGCTGTCATGGCTGACACACCTTTTCAGCACCGTGTGGAAGTCGGGGACAGTGCCTGGGAATTGGCAAACTGGTGTGGTGGTTCCCATTTTTAAAAAGGGGGACCAAAGAGTGTGTTCCAATTGTCATCAGGGATTACACTTCTCAGCCAACCTGGGAAAGCCTATGCCAGGGTGTTGGAAAAAGAAGACTCTTTACCCTGGCGAGGATCCTAGAGGGGGGTGGGAGTTTGCTCATCCAGTCTACATGTGTTTTGTAGACTTGGAGAAGGCTTATGACCACGGCAGTAAGTCAAGCTTGTTCCCAGTGGGTGTTGGACTCTGCCAAGTCTTTCCCTTTTCACCTATCCTGTTTGTGATATTCATGGACAGCATTTCAAAGTGCAGCCGAGGAGTGTGTCCAGTCTGGGGGCCTTAGGGTTGCATCTCTGCTATTTCTGGACGATGTTGTCCTGACGGCATCGTCAGACTGTGACCTCCAGCATGTACAGGGTGGTTTGCGGCTTAGTGTGAAGCAGTTGGGATGAGATTCAGTGTTTATTTATCTTGGTTGGCCTGGGAATGCTTTGGGATCCTCCAGGAAGAGATGGAGGATGTGGCTGGGGAGAAGGATGTATGGGCTGTCCTTCTTGGTCTGTTGCCACTGCGACCTGGACCTGGATAAGCGGCATACAATGGGTGGATGGATGAATATTTATTGCAAAATATTTAAAAACATATTAAATAAATATATTATTCTAATAAAAATATTAGTAGTCAGAATATTTTCTTTTTGCCCACAGAATGATGTATTTAGAGCACCTACCAGCAGGGCATAAAAGGACCATGCTAACCAGTCTATTCGAAATATGACAATTCCATTTTGTGCTTCTAGCTGTGCAGAAATTAAACACTGTAGCTTTAAACAATAGGCATTGTCTTCATACAGGTAGTAGTACAAAAAGGATTATTATCTTACAATGACCATGTTTGCTTTGGGAAAATGCTAAACAAATAATGACTATATTACAGCATTTTACATTTTTAAGGCAAAAAAAAATAAAAATAAAAAAATGTAATAATTCCTGCCTGTGGGTGAAGCAGTGGCCAAGAAAACTTATGGCTTCTATTGGTTAATGGTTGTGTTTTGTTATCTACAGCCAAAAAAAAAAAAGCAATTTAAGGACACTTTTCCGACAACAACACTTCCTCCTCAGTTTGACACTTAAGAATGGTAGGAAATTAATAATCCACTGTTCAAATTACCTGCCACTCCCAGATCCCCTAGTAAGTCCTCAGCAGATAAACAAAGGTCCACATTACAACCAGTTTTATCTCTGTCTGTCTCCTCTGTTTAAAGGGATAGTTCACTCAGAATGAAAATTCTGTTGTCATTTACTCACCTTTATTTTGTTCCAAATCTGTATGACTTTCTTTCTTCCGTGGAACACAAAAATATGTTAGGCAGTATGTTACTGTCAGTCAACATACACTTTCATTGCATTTTTTTTCTCTCCATACACTGAAAGTGGTGAGTGAGGTGTATTCTGTCAAATATCTAATTTTTTGCTCCACGGAAGAAAGATAGTCATAGGGGATTGGAACAACATGTGAGTGAGTTGAAGACAGAATTTTCATTTTTGGGTGAACTATTCAGGCCTTTAATATACATACAGACATAAAACAAGGCAGTCGG
Source organism: Myxocyprinus asiaticus (assembly GCF_019703515.2). Lineage (NCBI taxonomy): Eukaryota > Metazoa > Chordata > Actinopteri > Cypriniformes > Catostomidae > Myxocyprinus > Myxocyprinus asiaticus. The sequence continues at coordinate 36,972,504 of NC_059359.1, forward strand.
TGTTTATGTGTCATGTTTTCATCCCTTAAAAAAGTGATCTCACTCTTTTTGATTCATTCTTTTTGACATAGGCTATTGTGGGAAGTCTTCAGTGACAGCAGAATTTGCAAATGTATCTGTTTTGTGTATCCATGTATACAGCAGACGTTTGGGTTGACAGATTTTGACCTTCAGAAAGCAGAGTGGGCTTATTCATTCTTTCCAATCTCGAAGCAACACAAACACACACAAACACACACATTCCCATTCTGTTCTCCTGAGTTTTCAGCAAAGACAAGCATCCAGAGAGAGGCTCTTCGGCTGGCCGGCTTGCTGACAACATGACAGGAAAATAGTTTCCCTGGGATACCTGCCTTCTCCTTTACACGAGCAAAGACAGCCTGCAACGTTTTTTTTTTTTTTCTCTCTACAAGAACCTGTTCTCACACTTCTCAACACCAGAAACTGTCTCTGGAGTGACATAAACACAAAAATAAATAAAATAAACATTTAGATCCCTTATACAAAAGAATGAAAACACAGTGTGAAGAGTTATCAAGAGAGACTAGTTGCCATTGCCTATATAATCTATAGAACAGCAAGAGGTAGTGGAGAGATAACATTGATACAAAATTACTAGCACCTCAGGAGTTTGGCATGTGTGCCAATTTTGACATTGTAAAACAGATTACATAATGGTTTGTAAAATAAAAAATTATTGACCACATAAAGTTTGGAGATGTGTAATAAACAGTGTTGGGTGTAATCTGATTACAAAGTAATTAGTTACTGTAATCTAATTACTTTTATGTTCAAAAGGTACATTTTACATTTTAAATTCTTGTAATCAAATTAGAGTTACTGACTTTCAATTAAATTGATGAATTTTTAGTACACATTTTTAAAATAATATTATGTATAATATATTAAAAAAATTAATTCATGTTCATGCAGTATGTATGTCTGTTTGTGTTTCTGTGACAGCTGAGTGGTTTGCAATAATAAACAAGGACAAAATGTAGACATTGTATTTCATTTGTTGAGCAGAAAACTGAACTTTTCTATGAAAAGTGTAAAGAAAGTAACTTAAAAGTAATTTAAATAGTAATGTGAAGTAAAAAACTTACCATCATGTGACAATAATAGCTCTGTAATAGCCACCTACAAAAGGCAGCTACCTTGTAGGTGGCATCCTAACTGAAATAAAACCTAATAACTGACTGATTTGGAACGTTCTGCATAAGCAGCAACTTAGCACACCACACAAACAGAACGTGCAATGCTCATGGGAGACTTAATCTAGTCCAACAGAGTTTGACATTAGCATGTTGCTAAGCTAACAACGCAATACTTCTAAGGCTAGAGTTTGCTTTATTTTTCTTTGGGTTTTTGTGTTTCACACATGGTCAAGCAATCTAACCTTTGAAAGTATAGTGTGTTGATCATGAGTGCATACTACAACGCATGCGCACAGCGACTGCTTTGTAATAATTTTTAATACAGTAAAGGTACATACGCTGGGCTGCACAACTGTACTTATTTTGAAGACCTGAGTCTCTGAAATAATTGCAGGAAATTAATATATTGAAGTATTGGCTACTTATTAAGTTACTGTATTCTAAAATCTTGATGCTTTAGGGACTTATTAATTTTCTGTGTTTTAGACAGTTTAGGATATTACTTTGCTTGTAGTGCATTTTTACAGTCACAGCATATTCACAACACAAGTTAAGCATTGTGACTAGCGAGTATTAGATTCATACTAAATTAAAGTTCTTCTGTTCATTGGCTTCATTGTCTGTGCAAATGTAAGTTGTAATATTACAAATATGTTGTGGATATAGTGATTAATCTTGTGTATAAATGGGATGAGTTTGAGTAATTAACCCATTTGTAAAGTGGTTTATTTTTCCAGTGTCATCATGATGTGCCTTTTTTTCTCTTCTTCGTTATCATTGAAAACATCAAAAAATCCTTCTTCAATGAGCCTTATCATAAGTAATGTTGTTGACAAAATTAACACTGATCAACTAATATAACTAATAATACAACTCACTTTTGTCATCAGCTTGTGAACAGTTTACCTCAACAACTCTTTCAGCTTCAACCACTAGGGGCAGTGGTTCGAATTTTGGTAACCAAAGACCGATTTCAGCAGCAGAACTTTTTACCTCCTGTTGCCAAATTCACAGTGTGATCAGTCTGACAAGCGATGTTCCCTTTTGGCTACAATTTGGCCAAAAGAAGAAACCAAAAGAAGAACCATAATGTTGCTGCCTACCTTTTGGATCAGCCTTCATGTTGGTAGGCGTGCCTATGATGCTATAAAATGCTGTCTGGGTAGGCTGCCAACTAGGAATTGTAACAGAGATATTGTAAAGATCATTTTGTATTTCCACTATTCTTTTTAAAGTGCTGGAAAGCAGTATTACACAGCAGGCGGGTTTGAGTTTCTCCAGTGTTTAATTCCACAATTAAAACATGTAGTCATGAAAATATATTAAACCATTTGTGCTCTTCTGTCAAGTCACTATATACTGAGCATTAGAATTTCACAGAGAAAGATAAGAGTATTCAGATTTTTTACAAAAAAAAAAAACTGCTCTGTGGATCAAAGCACTCATCAGCACACAAGAGATATAAAACTGCAAAGAGAAATTCTTCATGGTTGTAGAATGCATTTTGCACCATGTACATCTATCCCAAATGACATTGACCTATCTGTTATCCGTAGATTTTCTCAGATGAAAGACGATGTAGCACCCTACAGCAGCCATTTGCTGTGCACACACCAAAAGAAGAGCAGATACTTGTTGAAAACAAAGGTTTCTTTTGGATTCTTCAAAGGTGGCACATTATATAACGGGCATGTTATATAATTATTCTTATATAAGTTTAAGCATTATACTGTATGTCAGTGTGTTTGTGATTTCAAAGTTTATAAATGATCTTATCTACCAATTTCCCATTCTCTCTCTCACTCCCCCACAGTCACCAACAAATGAGTGAAAATTATGTAAGAAAGCACCAAAACACTGACTTTTACTAGATGATTGTTCCTTGTGGCCATTTTTGCATTAGACTAGTAATCAAGCATATTTTTCCTCTCTGTGCTGATCTCTCTCTCTCTCTCTCTCTCACTGACTCTCTTTATCAGAAGTGACTGCTGAAGCAGAATTAGGCATAATTTGTCTCTTTCATTTATAAGCACAGAGCACTTTTAGTAACTATGTTCTGCCTCTGCTGAAGTCTATTAAATTAGCTGTTTTGCAGTGTTGGCTGGTGGTCAAGTTAATTGATTTGAACTATAGAACATATAGGCCATTTCTATGTAAATTGTAGCCAAGTGTTGAGCTCAAAACTGCCAATAACACTTAAGTCAATTTAAAGAATTACTCTCAAAACAACTTTAGTCAGCTTTGTCCCACGTTATTGTGGCTGGTTTCTAGGTGTTACTAGAGTGTTCTGGCTTTTTGCTAGGCTGTGTTAGCTTGTTGATAGGCATTATTAGGGTATTTTGTCAGGGATGGACGGATGGATGGAGGAATGGATGGATGCATGGATGGATGGATGGATGGATGGATGGATGGACGGACGGATGGACAAATGGGTGCATGGATGGATGGATGGAGGATGAATGGATGGATGGATGGACGTATTTATGCATGGACATATGTATGCATGGATGGATGCATGGATGGATGGATGGATGGATGATGGATGGACAGATGGATGGATGGATGGATGGATGGAGGAATGGATGGATGGATGGATGGACAAATGGATGCATGGATGGATGGATGGACAAATGGATGCATGGATGGATGGATGGACGGATGGATGGATGGATGGATGGACGGACGGATGGATGGATGGATGGATGGATGAATGGATGTACAGCTGGATGGATGGATGGATGGATGGACAAATGGATGGACGAACGGATGGATGGATGGACTAACCCTAAACCAAGTCTGTAAAATAACAATATGTTGACTTTGGTAAGCTAATATAATGATGGATATTTCAGGGTTAAGTTTTTACCTTGACATTAGTGCTGAAATCATGTGCACAAATTCTATGTAACAATATTACTTGCTCCAAAACACATCCAAAGCAATCTTTTATAAAATGTTCTTCACTCAGAACAAACTGGATCATTAAAAAATTATGTATGGCTTAAACTGCATAACTAAAATATGTATATTTTTTGTGTTGTGTAGCTGTTTTAGGGCCAGATCAAAGTTATTTGTGGATGAAATTTGGCTTTGCTTGTTGCATGTACACTCACACACACACACTCACACACACACACATACACAAAAACAAGTATTATCATGGGATTGCTATAGATATTAACACAGCCATTCTTACTAAACACAGACATTGTTTAAAGACTAGTGGCTAATCCACCTTGTCAAACTGACTGTGAACTTTCCTCAGAATCTTTGCACAGGAACAACAAGCAGAGCCGCATCAGCTGAAAACACCTTTGATAAAAACGTACACTAACAATCCACACAAAAAGAGCATTCCCCAGTCGGACTGTACCCTGCTGCATTTTGTGAAATTATCATTTTAATCTGCATCGTATGATAAAAGTAATGTATCTCATACATATTAATTAATGTGCACCTGGGGGACAGTATTGATGCCTATTTTGATGTTATGTGGTGGGGAATCTACAGTAGCCTATATCCATGTAGATAAGCCTTTTATAAAAATGCCATTTCATACATAAAAAAAAAGGATTCTTACACAAGAGACTTCAACAAAACATAAAACTTCTTGTTACTAGATTTTTATATTTATTTTAAGAAAATGCTTGGTATGTGGTTGCTAGGGTGTTGGAAGTGTTTGTATTACACTGCTGTGTGATTGCTAGGGTATTTAGGTTGGTTTTTTTACTGACCTAAATCAAAAGGACCCGCCCCCAAGTCTCTTTAATATTCTGGTCCCCTCCTTCAATGTCAATCTATGGGATTTTTTTTGCCTATCATCTACCAGATGAAATTGCTTAGAATTGATGTGATGTTTGCCATAACTAATTTAAAATAAGCTGTTTTAGGTGCATGTTGAATTTTGCTCACGATTTCTATGAAAGTCACACTATGCTAATAAGCATATTTTGAAAATAAATCATTGTTTTGTAGTTCATTAGGAAGACAGCTAGACAAGCAGACTGGATTGCTATTTTTACACTGTGTGATGATGATGATGAATGTGAACTCAGAGCTTGGAAATTACATGCCGTGTGTGTATAACATTATGGGACTTGATGAGGCTCAGCTCCCATCTCTGTGCTTTTAGGCTGTGGCAAGGACAGTGTCATTTATTTTATATGCAAATATTATTAGGTAATAATTTAAAATAATTTTAAGATTTTCTAAATAATGTCTTTGTCTTTAATTAATTCTGAATTTTGTACAGCATCTCCTAAGAGTCTTCTTTTAAAAGAGACCATTTTATTTTGAGGATTACTCACTGAAAGCAAGATATATGACTTTTGTACCAGGCACCTGATATCTGGTGTGGCTCACTACATTTGCAATGTTGCTAATGTCACACAAGTTTAGAATGACTTGAGGGTGAGTAAATAATGACCAAATTGTAATTTTTGGGTAAACTATTCTTTTAAAATACATTCTCCTATCCCAGTTTAATATGCTGAGACAACTATGAGTAAATCAATCGTAGATTGATTCCCATATGAAAAGTATAAATACTGTGCATTTGGCTATTCTGTTTGGTGATGCTAGTGGCACAGAAATACACATTGTACCTGAAACATCTGTCATTAAGTATCTGCTTTATAGTGAATTTACACAATACTCCATCATGAAGCCTTCTTAGTACATTAAATGCTCCACTGTACTGAAAGTTTACAAATTAGTTTTTCACACCAGACCAACTGTGACTCACAAGCCCTTAAACAAAAGACTAACACATCAGAATGAATGGAATTATCATTATGTATGGTACTTAACATGTTTCATTCATAGAAGGCAATTTAGGGACAGCTCAACCTCAGATTGTTCGGGAACACTTGGGAGGCTGGCCACCTCAAAAAAGAGAAAACAGTTCCTGGAAAACAAATTTCATAATTCAATGTTTTTTTTGTTTTTGTTTTCTCAGAATTTGAGGCACATTTAGCCAGTTAAGGCCTAATGCTTTCATAAACTTTTAAGCATAATATAGATCTTTGGCTTTGGTTAAAAGAACACTTTGTGTTGATGATTTATCTTCTAATGTAAATTTTCTTCTTTCGTGTTTCCAAGGATAACACATGGGCAAAAAATATAATGTAAATAAAGGCAGGGCAGTTGAGGAACTTTGTATTATATCACCATGCCTTTGGTAGTCTAATCCATTAGGAATTACATTATTACTTGTTTCATGGCTCATGACTTTTATTACATGGCTTACATGAAAAAGTAAGTGAACCTTGGATTTAATAACTGGCCAGTCCTCTGGCAGCAATAACCGAGTGTTTCCTGTAGCTGCGCAACGTTCACAAGGAATTTTGGACCATTCTTCCTTACAGAACTGTTTCAGCTAAGCCATATTCTTAGGATGTCTGTGTGAATTGCTCTCTTGAGGTCATTCCACAGGATATTTATTGGGTTAAGGTCTGGGCTATGACTGGTACACTCCAAAAGGTGGATTCTCTTTTTATTTTTTTTTCTAAGTCATTCTGTAGTGGATTCTCTTTAATATTTAGGGTCATTGTTCTGCTGCATCACTCAACATCTACTGAGCTTCAGCTGGTGCACAGCCACCCTGACATTATCCTGTAGGATATCTTGATAAACTTCAAGATGACGATGACGGCAAGCGGCCCAGGCCCCAAAGCAGTAAAGCAGTCCCAAATCATGATGCTCCCTCCACCATACTTCATCGATGGGATGATGTTTTCATGTTGGTATGCGGAGCCATTTTTACGCCATACGTAGTGCTGTGTGTTCTTCCAAAACAATTCAACATTAGTTTAATCAGTCCACAAAACATTTTCCCAGTAGCGTTGTGGAGTGTCAAGGTAGTCTTTGGCGAACTTCAGGCGTGCAGCAACATTTTTGTTGGAAAGCAGCGGCTTCCTTCATGGTGTCCTGCCATGGACACCATGCCTGTGTAATGTTTTCCATATAGTATACTCATGAACAGAGATGTATTTACCTGTTTTTACAAGTCTTTACCTGTCACTCTAGGTTTCTTTTTTTTTTTTAGCTCATTGAGCATTCTGCAGTGTGCCCTTTGAGTCATCTTGACTGGACAGCCACTTCTAGAGAGAGTAGCCACAGTACTAAATCGTCTCCATTTATAGATAGTTTGTCTAACTGTGGACAGATGAAGTACAAGGTAACTTTGTAACCCTTTCCAGCTGTATGTAAAGCAACAATTCTTGATCTTCTGAGATCTCTTTTTTTGTGAGGTATGGTCCACATCAGCAGATGGTTCTTGTGAATAGCAAACACAAAATGTTTGAGTGATTTTTATAAGTCAAAGCAGCTCTAACCCACATCTCCAACCTTGTTTCATTAATTGGATGCTAGGTTTGCGAACTACTCTATCTTTTGTTGATGTCATTAGCCCAGGGGTTTACATACTTTTTCCAACCTACACTGTGAATGTTTGAATGATGCATTCAATATTTACAAGAACAATACAATAATTTGTGGTATTAGTTAAAACCGATTGTGTTTGTTCATTATTGTAACTTAGATGATGATTAAACCAGATTTTAAGACAAATTTATACATAAATGCAGGTAATTCCAAAGGTTTCACATACTTTGTCTTGCTACTGTGGTCTCCAATCATCAAGTTCATATAATGCTCTGAATTCTGCTGTATTTTAACATGATTTTGTGACATTTGCTTTCAGTATCTATTTGATTCTTTTTTTACCTGTGATAAAATGTCTGCTGCAGACATACACATACTGTGGTGTTTCAAATCCTCCATCTCTTCACATCTTTTCCATGAATTGCTTGTAGCCACAGCAGTTTTCTTATGGCTTCTTTTTATTTAGGTTGGCAGTCGTGAAAAATAAAAATTCCGTTCCTGTTTTTGTTCAAATGACAAAAAAACCAAACAGCTTTAAAATAAATAAATAAAATTAAATTTGGTTGTAAAAAGTCAAATCTATCGGATATTTCTCCCTGTTTTCCTAATAGGAATGAATGAGTAACTGTGGTCACTAGGATTTGTTTTACCTCATGAGTGGGTGGGGCCTTGTTGTATCTACTATAGCAATAAAGCACAATTGTCTGGTTTTGTAAGTAAAAATCCCATTCATTTTTTCCACAGGGTAAGTGATTATTAACTATAACTTATAAACCATTATACACAGACCTATCATGAGCTCAGAGATTGATAATGGATGGTATATTCTTCTGTTGAAGCCATCAGTCAGTGTTATTACAACTTTATTTTAAAAAAAATCATGTTTAATTGTGATATTCCATGTGAAGAACTACACCATCCATGATCCTGATGGGGAAAATCCACCAATCAGAGAATCACAGCAAAAGAGCTCAGCAGCAACCTCCCACTTCCATGAGGCACTGTGAATGACAGCAGAGTTGGTCTTCTTACACTTAAACTACTTACATACTTGTATATATCAGAATATTTTGCAGCATACATTTTACTATTACTTTATTATATATATATTCTATACTTATAAAAATCAATTATATTTTTACATTGTTGTAAATTCCATTACGTAAGGCATTAAGTGCACAGTATTTGTCAGATTTTCAAATACGTTTTTGCTTTAATTCAGAGTTTGTAGTGTAATTCATCTCGGAGCTGGTTGGTTTATGGTTTATAATGCATTTATGAAGAATTTGCTGAAATTCCTATGGGAAAAATGGTTTTTAGAACAATCAGTTTTAGAAACAAGAAGTTAATAGAGTAAGTTCTATTTTAGATCCAATATGGCCAGTATTTTTTTTTTTTTTTTTTGCTCCACCAACAAAAAAAGTTCCAAACAAAAGCCAAAGCAGGATCAACTGTTGTGTCTCTGAGCAATACACAAACTTTCACCACAAACACAGACAAGCAAAGCTATACAAACAGTAAAACATCCCGGTGCCGTTATACTAAATATCAGCATTCTTGAAATGCCACGTTCAATCAGATTAAAGGACCAGAATTATCTGTTGTAAAATTAGCAATAAGGATCAACTGACTGTATATTATCCCTTACATATCACATTCACAGAAAACAACCATTTCCAGCAATGTACACCCCTGGAAGAGTCAAGTTTTATGGATTCACAGGACTAAGATATGTTTTAACCATTAATATAGATGTAAACTGAACTACTGTTTAAACAGGACTTTGTTTTTTAAAGATGTACATGTTAATTACAGCTAATGCTAGACTCACAATCGATGTTTAAGTCAGAGGTAACCACACTGTGACACTAACAGCCTGCTTGTACACTTTGGATAGACTGATGACTATCAGACATTCAATTGGATTACTTTGTGTAATGCAGGCCAAGATTTGCATTGCAATGTCAATGTCTCAATTAGGAGGCTCACTACAGCTTTTAGTAATATTACAAAATCAGGGCCTTTCCAGCACAAGACTCAAATAGGTAGACGAATGCAAATGAGGATGGACGTGTAATCTTTTAAACCTCTTTAGGTAATTTAAAATGAACCCAATCTGTAATGTGGGCCAAATTAAAAGGAAATAAGAGTGGCTTGTGGACACACTGATGACAGAAAACCTTTAAAGTGTTAGACATCCTTAACAGTGGTCACAATGGAGTCAAGAGGAGCTTAAAGCGGTGTGATGCAAGAGTGCCTCCGTGTGGATCTCAGGCAATGTGCATGAAGCGAATTGCTAAAAGGGGACATGGAGGAATCTAATTTTCCTTGATCATTTGAAAAATGAGCTTAATGAACTATGAAAACATACTGTAACTTTCAGAACTCAAAACCTCCTACCCAGCCAAAAAGCAGCTCTTTCTAAACTTACCCATCATTGAGATGAATACGTCAAAGACACGACGGCCCACATTTACACAAATAACGCTGTTGGGCGACCAGAAATTTGACCCGCCCAGTCACGTTGAGGCAATAAGAATAGATGCTACCATTATTAAAAACCTGAAGAACTAAAGTAAATGTTGGAAAGTTCATTAAACTGTGACAATGACAATTGTCATTACAGTCTGATCTTAATTTGTGGCACATTTCATTGCATATTATTTTGTGATGTTCTGTGAGCTTCCAAAACTGTACTGAGAAAAAGTAACTATTCATTTCAGTTTCAGAGTTCCAGTACAACAGAATTAGGAAACCCATACCAAATAAAAGGCTACGGTTTAAAATGTTTATTTAAAAAAATAATTTGAGTACAAAACATACATAAAAATGTAAACTGAAAAACAAGTCTTAAATTTAAGACATTATACATTACATTCAACCAGGACCTGCATGCAGGTTTGAAGACTGCATTTGGTCTGTATATATAGTTTAGTGTTTGACAGCTAAAGTTAAAAAACTGCATTGCCACAAAACTCACCCTCTCTCAAGACCCTTCAAAGTGATAAAAAGTGGACAACACACAGATCAAGATCTCCATCTGGTGGCAGAACATAAGTCCAAAAAGGCAACATTAGTCTGTTACATGCATTTAAGGGTGGGGAAAACACCCCAAAGGAAGGAAATATGGAACTGGTTAGGAGGGCATGCACTGCTATAAGTAGTACGGACATAAGTGATCCCTTGTGTAAACAAAATTTAAAAGAATACTGATCGGTTAACCAAAGTCAGCACATTCATTTCATCCTCAAATATGTAAAAAAGGGATAGCTCATCCAAAAAAAAAAAAAAACATTTACTCACCCTCATGTTCTTCAAAATCAATGACTCGTTTTTTTTCCAGTGTAACACAAAATGAGACATTAGGCAGAATATAAGCCTCAGTCACCATTCACTTTCATTGCATGATTTTTCCATACAATGGAAGTGTTGAATGTTCTTTAGTGTTCCATGCAAGCTGGTCATATGGGTTTTAAACAAAACAAAAGTTGAGTAAATTATAAATCATTTACATTTTGGGTGAACTATCCTTTTAATGCATTAAAATAAATACATGTAAGACTTAAGCATTAAACGTATGGCAGTATACAAGTCTGAGAGAGAGGAGATGATTTTGGTAGAAAGCAATTATTAGCTGGCACAAAAACTGAAGTGCATGTCTGAAAGGCCAGCAGATGGGCAAGTAGTACATTCAAGATTTTAGCATGCACAAAACCACAATCCCAACAATAAAACTGGTTGTGACAGGGATTTGAACATGATAAAATTCTTTGTACATCCAAAGCGAGCCACAGTGGATGTCATCTTACATTTAAACCTAAAAAAAACTTAAGATTAACTTAAAATTGAACTAAAAACAAATAAAAACACCCATATTGCACAAAGATGGTACTTAATGTAAAGATTTACAGTACAAAAACAAGCACAGCCTAGCAGTACTGCCAAACTGACTTCGGTTATCAAAAACATTCCCAAAAAAGAGAAGCAAAAAGGAATCGGACAATGTCACACAAACAGAAATGTCATGACAGAACAGAGATGAAAATGTAAAATGAAAACGGGTAAGTCCAAATGTGTAGTCACAGGTAGAGCTGGACTGGAAGAAACACTCAATAGTGCAGTAGAGCCATGACGTGTAACATGGCGAGGTGCCCATCTTAAGTGGAAGTGCTACCTTTGAAACCAAAGGAATGCCCAGCAGAGTGGGTGGCACTATCTGCTGAGGCTTATGAGAGCAGTGTCCCTCCTCTGACGTTGCCAGCTGCTACGACCATACTGAGGCTGATGTCCTCTGAGGCCAGGCATGTCATTGCGCTCAAAACCATTGGAGTGTTGAGCCCCTTTTACAATGAACCTTTGGCCATTCTGAAACTAAAAGAAATTGAGAAAATGAAGAAAGGTCCATTTTAATAAAAATAGCCTGAACAGCCGCGTCAGCAAATTTAAATATGGATAAAGATGCATTTCAATTGTTTGAGGGTCACAATCCGATATAACCTCGATTATATCGATTCGATACAACAACACTTATGACTAAGTATGACAGAACATTTTTTGTTTATTTTTTAGAAAAATGATTGAGCATTTAATACACAGTACAAATGCTAAGTTCAAATAAGAGTTTTGCATATACCTCTCTTTAATAAAACAAAATAAAAAAACGAATAAACCTTCAAAAAGTTATGTTCAGGCTGATCAGGTACAGGACAAGCAATTTAACTGAACATTAATCACATTTTACCTCGTGTTAAAATGACAATTCTACATTCTATCAATAATACTGTCATGAAAATACATATTATGATATGCACTTTCACCATTTGAAGTGATGTGTAAGATTTAAATGTATTTACATTGAGCTTACATTCATTTGAATAACAAGCAGGGGTTCTGTTAACCGAAAATATTCTGCCATTTACTGATTTTTTTTATTTATTTTTTTTTAACATTGATGGATAATTCCAAATGCTGCCTGTCATTTTGACAAAAAAAAAAAACAATTTCCTTGTGCATCAGTTTTGACTTTACTCTCTCTCTCTCACTCTCCCGCTGTGTGTGTGTGTGTGTGTCCCTTGTTTATCCCTGGTATCAAAGACTTGTTTTGGGTGATCCGATCAGAAGTGGGAAGGTGCCATCACCTGGTAATACGAGTCTCTTCCACTTGTGTTCGAGTGGAGGGTCTCAAATTTCATGACTGCATACATTAATCATTACGTCAGTGCATGATAAAAAGCCCGAAAAAGCAAATAAACCCATCCAACTGCCAATTTTCATGCATTTACTCCAAGTTTAAAGCAGACATCTCAGTTATTTTAGTGGAGTACTGAATGAGAAGAGTGTTTGTCATCTGTGCCACTTTGTTGATATCATGCACACTGAAAAAGTTCCATGAACATGTATGCATGCGCTTTTTCAAATTTTCCAATAGGATGGTTTATTTCCTTTTAAAGCAGTAAGTAACAAGCATAAAATAAAAATCTTTGAGTGCAGCGTTTGCTTGACAGGTAGAACTTTCACCATAGAACTCCTTGGATTCACCACACTCGCTCGGGGAGTCAACATATTATACACCGATCAGCCACAACATTAAAACCACCTGCCTAATATGGTGTAGGTCCCCCTCGTGCTGCCAAAACAGCACTAACCTGCATCTCAGAATACCATTCCGAGATGCTATTCTGCACACTACAATTGTACAGAGTAGTTACCGGAGTTACCGTAGACTTTGTCAGTTTGAACCAGTCTGGTCATTCTCTGTTGACCTCTCTCATCAACAAGGCATTTCCGTCCACAGAACTGCCGCTCACTGGATATTTTTGGTTTTTGCCACCATTCAGAGTAAATTCTAGAGACTGTTGTGTGTGAAAATCCCAGGAGATCAGCAGTTACAGAAACACTCAAACCAGCCCGTCTGGAACCAACAAACATCCATGTGATTATCTAATTAGCTAATCGTGTGGCAGCAGTGCAGTGCAAAAATCATGCAGATATGGATCAGGAGCTTCAGTTAATGTTCACATCAACTATCAGAATGGGGAAAAAAATGTAATCTCAGTGATTCGGACCGTGGCATGATTGTTGGTGCCAGATGGGCTGGTTTGAGTATTTCTGTAACTGCTGATAACCGTACTACACCATTATAATGGATGCTATGCCCCTGAATGTAGCCCATTACTTAGTAAATGAAAACAAGTATGATGGATAAAAATAAACCATGATGGAAATTTTAATAACGCAGTCCGTCAGTGACAAATAAAGATTTTTTCTAGCACACCCTCCAATAACAAGCTCTAAAATTATACAGTCTCTAAGAGTTCAAGCGTCTTTCTGCTCCGTGCACATTAATGTGAAAAGAGTGGCACGGTTTCTTTACCACATCTCTGCTATGTGATTAAAATTAATGTTTTTTTCTTTTTTTTAATCAAAGACTGACTGTAAAGAAGAGAAAGGATATTAAAAGACACATTATTCCATGAAAGTGGAGTGCGTAGATCTCATCTTTGATGGACACACATTACATGGAAAAAACTGTCAGTTTTAATCAAGCACTTTAACAAAACAAGACAATTTTCCAGGTATTTCAGTAATTACATTTCTAAAAGCTAAATGAAAGCACTTCAAGCACCTTGTGTGAACCCTGTTAGTGTAGAAAAGAGAGAGAGATTTTGATGTTTGACGAGTCATTTCATTTACGATCACAGACAGAAAACGGTGTTGCAAATTCCAAAACATAGAATTATGCCTCAATATGGTTAGTGGTATTTCAAAATTTGATGTCTCATCCCAATACTATACCAGTTACGAATGTCATCTACAAAGAATCAAGTTTACATACTTGAAGATATCAAAGTGTGTGCAATTTCAGATTAGGGTTAGGTTCAGGCTTAAACAGTCAGGGTCACACAGTCTTGGGTACGAGCTGGGTTCGGGCTTCAACTTAACGCAGATCTCAAATTCCAATTTTCTTCCAGTTTCAAGTAATAAAGCAAACACTCAATTGGTAGTCCCTGTTTCAAGCATTTCTTCCTTTTATTTTGCCCAACCAAAATAAAAATTTTGGGATTCTCTTTCAGGTAACAGAAGAATGTGTGAGTGGGGCTTGCCCATGCAAAACTTGCCACATCAATGCAAGGGTGTTGGTGTGCAGTTGCAAAAGGTGTTATGAGTGGTTTTTAAGAGTGTTCCTATGCAACTGTCAGGGTGTTGTGGGTAGTTGCTACAGCATTACAAGGAGGTTGCAAGGCATTTTCTTACTGTTCCAAGTCAAAGAGCCCAAAATGGCTCGATCCCCTCCTTTAATGCAAGTCTATGGGAACCTCAAATTTTACGCAAGGAATAATTGACAGACCGCTAAATAATTGAAAAATAACGCACACCCCAAGGTGGTAATATGGTCCCAACACGCAGCAGTCATTACACCTCGGGTGTGCATTATTTTTCGGTAATTCAATGGTCCATCGTATCACATGCCACACCTTAAAACATTGTTCAGGGTTTTATCTCAAGACATTTTCTGGTTTGTCCCCAAAACCCTCATGTGAGCGGAACCATGTTTGTGTGTATGCATGCGTGCGTGTCTGTTTGTGAGAGCAAACGAGCGGGAGAGCGCAAGTGTGCTTTCCACAGATTTTAAAAGTGGTTTCAGATTATACAGAAACTGTTGTATTTTAACTGAAGTAAATTTAGGATATTATAGACAATGTTTATCATTCTTATCTGATTTACTCATCAATTAAAACAGACATTGACTGTGTTGTAGCCTGTACGGCTCTTTGAAATAACTGAAATAATTTGGTGAAGTGATATGGAACGGTTACTCGGTCAAGACCTGGAACTACTTCATAGCCATGTGTTTACTGAAAAAATAATAGCACACTTTAGAACATCTATCAACCAATCAGAATCAATCATTCAACAGACCCGTGGTATAATTGAAAATAAACATTAACAGTGATATGAGCAGATTAATACTACACTAGTCTCTTACATTAGCATGGTGACTGGGGCTGGGTATTGAGCTGGAATAGACCGGGGGAGAGATGTGGACCACTCCATTCACATAAGTTGACCCATCCATACACGGTTTGCAGAGTAGCGGGTGTGACTAAAGCAGGAAGGGTGCAAAACAGGACAAGAAAATGTTACTATGAAAGTAAAAGCCACCAACAGACTATGAAAGTTAGGCCTCAGACCACACTTCGTCTCCACTCAGAAATTAACAAACAATACCAATGCAGGTTGTTTAACAGTGTATTACAGCAGCTCACCCAGCCTTACCTGACCTCTGGAAAGCAGGAATGCTCCAGATGTGTTTGTCTTCCTCTGTGGATTCTGACTGGCATCAATCACACAGGACACTGGGAAGATCTCTTGAAGAACAGAAGCTCTGCTTGGCGGGTCAGAATCCTAATGAGATTGAAGCAGAAAATTACAAATCAACTGGGAGATGTAAAATGTAGCGTATTGCAAAGCCAACTTCATGACAGCAAACCTTCCATGTTTTGCATTGCACTTAAAAAAAAAAAAAAGTTTTGCACAGACTGACTGAAGTGTTAAATGATTAGGGTCAAGAAACCAGTAGAAACTACACCATGAACTTACAATATCACTACCAGAGACTGAGGACACAGAGGAAGATGAAGAGGACGAAGAGTGATGTTTAAGGCTGGACAGGGACACAGGTGAGCCTGCACTGTGAGGTGATGAGGAGTCTCTCTGCTTCTCACTCAAGTTCTGCTCCTCTGAGTCTTCTCCAGCATTCTGGACTAAAATTGTTAAAACACTGTACTTTCATCCTCTAAACACTGAACAGTTAAAAAAAGCACTTGATGAACAGAACTCAATTTAACTAAGGGATATCTTGTGATTCAAATGTCTTACCTTTTCTGTCCATCTTGGCATTGTGTCTGTTTTCCCACTGGTGAATGATCCACTCCCTATAGTTAATCACTTCTTGGGTCACTTTAATGATGCGCCCCAATGTGCTAAAGATTAAATTCAGAAAATCATGATTTTTCTAACAAAAAGTCTAGATGTATGCATTAGTGGCAGCATGTTAAGATCCAAAAGACGCATTTGAAAATGAAACAAAATGAATAAACACAGTATATTCAAAATCTCACACAATCAAGACTTTCGAACATAATTTACACTTACACTGGAGGCCAAAAGTTTGGAATAATGTACAGATTTTGCTCTTATGGAAAGAAATTGGTACTTTTATTCACCAAAGTGGCATTCAACTGATCACAATGTATATTCAGGACATTAATAGCGTAAAAAAATTACTATTACAATTTGAAAAAAAAATTTTCAGAACTTCTTAAACTACTTCAAACGGTTCTCATCAAAAAAATCCTCCACGTGCAGCAATGACAGCTTTGCAGATCCTTGGCATTCTAGCTGTCAGTTTGTCCAGATACTCAGGTGACATTTCACCCCACACTTCCTGTTGCACTTGCCATAGATGTGGCGGTCTTGTCGGGCACTTCTCACGCACCTTACAGTCTAGCTGATCCCAAAAAAGCTCAATGGGGTTAAGATCCATAACACTCTTTTCCAATTATCTGTTGTCCAATGTCTGTGTTTCTTTGCCACTCTAACCTTTTCTTTTTGTTTTTCCGTTTCAAAAGTGGCTTTTTCTTTGCAATTCTTCCCATAAGGCCTGCACCCCTGAGTCTTCTCTTTACTGTTGTACATGAAACTGGTGTTGAGCGGGTAGAATTCAATGAAGCTGTCAGCTGAGGACATGAGAGGCATCTATTTCTACTCTGCTCTGTCTACTCTGATGTACTTATCCTCTTGTTTAGTTGTACATCTGGCCTTCCACATCTCTTTCTGTCCTTATTAGAGCCAGTTGTCCTTTGTCTTTGAAGACTGTAGTGTACACCTTTGTATGAAATCTTCAGTTTTTTGGCAATTATAAACATTGTATAGCCTTCATTCCTCAAAACAATGATTGACTGATGAGTTTCCAGTGAAAGCTGTTTCTTTTTTGCCATTTTTGACCTAATATTGACCTTAAGACATGCCAGTCTATTGCATACTGTGGCAACTCAAAAACAAAGACAATGTTAAGCTTCATTTAATGAACCAAATATCTTTCAACTGTGTCTGATATAATTGCTGCTGGAAATGGGGCCTGTCTAGATTTGATAAAAAAATGACTTTTTTCAAATAGTGATGATGCTGTTTTTTTACATCAGTAATGTCCTGACTATACTTTGTGATCAGCTGAATGCCACTTTGGTGAATTAAAGTACCAATTTCCTTCCGAAACAGCAAAATCTGTACATTATTCCAAACAACGCCAGTGTACATTTATGCATTTGGCAGATGCTTTTATCCAAAGCGACTTATAATGCACTTATTACAGGGACAATCCCCCTGGAGGAAACTGGAGTTAAATGCTTGCTCAAGGACACAATGTTGATGGCTGTGGGGATCAAACCGGCAACCTTCTGCATACCAGTTCTGTGCTTTAGCCCACTACACCACCACCACTCCACATCATTGCCATCAGTTATGGATTCTTGATTGGGACTAACCTCTCCATGTTTCTGTTATGGTAGGAGCGTGATAGTGGAGATACAGCGTGACTCAAGATGAGATATGCGTAGTTGAACACCTCCTTTACCTGCATGGCACCATAAGAGCTCCGGCCAACATCATTTCCTAACATACAGAGACACTTTCACAATAGAAACACAGGCACAATCCAATGCCTTTTTGTATGATTTTTAAAGTGGTGTGCATTTTTTTATGTTAAAATACTTTCTAGTTTCTTTCTCCTCCAGCTTAATATATAGTACTTAATAGACAACTATAAGAAAGCCATTTGATTTCCCAGAAAAATTTTACACTTTAGCGCTATCAAAACATAGCTTTACTGTAAGATGGACTGGTCCGAATGCTCAAACAAACATTGCCAATATTGGTAATAACCAATATATAACCAATGGTGCCAGTTACGAACGAGACTGTTTGACCAATGGAAGGCAAGGGAGTGTTTATGAAACCAGTCTGTAATTACTTTTGCATTTTCGTTTAGTAATGTTAGTGGTACAGAAATTACATCAACTTCAACTTTCACGTTTGAAAGACTAAGACACTGTATACATTAACACCAACCTTTTTAAACCATGAAACGGTAGGTTAACAATGTTTTGCCATTATGTTTCTTCAGTTGTGCTGTTCCGTAATGTACTCTGAGCTACTTCCAAGCACTAGGGATGGCTATTTTGAATAATTTTGTAGTCGAGTATTCAAATTCTAAATTTCAAGTAATCGATTCCTTGTTTTGTGTGTTAAAGTTCAACCCTCAACTTTTGAACCTGTTTTGCTTATGAAAAAATTAGCACTATGCATAAAGAACAAGATCTAGAACATTAGCACATTATCACATTTTGAAACATTCACTTTAATTAATGGCAGAATTTTCTTTTTGGGAGAACCAACGATTTACGCGAGAGCAATTTTTCAATGTGCCCATGGCAGGCAAAGGTACAAAGGAAAATCAAATTGCAATATTCAAGTAGTGTTTTTACCAGTCGAATATTTAAAGCTGAACGAGTACTCGATTAATTACTTATGCACATCTCTACTTGATGCTTCAAAAGATCAACTTCAACACAGATTCTGCTGCTACTAACAATCTTCTCAATATACTAAAAACTTAAAGACAGACAATAAATCTTGTCTCGTCGGTCTGTGGTGGTGTGTCTCATACCAGGTAAGTTTGGGTCCTCAATACACAGCATTGAGGGTCTGTATCCATTCTCCATGACCTTCACGATCTCCTCTTTATCCAGGTATGCTCCTCCATCCTTCACACGGATGCCCGTTTTCAGATAATTAAAATGCCTCCCATACAACTCGAAGAACTCTATGAGCAGGATGCCAATGTTAATATTGGAGGCTTTGCAGTCTATTCTGGGATGAAGCTGCAAAGAACACCAGAAGACATGGTGTGGCTTTTTTTTTTTTTTTTTACACTGTGTATATTTGATCAATCATGCATTTCAAGAATTCTCAGGGATGACAAATAAAATGCTCCTTTATTATCATTATACTATTATTAGCAACAGAGATAAAACCTATCCGAAAATGTGATGCATTAAAAAAATAAAAATAAATGAAAACTAGGGACGGGTATGTGTACTCGAGTACTCTGAAGTGACAGCGATGCTCGATCGAGAAAACAATGAGAGATAAGGATCATGTGTGACACAACTTCTAAATTCGAAATTCAGTAACAACCGGCCATAAACGTGTCAAAGACGGGCCTTATTGTTCATTTTGAGATTATGTAATGACTTTTGGCGGTACCTTGCACTCTGAATCACAGTAACAAGCTCCAACATTCTTTCCGGGTTAGAGACAGCGCTCAACAATCTTGAGAAGTGCTTACACTTCATTTCAAACACCTAGATGGAGCACAGCTGAATGGAACAGAATGTGGCGAATTAAAAACGCAATGATTATGGCCAGGGCCGGATTTAGGGGGTTAGGAGCGCCTGGCCTGGATTTGTTGGGGTTCTACCTACACCCAGGTTTGGGAAGTAACGGAGTACATGTAACGGGATTACGTATTTAAAATACAAAATATAAGTAACTGTATTCCACTACAGTTACAATTTAAATAATTGGTATTTAGAATACAGTTACATTCAAGAAGTATTTTGATTACTGAAGAGATTACTTTGCATTTTATTGTCATTTGTTTCATTTAATATTGAGTCCTTTCAGATGGAAAAATGTGCACATATAAATGATGTGATCCAAAGTGCATTTGAACACCGGGTCAACTTTCTTATGGTGTGTTACATTCATACGAGCAGACAGAGAAGTACATTTGAAGTAAGTTTGGAGCAGAAGAAATAGAAATAAACCTTGTGTAAATTGTCAGCTTTACGCTAAGCTAAAATGCTATTTCTAGCCATTTTACATGCACGTTACCAGGCACGATCATATTTTTATATCAAGAAAATTAACGTTGGATCATAAAGACCTTTGATATTAGGGCAAAAATCATATTCTTGATATTTTTACAGGAAAACAATACAAAAATTATCTAAAAATCCTTAGATAAATTTGATTGATCTTGTTTTAGAAACAACACTGCATAAGATATTTAGGTTTTTCAGAGAATGTATTTTTAACATGTGTATTTTGTCTTACTGTACTGGCAGAGTTTTTATAGTCAAAACAAGTGAAAAAAAAAAAATCTACCATTGCTGAAGAAGTAATCCAAAGTATTTAGAATACGTTACTGACCTTGAGTAATCTAACGGAATAAGTTACAAATTACATTTTACAGCATGTATTCTGTAATCTATAGTGGAATACATTTCAAAAGTAACCCTCCCAACCCTGCCTACACCATAAAATACTGTGCCATCATTTCAGAAAGAAAAATTAAAAAGGTATTTGAGAGAACCAAGTAGCACTGAATGGTTCCGACTCTAACTACAAACACAGAGTGGTGTCGATTTCCCTTCCCCACTCAAAGTATTCCGTAACTCACCAAAGCAGAGTTTTGAAAGCACTAAGTAGTACGTTAGTTGCATGCAAGTAGCAGCTTCCTAATCTCAGTAGGAAGTAAAAACGTTTGTAAATTAACGAGAGAACCTTGGACCCTTTCGTAAATCCATTGTGCAATTATCTTTTTTTTTTCTCTTTTTTAAGGCATTTAAAACGGTCTCTGCGTATGCGACGTGATAAGCTTATAAATTATTTGACAGATAGGCCTAGCCTATTTTTGTTTATGAAATTCATTAATATTCAATAACTTTCAGCACCTGAAAGTTGAAGATAACATACAATTTCCATGTTTGGCAGTGTTTCCACACCTTTTAAGACGCACAGCTTCCGTATCAAAGAACTTGTATGAAGAACAAATAACAAACGATCTATGTGCTGGTTTGGGAAATAACCTACAATGGTATGACATTAAAAGAGTTTGGCTGCAGAGTTATACCCAGACCATGATGGAAATGTTACAACTCTTTATTAGCTATTTTTAACGCAATACCATCCCCCATGTCATTTACCCCCACCCCCCATTTCATTTTATACATTTTAATTTAAAAAGGTCAATATATAGGGAACATTTTCCTTTAAATCAGCTGATAAAATTGGACAAACACAAAAATATATCTAGCGCAGCAGCCGCAGTCAGCACTGACTGGTGAACTTTTCCCTTCATAAGAGCGCATGGGAAATGACAGAAATCAACTGCAGAGAAGGATATAGCTGCAAGCAGAGCTCCAAAAAGAGGCGAGAGCTCTAAACTGCCAACAAAGTTATGGGGAGCCCTTAACCTAACCCTTTCACTAACCCTAACTGTGAGTGGAAGTGACGCCCCTCTCTTGGAGTTGGCGCAACCCTGTTAGGTGACATACGTTATGCTCGTGATAGAGCGATATCTGAGCGGTCTTTCAGCGAGAGAAAATGGTCTGACGCTCTATAAGAAAAACCTCTTCTCCCTCTGGCAAAATCATGCTCCCACTCTGGACTTCTCACATACACCGTTTGTTTACTTTTTGTAACAAACAGACTACATTAGAACAACCTACAATAATGAATATGCAAGACACTGGAACAACAGCAAGACGCAATGCAGCAGTCAAAGATGTCTGCCTGGCATATACAGTCCCCCCCCAGTAATTACTCAAGTAGACAAAATGACCAAAATGCCCATCCCTAATGAAAGGTGAATGATGTCAGAACAACATAATGAGAAACTCTTTATGATGTCTAACCTGCAGGAAGCTGATGCCCATTAAAATAAGGCTGTAGGAACTGATGCCGCCTGAAAACACCTCGTTCAGATCTCTTTGGAGCAGGAACTGCTTCAGTACAAAGATCAGGTATGGCAGCACAGAGTATTTCTGCATGCAAACATAAAAAAATAAAATAAAAACAAAAAGTACAATCAGAAATACTCAAAATGATCAGATGTAACCAGAAATAGGATAAATATCAGTAAGTGATAAAGGTTATATCCAAGTGTGTAACTACCTGCTTTAAGATCTTTCTAGAATACTAGATACTACAGACTATTAACTACAGGTTCTCAAGTTCTAGACCTCAATAAGGCTCAATGAGCTGTTCAAATGAATGAGAAACATCTTACCTTAAGATGGTCCTTTATAAAACGAACTGCTTTGACACCAGTTTCAACATTAAAGCTGATGTCCACCTTCACATCTGTCTCTCTGTCAGTCAGTTTAATTATTGGTACCTGCACAAAAAAGGCTTCGATTACTAGATTGATTCATCTGTAAGCAGAATATTATTACTTTTAGAATTATTACCATTATTATTATTAAATTTTCAATAACCATGACCAGTGCACTTTATTCAGTGTCTGCTGTTCTTTCCTCCTCAATAGCGGCCCTGATTACACACTTTGAAGTGCTCTGCAATTGTTACGTATACGGAAATCTACACCCGTAGAGCTCCACAGAATTCGAATATCCATCATTTACAATGCCACACACCCTTTTTCCTTATAACTGCATTTTTAAAGAGTCCTGAAGAACTAACGAAAAGAGTCAAATGTGTGCAACTTGCGCTACTTAATTCTATTACTTTTTCGGCACCAAAAATGTAGCAGGAAACTTCTATAAAAAAGGCAGAGACTGGGGGGCAGTAATACGGACCTGGGTAACTCCGTGGTAAAATACGCTGGCTACCACCCCTGGAGTTCGCTAGTTCGAATCCCAGGGCGTGCTGAGTGACTCCAGCCAGGTCTCCTAAGCAACCAAATTGGCCCGGTTGCTAGGGAGGGTAGAGTCACATGGGGTAACCTCCTTGTGGTCGCTATAATGTGGTTCGTTCTCAGTGGGGCGTGTGGCGAGTTGAGTGTGGTTGCCGCGGTGGATGGCGTGAAGCCTCCACACGCGCCATGTCTCCGTGGCAACGTGCTCAACAAGCCACGTGATAAGATGCGCGGGTTGATGGGCTCAGACATGGAGGCAACTGGGATTCGTCCTCCGCCACCCGGACTGAGGCGAACCACTACGTGACCATGAGGACTTAAAAGCACATTGGGAATTGGGCATTCCAAATTGGGAGGAAAAAAAAAAAAAAAAAAAAAAAAAGCAGAGACTATGGCCAAGAAGCGTTCACTAAACAACACAATGCTGATAATGACTAACCGTAGCTTTGTCAAGTAGTTTAATGGAGAAGGGCTCAGCCATGTTCTTCTGCCTGAGTGCCTGGTCCAGCTGCTGTAGAGGTGGCTGTTCCCATTTTCCAAACACCACCAGGTCAATATCGCTTAAAATAAATAAATATAAGAACAATAATCACATTAATAACTATAAATGTACAATATATCTTTTCATAAGTTCATGTGGACAATCAGGTACAATACCTGGTAGGAAGATAAAGTCCTGTACTGAAGCTACCAAAGATTTGAACCTGAAAATGAGAAATGACACTTTAAAGTCAGCAGGAAATCAAAATTGACCCCATTTATTCTATTAATGCATGTAGCTGGTCTTATTGTGAAAGATTCATCCATTTCAATTTGCTATTTAAAGGTGCACTCAGTAATTTCTTCATTAAAAAAAAAAAAAAAAAAAAAAGTTTACCTCCTAAAGACATGAATTGTAATTTTGCAATATATGTAGGAAATCATGAACACTCGCATTAAAATGAAGTCATATCAGTAACCTTATAAAAGCTGTTTTATTCTACAGAGAGGATCCACACATGGGGGCTGCCATGTTAGAATCACATGACCAGCCAGATACTACTCGCTTATTCTCAGTAAACGTCCTGTAATTTGACACTTTCACTCATTGATTCAAGTAATCATGGCTGACTGTGAATACTACATTTCTACAATGGCATCTGAAACTGAAAACTATTGATTTTAAATGATGCTGCATCCAAGCCGCTAGGTGTCAATGTAAGTCCAAGATGACACAAAGACAAAAGTTAAGATTAAGCGAGTAGTATTCAGCAGGTCATGTGATTCTAACATGGCAGCCCCCATGTGCAGACCCTCTCCATGTAGAATAAAACAGTTTTTATAAGGTTACTGATATGATGGGAGTCTTCATTTTAATGCGAGTGCTCATGAATTCATGTCTTTAGGAGTTAAACTTTTTTAATGAGCAAATAATAACGAATGCACCATTAAGTTTAGTCCATTTATGCACTTCTGCCGTTATAGCCAAAGCACTGCATGAACAATATAATGAAATACTCTGATTAATGTCCGGTATTTGTGGGGTGTTGAGGAGAGATTAAAGTATTTTGCGGATTCTGTCCGACAATGCTTACATACATAGTTGTGTTTGAAAAGGTTAAACTGCTCGATATCCTGAACTAGGTGTGTGCCCGCAATATTTTCCTGCAGCTCTGCGCTACATTCAGTCAGAACTCACTTAAAGCGATTTTTATTGGAAAATCTGTTGGGACATCCCTACAGCACAGATTGTGTTCCCTTAAAAAGTGCCCTGCAAATGCATGATCAGATGCACTGATTGGTTGTAGGGGAGGATGCATTCTCATTCTAGAAAGCATTTCATTGGACAAGGTTTATCAACCTGTGTGACATTCTCGGAACTGCACCCAAGAATTTCACACACTATTGCACTTGTGTGACAATAAAAGTGATTTGATTTGATTTGACAACATGGAGTCTTTTTAGCCAGAAGAGAGAGACTCCAGGTTTAAAATGCTTATATCTTCTAAACGTTGACACAAATAGTTTTCAGAAGTACACTAGCATATAAATGAACGTAACGCTAATAGATATGGACTAAAAGAAAGACTTTCAAAGAGAGTCTTTAAGGTCAAAATGTCCTACTTCAAAAAACAGACTGAGGTTGAATGCCAAACACGACACTGGAGGTAACTGTACATCAGATTTATATCGGCTTTGCGAAGACACATTTGTGTAGTCGAGTGCAAATTGCAAATCGTACTGCAATCCAAACATTCAAGATGCATGAAGCGACCAAATGTAAATTGGCCCAGAGGAAAGGGTCAATTTTGAAAATTTTAGAAACATAATACAGACACTTACAAACAGTAACCTGAGAATCTCTCACCTTTGCTGTAGGCCACAGGTCTTTGATCACAGCTTCAATACGATTGACCACATCTCTCCTCATTGCCTCCTCCTCTGGACGTGGAGACATGAAATGATAAAAGTCCACAATCTCCTCATGGAGGCTGGAGAGGACAAACATCACAGTCTTTTAAAACATGAAAATATGTGCGGAGTTCAAAGCAATGCAAAAAAAGCAATGTAATGGTGCAAAACTGGGTTTCTGGTTTAAATCACAAGACAGACACTATAGTCTATACTGTACTTTATAACTAACTGTAACCAAGTATCCAGTCCGATAACCCCACTTTCTCCACCCCACAAAAGCTACGATTTCTGCCTAGCTTTTAAACAAACATTGAATAACACAACAAGATATTAAGTGAAACGTTATCCAGACCAGAAGTAATGGAGATGCCCTTACCCATTAATACCTGGACTGTATCTTCTGGTTGCCCAAGGTGTTCCACATAAATAACTGCCACTGGAGTGGGACAGAAAGTAATTTATTCCGTATGTGCTCGCTTTATTGTCATGTCTCTTTCGTCCTGGATGGTGTTTGTGATGGTTTTCTATCATTATTTGCGTCTGTCGGCGCTGATAATGTTGTTGTTGTAAACAGTTATTGACATTGTGCATGTGTTCAGTGAAGTTAAAGTGAAGTCTGGCTGGAATACTGCTCGTACTGTCACCGGAGCCAGAAGAAGAGTCTGATGTTGGACTGTCGCTCTCGGAATCTCCTGAAGATATCGGTGATAACGAGTCACAACCATTGAGTTCGACAGGAGTGACACACGGAGGTGGAGGACCAGGACAGCCGTTTGGGGGTCTCAGGGCACCACCATCATTATAAAGTTGACCGGTGCAGCTGCTAACCGGATTTCCAGGTGTGGTGTTGGGAACCAGCGTTAACGGTCTCACAAAACCGGCCGCCAGCGCAGAGGTGTTCCCCTGCAGAGGGTGACGGTGGTTTCGTCTCTGCGAGGTTTCCCACACGCGCATCCATAAAGCGTTGGCAGGTCCTTTCTGTTCGGGCTGAATCCAAGCCACCCGAGGATCCATTCAAGTTTACAACCACAAATCTCACAAACACGCTCTCGCCAGAGGACAAACAGGCGTCCTCAAGGGTTAAAAGACTTACGTGAACGTTTCAGGTGTCGAGTCGATGTTTGAACTGAACAGACCCTCTGAAGCGAGCCGCTGTGTGAACTGTTCAATCCAGACTAGAGCATTCCAATATGGCGCACAGGGAATTTCGCCTGGAGTACGCATGTCTCAGGGAATTTAAACTCGAAGAGTAACACACCCCTTCTAGTTCCCCACCCACTTATCCAACCACCCTATGAACATTTACAGCTGCATGTTGGGGAGCTGGTTTTGGCAGTTTGGTAAATGAATTCCAGTCCAGTATTATAGATGTTGGGGTAGTTTCTCATTTTTGGTTGTACTGAATTATATGATTTTACCACAGAGTCCCATAGTGATGTGCAATTAGCCTCAATTAATTTATGGATAAAGCTCATGAGCTCAGTCTAATGTGCACATTCTCTATTTAAATTAAAGCTACCTATTATGTAAAAAAATAAATAATAATAATAAAAAAATTAAAAAAAAAAGTGCTGATTCTGCATAAAAATAAAAAAAAAGTGTCAATCGATTTGGGTGGAAGGAAAACAAGCTTCACATGGATGAGCTGCTTTCTCCGTCTCTAGATTTACCTTCACTTTACCATATTATAACCTGAAATGTTTTCCTATTCACAGAAAACTTTTGAAAGGTTTCCTATTTACATGAAACCTTATTTTTATATTCTGCCTAAGAAATTAAATGAAAATAATAATAATACTAATAAATGAATGTGGAAAACACAAACTCAAGATCAATGCAGTGAATCATATATATATAAAAAACAAAAAAAAAAACAACAAAAAAAAAAACAACCCAAACAAACAATGAACAATTTTTTTTTTTTTTTTTTTTTTTTAAGAGTAGCCTATACAAATTCCAGTCCAAAAATAAGAAACTAAAAAATAAACAAATCATACCTGTTGAAGTGTTTATATGGTGATAATGACAAATTTGACAAGTCAAAGGAACAACCACATGGTAAAGTTCAAATACAAATGCTCTTTATGGTATATAAACTTAATATCTTTAATCTACATACAAAATATACACAAATGTACATGAATGGCATGATTGTTTTTCTGTAATGAACAGATATTCTGTAACACATTTTTTAGAGTAAGTTCACAGTCACATTTTTAGGATTTTTATTTTTTTATATAAAAGAACATGTGCAGATTTTAAAATACAAGATCAGGATTTTATTTGGCGACAAAGTGAACCGATCTGTGTGATGCAGCTAGTCACAGCAGTGGGTACTGGCTGTGTGGTCTCACTCCGCCATGATGCCAGAGCCTCCAGGGCATCTTTGGGATTGCAGGGTGCCAGGTCATAAATGGCATAGACAGCAGATAACTGCACCTCCTTTGGTACACCTGCAATCATAGCAAGTGGTTAGTGGTTGTTTTTAAGGGTCTGGGCTGCTAACACAAAAGTTGTACAGTGGTGGCCAAAAATATTGGCACCCTTGGTAAATATGAGCAAAGAAGGCTGTGAAAAAAATATCTGCATTGTTTATCCTTTTGATCTTTCATTCAAAATATTCACAAAAATCGAACCTTTAATTGAAGTAAAACAATTGAAAGAGGGGAAATATTTCATTAAATAAATATTTTTCTCCAAAACACATTGGCCACAATTATTGGCACCCCTAGAAATTCTATTGAGTAAAATATATCTGAAGTATATTCCCATTCGTATTTTACATTTTTTAGTGCACCTGGGTGACTAGGAACATGAAATTGTTCAGCCATGATTTCCTGTTTCATAGGGGTATAAATGAGGTAACACACACAGGCCAAATTCCTTTATTCATCAATCACAGTGGGTTAGACTAAAGAATATATTTCTATTGTGCGGCAAAAGGTTGTTGAGATTCACAAAATGGAAAGTGGCCATAAGAAAATTGCCAAAGCATTGAAAATACCCATTTCCACCATCAGGGCAATAATTAGGAAGTTCCAGTCAACTGGAGATCTTAAGAATTGGCCTAGAAAAGGACGTGTGTCTATATTGTCTCCAATCACAGTGAGGAGGATGGTTCAAGTGGCCAAAGAATCTCTAAGGATCACAGCTGGAGAATTGCAGAAATTAGTTGGGTCTTGGGACCAGAAAGTCTCATAAAAAATATCAGACATCACCACAGGATGTTTGGGAGGGTTTCAAGAAAAAAAGCCTCTGTTCTCATCCAACAACAAACTCAAGCATCTTCAGTTGGCCAGACACTACTGGAACTTCAAATGCGACCGGGTTCTATGGTCAGATGAAAAAAAAAAAAAAGAAAAAAAAAAAAAAAAAAAAAAAAAAAAGAGCTTTTTGGCAGCAAACACCAGAGATGGGTTTGGCGCACACAGAGATGAAGACGTACCCATTGCCCACGGTTAAATGTGGTGCTGGATCTTTAATGTTGTGGGGCTATTTTTCTGCCAGAGGTCCTGGACATCTTGTTCGGATACATGGCATCATGGACTCTATCAAATACCAACAGATAAAAAATCTAAACCTGGCTGCCTCTGCCAGAAAT
This sequence comes from Myxocyprinus asiaticus, assembly GCF_019703515.2. NCBI lineage: Eukaryota > Metazoa > Chordata > Actinopteri > Cypriniformes > Catostomidae > Myxocyprinus > Myxocyprinus asiaticus. The sequence continues at coordinate 37,001,764 of NC_059359.1, forward strand.
CTTACAACGGGCCCTGGTTGGATCTTCCAGCAGGACAGTGATCCAAAACAAACATCAAAATCAACATCAAAAATGGTTCACTGACCACAAAATCAAGGTTCTGCCATGGCCATCCCAGTCCCCTGACCTGAACCCCATAGAAAATTGTGGGGTGAACTGAAGAGGAGTCCACCAAATATGGATCTCTGAATTTGAATGATCTGTAGAGATTCTGCACGGAGGAATGGTCTCAGATCCCTTGCCAGGTTTTCTCCAATCTCAATAGGCATTATAAGAGAAGAATCAGAGCTGTTATCTTGGCAAAGGGAGGTTGCGAAAAGTATTGAATAAAAGGGTGCCAATAATTATGGCCAATGCGTTTTGGAGAAAAATATGTATTTAATGAGATATTTCCTCTGTTTTAATTCTTTTACTTCAGTTAAATGTTAGAAATGAAAGCTCAAAAGGATAAATGATGCAGATTTTTATTTACCATAAAAATCTGCATCATTTATCCTTTTGATCTATCCTTAAATATTTTAAAACTATTTGCTCATATTTACTAAGGGTGCCAATATTTTTGGCCACCACGGTAGGTGTATTTACAACCTAAAAAGATCAAATTAAACTATGCTTAGTTGTAAAACTTTGCAATTTCAGTAGTTTCATTATTACATGTTCAGTACCTTCTGTAATCCCATGTTTGCCAAAGAGGTTTATGGCTTTTGCAACATTTTGGACTGATTTGGATAGACTCTGCTTCATCCCTAACTGACCAAGTCGTCCTGGGAAAGAAAGAAAGAAAGAAAGAAAGAAAGAACGAAAAAGAGAGAGCGAGAGAACATTTAGCAAAAGATGTCAAACCTTGTTTTTATCTTTCAGATGGCTTAATTTTCTTTTATTATTATTATTATTTGTGGCCTTTTAATGCCTTTTTCTTTGGAAATTATAATTTAACTTTAGCATTTTAATAACATTATTTTAAACTTTTAATTGTATATAAATAAAATGAAAAATTATTTTCTTTAAATTCAATAGCTTTATATTTGTATAATTTAAAATTGTTTTAATTACCTTATTTTATTAAACTGTTTAAAAATGACTTTATTTTATGCAAATTAAATAACTTAATAAATTCAGTAACTACATTTTTTATTAAACTTTGTTTAAAAAATAAATTACATTTGTTAAATAATTTGATGACATTCAAAAACTTTTTAACTTTATAATTTTACTTAAAAATTGACTTATTAAACTATTTAAATTTAAATAAATTACTTAATTACTCAAATAATTTCAAGCAAATTCATTAACTTACCAATCAATCGCAGAACAGCTGCTACAGAAATATCCCGGACTGGGGATTGCTGAGGCCTCGGCTGTGTCACCCATGTGTTCATGATCGGCCAAAGCTCTTTGCTATTTAATTAAAAACCAAAAGGTCATTATACATTTTTTTAATAAAATGTTCTTTTTTGTAAACATTAAATGATTTAACATTCTGTGGGAAGTAGATAAATTGTACCCAATTATAAAGTCGTGTGTCCACTTCCACTTCATGTGTGTACACAGGATATCCAAGGTGTAAATGTACTCCCAGGTAGTAAGGCAAAGGTCATCACCGTGGCGATGATGCTTCTTAAATGTCAAATCTTTGTCTTCCTGAAGTGCCTTCAGTGTGTTGCTGATCAGTTTTTGGATATCATCAGGGGGGCTCTAGAAAATAAGACAACTGTTATTTAAACTGAAATATCTAAAAAAAATAAAAAATAAAAAAAAAATAAAAAAAACTTTACATTTTTTTTTTTTTGTGTGTTGATTCAAAGGGTACATGTGTAACAAAATAACACTGCCAAAAATATAATTAACAGGGTCTTGCAAAAAATTACATTAAAACACTCTTTTAACTGATTGCTTTGTTATACAAATTATTGGTAATGGCATGTGTTGTTGGCTTCAGTTCTCAATTGAAGACTTCAGGCAAAAGATAAGGCCATGAAGAGTTCCAACCTTATCCCAGTGCAGATATTTGGTGAGGTACTCCAAAATTTCTCCTCCTGCTTTTAGCTTGGCCACTGTGTGGATGGCTTTGCACAAGGAGGTCTTATGGAGAAGCACACTTGGCCATGTTGTGACCATGAACAAAATTAGCTTAGGAGCATCAGGGAAGTCTGTGAGTAAAGAAACATGACTGAATGAACAATAAATACATTTCTAGACAAACCTTGTTTTAAGCTAATGGTACTTTGCTTATTTAACTCTGAGACCCTACAGCAATAATACCAGCACGTTAGGATAAACCACTGAAATTATCCCCCGTTTAATGAAGATAAACATCATGGAATAAGTTGCTATAAACTCACCCTCTTTAAGGATGCTGTATGCAAATGCATGAGCTTTCTGATAGTCCCCTATTTGGCGACATAAACCGGTGTAGACTCTACAGAGAGCTTGTAAATATTCACAACTCAGAATGTTCCTCTCCTTCTTCAGTTTTGACAAGATGGCAGACATGAGCTCTTCTGCTGAAGACTGATGAAACAGAGAAAAAGCAAAGATGCATCAATGTCCACAAGCTTGTATTAACTAAGACAACCATCTCAATTCCCAAAAGCATGGATGCTTACCTGATTTACACAGAACTCAGCAATGACAGCCTTTTCTTCATCAATCAAAATTGGCACCTGGGATATTCTCCCAAGAAACACATGGCTCTTGACAACAGGCAACACTTCAAAACAGGACAACCCTATTCTGGAAAGTGCTTCCGAGATCTGGAACTGCTTGTCATTTCTCTTGTTGTCCAGCTTTTCATCAATTTTCTGGTCTTGATTGCTTTGTATTTTCTGGCAAGATTCAAGGGACTCAAGGGTTTTAACGAATGGTTGATGATCCATTACTTGTTCTGTAGGAGAAGCCACACCTGGAGGAGCAGGTGAACAGTTGTCAAGTCGGAGTCTTTTGGCACTCTTTGGCAAAAGCATGTTCACACCTGTCCTTTTTGGTTTTTGCTCGGTCTTGGTAAAGGCAGTGGATGAAGAACTGATCGATTTATTTCCTGATATCTGGTTAACAGTTGGAGGGGAGGCACCATTCTCATTACAAGTTCTGTTCAGGTTAACATTCCCACGGAGTATGTTTAGAGTGCGGGCACGTGCGGAGAGCTCAGGATACATAGTGTCAAGCATCTGCATGGAATTCTCCTGAGAAGCAGCAGGAGGTGAGGAAGATAAAGCAGTTGACGGGAGTCTTCCTGGGACTGGAACAGCATGTTTTGGAGTAGCTGATCCAAACTGCAGTGGTGAAGAAGGAACTCCAGAAGAAGGTGATGGAGTTGTCAAACATGGAGACATTTTGGATGCATCTGGAAGAGCTGCATCACTAACAGGCACTGGTGGCAGATTCTTAGGATAACTTGGTCCATCAGTTGATAATCTTGAGGATGATGTAGTAGGCTTTGAGGCAGTGAGGTGCTTTCCAAATCTTGGAGGAGTAGCAGTGAGTGGCATAACAACTGGAGGTAGGGGTGGACCCATCTCGGTCCGAACCCTTCCAAGAGATAAACAAGAGGTTGGTGTAATTGGAGCTTTGGTGTCGAGACCTGAAAAAAGTGAAGTATTTCCATTGTTCTCTAAATCTTTCTCAAAGGTAGAACTTCTTGGTTCAGGAGTAACTTGGCATGGTGTGCTGGTACCCTCAAGACTATCCAGTGCAGAGTCTCCTGATGTTCCCTTGTGGTTTGAAACATCACTGACCACATTTTCAACACTAGAGCCAAGGGCATCAGTTGACATTTCATCTTTCTGTTGAAAAGATTTGGTGATGATTTGAGTTGAAATTTTTCTTGAGTTCTCTGCATCATCTTCTTCAGTATTCTTAGGGTTATTTTCTTGACTCAGTGACTTGCAAACAGTCGGAACAGTTGAGTCAATTTCTGCTGGTTCAGAACCTCTTTCATCATCAGACTTACTTTCTGTGGAAAGTCCAGTATGCGATAATTCTCTGCTTTCTGAATACAATCTGGACATTTGCTTCGGAGAAGAACACTGCTTAAACTCTGACACAACGTCCAACTCATCTGAGGGGGTCATTGCTTCAGACCTTGAGCGAATCCCTCTAACCTTTCTTTTCAAACCAAAGAACCATTCATCTTCTGATGATGATTCTTTATCCTTCAAGGACCTTAACAGGCAATCACCTTCATTTTCTCTCTCATCAAAGCTCTTCTGGTATTCTGTAGGTTTTAAACTGCTATCCTCAGTAGCTGCCTTGTTGGTCTGCATATTCTGAATGTCATGTGTTGATATGTCTGCAACAGTCCTTATTCCCAGGGGTGTAGAGCTCTCTAATTCCTCACTCCTCTTACTATAGTTTCCTTCAACTATTGTTGAAACGCTGTTGACCTTCGACGTCAATGCATCATTAGGTTGTACCTTAGAACTTTCGGATTCTGCAGATTCAACAGAATATGTGGACACTGGGTCAGATTCAACATGCTGCGGAGGAACTGAGTTTTCTGGTAGATTTTTAATCTCATCTGTGACTTTTGTATCCTCAAATTTTGTTCTTTCATGGTTTTGATTCATCAGCGGAAGCTCTGCTTCAGTTTGAGTGGTGTCATTTTCTAAGTTATTCTCTGCTCTGTGTCCATTCACTAAACCTGGTTCTGTATTCTTCTGATTTTTGGTGTTGTCCACACAGTTATGATTTACTTCTGATATATCCTCTACCTCCATGTATTGGCTGTCAAATGATGTGTTTTGAAGGTCCATATCATCATCATCAGATACAGCTGATTTTGTTTTCGGAGGAGTGCTTGGGAACAAGAGAAATGAAGACTTTTCCACTTTTTCATTCTTCAATAATTTCAGATCTTCGATATCTGAAGGTTTTAATTTTGTGCTATTTTCAAGAGTATCTGAATGAAAGCTTGATAGTGCTTCTGATTTCCTATTATTTAATAGATATTCCTGCTCTGGCAGGTCGTCATTGAGGCTGACCTGAAAGAAAAACATTTCACTACAGGTCAGACAGTAACATTAAAATAGCTAAACTTTACAAGCCAGTGTTAAAAGGAATTAACTATTTGCCCTACACAATTATTAATGAGTAGGGCTGAGAATTGCCACAGACCTCCCAATTCGATGTTCGTACTATATTTTCATGCCAATTCAATATGTATTGCGAATTTTTAAGTATTGTGATTTGATGTTTTTATATATTAAGTTGTGCTAGCTCCTTTTTCTCATGAAGAAATTTTTATTTATTTTATTAAAGAACAGTTGTGTCTAAAATTACATTTGTTTCACCCTGTAATACAGAATTTGCAGGTAGGGATGTGTAAAACTACCAATGTAAAACTACTAATCGACAAGTCTGTGCACTGTCTGAGCTATTAGTTGACCAGTCAGTGTTAAGGAACCCACGTACCCATGTATATGTCCATGTTACCCAATCATATGTGTTTCATAAGGACACATGGATTCTAAGCACAGCCATTTAACAGCATAACTAACAGATATTCAACTATTAAATAGGTTAAAGATATAAATCCCACAAAACTACTAAAGTATGAAACACGAAAAGCTCCAATAAGTGCGGCACAAAACCGCTTATGCGCATCCCAGATGCTGAATGACGCGTTTCAATTCGCTTTTGCGCATCCAGATGCAGATGATATGCTTCAAGTAACCGGAGCACTTGAAGTCACATGGCGATTGGCTCCGCATTCAAAAGTGCACAGCTGTTAGATTATAAATATTGCGTGGGCGCGACATGTTGCTCACTGCATTCAACAGTTTGATAAGCCTTTATACAGCTAACCTATTTATTAAAGCAGTGTCAGACAGAATCTGCAGAATGACTCCTGACAAATACTCTCCACAGCAATATCTTTCTATATTTATCTATCAATCATTGTATTAAATGTGTAATTAAGCTAAACGTGTAATTTTTTTAAATCAAAAATCGATTTTTCATCAGGTAGACAATTTTAAAATCGTTTGTCTCAAGAATAACGATTTGTAACAGAATATATTTTTTTTCCTCACCCCTAATAATAAGCAGTATGGCAATACATAACGTGGTGCCAGGAAGGGAGGGAGAGAGAGAGAGAGAACGCAAATTAAGATGGGTAATGCGCTAATTTGGTTTCATGCCTCATAAATGGGTTACTTGTAATGGTTTTTTACAGCATTTTGGAATTATCCGGTTAACGTAAACTCAGGCTCTAATCACTTTACATTATGTTCATTCTGAGAGAAAATGAGGAAGAGCTTGTTAATAAATCCCTGCATTCTCTGTGGTGTGAAACTGACTCTCTGCAATAAACCCGGCTGCCCTTAGTTACTGTTAATGATGCCGTCAAGCTTTCCTACCGGCATCTGTTCTCCCACAAACAGAGAGAAAAACGGTCGCACATAGTAAATAACCTCAGGAATGATTAAATAACACCGTTGTTAACCATGCACTTACAGTTGAAGTCAGAAGTTTACATACACTTAGGCTGAAGTCATTAAAACTCATTTTGTAACCACTCCACAGATTTCATATTAGCAAACTATAGTTCTGGCAAGTCGTTTAGGATATCTACTTTGTGGATGACATGAGTCATTTTTCCAACAACTGTTTAAAGACAGATTGTTTCACTTTTAATTGACTATAATCACAATTCCAGTGGGTCAGAAGTTTGCATACACCAAGTTAACTTGCCTTTAAGTAGCTTGGAAAATTACAGAAAATGGTGTCAAGCCTTTAGACAATTAGCTTCTGATAGGTGGTGTACTGAATTAGAGGTGTACCTGTGGATGTATTTTAAGGCCTACCTTCAAACTCAGAACTCTTTGCTTGACATCATGGGAAAATCAAAAGAAATCAGCCAAGACCTCAGAATGAAAATTGTGGACCTCCACAAGTCCGGTTCATCCTTGGGAGCAATTTCCAAACGCCTGAAGGTACCACGTTCATCTGAACAAACAATGGTATGCGAGTATAAACACCATGGGACCACGCAGCTATCATACCGCTCAGGAAGGAGACGCATTGTCTCCTAGAGATTAACGTAGTTTGGTGCGAAAAGTGCAAATCAATCCCAGAACAACAGCAAAGGACCTTGTGAAGATGCTGGAGGAAACAGGTAGACAAGTATCTATATCCACAGTAAAATGAGTCCTATATCGACATAATCTGAAAAGCTGCTCAGCAAAGAAGAAGCCAATGCTCTAAAACCACCATAAAAAAGCCAGACTACAGTTTGCATGTGCAAATGGGGACAAAGATCTTACTTTCTGGAGAAATTTCCTCTGGTCTGATGAAACAAAAATTGAACTTTTTGGCAATAATGACCATCGTAATGTTTGGAAGAAAAATGGTGAGGCTTGCAAGCCGAAGAACACCATCCCAACTGTGAAACATGGGGGTGGCAGCACCATGTTGTGGGGGTGCTTTGCGCAGGAGGGACTGGTGCACTTCACAAAATAGATGGCATCATGAGGAAGGAAAATTATGTGGATATATTGAAGCAACATCAAGACATCAGCCAGAAAGTTAAAGCTCAGTCGCAAATGGGTCTTCCAAATGGACAATGACCCCAAGCATACCTCCAAAGTTGTGGCAAAATGGCTTAAGGACAACAAAGTCAAGGTATTGGAGTGGCCAACAAAGCCCTGACCTCAATCTGAAAAAACTGAAAAAGTGTGTGCGAGCAAGGAGTCCTACAAACCTGACTCAGTTACACCAGTTCTGTCTGGAGGAATGGGCCAAAATTCCAGCAACTTATTGTGAGAAGCTTGTGGAAGGCTACCCAAAAAGTCTGACCGAATTTAAACAATTTAAAGGCAATGATACCAAATACTAACAAAGTGTATGTAAACTTCTGACCCACTGGAAATGTGATGAAAGAAATAAAAACTGAAAAAAATAATTCTCTCTACTGTTATTCTGACATTTCACATTCTTAAAATAGTGTGCCTAACTGACCTAAGACAGGGAATGTTTTCTACGATTAAATGTCAGGAATTGTGAAAAACTGAGTATAAATGTATTTGGTGTATAAGGTGTATGTAAACTTCTGACTTCAACTGTAGGTTTCCAGACCACTATCCAATGTAAGGCTAAATCCCCCGAAAAATGCGGGACGGAGGGGTTTGCTTCATAATCAAAGCAAACGCTTATTTTTAACTAGAGAGAAGTCTTTTTTTTTTTATTTTTTTTGGCTTGGATTGAAAAACAATGCTGAGTTGCCTAGATAAAACAGATCAAATATTATTTTTAATATTATTATATTTAATATATTAGTTATGTATTCATTACAAGTTTTTTCATTGCAACTGACATGACTACCATTAGGCTACTTTTGACATTGTTTTAAATAAATCCAGATGTTTTTGAATCCCATCCTCTGAATCTCTCTGGAAATCATAGTTCTGCTTGTATCACCATGAAACTCAAATTGCTTCAGAGGGACTGTCACTGCAAACTCTAAAAACAAAAAACCACTAGAATAACAATGTTATCGAAACAATTAATGTTGACTTACCAGCACTATTGAAGGGCTACGCACAGGTGATAAAGCTGCAGGCAAAGGCTTGAACCACTCTTGAATGTCCTCCAAATCTGAATAATAATTTTCAGGTAACAAGTCTCTATCATTCCTTTCCTTCAATGAGGACTCATTAGCATAATCAGTCCAGGTGTTCATTTGTTCAAGCACATCTGAACATACTTTCCTCTTTCTGCTTGGTGTAATTAACTGGTCTTTGTTCTGCTTGTTCAAGTTCTGAGGTGATGATTTAAGTGTACTGATCTCTGGAGATGCTTTCAGTGTGGAGCTTGAGAGTTTTGGAGATTGCAAGTGAGTTTCTGGACTGGGCTTCCCAGGAGATGGATGAGAAATCGGTCTTCTTACAGGACTGATAGGCAGCGGTTGAGGTGGTGTTCTTTTAAGTTGTTTTTTCAATGGTGTAGGCTCTCCTGTAGAAGAAAAATGGGTTGCCTCTAACTACAAAGCTGAGGGACTTGACATGAAGACATTTTCTCAAAGTACAGTTTTGATCAATCAATTCAAGAATGATTACCAGTAAGAAGCAATTTTTCTTTGGTTTGTGATGAAGGTTCCATGCAATGCCAGAGCTCTTCCAGAAGCATTCTGACTTTGCCTGAAAAGAAAACACATTAACAATGGCCAACGGTATCCAGACATTTTGTAGGAGCAGCTTTCTTTCAAAATACCCAAGGATTTCATAAATAACAAAGTGTAGCAGCTTTAAACAATGCACACCTTTGTCAATTTGCTGTTCAGCCTCTGTTTGGGAAGATGTACTCCTTTTCTCTAAGATAAAAAAATGTATTTTGTTTAATGGCTAAAAACAATGGCTCAAATAATATAAAGTTACTAGATGTAATTATGCATAAGTCATACCTTTGTTGAACTCCTTCTCAAGTTTGTTTAGCCTTTGCTAAATATAGTAAGGAAACAAATATCAACAATGATAATAGCTCCCACAATATTGCATTTTTTATTTCATCAGTAGATATTCAGCCTAAAAGTACAATTCCAACCTGTGTCGTGTGCAGAATTTCTTCAGTCCTTCCTTTCTCATTCTTTAGGTCATTTATTTGATTGTTCTGTTGAAACTTTGTCTCTGTGCGCACATAAAATAAGATGAGACCAAAATTATCTCCAACTTTACAGTACACTATAAAACAGATGTTGAACAGTGGTGTCAAATGCTTAGGTATGGGGATTATTAAATGATCCAAGACTTGCTTTAATAGGATGTCACAGTCCTTATTCAGAAATCATATATATATATATATATATATATATATACACACACACACACATACACACAAACGATCAGCCACAACATTAAAACCACCTGCCTAATATTGTGTAGGTCCCCCTCGTGCTGCCAAAACAGCGCCAACCTAAATCTCAGAATAGCATTCTGAGATGCTATTCTTCTCACCACAATTGTACAGAGCGGTTATCTGAGTTACCATAGACTTTGTCTGTTCTAACCAGTCTGGTCATTCTCTGTTGACCTCTCTCATCAACAAGGCATTTCCATCCGCAGAACTGCCCCTCACTAGATATTTTTTGTTTTTGGCATCATTCAGAGTACATTCTAGAGACTGTTGTGTGTGAAAATCCCAGGAGATCAGCAGTTACAGAAATATTCAAACTAGCCTGTCTGGCATCAACAATCATGCCACGGTACGAATCACTGAGATCAAATTTTTTCCCCATTCTGATGGTTGATGTGAACATTAACTGCAGCTCCTGACCCGTATCTGCATGATTTTATGCACTGCTGCCACACGATTTGCTAATTAGATAATCACATGGATGATTGTTGGTGCCAGATGGACTGGTTTGAGTATTTCCGTAACTGTTGATCTCCTGGGATTTTCTCACACAACAGTGTCTAGAATTTACTCTGAATGGTGGCAAAAACAAAAAACATCCAGTGAGCGGCAGTTCTGTGGATGAAAATGACTTGTTGATTAGAGAGGTCAACAGAGAATGACCAGACTGGTTAGAACTGACAAAGTCTTCGGTAACTCAGATAACTTCTCTGTACAATTGTGGTGAGAAGAATATAATCTCAGAATGGTATTCTGAGATGCTGGTTGGCACTGTTTTGACAGCAAGAGGGGGACCTACACAATATTAGGCAGGTGGTTTTAATGTTGTGGCTGCTCGGTGTATAAAAAAAAATTAAAAAAAAATCACTCAAGTGTAATGGTAAGAGAACAAAAACAGACCTTTCAGCAACAAAAGTTCATTCTCAAGGTTTCCTTTCCTGAGTAGGGGAAAACACATTACAGAATATAAGCAACCTGGGATATACTTTTTTTGCACCTGGAATTCCAAATTAAATTCAGTACCAGTCCTGCAAACATATTCTTAATACACATAAACACTGATGGGAATCTTAAGGATAGGTTGTGGTACACTAACACAGTGTTTCGATTTGAAAGTAGAGTGTAAAATAGCAGATGACAGAAGTAATATATCAGAGTAACACTACTGTTGTACAATTATAGTTGTTTATTATGACTGTAACAGACTCAGTTGGACTTACAGAATCAGTGTCTTGGCATTCTCCAACTTGAGATTCTCAAGCTCCTCAACGGTCTGCTGAAATTCCCTGAGGGAATCCTGGAAATAAAAATAAAAAAATCAGTAAGACTGAAGACACAATGACACAATAAATTAAAGTCAAAACCCAAGAGACTATAGATTTATAGCCAATCTAAGGTGGTAGTTATAAATATTTATTTGCTTGATGAAGCCACTCACATGCCAGTATACCACTTTGATTACATTAACAAAATCAGAGAAATCCTGCAGAATCGTGAAAACTAATGCCAGTTATACAATATTAAAAGGGTTATGTCATATTTTTTTTTATCATTTCATTTCTTCACCAAGTCGACTTATGATTTGAGTAAAATTAGTAAGATATATTTTAGATTTTAATGAACACTTTCCACCTTCTCATTTGCCCTTAGAATGAAATGGTCTATAAGACGCTATTGGAACAGAAGATTACACAACCTACGTACAGCTTTTACTGATTGAACAAAGATTTAATAAAGGTAGCAAGGGCTCATTGTTAACTATAAAGCATCTAACCTGAGTTTTCAGCAGATTGTCCTCCAGTGTTTTCTTTTCAGCTCTGAGCTTTTCATTCTCCAGGTTTTGTCCATGCACTGCGTCTGTGAGTGGAACAATGACATGTTGATGGGCAACACAAATATGATCCAGGAATCCAAGGAGATTACAGATCATTGATTCAAGTCTGGTTTCAGTTTTGACGTTTTGTATTCTGATGAATATGATTTCCTTCAGCAATTACTGATTTACATGTCCTGATCCTAAAATAATTAGTCCTACATACCCTCAGCCTTCCTTAAGGATTCTTCAAGTTTGTCTTTGCTGGGGAGAGATATACAAATAATGTGAGCAAAAGACAACATCACAAAAGCAACTAATCAACAGTGGAATTAAAGGTGCACTCAGTAATTTTTTCCTCATTAAGACGTTTTACTTCTAAAGAAATGAACTGTAATTTTTAAACATATGTATAAAATCATAACCATTCATATGAGATGAAGACTCCAGTCATATCAGTAACTTTATAAAAGCGGTTTTATTCTCAGGGTATCTGCAGGTTCGAACTTTTATCGGATTATGTTGTTGAAAAATTATTCCGAGGGCTCTAGTTGACTGCTGTAGCTTCAAGATCATCAACAGAGCTCACTGGACTGAGATCATTTCAACTCACAAATTTGCAGCATAAATTTATAGCGAACATGATTACATGTTTGTTATTAACTCATTTTATTATAGTAATTGTATCGCTATGAATATGTTTGTATTTATGATGGTTTTGTGTCATACATTCGTTTAATCATCTAATCTGTCAAATCTAACACAACAGTCAGTGGGCGTTCTGCCACCACTTACTGCGCATGCGCTGACATTTTTGTAAACAAGAGGATTGGTCTATAGACCTTATGTTTGATTTTTAATGGGAATGGAAATGAAGCTGTGAGGGATAGACTTACCATTTCTTCAATGGCATGCATGGTATATATCTGTAAAAACTCCAATATCCCATCTGATTTTCCACAACTCATGTTGTCTGGAGTTTTTTGTCTACTGAGAGTCCTTGACAATATATTTTTCCAATGTTTTGTTCACGGAGCGATCCAAAAACACTTTAAACTGCAGTACATCTCATTGAAGAGACTGTACATCTATCCCTCACAGCCTTGTTGTCATTGTCATTAAACATCAAAGATACCGCTGCTGTGGATAAGGTCTAGCATGCGCTGAATAACATTTATATATTTTTTCTTGGCAGATACCTTTAACAAATACTTTAACAGGTAGTTAAAGGGCAGTTCATTTAAAAATGACATTTCTGTCATCACTGCTCACCCTTGAGTCTGAATTAATTTTTCTCTGCCATGGAACAAAAAAGGAGATGTTAAGTAAAACGTATAGTCTCAGTCACCATTCACTGTCACTGCATCTTGTTTATCATTCAAAGTAAGTGAATGGTGACTGAAACTCCCTAATATCTCCTTTTGATATCCACTGAAATAAGAAAGTCATACAGGTTTGCAACAGCATGAAGGTAAGTGATGACAATTTTCATTTTTGAGTGAAATATCTCAAACATCAGTTACCTTAAAAATTGCCGTTTAAAGTTACATTTACATTTATGCATTTGGCAGACGCTTTTATCCAAAGCGACTTACAGTGCCCTTATTACAGGGACAATCCCCCTGGAGCAACCTGGAGTTAAGTGCCTTGCTCAAGGACACAATGGTGGTGGCTGTGGGAACTGAACCAGCAACCTTTTGCTTACCAATTCAGTGCTTTAGTCCACTACACCACCACCACTCCAAGTTGACAAGATGTATTGAAAATGTTAACAGATTAAATTATGAAAGAGAAAGAGAGGGAGAGACACTGTGCTGCTGCTTTCCCCCGATTGGTCTGAATAACTCGCAGCATCATGCAGCTTGCTGTCTTGTCTATCTGTGCGCTGTCAGTGTCCTCTTTGCTCCACGACATTATCATTGCATGAGAAAAGTGACATGTGGCGTGAGAGCGTGAGAACAGTGTCAATTATGTTGGCAGCCCTAGATCTAGAGAGATGGAGATGAGAGATGTAACAGGTGTAACTCTGCAGCTGAGTAGTTCTGTTAGCTTTACAGTTATTGTCAAAGGTATAATGTAAAATAAGGAAGCGCAACGATTTGAAAGGAGTCAAAAGACCGCTCCAGCCTTGCGCGCTTGCAAATTGTAACATTGACAGCTTTGTCGATTATAAGCAGGAGCGACAGTGTTAGATACGCAAAATAACGCCATTTGCATTTATGAAGGTTTATACATGTGTAGCATCGTATGTTCACTAAAAATGTGCTTCCCTGTGCGTGCTCACACTAAACTCAAGCGTCAGCTGCTAAATGCACGAGAGAGAGAGAGAGAGATGATTTTTACTCGTCTCCTCCATTCATGCCACAAAATTTAAGACCTCAGCAAACGAAATTTAAGACTTCTCGTAATTTATTTAAGATATTTAAGACTTTTTATGGCCTTAAATTTAAAAAGTAAATGTAAGACTTCTTAAGGACCCGCGGATACCCTGATTCTACATGAAGATTTTAATCACATGACTAGCCGAATACTACTCGCTTAATCTCGGTAACCATCCTGTTATTTGACACTTTCACTCATGGATTAAATGAATCATTGCTGATTGTGAACAGTGAATTTCTACAATGGCATCTGTAACGGAAAACTACTGTCTGAATGATGCTGCATCCACGCCACTAGGTGTCAGTGTAAGTCCGAGATGACACAAACAAAAAAGTTACTGAGCGCACCTTTAAAGTATAGCGGTCTTACAGAGTGAGTGTCTGGGCATTTTCAGCTCTCAGTTTATCAGCATCCTCACACTTCTGCTGGTAAGATCTCAAATCAGCCTGTTGTACAGAAGAAAAAGTAAGAAATCAACATGAATATTTTAAATGATCAGCAGTTAGATTCAGCTTTTCTAACTCACAATGCATAATTCAAAAGACTTGGATGTAGGGCTGGGCGACATGACGATATATATCGTGGCGATGATATAAAGTGTCAACCGATAGAGATTTTGCTATATCCGGTATATCGCGATATGTGAACATCCATGTGCGCAGCGTGGGCTTATCTATGAGTGGGAAGGGCTTCACGTGAGACAGAGAATTAAAGAAACATGGACAGGGTTTTTTCTGACATTGAACATTTTTCTGCGGCCGCCCAAACAAATTCAACGACCTTAATTGCACGCTTTAAAAGCGAAATATTCTTCTCATCTGACACACGAATGTTTCACGTGACTGTGGCGTGTGCTGTCTCTGGAGCTCCGTAGTGCGTGTGAGTCCAGGAGGCTGTCAGATATTTGTGCTCCAGAGACAGGAGAGCTCAGAGCTACTCAATCATTTTTGACACAGGAAAACCCCAAATGGAGAAAGAAATCTCCACAGAACAGGACGACTCCCAAACAGGTCAAGAAAAAGAGGAGCTTGTTATTAAAACAGGTGCGACATGGTGTACAGAGCAGAAAAATGTAATCTGCAAACTGTTTCATATGACCAAAAGAATCATTTATTTATTTAGCGAGAAGTGTTTATTTTGTTTTTTTTTTGCTTTGAGAAGATCTTAAGTTGAGCAAACTTTATAATAATAATATTGGACAACAACATTTTAAACTGAAATGTGGCATACTGTTATATTTAGCATTTTGATAAGGTAGATTTTTGAATACGAGTTGATTTTTATTTATTCATTTATTTACTTTGACACTGTTTGTCTTGTTCCAAATAAAGAGGAAGTAGTTTTAATTGATTAAGTATTTAATTCACTGACTGGAGTTCCAAAAATAGGCATTACAATATGGTTATTTAATATATAAACAAATTTTATTGGTTTTCTAGAAAACTTTTACTATATCAAAAACTGTTATCGTGATATAAAATTACTCATATCGTGATATAAGATTTGTCATATCGCCCACCCCTACTTGGATGTTTTAATGTACAGTTATGGGCCATAATTAGCATGTTTGAACACATACCTTAGTTTTCTCCAGCTCTATCTTCATCTGTTCATACTCCACTGTCTGTTTCTCTAATGGCTCAAGCTTCAGCAGCACCTCATCCAGCTGCCTGTGCAGTTTACTGCTCTCTCTAAGAAACAAAGGAACACAATAGGGCTGTCAAACAGGCTGGAAAAAAAAAAAAAAAAAAAAAAAAAAACTACATTTGTATTATACACTTAAATATTAACAAAACTGTAATTAAATTTTAATTTCAGAGACATTATTTCAGGTAGATGAAAAGGTAGCTGCAAGACATCTGATTTTTAAAACGGCATTGTCTCCTACATCTATAAGAGGGTGCAATGAATCAATATAAACCAATCAGCACCGTGTTGTAGAGATTGTTAATTGCAAAGAACATATCTGGCTGTTAACAAAAATGCACAAAATGATTCAGTCAAAAGATTGAGCCAGTTCATATGCTCAAATCTTATGTAAAAATTAAAACAAGAAAAGAAATGCTTCAATAGATGGTTCTGTGTTAACTTAGTGTTGCACAGTAGCCTATACCGGTGCCATAGTACTACCAAAAACACAAACTTCACAATACCGGTGGTACCGCAGTGTTTTTCATTAAATAGTTGTACGTACCGAATGCTTTTACAGTGAGACACTATAAGAGAGCAAGAAACAAAGGCTAAGACCTCCATCCAAAGGGCCATTCACTCCAAACACGTGCGCAAGACGGATGTCTTTTTACCTTTGTGCTGCATCTTGCTGTAAAATGCTCATTTTAGCATTCGAATATGCATTATCTTATAAACGATGAATATTCAAATTCCGAATTTTTATTTGACAGCCTTAGAACAATTTTTTTATATGCTTTCCCCAATACCCATTTCATCATAAAAATCAGTTTCTTTTTTTACTCTTAAAGGTGGAGTGTGCAATTTGTTCTGTTAAAATGTTCTCCTATATTCTCCTACAACGATATGAGAACCATTCTTGTCTAATTTCTTCTTTTTTTTTTTTTAAATCGCAGGATTGGCTCAACTAATGGCATGGATTAGGGGCGGGACTATCTGTTTTATGACCAATAAAAGACAGGGGAGTGCTTGGGAAACCTGCTAGAGTCGTTATTTTTGCAATTCAGTATGTTGACACTAATTGCACAGAAATTACACTTGTTGAAATTTAAAAAAAAAAAATCTGTCTTACCTCTGTGATTTCTGAAGCTGTAATTTTTGGTCAAGAAAAACAGAGATGGATCCATAGAATATACTCTGAAAGTTGTCTAAACTTATATTTCAGCATCTTATTTATTAAGTTATCATCATAAACTTTAAGGTGGTTTAGGGTTCAAACATCCAAGTAGGTATAGCTGCAGGCTGGAAATCTCTAAACGGGGGAGGGGGGGCAGAATCTCCAAAAGAAGGCGGAGTTACTCCAAAAGGGGGTTGCGCCAACTCCAAGAGGAGGCGTCACTTCCACTCACAGACCCTTTTTGGCGCTCTGCCTGCAGCTATATCCTTCTCCAAACATGGGGCAACAACAGCGTCTAGCTAATTAAATTCAGCACAAACCACAACATACAAGTGTCCTAGTTTGCAAATAGTTAAGTGTTTTATTTCACTAAATAAATTAATACAGTAAATCAGCAAGAAGCTGACAAAGCAGACAAGAATATGGAATTGCCCAGAATAGATTTAAAAAGGATATCACCACACTTCTCTTTGTATTCACTCAAGAGACGGCTGAAATAAAAATGTAAAAAGGTTACAGGCTGATAATAATGTAATTTGTTTGTATTGTTTTAATTGACATTGCATTGGGATAATTTCAGTGCTTCAAACTAGTCAAGCAAAAGTTCTGTTTTATAACCTTATAGTTGATTAGAGTTTAATATATTGGAATAATTCATCAATTAGATATTCACTCACTCTGTGTCGATGATCTTCTGCTTAAGAGTTAACAAAGCAGCCACATATTCATCTAAACTCTGAAAAACATGTAAGACAACAGCATTATATATATCAGCAACAGTCACTACCATTAATAAGGCATTTCATCAATTTTACAGGAATATCACCAGTATCTCCGTATTAAACTCTAGAAATGAATTTGATCATGCATTCTGTTCCAACGTGTTGCATTATGTTAAGCACAATGTTACTCTAAAATGTTTTGCCTGAATAATAAAAATCTACAGTGTCTGAGACAGATACTTTAAACGCCACCTATCTTGAAATCATCTACACAAACTCAACATGTTTTAGTAACAAATGCCACTCAGGTTAATATCATATAAACTCACTCATTAACTGACCTGGTCTCCATTACTATGTAAACTAATATAGTAACCACATTCCTGGACTGTCAGTGAGTTTGAGGAATAAACTTCTCACCTGATTTAAAACAGTGCAGTTTTGACAAGTGCCAGTAGTCGCTTCAGAGGCGATTCCTCCGGCTTTGGACTGGTTCTCCCCCGGCATCATGGTATAGATTCAATAATAACAGCGGAATCGTATGCGTGTGTTGAAATCCCTCATAATATGTAAAACCGTGCAACCAAAACAACCCATCAGATCATCGCACATACAAACGTTCCGAAACACGTTGACTGAGGACCCCACGGGAAAGACCCCGGCTGTCCGTCGAAAAGCCTGATCCAAAAACGTGAGAAAGTTTTAGAAATGTAAAAAGAATTATAATAGTGTTATTTCAAACATAATTTACATCACTTAATAAATAAATAATGTACAGTATGAAACTGAACCATAAATTAAGTACATTAATATGGTAAGGTCTCAGGCATAGTATGGCGTGGAAATGCGTTCTGAAATAAAAGCATGTAGAAAGGAGAGTTCGTACGAAAAATATGTGTCTAACGGCGGGATTTTGTGTCCCAAGTGTTGGCTTTGATTGGTCTAGTACGACGCCTCTTACAAATAAACCTTCTGTTTTATCTCTCCACAGTGTATTTTCAATTGTTCAGAATCATCCAAGGGGGAACGGAAGCGCGATGTCACGTGGTGTCTGAGACTTTTCAAAGCGCTGTGATCAGGTCAAAGGGACAAGCGCAGATGTCATTATAGGAACTTTGGTAATACTTGTTGGCGCCAAAACAACGACAACAACAACAAAAAAAGCTGTGACGTGCACGTTGTTGTGGCACATCCAAAACACATTTTATGGCGTAAAATGTACTGGGAATAGAGCTGTTCAGCTTGAAGTCCAAAAACCCGGAGGAGAATTCTCCTTAGGTTCCCTCAGGATTTTCCTATGGGTTTTTATAATGGGGTTTCTGAACTTATGAGTAAAATAAGGTCTGTGGTGAACAGTACTTGACGATACATGGACGTTTTGTTCTACAACATAAATTACACACAGTCATACCTCAAACGTGAATTTTGAAGCTGTATTGAATTACATACTTTAAAAACACGCACACACACAAGAAGGCTTCAAAATTGACGTTTGAGGTATGACTGTGTAATTTATGTTGTAGAACAAAACGTCCATGTATCGTCAAGTACTGTTCACCACAGACCTTATTTTACTCAAGTTCAGAAACCCCATTATAAAAACCCATAGTGAAATCACCTTCAAATGACGTCACGGCTGAACAGCTCTATAAAGATTAACTGTAGATCATTTTATGAAAAACAAAATGACAGTTTATTGTATACATAGTAATACACATATCTAGTAATATTATTAAGAGTAGTAGTTGTACAGTACTACTACTAATTTCAGATTATAAAATGAATTTCAATTACAATGAAAACAAAAAGGCTTAATTTTCCCTTTTAAAAGTTTAGGAACACTAAGACAGTTAAAAAAAAAAAAAATGCTGCTTCTTTTCACCAAAGATTAATTAAATTGATCAAAAATGCTGCAAAAACATCAGTAATGTTGCAAATTATTATAATGGTTTGAAACGGGTGTTTTATAATTTGTATTTATTTTAAAATAAAATTTTTACCCATGATGGCCAAGCCCCATTTTCAGCAGTCATTGCTCCAGTCTACTAAGTAGTAAACCAACAGCAGAACAAAAGCTGTAGACGTTGTTGTGGAGCGTGGAAAACTTCTTCCCTCTCAGTAAGAAAACTCTGGAAGTCAGGAGTTCCAGGTGTCAAAGGTTAGTTTATTGAGCAGACCAACAAACCCCAGATGTCAGCTGAGATCTGAATCCCTTGGTCCAGACCCTCATCTTTTTTACAGTTTGTTATCTGGTATTACCTCATGTCAATGCCTCTTTATTATTTTTTGTAGTCAATGGATACTGTCCGCCACCATTACTTCACAGAGCCTTTAATTTCTTTTTAATGGTGGAAACCTGGCTTTTAGTATATTTTTTTAAAATAACCTTTTAAATTCATTTATTATAAAAGTATACATTTTGAGTAAATATAACAGTCTTGAGCATAATATGGTCACTTTGACCATTGGCTGTGTTAATCTTTAACTTAGCTGTTTCCCAGTGCTTTCTGTTATCATGGTACCAGTCTCTGCTACAGCTGAGTGCACTGTGTTTCTTGCTGCATAAACACTTTTAACCTCATATGCTATCTCCTGGGTCACACAAAGTCCAGGCTATTCTATATAAGTACTTTTCTATGTTTGATATATAAAAATACACTATGATATAGAAAAATATACTATAATGTCCACGACAAATACTGAAAGGGCTTATATTTCCAAGTAGCTTTTGGTGCATAAGCTCAAAAAAATCATACAACAGTCCAAAAGAGAGGGGAAGCTCGCACACAATGTGTAGAAAAAGTCTTACAATTACCATAAACTAAAAAATTGTAAGACTTTTTCTACACATTGTGTGCAAGCTTCCAGTCTAAGAAAATAATTGGAGCTTTAAAGGTCTGATCACTATTCACTTGCATTGTATGGACCAACAGAGCTGAAATATTCTTCTAAAAATCTTAATGTTCTTCAGAAGACAGAAAGTCAAACATCTGGGATGGCATGAGGGTGAGTAAATGATGAGAGAATTTTCATTTTTGGATGAACTACCCCTTTAAGAAATAATCCTCAAGAAATTAAAACGTGCCAATTTGGTCCTCAAGAACAAATTAAAAATGGTTGTTCTACTTAATGAAGTATGGCCAAAAAAGAAACACATTTCATCATTCAGTCTCTAGTTTGAGAAACCGACTCCTCAGTGGACCTAAACTGGCAGCTTTAATGAACAGTACATGCCAAACACTTGCATTGCTGCAATTATAGAGGATTATTGGATGTTTGAAGAATACAGCATTTATTTAAATATAAAGTAATTTGTAACATTCCCTTTACTGTAATTCTTGATCGATTTAATGTAACCTTGGTGAACAGAAGCATTAATTTCTTTCAAGAACAAAAAATGAGTTCTAAAACTTTTGAACGGTAGTGTAGTAGGATATGGATAAATTATTGCCACGCTACCCCATCTATTAAATCATATTGTTCACACAACTGACCTAAATGAAGTAACCTCCCTTTGTTTTTCTTAGATCAACAACTATGTCGACTAGAATCTTAATAAACATAGATCTAAATATTTTAATTGAAACAACCTTGATTTTCTTTTTTCTTCCAGCTTTAATCACCAGCATTTGGTTATTTGAAGTTTATGTACAGTTGATATCTGCATTTGAGTCCTTGTCAAGAGAAAACAAATGGGAAAAACAATAGGGAACAAAAAACAAAAAGATGTGCCATAAGCAGATTTATCAAGCCAGGTTGTCTCTTTCTACTGGAAATTGGTATGTCATCCAAAATGAAAACAAAAATCCTCATTTTTTTAAACATGCATGGCAACACTTTAAAATAAACCCTTGTGTGTTATATAGAAACCAATGCTTTTCGTTATGCACTGAAACATGTCTGCTCATTAAGTAACAAACTACACAGTGTCAATTAACTTCTTATAACAGGAGTGAGGCTTGCTTTTTTTTTTTTTTTTTTTATAAGACTGCATCAATACATCAAACAAGGTGGATCCAAGGAAGAAGCCATAAAACATGATCACAAACTGCTGATTACAAGAGACTGTTACAAGAGATACAAAACCATTGCATCAACTAAAGTCCTTGTTCAATCTGCCAACATGTGTCCTGCAGTATAAGTATGTTAACAATTCAGTTAAACACAACAACTCTTGCTCTTAAGCTTTGCATTATTTTACACCTGTAAGGCAGGCACGCAAAACACTCATCATCATTCTTTCACACACTCGAGCTGTATTTACACACGTTTCTCTATGCCAGTCCATTCCACTTTGCTCAAAAACAAAAAATAGCTGTGCACCCGCCACAGACTCCACTACATTTTCTTGTGTCGTTTCAGTTTCTGCTACATTCTGTCCATGTCTCAATCATCGGTTGTCTCCAGCACGCTCTGACTCAGAGCTAAGTCCCAGTAGTGCTCGGTGCCATGCTTCTTAAAATGTTCCCGAGCCATGCTCTCCGTAGGACACTGCTTAAACTTAATCTCTCCATAGCTACGTTCCTTGGCTGTGCCCTGAAAAAAGGAAATGTATAAGAATTTATAAGAAAGTACATACGAGTTTATTAAATTCAACAATAAAGAAAAAAAAAAAAGATATTATTTTGCTTTAATAGCCCCATGAAATCAAAGTTGACAAAATTAGATTTTTCTTATAATAAATATACAGTGTATACAATGCATATATATATATATATATATACACACACACACACACACACACCCTGATCAGCCACAGCATTAAAACCACCTGATTAATATTGTGTAGGTCCCCTTTGTGCCACCAAAACCGCGCCAACCCGCATCTCAGAATAGCATTCTGAAATGCTATTCTTTTCACCACAATTGTACAGAGTGGTTATCTATGTTACTGTAGACTTTGTCAGTTCGAACCAGTTTGGCCATTCTCTGTTGACCTTACTCATCAACAAGTCATTTCTGTCCACAGAACCGCCGCTCACTGGATGTTTTTTGGTTTTTGGCAACATTCTGAGTAAATTCTAGAGACTGTTGTGCATGAAATGGAGATCTCCCAGGAGATCAGCAGTTACAGAAATACTCAAACCAGCCCATCTGGCACCAACAATCATGCCATGGTCCAAATCACTGAGATCATATTTTTTCCCCAATCTGATGGTTGATGTAAACATTAACTGAAGCTCCTGACCCTTATCTGCCTTATTTTATGCACTGCACTGCTGCCACACAATTGGCTGATTAGATAATCGCATGGATGATTGTTGGTGCCAGACGGGCTGGTTTGAGTATTTCTGTAACTGCTATCTCCTGGGATTTTCATGCACAACAGTCTCTAGAATTTAGAGGAATTTAAGAAGTCGGCTGGTGCGGGTCCTGATGCTGCAATACCGCCTGCCTGATGGTAGCAGAGAGAGCAGCCCATGGCTCGGGTGGCTGGAGTCTCTGATGATCCTCTGAGCTTTTTTCACACACCGCCTGGTATATATGTCCTGGAGGAAGGGAAGCTCACCTCCGATGATGTGTCTGGCAGTTCGCACCACCCTTTGCAGGGCTTTGTAGTTGAGGGCAGTGCTGTTGCCGTACCAGGCAGTGATGCAGCCAGTCAGGATGCTCTCTACAGTGCTGGTGTAGAACCGTGTGAGGATGTGGTGGGTCATTCGAAACTTCCTCAGCCATCTCAGGAAGAGGAGGTGCTGGTGAGCCTTCTTCACAACGACCTCAGTGTGGACGGACCATGTGAGTTCCTCTGTGATGTGGACACCGAGGAACTTGAATCTGCTGACTCTCTCCACCGGTGCTCCATTGATGGTGATGGGGCTGTGTTCTCTGTCTTTTCGCCTGAAGTCCACCACAAGCTCTTTGGTCTTACTGACGTTGAGGGAGAGGTTGTGCTCCTAACACCAGCGTGTCAGAGTGTGCACCTCCTCTCTGTAGGCTGTTTCATCATTGTCAGTGATCAGATCTACCATCATCGTTTCATCAGCAAACCCTGCGGGGCTGTAGTGTTGAGGGTTAGTGATGAGGAGATGTTGCTGCCCATTCTAACCACCTGGCATCCGCTTGACAGGTAGTCCAGGATCCAGCTGCACAGCGAGCTGTTTAATCCCAAAGCCCGGAATTTCACATCAAGCTTGGAGGGCACTATGGTGTTGAATGCTGAGCTGTAGTCTACAAACAGCATTCTCACATATGTGTTCCTTTTTCCAGGTGGGAGAGGGCAGTGAGTAGTGTAGATGCAATGGCATCATCAGTGGAGAGGTTGTTACGGTATGCAAACTGCAGTGAGTCCAGTGAGGCAGGCAGCACAGAGCAGATGTAGTCACTGATTAGTCTCTCAAAGCATTTGCTGATGATGGGGTTCAGAGCAACAGGATGCCAGTCATTTAAGCAAGTGATTTTGGATTGCTTTGGAACAGGCACAATGGTGGACGTTTTACAGCATGTGGGGACCACAGACAAGGAGAGGGAAAGGTTGAAAATGTCCGTAAAAACAACAGCCAGCTGGTTTGCGCACGCTCTGATGACGCGGCCCGGAATGCCGTCTGGACCCACGGCTTTACGGATATTCACCCTTCGGAAGGATCGGGTTACATCTGCTACAGAGACGGAGAGTGAACTAACATCTGTAGCTTCAGCCGCGAGAGCTCTCTCCACGAAGGCAGTGTTATTTCCCTCAAACGAGCATAAAAAGTATTAAGCTCATCCGGGAGATAGGCAGCGGTGTTCATGGCGAGGTTTTTATTCCCTTTGAAGTCTGTGATGATATTAATTCCCTGCCACATGCTTCTAGAGTCAGTGGTGTTGAACTGTCCTTCAATCCTGTTCCTGTACTGGCGTTTGGCTGCTCTGATAGTTTTGTGGAGGGCATAACTGGTATGTTCCCAGAATTAAAAGCGGAGGTCCACGCATTAAGTGCCGCATGAACATCGCTATTAATCCACGGTTTTTGGTTTGGGTAGATCCGTATAGTCATCTATGCAGTTCCTAATGAAACACGTTACGCTATCAGCGTAGACCTCGATGTCTTCAGAGGCGGACTGGAACTTCTCCCAGTCCGCGTGATCAAAACAGTCTTGTAGCATAGAATCAGATTGGTCCGACCAGCACTGGATCGTTCTGAGGGCGGGTGCTGCCTGTTTCAGTTTCTGCCTGTAAGCGGTTTGCCAAATGATGGGCAGGGGAGGGATTTGTAGCCATCCCAGAAGGGAGAGTAGCAATGGTCCAAAACCCGGTCCCCTCGTGTGTTGAAGCTGATGTGTTGGTAGTATTTTGGTGCTATTGACTTGATGTTGGCTTTGTTAAAGTCCGCGGTCACAATGAACGCGGCCTCAAGGTGCATGGTTTCCTGCTCACTTATACTCCCATACAGTTCCTTGAGTGCCCAGTCTGTGTCAGCTTGTGGCGGGATGTACACAACTGTGATAATGACCGCTGTGAATTCCCTCAGTATCCAGAATGGTCGACACAGAAGCATGAGAAATTCCAGATCAGGAGAGCAGAAAGACTTAACAGAATGTATGTTCCTCTGATCACACCAGGATTCTGAGTCTAGAATCTCCGCAGACATCCAAGATACTGTAAGGCAGATAATGCAGCGGTCCCTCATCTCTCATTGGAAAGAGATCCGTGCTCTCAGAGCTTGTTGTCCAGAGACTGAACATTTGCCAGTAGAATACTGGGTAGCGGGGTTAGATTTGTGTGTCGTCTTAGTCTGATGAGAACGCCGGCTCTCCTTCCCCTTTTCTGGCTGCGTTTCCGCGGCAGGGCTGCCCAGACAAAAGGCTCCACTGGCGTGTTTGAAAACAGAGGGTCGGCATCGAGGTATTTAAAGTCCGGTTTTCAGTGTGCTATTGCAGAACCAATGTCCAAAAGTGTTTGTCTATCGTATACAATAAGGCAGACAACATCCAAGACAAAAAATCAGACCAGGCCATCTTCTTCCATTGCTCCATGGTCCAGTTCTGATGCTCACGTGCCCATTGTAGGCACTTTCAGTGGTGGACAGGGGTCAGCATGGGCACTCTGACTGGTCTGCGGCCACGCAGCCCCATACGCAGCAAGCTGCTATGCAGTGTGTGTTCTGACACCTTTCTATCATGGCCAGCATTACGTTTTTCAGCAATTTGTGCTACAGTAGCTCTTCTGTGGGATCGGACCAGACGGGCTAGCCTTCACTCCCCACGCACATCAATGAGCTTATATATATATATATATATATATATATATATATATATATATATAATATATAATTATACAGTTGAAGTCAGAAGTTTACATACACTTAGGTTGAAGTCATTTAAACTAATTTTTTATCCACTCCACAGATTTCATATTAGCAAACTATAGATATGGCAAGTCGTTTAGGACATCTATTTAATCATTTTTATTAATTAATTTTTTCCAACAGTTGTTTACAGGCAGATCGTTTCACTTTTAATTGACTATATCACAATTCCAGTAGGTCAGAAGTTTGTTAACTGTGCCTTTAAGCAGCTTGGAAAATTCCAGATTATGTCAAGCCTTTAGGCAATTAGCTTCTGATAGGCTAATTGGAGTTAATTGGAAGTGTACCTGTATATATATGTTAAGGCCTACCTTCAAACTCAGTGCCTCTTTGCTCGACATCATGGGAGAAATCAGCCAAGACCACAGAGAGGAAAAAGAAAAAAGAAAAACATTGCGGACCTCCACAAGTCTGGTTCATCCTTCGGAGCAATTTCCAAATGCCTGAAGGTACCACGTTCATTTGTACAAACAATAGTACGCAAGTATAAACACCATGGGTCCATGCAGCCATCATACCTCTCAGGAAGAAGACACATTCTGTCACCTAGAGATGAACGTAGTTTGGTGCGAAAAGTGAAAATCAATCCCAGAACAACAGCAAAGGACCTTGTGAAGATGCTGGAGGAAACATGTAGACAAGTTTCCATATCCACAATAAAATAAATCCTGTATCGACATAATCTGAAAAGCTGCCCAGCAAGGAAGAAACCAATGCTCCAAAACCACCATAAAAAAAGCCAGACTACAGTTTGAAAGTGCACATGGGGACAAAGATCTTACTTTCTGGAGAAATATACTCTGGTCTAATGAATCAAAAACTGAACTGTTTGGCCATAATGACCATCATTATGTTTGGAGTAAAAAGGGTGAGGCTTGCAAACAGAAGAACACCATCCCAACCGTGAAGCATGGGGGTGGCAGCATCATGTTGTGGGGGTGCTTTGTGCAGGAGGGACAAGTGCACTTCACAAAATAGATGGCATCATGAGGAAGGAAAATTATGTGGACCTATTGAAGCACCATCTAAAGACATCAGCCAGGAAGTTAAAGCTCGTTTGTAAATAGGTCTTTCAAATGGATAATGATACCAAGCATACCGCCAAAGTTGTGCCAAAATGGCTTAAGGACAACAAAGTCAAGGTATTGAAGTGGCCATCACAAAGCCCTGAACTCAATCCGATAGAAAAGTTGTGGGCAGAACTGAAAAAGTGTGTGCGAGCAAGGAGGCCTATAAACCTGACTCAGTTACACCAGTTCTGTCTGGAGTAATGGGTCAAAATTCCAGCAACTTTTTGTGAGAAGCTTGTGGAAGGCTACCCAAAACATTTGACCCAAGTTAAACAATTTAAAGCCAATGCTACCAAATACTAACAAAGTGTATGTAAACTTCTAACCCACTGGAAATATGATGAAAGAAATAAAAGCTGAAATAAATAATTCTCTCTACTGTTATTCTGACATTTCACATTCTTAAAATAAAGTAGTGATCCTAACTGACCTAGAAAGTTTTCTACAATTAAATGTCAGGAATTGTGAAAAACTGAGTTTAAATGTATTTGGCTAAGGTCTATGTAAACTTCTGACTTCAACTAATATATATATATATATATATATATATATATATATATATATATATATATATATATATATATATATATATATATATACACAAAATATACACACACACACACAACCGGTCAAAAGTTTTGAAACATTTAATCATTCTTTGTTTTTCTTCACATTTTAGAATAATAGTAAAGTGATCAAAACTATGGAATAACATAAATGGAACTATGGGAATTATGTTGTGACTAAACAAAATCCAAAATAAATCAAAACTGTTATATTTTAGCATCTTCATAGTCACCCTTTGCCTAGAATTTGCAGACATGTACTCTTGACAATTTCTCAAACAACTTCTTGAGGTATCACCCTGGGATGCTTTTTAAACAGTATTGAAGGAGTTCCCATCTATGTTGGGCACTTATTGGCTGCTTTTCTTTATTATTTGGTCCAAGTCATCAATTTCAAAAACGTTTTTTTTTTTTTTTTTTTTTTTAAATAAAATTTTCGTGTTATAATTAAATAAATTAATATGTTGGCACAGTTATATTTTTGTCTGCAAAACTAATTTCAAACATTTAAGCATAATCCTTCAGATCAAAAGATTTTTAAGATCATGAGAAACATTTCAGTCAAGTGTTTCAAAACCTTTGACCGGTAGTGTACATATATGTATATATATTTATATATATTAGAGCTGTCAGAATTATCACGTTAATGCATGCAATTAATGTAAAATGTTTAACACGTTTAATGCGATTAACGTATATACCAATTGTGACATTAGATCCTGACATTTTATTCAGCTCCGTGTGAGTTTTAAACACCGGTTGGAATAGGGCAGAACCTTTACGATGTGTCTGGGCTCATTACACAGAACACACTACAAACACAGAGGCAACAGAGTGATGGAGAAAGGACCTCTAACAAAACAAACCCCAATGGGAATTCTGATAAAAATAAAGTACTTTGTGTCCTTTGTAATTTATTTACCACAGAAGCACATCAAGTCTTAACTGTCACCTAAATCCAAACACGATAAATGGCACTGATGAAGGACCGCTGCAGCCAGCTAGCTTTTGGAGTTCTCCCGTGGAAGATCTGTTGAAGCACTGCTCAATGTTCAAACAATTTAAACATGCATCAGATGGATGCTCTTTGAGCGTCTCGTGTCATAAACATCACGTTTTTAGATCGCTGTGTCAAGTTAAACAAAGTTTGTAACTTAGAAAAACACATCTTGAGATCCCTGCGTTTGGATTTGCGCTCAATCAAGCTGTGTTTGAACGCAAGACAGGTTCTCATTTGTGCTGTCTGCTCTCGTTAAGTGTGGTTTGTTCTCTGTCTTAGCTGCGCGTTGCCTATACAGCTAGTTTTGCTTACTGCCCCCTGGAGAAAACAGATGGTACTTCAAGCTTGAATTGCTCAGATGGAAGGAATATACCTTATTACAGTCTAGAGACATGATTAATTGCGTTAATTTTTTTAACACGTTATTTTTTATATAATTAATCGCACCGGATTAACACGTTAAATCAACAGTCCAGATGTTTTGTTTTCTTTCCTAAGGAAATATATGCATTTAGACAGGAAAATATGTATATTTAGAATCAAGTTTCTACACTTTCAAAATCTGCGATTAATCGCAATTAACTATGAAAAATCATGCGATTAATCAAGATTAATATTTTAATTGACTGACAGCAATAATAAAAATACACATTTAAAATTCAGTCTTTTTTTTTCAGAGAATTGCTGCTGAAACTGTTGTGTAAACAGTTTCTGACTTGGACAAAAGAGGCTTTAAGAGAGTAACAGGTATATGATTACCTCCCAAACCAAGGTACATTTATTGTTCTTCCTGGTACCCTCATCATCAGACCCTTCAGGCTCTGGCAGAAATACAAAAAGTCAAAGGTCAAATCCTAATACAATCACATACAAATCTGCATGTTCAGTCTGGGAGATCTCGAGTCTCCTCTTACCATCTCTCTTCGAGTTCGGCTCATCCCATTTGATCCTATTCAACATCAGCCGCTTAAACTTCTTCTGTGCTTTGGGTCCTACGAGAAAGGAGTCGTCATTTAAAGACAATTAATAACAATCATCTGTGAAGAAATGAATGAATCCTTGCTTTATTTGCTCAATCACTCACCTCCCTCCACTACTACAATGTTGACATCTTTGTGTAGCACCACTGTACCGGTGAGGTACAACTGGTTTGCGTTGGCCTCCACCTTAAATTTCTTGGCTGGGTTATGCAGATTTCGGATCCTGAGGACAAAGCAGAGGAACTACATGAGTAAATACCAGGACAAACAAGACAACTACGCATAAAAGGCCTTCATTTACAAATAAACCATAGCTGACTGCACAGTTCATACATAGTTTCCTTGTGTTGTATCACATTTAATTCAGATTAATCTTTTCTTTTTTTTTTCTTTTTTTTGAGGAAAATGTCCATCAAATTAGTCAACAGTTCATCATGTCATATTCATTCATTTTAGTCCATATTAATCTGACTGAAATAGCATATTTTAGTAGCAGAAATTTGTGCAGAAATGTTCCTTGTCTGTAATACTATTTATGTTGTGGATATGGATGATTAATCTCATTTATATATAGGGTGTGTCTGAGTGAGGTAATTAACCCATTAGTAAAGCAGTTCAGGTTTAATCTCTTGTTTCCCACAGCTCAAACTAAGAAATGCCTCAAAATACTATGACTGGATTATTTGAATAAATTCTTTCTACATTTTTCTTGTTCTTAAAACATTATTTGTGCATTGTTAATATCTATCTTGTATAATTTTTCCTCATCATATTTTCTACAACAGTATGATTTTATTAAAATAATTTTATTATGGTCATGATGTGTCTTTTGTACCTTATCTTCTTTAGCATTAACAGAAGTTTTTTCAATAAACATATCCGCCAGTAATTTCATTAACAAGATCAACACTGCTATTAATAAGTATTAATTCATGACTTATTCAATGCCAGAAAGACCAGATAGCAGAACGTTTTAAAATCCTAATGCATGATTTTAGTAGACGTGTCATGTTTTGTACCTGTAAACAGTGATGTGAACCCCGTGACTCAAATCCTCCTTGAGTTTCTTGACCTTCTTCTCTTTCCTTTGTTCTGCTGTAAGTTTACGTGCTGCATTTGCCTCCTCATGGGCCCTGATCACACACGGTAGAAAACATCACTGTTATCAGAGAGCCCCATGAATGAATTTGTTTCAGAGTGTGTTTATTTACATGCAAGAGAGCGAACAGTATTACTAAGTGTTTGTTTGAATAGAATAATAGTGGCTTTCATTTTAATACTCTGTCGTGTGTGTGTGTGTGTGTGTGTGTGTGTGTGAGCTCACTTTTGTCTCTTGGCCATTTGTGCTCGAACATGAGCTTCTACTTTAGTGGGGTCCTGCACAGCCTCCGTCCCCAAAACCCTCATCAGATTAGAGATTCGCACTGGGGAGACAAATAAAAATACACCATATTCCTAAGAAACAGGATTTATTTAATACACAACTGCACACATAACTGTCAACAAACTGATAAATACCACAAGCAATCAGTATTAATTCATAAATTTGATACTACATACAAATACATATTGAATTCTTTGTTTTAAATGTCTGATTAGCAGGGTCTGGTTGTTTATGTACCTTTGGGTTCAGGTGGAGGCATGAGGCCCAATCGGACCTTCTCCTGCATTTCTTTCTGTGCTTCCCTGCGAGTCTGTCTCCTCAACTTCTTTTGTTCCTTCTTAGTCAAATATACACCCAGAGTCACCGGCATATCTGTATCCACTGAGAGAAGCAGAGAGACAGGCAGAAAGGAGGGAATGACGATAAACCTTTAATCAATGAGGTAAGGTTTTGATGTTCAAACTAACTGAAATATTGTCTTTCTGTAACCTATTGAGCTAATTTGATTATGTGCATCTGTGAATACCTGATGGGGCCATCTGAATCGGGTGCTCAACTAGGTTAGTGACTCCATGCAGTTCGATCACATCCAAATTTGTATTTGCAGATCTGAGATGCAAGAAACAAAGAAAGGAAAAAAAAAACAGAAGACATGTAACAAAAAATAAATCACCAGTTTCACTTATTTCTGTTATTAATTATCAAAGGAAACGTCTTGCATTTTATGCTATTTATTTTGTTGTAAAAAAACTACAGGAAAATGTCAATATGTTAAAGGAGTAGTTGACCCAAAAATTAAAATGGTCATCAATGACTTTTGTGTGAGGAACAAACAGATGTCGTTACTGACTGAACATCTTGCCCTCAAATCTCATTTGCTCTTCTGCATTTTAAAACATAAGTCATGGTGGAATATTAGTGAACAACTTTCATTTTGGACCTTTTGCAAAACTTTTGCATCTTATGGTTTCAGAAAACTTGGAATTTAGCACACAAGTCAAGTGGACTATTTGAATGGTACCCTCTGGTGAGTATATGCTTTTGTTGTATGAAAAAGTAGCAGCCTGAGTTATCCAGAATATCTCCTTTTGTGAAGGAAGAATATCATACAAGTTTGGAACGACATGAGGGTGAGAAATACATCATTTTAAATTGGATGATCAACCCCTTTAAACCCATTTTTCTCTTTCTGAAATTCTCTTGCAGATTTAAGGGCTGTTGTCTCTTACAGCTCTATGTTGGATGGTAGGATGTAAGAGTCCCACCACTCTATATGAGGAACCTCTCGCTCTCCTAGCTCCTTCTTAGGGGCAATAAGAGCCAGTTTAGTGGAGGCCTGAATGCCTGTCTTCTTAGCAGCCTGAGCGATCTCCATCTGTAGCTTCTCCAGCTGAGACTAGAGGTCAGAGAGAAAAATCACATTAAATAAAGTAAAAATGCAATTTCTCAGTTGTTAGTGACGCAAGCCATGATATATTTCAGTGCATTTCAGTGTCTTCGGTAAGGATGCAGGGGGCTGTTGCTCACCTTGGTGCGTATACGTTGGGCGATCTTCTCAAAGCGGCCCTGTTCATGGAATCTGAAACCTTTTTTGGCTCTTTGCGCTGGAGCGAGTAACACACGTGGGTCAAAATAAGAAGTGGATTCCAGATCATCGCTTGGCTTTTCCTTTAACTGCTGCCGAAACTGCTCCCTCTTCACCGCTCTGATGTTTGCTGGAGAGAGAAAGAGAGGAAAAAAAAAAGAGAAAGAGACCACAAGGTTTATAGTTCCTGCCAAATCACAAATAAGAGAGAACAAATATATATATGTGTGAAACAATGCATTATGCAACATTACATGTTTTATTTTGATACTACAAAGCAATCAAAAGTTGTAGCATTACAAAAACAATGTGTCCCAAAAGCCTCTCTAAACAAATAAAACATAAGAATTTTACATAAGAATTACACATGCAAATACAACGACTAAAGGTTTGCAAAGCATGAAGACATGATTTTAGTAATGAGATATTCACAGAATGAGTTTCATTCTGTGCCATTTGAGTCATCGAGTCTGTGTCATGTACTTGGCCCATCTCCTTGTGGCCATATGTAATTACTGTGATTGATCAAATGACCCTCTGCTTAAATATGGAGGACTATCAACACTGGTTGGAGCAGTCTGAACCCAATCTGATTGGTTTAGCATTCCATAACGCTACAACATTTCCAATAACGTCATCAGATCCAGGAAAGCTCACGGGTTTTTAGCCAGATAGCGAGATGCAAAATAGCCAGATGATGTGTGCGCATTGTGCTTCGTGTGGGTTATCTAATGATCTATGCATTCGATTACTTTGTTTGTGGGCTCATTTTAAAGATAACTGACCCATCTAAGTAATATTATGTGATATTATATTTTTGTTTATGTTTTTTGAGTTTATATTTTAAAACACAGCATATGAGCAATAGCTGTTCACATGAAATATGTATCTCAAAGACATGTACTTAGCTATTACTTGCTATATTTTTGTCTGTGAGTAAAACAAATAAGCTGGTTGTATTCTACTCTTTGAGAGCTTTCCAACAACATATGATACATCGCTATTTGATCAGTTTGATGTTTTTACCGATTACAAGAACATCCAAGCTTAAAGGGTTAAATAAAGTTACTCTTACTTGAGGACACTCGCTGAATACAAAGGACATGTCCTATATAGCAACAGCCTTCGTAATGAGACACACCTTAAATGTGTGTACTGTGCACATTTTTACATCCTATATACTGCAGAAACAGTAAGAGTAGTATGCTATTGACAACAGATAGGTGAATTACCTTTCAGGGTGGGCATACGATGTGTGAGCTCAATTTCTTTGCCACTGGCATCAACGGTTCGTCCAAGCTCATCCAAAATAAGGGGCGTTGGTTTTGTGATCTCACGAGGCTCCACTTTACTGTGAGCATATATGAAATATCCTTTAATTCATCAACTACATTTCACCTCAGCATGAAAGAACATTGCAATAACATTTTAAATGTAATACTGGAATTAGGGCTGCACGATTATAGCAAAAATCATAACTGTTGATTCTTGCCCTTGATATTGTAATCGCGATTAATAATGTCGATTAAAATATTAAATTACCGTGACGTCACAAAGCAACCGTGTGGTTCTTCAGAGTAGCAGATTTCAATGGTGGATATGAGCTGTGCTCCAGTTTCTTTTCAGCATCTTTTAAGCATTAAATATTGTAATAATATTTGTTAATGTTAGGCCAAATAAAAATTAGTTTAAATGGATATCTATGGTATAGATTAAATACAATTATTGCTAAATTACTTCTTTAATTATTAGTCCACATACAGTAAATAATGACATATTCAATATTCAAGCTTATTATCAGCCGATTTAAATTGACCAAGTTACTTACTGCGTTCAGTAAGCACTTTGGTGGCGAGATGGGACCATTCATCCCGTTAAATCTTCAATGGTGATCTTGTTCATGTAAGATCATCGTTAGATAATTTTTGGCCTCAGTGGTGCACTTTGGAAATAAAAAAAGTGTCATTTGCGATCAGAGTTTGTGCGATTCGTGAAAATGTTAAATCTACTAATACCAGCTCTGTGGCAAATGGGTCTTATTAGAGCAGATGCAATAACAATGACAGTGATTTCTGAAATCTGCTATTCATGCCATATTCTTTATGTTGGCTACACCTCCAAAACAAACTAAGAACAGTTAATGAATTACTTTATTGCTATTTTGTACAAATCAAATTCACATTGGCCTACTTATTAACATGACAAAAATTAAATTGTACACAGAAATCAAGCAATGCGACAAACTCAATGACTGCTGTCACTCACTGCAGGTTTACACTGTTTGAGACCTGCATTTCGACGTGAGCTCAATGACGCTCCGCACAAAGCTCTGCACTCTCGCAAATGCTCTCATTAAAACAAAGATGTCTAATCAGCATAATATATCAATTATTTACACCGCGTCTGTGCCTTGATTAGAACGGGAGTGTTTTAATTTTGTCGTGTTGCTCATTTGCAGTTTATTTAACATCTACGTTCAAAGCGAGCGGTGCAATATGCAATGAATCCATAATAATTCCAAGGTGTTTTCGCTCTTGTTCTACAGCTTCTTTTCGAGTGTCAGGTGATGTTTCTCCAGTATTAATTTTCGTGTAAAACCACAAACAGAGGTGGAACATAAAGCAAGCATCTGGGCATTCAGACAGTTTAAAACTTGTGTATTAGGATCAGTTGTCATTACTGATAGGACAGAGGACTCATTTAAGTGGCCGTTTCATCGCTCAACAGACATGTTAGTGATTGGTTAGAATACTCAACCGCTGAAAAAACACGTTGTAAAAAGAAACCATTGATGCAACAGTAGCAGACTTAAATTGAATGCTGTAATCATCAGTTTTCACGATTACATAATCGTGGCAGCCGTAATCAAATTGCAATTAGTTTTTCGATTCATTGTGCAGCCCTAACTGGAATACATGATGAATGTCCCCAGTATTTTCACTCACGGTGGTGCGATGCCCATGGCGTGCAGGTTGGCCAAGGCCATCAGGTTATGTGGCCCTGTGTTGTTCAAAGCACCTAGAATCCCTGGTTTCATAGCCAGCGTGGACTGGATCTTGGCCTGTAGCTCAGCTGCCTTACGGGCCTTCTCTATAGCATCATTCATGAAGTTAGCTGCCTGGGAGGGGGCGATAGACTGGGCTGAACCCACCGATGGGATGTGACGTGGAGCACTGGGGTCTGTCTGAGGGGGAATCACCGAAAGTGTAGGCTATAAAAGAGAAGGGAAAAAGTTCTGTTTAATAACCTTAGATAAAGGATGGCATTTGCTTGCATATGAAAAAAAATTCTCCCTCACAAATGCTGTTTATAATAAGGGGGACTTTTTCACTGCGTACATTATGAAAATATATATTTTACAAATTATATTCTATGTAGAGCTGTCAGAATTAACGCATTAACGCACGCGAATCATTAAAAAAGTTTAACGCGTTAAATTTTCTTAATCGTGATAAACACTTTTACCATTAATACAGCATAAACCAGTATGAACACTGGTTGGAAGAAACTCAGAAACTTTGCGATGTGTCCACCCAGAGTAATTACACTGATGCACACACAACAACACACAAAGCAGTGATTCAGTGTCAGTGATAAAGTGATGGGGAAAGGAGCTCTTAATGCTATTTGATGTACAATACAAGCCCAGACGGGACTTGTGACAGAAATCAAGTATTTTTCAGCCTCTTTAAGGTGCATTTTAATTACCATAGAAGCACGGCAAGTCTTAACTATCACCAAAACGCAGAATGAGCCGTTTTTTTTTCCTGTAAGCGCTTTTCATGTGGAGTTTAAAGTGGCGCTCGACACTCGCGTTGATGCCCTGACGCGAATCATGAATACAGCTTCACGATTGCTGTAGCAAAGCGGATAGCCACAGTCTACCAGCAGATTAACATTGTGGAGGATGAAAGTTTAAGAGATTTAATCCCCACTGAAATGAATATGCAACCTATGTAAAGAACTAGTTCTTTCAATTAGTCAAACTCCCACTTATACTTTGGGAAACATTTAATGTTACTTGAATTTGTGCATTTCTATCTTTATACTGTAGAAGGCTTTGTTTGGAAAATGTTAATAAAGCATTATATTGTTACATTTTGTTTTGTTTTCTTTCCAAAGGTGGAAATAAATGCATTGTGACAGGTAAATAAGTATATATAGTGTCAAATTTCAGCACTTTCAAAATCTGTGATCAAACAAATTCTCTCACATACTACAGCATGTTAGGGTCAAATAAATTAATACTACAAATATGTGAACATGCCCCCTTCCCAGTTTGCTTCATATTTTTTTCAGTAGATTTAAGCTTGCATGTCATTAAAAGTCTGGCAAGTAAAAACTAAAATTTACTAGCAAATGGTGATTCTCTCACGTTCATAAGAAAATGCACAAATAAATGATACACTGTTGTAAGCTCACAATACTCTTCACAGAAATGCACTAGTCATTTTCTATCTGTTATTTAATGTGCAAATAAATGCCAAGTCATGTGCTCTGTATTCAAAATAGGGGAATGTTTTTTACACTTTAAGAACTTATGAGACTTATTCCAAGACACTGACTCACAAATATAAGTGCTTAGATCAGAGATTGTAAGTGTTATCCGCCTCTCAAAAGAGCCCCAGTCCACCTCACCACACATCTCGCAAGTCTCACGTAATAAATGCGTGTTGCGCAAAAGTTACCTGGCTGCAATGCTGGTCTAAAAAACAATTGTAAATAATAGATAATGTAGCAACTAGCGAAACTTTAGTGAAGACAGCACCTTACATATGTGAGATGAAAGTTTTACCATCACCCCACACTGTGTGAATATGTTTAAGATACACTGCAAGTGTTAAACTGAGGTTGGCTAACAGGCTAAAGCTAGTGGCAACACATCACATGCGTTTGAAACGTCACTTTTGTTAGATGATAAACGGCAAATGCTTCCGTGTAGTGAAAAAAAGAAAAGAAAAAAAAACGTTAAGTGTTTCATTTGGGACGATACTACACTTTAAACATGTATACACTTCATGGCTGTGTACATAGTGTATTGAGTAACTTGGGACAAAGCTATAGTCATGTGGTGTCATGAATAATAATCATGAGATGGCACCTTCTCATAGGATTAGGCCATGCAGTCTCAATGATAATAAACATCCAGTGACGTTAACTCGATGTTGATTTTAAACCCTAAGATGAAAATAGCGCAACAAATCCCTAAATTAAACACTTTCCTTCTAAAATTAAAAGCACGTCGCAAAGCACGAAATTTGGGCGCGTATCCAAGGGATTTACTTGGATTGTAGAGGGTTGCCACAGAGAGTCAAAAATGTATCTTGGGATTTCACAATCAATATCAAGATTGGGAAAAAAAAAATCTATATTTTCACCCAGACCTAGTTATATTTATTTGGTAATTTTATTTGTGTAAAGTGTGGTGGCACTAATTGCATAGAAATTACACATTGCAGCTTTAACTGAAGAAAATTAAATAATGAGATTAATCATAAATGTTTAATTTATTCAGTCTGAACTAAAAATATATACCAATCGCAGGTTATTTTTTGGTTCCCTATAAGCTCATATAAACACACAGGCATTACAGAGCAGGGATAGTTCACTCAAAATAGCTCACCCACACCTATTAAATAGCCTCTGAAGACATGGATTTAACCACTGCAGTCGTATTAATTAATTTTATGCTGCCTTAATGTGTTTTCAAAAGTTTTGGTCCCTATTGATTTCCATTGTATGGCCAACAGAGCTGAAATGTTCTTAGAAAAATCACTGTTTGTGTTCTGCAGCAGACAGAAAGTCAAACATCTGGGATGGCATGAGGGTGGGTAAATGATGAGAGAATTTTCATTTTTGGGTGAACTGTCCCTTTAAATATAAAACAGGGGGTTTGGTGTCCATCTCTTACCTGAACAATGGGAGATGGAGTCGCAATACTCAACTGTTTCTTCCTCTCCTCAATCTGGCGTGTGGCTGCTTCCATCATCTGCTTGATCTGAGGATAAAGTATCAAACACAGTATGAACACAGAGATCAAATATTCAAAAATATGTAAGGAATAAATGACCTGTTGAATTGTTCAAAAATAATGCACAATGCAGTAATTTCATATGCGCAGTTACACCTTGGGTGTGCATTATTTGTCAATAATTCAACGAGCCAGAGTCAATTATTCTGCTAATACCAGGGTTACCACAAGTTAATATATCGTTCAAGGTTTTATATCTCGGAGAGAGTTTGCGTGCGAGTCTGTTTTTGAGGGATTGAAAGAGAGAAACTCAAACTGAGAGAGATCGCTTCTGGGATTACCTTTATTTGTTGCAGCTCTCGTCAGAAGCAACATCGCTTCAAAATCACCAATGATGTAAGTTTAAGCAGCAAGTGTCACAATTTTTCTGATGTAAATCATAACAACTGTTTTCAACCCCACTGAGATGCAGGTGTGCGCTGACATGACGGCTCTGTTTTTCGCTCACGAGTGTGTGCGTAATGCATATAATGTATGCATGAGGGTGTTTCCCACAGATATTGTATTGATTAAGTGTATCTAGCTTTGATAAACCTCACTTTAGAACTAGCAACAGAGGATGTGTTGCTTTTTGGTATTGGAGTAACAGTGTAGTGCGTGTGTGTGTGTGTGTGTGTGTGAGCGGGGGGGGGGGGGGGAGGAGGGGCAGCACGGTGCTTTCCACTATAGCTATGTGAGGCTGATTAGGACGAACTACATTGAAACATAAAAAGTTTCATATCTTAAAAGTTATTTCGGATAATAGAAACTGTTGTATTGATCAAGTCGTGGAGGTGCGGCTCTATTTGTTGGTCACGACACGAGTCTCTCTGTGTGCGTGTGTGTGTGTGTGTGTGTGTGTGTGTGTGTGTGTGTGTGTGTGTGTGAGCGTGTAAGTGCAGGTGAGACAAGGAACGCGAGAACTCTCAACTGAAATTGAAATAAATGTAGGATATTATAGACATCGTTTGACATTCTAACAGATTTACTTAAATGGTTTATAAGGTTATTTTGCTGTGGTAGCATGTACGGTGTGTGTGTGTGGATGAGACGAGAGTGAAAGAGAGACAAAGATAGAGATAGAGAGAGAGAGAAAGAGAGAGAGCCCAAGGACACTTTTCAATCGAAATTGAAATAAATTTAGGATATTACAGACATTGTTTGTCATTCTTATTCGATGTACTTAACCAATGTCTTTGTTTTAATTTGTTATTTTGTTGTGGTAGCCTGTAGGGCTCTTTGAAATAACTGAAAATATTTGGCGGTCAAGACCTGGAACTGCTTCATAGCCGTGCATTTACTGGAAAATAATTGCACACCTTAGAACGTTCGTCAAATCAAAATCAAGCATTCAACAGACCCGAGGTATAAGAAATGATAAGCATTTGATTAGCATCTTCAGTGAAATATATGTGAACTTTCATACTTGTGCAGCATTAAGCAACATCAGTTATGGCCAAAGGCATCTCTAGTCTGCTGATTTATAGTTTTTCTTCTTTACTGTACCAAATAACTAAATTCATTTCTCATTTTATTAAATTCTTTTCTTTATCTGCTGGTTCTCAATGGATCAGAATAAAACCAGATTAAGTGACAAAGTATGTGTTGCTAACAGATGCCTCTCAGTCTATCTTTCTCGATGTGTTTGTGTGGGTTACCTGCATCTTGGTGAGCATGCCAGGGCTCTCTGTAGGGGGTGCAGGTATAACAGCTGGTTCCTCCACCTCCTCAAAGCGAGGAACTCTCTTCTTCTTCACCGCTGATTCGACACGCTCTTTATCCTTCACTCCCTCCACCTCATCTCCAAACACATCCTAAACACAGAGAAAGAGGAAACAGAAAGAGAAAGACAAAACATACAAGTTAGAGAATGCCTTCTAGGCTAACTAGAACATCAATTCAAAATGTCCATGGTTTTATTGTGCAGGTTATTCTTATAAAAAATAAAAACAAATAAAAAATTCTTAACTTTCATTAAAATGTAATAGGTTTCTCTGCCTCTGAAATAATTTTGGTGAAACCCAAGGACACGTTGACAGAAAACAAATATCATCATTGATCTTCTATTGCAATCCAATAAAAATAAATAAAAAATCCCACCCTAAATTATTTTATAGTTTTTTTTGTTTGTTTTTTTAAGCAAAACACACTGAACAATGAAAAAAAAAACTGTCTCCACAGAAAGGCTGTCAAATTAAAATTTGAAATTGTAATATTCATCAAATTTAAGATAAGAAGCACATTTGAATGCTAAAACAGTGCATTAAAATTTTTGGATGTGTTCCCCTGGGCTCAGAGTCTGAGCCGCTTCACCACTGAGTTCAGCCGAATACCATTACTATCTGGTAATTTATTTATTTATTTTTAGCGCCATGTCAGCAACAAGGTTATCCACACAGCGAGAACAGATTAAGTATCAAAAACTTAAAAATTAAATAAGGAATTTTAGTTTTATGTTAGACAGAAACTAAGACATTTTTAGGTGATACATTTTTAAAAATGTCTGTTAAGCTTGTTTCTGAGTAAAACCTTTGTCTAATAGTATTAAAAGCAGCGCAATCCAATAAAATGTGCTTAATAGTCAGTATAGTCTGACATGAAAGACATGATGGATGTTCTTCACCGATAATTGCTGCTGCCGAAACTTTATTATCTGCTTTTGATCCATCAGTGAAAACAGGTTTATGGAGAGGAAAAGCACATCTTATATCTAAAAATTGCTGGTGGTACTCATGAGGGTGTGTCTCTGTCTTTTTGTGCTGGGTCATTGTCAAAATGATATTTGGCCTTTTCAGATCCCACGTGGTATATGACAAACATGAGCTTGGTTTAAGTTGTCCAAATTGATATCCAGATTTTCTAGATAAGGTTTCATCCTCATTCCAAAAGTCTTACTATCTGGGAATATTACTAGCGTACATACAACTGTAATGAATGAAAAACACTGTGGTATCGGCATAAGTATGAAGCTTAAGTCTGGGGTAGTATACTTTGGCACCAGTGCAACACCATGTTAAAAGGTTAGTTCACCCAAAAATTAAAATTCTCTAATGATTTACCTGCCTTTAAGTCATCCCAGATGTGTATGACTTTCCTTCTTCAGCAGAACAGAAGTAAAGATTTTTATAAGCATATTTCAGCTCTGTTTGTCCATACAATGCAAGTAAATGGGTGCCAACAGACTGCTGGCTATCTGATGGTC
This sequence comes from Myxocyprinus asiaticus, assembly GCF_019703515.2. Classification (NCBI taxonomy): domain Eukaryota; kingdom Metazoa; phylum Chordata; class Actinopteri; order Cypriniformes; family Catostomidae; genus Myxocyprinus; species Myxocyprinus asiaticus. The sequence continues at coordinate 37,043,414 of NC_059359.1, forward strand.
CAAAAGGCATATTTAGGCAGCATAAAAGTAATCCACACGACTCCAGTCGATCAGTTAATGTCTTCTGAACAGAATCGATACTTTTGTGTAAAAAATAAATAATTAAAACTTCATTAACTTTATATTAAAAAATAAATAAAAAAAAAGCACAATGGCACGTTCACAGGAGAAGTCAGAAGCGCGCGCTTTGTATACAACAGAGGAACAAACATCACGCTAGAGTTAGTTCATTTCAAACAGCAATACAGCGCTGGCCAGAAGTAATGATTTAAAGTTAAAAACGTTTTAATTATCGATTTGTTTCTTACACCAACCTATCGATTTTCTTCTGAAGACATTAACTGATCAACTGGAATCGTGTGGATTACTTTTATGCTGCCTAAATATGGCTTTTGGACCGTCAAATAGACAGCAGACTGATGGCACCCATTTACATCCATTGTATGGACAAAAAGAGCTGAAATGTGCTTATAAAAATCTTCACTTCGGTTCTGCTGAAAGAGTAAAGTCATACACATCTGGGATGTATTAAAAGTAAGAGCCTGTTGAGGGGTAAGCATGATTTTAGGAAATGATTTAGTGGGTGGCAAAGTCTTTCCTTCTCCAACTGTGTCTGAAGAACCTGATTGGTCTGCTCAAAATGATTTCGTCATGCAGTTTTCTGCTACTTTCCCAGCGTGTGCCGTAACTCGTGCTCAATCACAGAAATTTGAAAATGTGATCGTTCTTTCTGATTCCTTTCTGTTTTCCCCACAGACTGTAGAGAGTGAACTTCACACCAGTCCTGTATCGTCAGAATCAAATGGCACGAGCAGTAAAGGTAAACTCCCTACATAAGTCAATAGAATACAGTTAGCTGCTGCACAACGTTCCGATTTGTCGCTTGCTACATGTATTGTGGTACTGTAGACAAGGCTCTAATCCCTCAAATGACAGTGGGTTATTTTTGGGATGATGACGTTCTCATGCGTTGGTGGAGACCACGTGCCGCAGATGCAGAATTTTTAACTGTGTTTCAAATTGTATTACCTGATGCTTACCGTAATCAGATTTTGAAATTGGCTCACGAACATGTGTGTTCAGGACATTTGGGTGTTACGAAGTATCATCGAATTGCCAGGCACTTCTTTTGGCCGGGCATGAAAACCACTGTGTCTAGGTTTGTACGTTCATGTCACGTCTGTCAGTTAGGTGGAAAGCCCAATCAAATAATTCCACTTGCCCCACTACAGCCCATTCCAGTTTTTGGAGAACCATTTGAGAGGCTCATTATTGACTGTGTAGGCCCACTGCCTAAAGCTAAAACTGTTCACCAATACCTTTTAACGATTATGTGTGCAAGTAGTCGGTACCCTGAAGCTGTTCCGCTATGATCTATTCAAGCTAAAACGATAGCCCGTGAACTTAAGTTCTGTTCAGTTTTTGGCTTACCGAGAGTCATTCAAAGTGACCAGGGGTCTAATTTCACTTCTAAATTGTTTGAGGTGACGAAAGAGTTGGGTGTAGAGCATCAGTTGTCCACTGAGTATCATCCAGAGTCACAAGGAGCTCTGGAAAGGTTCCATCAGACCCTGAAGTCTCTGTTGTGTATATACTGCACTGAGACTGGTAAAGACTGGGTTGAAGGTTTGCCATTTCTGATGTTTGCGGAGAGAGGAACCATGCAAGAATCTCTAGGATTTAGCCCCGCTGAGCTGGTTTTTGGTCATTCGGTTCGCCGCCCGCTAAAACTCCTAAGTGAGCAGTTCCTAGCTAAGGAACCCCCTCGTAAGTCTGTGTTAGACTATGTGAGTACTGTGCGAGGGCATCTTCACAAAGCATGGGAGTTAGCTAGAGTTCATCTTGTTCATCTTCGCTATGACAAGGGTAGTCTTCAGCGTTATTTCCAGCTTGGTGATAAGGTCTTGGTACTACTTCCTGTCTCTGGTTCACCCATGCAGGCAAGGTTTTCTGGACCTTTTGAGATCGAGAAAAAGCTGAATGATACTAATTATGCAGTTTCTACTCCTGATCGTAAGCGTAAGTCTCATGTGTGTCACATCAACATGCTTAAGGATTATATTAGTAGAGACAGTGATAAGTCTCAACTTGATCCTGTTGACCCTCTTCCTATTGCTGCTAACAATGCTGTTAACTTGTCTTCTGTGTACTCTCCTGAGTTAGATAATCTTTGGAGTAAGGATGCCATTGCTTCATGTGGTACAATGTCCAACTCTGCCACCTTGTCTAACTTAGAGTCACATCAATCTTATTTGCCTGCAGTCCAGTGTGATTGTGTGGTCAAATTAACTGAAGAATATTGTATGCTGTTTAATGATGTACCGTCACAAACTACTGTGGTCACTCATGACATTGATGTTGGTGAATGCAAGCCTATCAAACAGCATCCATACCGTGTAAATCCCCATGAGCGCCAGGTTATGAAAATCGAGGCAGAGTACTTGTTGAGTCACGGCTTTGCAGTGTCAATTCAGAGTCCGTGGAGCTCACCGTGCTTGCTTGTACCTAAACCTGATGGCTCGTGCCGATTTTCGTAAGGTGAATGCTGTAACTAAGCCTGGTTCCTTTCCTCTTCCCCGAATTGAGGACTGTGCTGACCGGGTGGGATCATCTAGATTTGTTACCAAGTTAGATCTATTAAAAGGATACTGGCAAGTTCCTTTGACACCCCGTGACTCAGAAATCTCAGCGTTTGTGACCCCTGACTGTTTCCTTCAGTACACATCCATGGCTTTTGGCATGAGAAATGCACCAGCAACATTCCAGCAGTTGATGTTGAAGGTACTATCAGGTGTGTCAAACTGTGAAGTCTATTTAGATGACATAGTTATTTACTCTGTAACTTGGGAGGAACATATGCAAACTCTCGAGTTGGTGTTCAAGCGATTGCTGGAAGCTCATCTTACCTTAAACTTAGACAAATGTGAATTTGCTAAGGCAAGAGTGACCTACCTTGGCAAATTAGTTGGCCAGGTGAGGCCTGTGCAAGCTAAGGTAGAGGCTATTGTGGAGTTTCCAAGGCCAAGTAATATGCGGGAGCTACGCCGTTTTCTGGGAATGACTGGATACTACCGTGGTTTTTGTAAGAACTTTGCTACTGTTGTCACACCCTTAACTGATCTTCTTAAAACAGAACGAATATTTGTGTGGAATGCTGAGTGTGAAACTGCATTTAATTCTGCTAAAGATCAGTTATGTTATGCTCCTGTGTTGTCAACTCCAAATTTTGACATGCCTTTTGAGCTACAGGTGGATGCTAGCGGGGTTGGTGCTGGCGCAGTGCTGCTGCAAGAAGGCAAGGTGGGAATTGAACGAATTGTATGCTACTTTTCGAAGAAGTTCACCAGGTGTCAAAGAAATTATATTACCATTGAAAAAGAAGCCCTAGCCTTGTTGGCACTGCAAAATCGAGGTCTACCTGTGTAACGGTAATATGGCTCTTATTATTGTATTCACTGACCACAACTCTCTAGTCTTCCTGTCCCGTATGGCAAACTCAAATCAGAGACTAATGAGATGGTCACTGATTCTGCAAGTGTTTGTTCTTGATATAAGGTATAAAAAAAAGGAGTGGACAATGTAGTAGCAGATGCTTTGTCAAGTGCCTATAGTGATGACTCTATACCACTTGTGTAAAATGTGTGGCAAGTTTTACAAACTAGGAATTTTTGGCAAGTTAATAGTTTGTAACTACGGGTGGGGGTGTTATGTCCAGAGACGTATTCTTTATGGTTGGTCCATCATAAGAACTGTGCTTTCTTTAATGTGTTTTTGTGTGCTTTTTTCTGTGTTTCTTCCTCTGTTTTCCCTTTGGCTCCTTCAACTCAATCTATCTGGCAGGTAGCTGATTGCCTTCAGCTGTGCCTGCTTACCAGTCCAGAGTGAGGCAGCATAAAAGCAGAGAAGAAACTGCCAGAGTTTGAGAAACGTTCCCACAAGAGCTTTCTCCAGAGCATTGTCTTTGTCCTGCCCAGTTTGTTGCAGCAGTTTACAATCTTGTTGTTGAACGTGATGACTGCTTAACTTTCTACTCTGTGGTATTGTATTATTATCCCTATTTGATTTGTTGTGAGTATTTCCAACATTTACCCTTGCAGTTTAAGTGTGGAGGTTATCATTATATATCTTTATTAAGTTTGTCTTTTCTTTGTGTTACTGCTGTTATTTTTTTAATTAAGTTTATAAGTTACCTTATTGGTTGATTATTTGATGTTTATTTGGAAGCTGTAGGGAGGTGGGCGCCATTTTTGTTGAACTCTGTTTTCTCCTGTTTTGGGGCCAGGAAGGGAGTTAGGGTATAATTGTGTCATTTATTTTTCTTTTCTTTGGTAGTTTAATAAGAGGTTTACTTCTTTAGTTTGCTTTTTGTTTGTTATTTTGGCCTTGCCCTCTCCAGAAGCCACTGCTTCCCTTTTTAGTCTTTTGTTGTCTTTGTTCCATGAGCTGTAAATAAAGATCTTGACAGTAATCTGTTTGCTTGAGGTGCTGTGGCAGGGCTCAGACTAATGCTCTTTAAACTTTTTATATTTGTTACGTCTGCTTATACCCCTAGACTCACGTGGGACATAACAAATTGGGGGCTCGTCCGTTCGTTCAGTTATTTTGTGGAACATAATAGTTTGTTTCTTTGTTTGATAACCTGACTTTTTGTAGTCATAGTTATCATACGTTTCTTGGCAGCTTCGAACTTGTGCGGGTGAGGAAGCGTACACGTTATTGGGTATGGAATTTTATTTGGTCAAGTTTACTTTGTCTCAAACAGTGGAAGCGTTTGACAGGTGTAGAAAAAAAAGAGCTGATTGTGATTGAAGAATTTTTTAATATTCCTGTCAACAAGGAGGCAAAGAAACAATGCATCAAAGATGAGTTGTACAAGAAGCTTGTTCAAACAGGTTTTTTGCCAGCAGATTCTAATTTGTATAAATGTATAAAAACTAGTTACCACAGCTGCGATTAAGTTTCTAATACAGCTGCTGAAGGAGTAACAGAAAATGTGTCCTCTTTGTAATCCAAAGCTCTCTATTTTTTTCTTCTTTTGGAAAGATGTGAAAGCACAATAGTGGATTTATTTCTTGTACTGCTTGAGTAAACAGGTAAGCAAAAATTCTATTTTCTGTAGTCTCCCACTGACCACTATACAAGTTTACCGTGCTACAGTTTACTTCCCCATTCCATGCGGAATATGTGAAAAGGGTCCACCTTTATGTGATATGTGAAAAGGGTCCACTGCGCATTGTTAAAACTCAACAGGGCTTTTCACACTTGAACTTCTTAACCCTGGTTAAAAGAAATCCTGGGTTATTTTGTTTTATGCTTCACACTGTTCATACTTACCGTGGGTTAATAATTAATCCTGGGTATTTATGTTCCGAGGTTTTACACTATACATTCGTAAACCCCGGTTTAACCTTCTTATTTGTGGTGTCAATAAAAATTATTGGACTAATACCACTCGCAACACGCAACCAGTCAGTGGAGCTGTTCTTCTGTGAAAATGTCGCCAAACAAATAATCTCTGTTTGAATTTCATCTTCTAAAACATACCAAACACAAAAGGATTACTGTCTCTTTATCACGCCAGTTATCGTGTTTGCCATCATTGTTGTTCGACATTTTACTGCTGCTAATGCCCTTTCACGATTACAAGTGTGGAACTTTGCTTTTATGCAAGGTTAAAAGCTGGGTTTGAAAAGCCAATAACCCATGGTTAAGCGCAGTGTAAAGCCCTTACCTTGAGTTCTCTTTTGCGGTTCTTCTCTCCTGCTCCTTTATTCCCACGAGAGTTTCTGCTTTCCTCCAGAGCCTCAAACAGTCGCTCCACAAAGCTGCTTGCCGAATCATCAAGAAACGGCCTAAGTTGATCTAGAGGAAAGCAAGAAGGATTGCATATTATTATCCGAAAGATCCTCATGGAATTCTCACTCCCTTGTCCCAGTACACTAGGTACAGAGTTACTATGTCCCAGTACACAGTTACTATCTTTAAACTGATGTAAGATCTTATGAGAGGAGAACTATCTGCAATTGGCATAATTGACAGATTTTTCATCTATCTGCTCAGGAATTCATTCAAGTCAAATTAGCATGTGATTACTACATCTTTGCAGGGCAACCTACACAAGCACACTTACCTGTGGTTTTTCTCTTGTCCAAGCCTTTTCCAACACAGTGTAATGCAGCAGTTACCACAGTGGGTTCGGAAAAGCCAAGGACCTTCTTTACTGTCCGCTCCACCCATGGCCTCAGCTCATCCACCTCACGCTTGGGCAGAGACATATTCTGACAAACAGAGAAGGAGGATAACATTAAATATTGTGGACACCGATCAGTTTCAGATGAGATTAATATCTGACATTAACAGACAGGCATTATGATTTTGTTGCAAATGCTCACAGCACTCTATTACAAAGAGTTGTTTATTGTGGTTCTCAGTCACTCAAGGTCAGCATCTGAGCTGGACTGTCCATTTCTTGACCATATTTCATCCCTCATTAGAGTGTGTTTTCAATTGTTATGATAAAGCAACATGAGTAGAAAGTCTGTGGTTAAAGCAATAGTTGACCCAAAAATGAAAATTCTCCCATAATTTACTCGCCCTCATGCCATCCCAGATGTGTATGACTTTCTTCAGCAGAACACAAATTAAGATTTTTCGAAGAATATTTCATCTCTGTAGGTCCATACAATGCAAGTGAATGGTGACCAGAACTTTGAAGCTCCAAAAAGGAGATAAAGTCAGCATAAAAGTAATCCTTATGACTCCAGTGGTGTAATCCATGTCTTCTGAAGCAATCCAATTGATTTTGGGTGAGAATAGACCAAAAAGTAACTCCTTTTTCACTGTACATCTTGACAGCAGTCTCTAGACACCATCACGATTTGAAGCTCGATTATACTTCCTATCCCTTGACACATGCGCAGAGTACTAGATGAAGCTATATGAAGTGCTATATAATCTAGCTTGAAATCATGATCCCTGAGGAGACTGCTGATGTCAAGATGTACAGTGAAAAAAGTTACATTTTGGTCTGTTCTCACCCAAAACAACTTGGATCGCTTTTAGAAGATATGGATTATGTTTATGCTGCCTTTATTTGCTTTTTGGAGCTAAAAAAAAGGGTCACCATTAACTTGCATTGTAAGGACCTACAGAGCTGAAATATTCTTGTAAAAATCTTCATTTGTGTTCTGCAGAGGAATGAAGGTCTTACACATCTGTGATGGCATGAGGGTGAGTAAATGATGAGAGAATTTTGGGGATCTATCCCTTTAAGGTGTCAAACTAAACTGGACTTAAGAGTATGAAGAACAGCTTTGTATTTGGTTGGTTTGATCTAGTCTCCATCTATAAACTTTTTGACTTTATAAAAATTAAAAGTGCAACAAATATACGCGTTATTCTGTAGATAACCATCCACTTTCTTACAGCTTTCATTTACTACACATGTAACCAGAATGCACGCAATTTAGATCGACCAGTTTCAGTTCAATGGTGTGTTATTGACTGCATATGTTCACTGCAGTGTCTCTGGTCACTATAATGAACATATGAGGCCAATACACTCTGATCATTACAGAAATGTACCTTAGTAACCATACCATTACTGATACTTACTGAAAATTCACATTAATGCACAATATGGTATTATATTGTTGATGACAGTGGCGTTCATAACAAATTACCACTGTGCTGTACAGTACTTCGAAGGAAACAATGGTAAATTCTTTTAAGGGTGGCTCTGATACCAAATCAACCGGACCCCGACAAAAACCCAATTACCTCTCACTGTGTTCAGCTGTTTTGCAGCGACCTGCCAACTCTCTCCGCTTCTTGTGTTTTTCTTCCGTTACAGCAAATGACGATAAAAAAAATAATAAATTAAAAAAAATCAACTGCTCAATATTTTAATAAGGGAAGAAAATGTCCTGAAATGTTTCTGGACTTTTCTATTCGCTCAGTTCTCTCTCAACGTTTTCCAAATGGCGAGACGGAAACGGAAGTTGCTTGTCCAACTTTCCGCCGGAAAGCCACACAATGCTGCCTCACTGCTTCCACCTTTCGAGCTGGAGCGCAACATTGTTCCAAACAAGACACTTTCCAATTTTCAATATTTAATTTTGTTCAATTAAATACATGGTAAATATCAGTAAAACTGTTTATATGTTATATATATATATCTATAATATATAATATATTTCTGACTTGGTAAATATTGTCCTGTTACTATCCAGAAAGACATGGACTGCTTATAAGGCACTGCCACTGAGTGACGATACTGATATCATTACAGTAAACATTATGAAATGTTTTACAATTCCTCCAATAGGAGGCAGCAAAGTAACGCAATTAATAAAGCAGCCCCTCATTCTCAATTTCTAAACAAAACAATTTTCTTCACATTTCTTTAGGAATCTTTAAAGAATCACTCCCCAAATACACACTCACACACACACCATCTCACACACAGTCTCACACACACACACACACACACACACACACACACACACACACCATCTCACACACCACACACACACACACACCATCTCACACACACACACACACACACACACACACCACACACACACCATCTCACACACCACACACACTCACACCACACACACACACATCATCTCACACACACACCCGCACGCACTCACACCACACACACACACCATCTCACACACCACACACACACACACACACACACCATCTCACACACACACCACATACACACACACACACACCATCTCACACACCACACACACACACACACACCATCTCACACACACACCACATACACATACACACACTCACACACACACACACACACACACACACACACACCATCTCACACACCACACACACACCATCTCACACACTACACACACACACTCACACACACTACACAAACACACACACACACACACCATCTCACTCACTCATTCACACACACACACACACACACACACACCATCTCACTCACTCATTCACACACACACACACACACACACACACACACACACACACACCATCTCACTCACTCATTCACACACACACACACACACACACACTCACACACCATCTCACACACACCACCTCACATCTCTCTCTTTCTCTGTGATGTACAGTAGGTCATGTGAGTGCAGCAGTAGTACTATGAACAGCAGTGATGAGCCGGGGGCAACACTCCCTATAGAGTCCTTTCCCCACCTCCTTTTCTTCAACCACACATTGCCACACTACGGGAATGTTTCATAACATTACACCAACCTAAGTGTGTTTTATACGATCCTAAACTACAGCAGAACTACTACAGTAGCAATACATATCCACACCACTGCAATCTTATGAATTATTCAGTGTCTATATCAAATTTACATTTATGCATTTGGCAGGCATTTTTATCCAAAGTGACTCACAGTGCATTCAAGATACATTATCAGTGCATGCATGGGAATCAAACCCATAACATTGGCATTGCATGCATCATGCTTTACCAGTTAAGTGACAGGAGCACTGTTAGTGGACCTCCCTTTGGGGACATTTGGGGTGTTCTCGATTGGAAAAATTATGAATACACAAAATAAATTATGTTTTCTGTAACATTTTAATGTTCCTATTGTTAAGAGTTTAAAAATGGGCTCATAAATTAATTTACCAATGCATGCTAAATCATTGATATGTGTCTATAACAACATGTATAAAAAGGGTGAAGTAAAATATTGAGTCATTTTACCTCACATGTTATAAATGCTTTCTTACACTTATTTAACATTAGTAACCTCAGAAAATGTATCTTAATGTAAAGCAGACACACATAAAGCATTTATTAAGGAGTTGCCAGCATTAGACACCTATGTAAATTCTGTATGGTTTGATGGTCAGATTGGGCTTTATTCTATGATATTTGCTGTGAATGAGCATGAAGACCTAAAACGTGTTTTTGTAGGGGAATTTAGGTAACCAGGACTAGGTAAGTTGGGACAGCACTTGGAGTAGCATCATTCTTTTGACATCAACATATAACAAGGAAAGTGACGACACAAGTGAGTCAAAACATTATTGTAGTTATATTAAGCAGACTGTAGCAAAATGACATAATTCCTCCTTGTAATCTCACTATAATAATCAATTGTTACTGCATTGTGACATAATTATGAATTAGGGCATTTTATGCTTTTTTATTAATATACATATGAATAAGTGTATTTATTAAGCATTTATAACATGCCTAATAAAAGTTAAAATGCTTACTATTTGAAAAGTATTGCAGGGAATTTGCCCTTTTTATTCATGCTGTTATAACTGTATATCAGTGATTTATAATGCATTTGTTAATCACTTATTAGTCATTAACAAACCTCTTTACAAAGTCTAAAAAGGGAATACATTCATGTACAGTATATCAAGTGTTACCATGTTTTCTTCAAAAAATGCAAAGAGGTTATTCTACAGTAATTACTGTGTAATTGGCTCTAAATAAATACACAAAGTCTTTGGTATGTCCTTATTTAGAAAGCTAAGTGTCTGTGTGTGTGTATGTGTGTGTGTGTGTGTGTGTGTGTGTTTGTGTGCGTGTGTGTGTGTGTTTGTGTGAGTGTGTGTGGTGTTTGTGTGTGTGTGCGCGTGTGTGTGGTGTTTGTGTGTGTGTGTGTGTGTGTGTCTGTGGGTGTGTGTGCTTACATGTTCATGTATTGGAATCATTATAAATGTGCATATGTCAGTGAATGTTGGCATGTCTTCTATTACATAACTAACACGGATAATTTAGATATATTTTTTTTTAAACAGCACTCACACTAGTGCAATCCCATTTCATTATCCTGTGCCAAAAAATAGGCTATGAACCTCATCCATTGACAATATCCTCCCATTCTGTCTTCAGTACGATATAAAACTCTCATGGTTTTAATATGCATTAGAATGAATGAGCAGTAAAATCCATTTAGAATCTTGATGTAACAGTAGAGTAAAGTTCAGCTGCTGATATGTGCTGTCATTGAACCACTCTGTGCTGGAAGGTTTCATCTCCCACTTTAGTCTGTCATCAGTTATGTGGACTAGTGTTTTGTTAGCGAAGCTGGGATTGCAGTTTGTAAAACACCACAATAAATACAATGTCAGACCAGGATGAAGATAAAAGTGTTGCTATGATAATGTTTTGTGTTTGCATGTTGCAGGGTGCACCACTAGCATGCAGACAAGCTTCTCTCTTGTAGTGGCCAAAATAAAAAAAATAAAAACTTAATTTACATATTCTCTCTGTGTCTGTTTGTTTGCAGTTGTGTTAAGGGCAGATCAGATGGGACTGCTATGGTCTTACTCACACACTCACATCACATATACACACTCATAGAGGATGGCTGTCCCAAATACAAAATAGAGACACACATACACACACACACACACACACACTAGCCAAGCCTGGAGGAATAGAGTAGGTTGGCCCCTGAATCAGAATCACTGTCCACCTTCCCCCTGAACTGTACTGAATGAAGATAGTGAGAACACCCATCTCCACAAACACAATTTGTCATTCAGAGAGTACTGAAAACACTACAATACACTATAAATGTGTCACACACACAGCGCAGTAATAGAGTGCCAAAGGCAATTGTGTCACATTCATCACTCAATCTGTCGTAACAGAGAAAGCTTGTAAGAGCAGACCAATCCAGACAACATCCTCAATGTCTTCTTTTTGTATTCCCGCTGGCTCATCGCCAAAGCATCTAAACCAACTAAAACCATCATGAGGCACTGAAGTGCCCACTAACAAACAATATACATTCAACCTACAGTGTGAGTCATGTGCACTACCCACAAGGTATGTCTACAAAATTAAACCACATTTTCCAATCATATTTTTATTTTATTTTTTTCACTTTTGAAACATCTCTCTTGGAATTTTTATTACAGTAAAACAATGACTATGAAGAATGAAAAAGATTTCCTGCAACAGTTTGTGCAATGATGCTGTTATGCGTATGTCCGTATTTAATTCAAATGCTTGTGTGTTTGTGTCATGAGTGTGAGACACAACAGCATGGAGAAAAATGGAGCCACAGAAACCAAATATCAAGCTTGTGCCAAATTAAGGTGTGTCTCTCCGCCACTAAAATACAGCCTATCAACAACCATTCACTTTTCTGTACTATTTCCAAACAAAACACTTCCCTAAGCCTTTGTTTGTGAAAAATTGTGACTGATATATATTTCTGATGAAGATGAAAGCAGGTTCAACATCAGGACTGCATTCTGTGAAACATTTAATGAGTAGTAATGTTCGATTATTTTACAGTTTATGGTTATTGCTCATTATTTTATTATGTTTAAAGCTATTTTAATCAGCAGTGTATGAGTACTTGAATAAGTTTGCATGTGTGCTTTAATTTGCATTTGTGTATCACAGCAGTGTTGCAGAATGTTTTATGTGTGTGTGTGTGGGGGGGGGGGGGGTAAGTGCGTATAGCTCGCGTGAGTACTAATGGAAAGCTCTGAATGAACGGGGGAGAATGACAGACCAGACAGACTCGGGCAGGACAAGTGAGTAAGCACATCATCCGCTCTGCCTTCCTTCTCCAGACATACACCATAATCCCCTTCAGTTTACTTCCATTCATTGCTATTATGGAAACACACTTACACACATTTTCCTTTCTAAGCATCTAAAAAGTAATACACAAAGAAATAGTAAAACAATTCTTTCAAATTTGGGAATACAGACTTTTTGAATTAAGAAATACTTTATACACATATGGTACATCCTTGGTCGCACATGCAGAAATTCTGCTGGTTTAAGAATTTCACAAAGTGTCATCATTGTACAGCATTCCAGATTAATATTAAGTCACCTTCCCTCTCCTTAAATGTCCTACACATGAGACACAGAGGCAATACATTCTCCACACGCTCCACTTGCTTTTGCCCCTAGTTTTTCTCCTCCAATAGGGAAGAAGAGAGGCAGATGGAGGGAGGGATGGAGAGGGAGGTTGGTAGTAGGACGGGGGTTTGGGGGGGGGGGGGGGGGGGATTTTGCTCTCTGCCTAAAACTGCATGGATACAAGGGGGGAGGGTTGTATGTGTATGTGGGTGTGTGTCAGAGTGTGTGTGCATGGCATGCTTTATTGCTAATTTAAAACATGCATAGTTTTTGTGTGTTTAGTGTCCATGCATGATAATGTGTTAAATGGTGTTCATAATATTTTACAGTGAAAGTGTATATGTAAATGTGGTGGGTGTGTGTGTGTGTGTGTGTGTGTGTGTGTCAATCCTTGTAGAGTAGAAGCACACTAGAGATGTAGTGATCTTGTCCACTCAATCATGTGATATTTGTGTTTGTGTGTATTTATGTCTGTGCAAGTACATCCATACATTCATTCTGTAAAGCAAGTAAACACCATAACAATGTGATTATATGGGTCTGCTGAGTTAACAAACCCAAAATAGTAATGTTTAATTAACCATATGATTTATTTTAAATTGAAAGAAAATAATTCAGCAAAATTAAATCACAAAACAAACCACAGTTTTGTAATAGTTTTATTACAAAAGGCTGTTTGTATCCTTTTACCAGTTCAAGGTTTCATCATGTGCGTGCATGTGCATGCATGTGTGTGTGTGTGTGTGTGGCTCTGAAGCACCTGAACATTTGTCACATGATGGACAAACTAGTGAAGGTGATTATTAATAAAACAGGGAAAAAAGCTGTCTTATCTGTAGTTACCATGGCTACAGGGAAATTTGTGCCAAAACTGGATCTGGTAGTTCATTTGAGGGAACCAGATTTTTTATTTCAGATGTGAATGAATTTATATCTCCTTTAGATAAAGAAAAACAAGACAAAAGGTGAACAAACAAACAAAAAAGCATCTGTCATCTTGTTTGGTTTAATAAAAATGCAATAAAGTGTACAGAGTATATATATATGGTCTTTGGCAGCTTAATTCCCAGACTAAATCACCATGAAGGCATTAGCACATGAAAACAAACACACAACTTATTTACTCACACACACACACACACACACACACACACACACACACACACACACACAGGTGCCTAAATGGAGTCATGGGGACCAGCTGGGATGGGGTTAAATCCCACACAATCCACAACAGATTAAAACAGTCAAGTCTACCCATTACAGTACTCAACTCCGGTTCTCTTCCTCAATCCCTTCTAGAACCGTCTCTGAAAAATGTGAATGTTCATAATCTGCACCCCCTACAGAGCCACAGCTGCCTCACTAGAGCTCTGCCTAGCAAACAAAGAATGTTGTCTCAACATCGCCAAACTTCTACCAACGTTGCAACATTGTGGCCAAAACATTGGCAATATTACGTTGTGTGGTAAAGGTTGTCACCAAAGTGTTACAACTTTGCTGATTTACCATTGTTCAGAGTCATAAAAAAATGCCGTGCTTACGTTGCGTTGACTACCACTGTATGACTTATACTGTACACATCACTGTCCTGAAACGTGAATATGATTTACATTTCAACTGACAGTTGGGCCATGTGAAGCGGATCTGCTGTGATTTATCGAGGATATGTGAGTATACTTTAAAGGTGCACACTTTTTTCTTCATTAAAAAAGTTTAACTCCTATAGACATGAATTGTGATTTTGCAATATATGTAGGAAATCATGAGCACTCACAATAAAATGAAGACTCAATATCAGTAACCTTATAAAAGCATGGAGAGGGTCTGCACACGGGGGCTGCCATGTTAACATTTCAATCAGATTCAAGGGCAGGAACTAACTGTTGTATAATTAAATTTGACACCAATCAGCTATGAATTAATCAGTGGGGGTGTTCTTGTATTGTTTGAGTGTATTGTACAGCTGGTTTAGATATGACACTACATTTGTTTGAAATATTTAATCTTACAGCAACCAGCTATTCCACATGTACAGGATGGTTTACTAGACCTCTTCTCATTATAAATAAAAGTAAGTAGTCATAGACATTGTCTGCACATGCTCTGACATGGTAGCGCTTGTGTGAGGGTGACCAGAGCTTGAATTGTCGTGTTACTCCCTACTCTTCTCCCGGCCATTTTCTGTCACTTCTGCATGCCCCTGTCCCATTAAAAACCTCAAATTTAATAAAAAGTTCATAATAATTTACTTGAAATTTAATTATGTTTAAACAAAATATGTTTAAATGTCTCAAGCTTCAACAGAATGTGCAAATGTATAGGAAGAACATTATTATGCCAGCACAATATAATGTTATGTATCTCTTTTTCAGCTGACCAGTCATCTCAATTAAATACATTCAGTATTTAAGTTTTAAGACTGTGAGTTTTTATTTTTAATTATGTTTTACAGTAGTATACATAATGTATACTACTGTACATGTTTTGTACTTTTTGGTACTTACTTTTTGGTAGTGCAATTACAAAAATTACAATGCCATTGTAATATGTATTAATACAATTTCACCTATGACTGTGTTGCATTTTTACTGTCCAAAATTGTCACGTTAACTATAATTGATTATTTTATGGTAAACGTAACTTTTAAAGAACGATGTGAAATATTAGCAATATTAAAATTTTTATTACATAATTTGCTATTTTATTTTGAGGCTTTATGTGTTTGATTATACAAATATCTAAACCCCAAAATATAAGAAAACAAAGAAATAATGGGTAATCAAGAGTATTGTGTTGCTTTGGCATAAGGTATAAAAAATTTGGTTGGAACGTGTCTCGCAGTTGCTGTAGGTTGCACAAATTCTCATGTCTTACATTTCTATGTTGTCACAATGTGGAGAACACATAGCAAACAACATTGCAAAGTAAAAATGAAACATGGGTTGCTGGGTGCCTTGTAAAGCATTCCCTCACTAGAGCTCAGCCTTACTACAGCACAGCTTTAGTATAAAGCTTTGACTCTCTTGCACTAGTGTTGTCTAAAGTGTAGTGCTATCCTAGAGCACTGCATCAGTATTGAACTCTGCCACAATAGAGTGATGCCTCAAAATAGAGCTCTACCTCATTAGAGTGCAACATCATTATATAGCTCTGCCTCAGTAGAGTGCTGCTTCAGGAGAACTGTACCTTACTTGAGTGCTGCATCAGCATAGAGTTCTGCCTTACCAGAATGCTGCCTCAGTATAGAGCACTGTCTCAGTATAGAGTTCTGCCTCACTAGAGTGCTGACTCAGTATAGAGTTCTGCCTCACTAGAGCACTGCCTCAATAGAACGATGTCTCAGTATAGAGCTCTGCCTCACTAGAGCGCTGCCTCAATCTAGAGTTCTGCCTCACTAGAGCACTGCCTCATTATAGAACACTGCCTTGGTATAGAGCGCTGCCTCATTATAGAGTTCTGGCTTACTAGAGCACTGCCTCACTAGAACGCTGTCTCAGTATAGAGCTCTGCCTCACTAGAGCGCTGCCTCAGTCTAGAGTTCTGCCTCACTAGAGCACTGCCTCATTATAGAACACTGCCTCAGTATAAAGCGTTGCCTCATTATAGAGTTCTGACTCACTAGAGCACTGCCTCAATAGAACGATGTCTCAGTATAGAGCTCTGCCTCACTAGAGCGCTGCCTCAATCTAGAGTTCTGCCTCACTAGAGCACTGCCTCATTATAGAACACTGCCTCAGTATAAAGCGTTGCCTCATTATAGAGTTCTGGCTCACTAGAGCACTGCCTCAATAGAACGATGTCTCAGTATAGAGCTCTGCCTCACTAGAGCGCTGCCTCAGTCTAGAGTTCTGCCTCACTAGAGCACTGCCTCATTATAGAACACTGCCTCAGTACAGAGTTCTGCCTCTCTAGAATGATGTCTCAGTATAGATTTCTGCCTCACTAGAATGATGTCTCAGTATAGAGTTCTGACTCACTAGAGTGATGTCTCACTAGAGCACTGCCTCATTATAGAACACTGCCTCGGTATAGAGCGCTGCCTCATTGTAGAACACTGCCTCGGTATAGAGCGCTGCCTCATTATAGAGTTCTGGCTTACTAGAGCACTGCCTCAATAGAACGATGTATCAGTATAGAGCTCTGCCTCACTAGAGCGCTGCCTCAATCTAGAGTTCTGCCTCACTAGAGCACTGCCTCATTATAGAACACTGCCTCAGTATAAAGCGTTGCCTCATTATAGAGTTCTGACTCACTAGAGCACTGCCTCAATAGAACGATGTCTCAGTATAGAGCTCTGCCTCACTAGAGCGCTGCCTCAATCTAGAGTTCTGCCTCACTAGAGCACTGCCTCATTATAGAACACTGCCTCAGTATAAAGCGTTGCCTCATTATAGAGTTCTGGCTCACTAGAGCACTGCCTCAATAGAACGATGTCTCAGTATAGAGCTCTGCCTCACTAGAGTGCTGCCTCATTATAGAACACTGCCTCAGTATAGAGCGCTGCCTCATTATAGAGTTCTGGCTCACTAGAGTGATGTCTCAGTATAGAGCTCTGCCTCACTAGAATGATGTCTCAGTATAGAGTTCTGACTCACTAGAGGAATGTCTCAGTATAGAGTGCTGCCTTAGTATAGAGTTCTGGCTCACTTAAGCACTGCCTCAGTATAGAGCGATGTCTCAGTATAGAGCGCTGCCTCAGTATAGAGTTCTGGCTCACTAGAGTGATGTCTCAGTATAGAGCTCTGCCTCACTAGAATGATGCCTCAGTATAGAGCTCTGCCTCACTAGAGCGCTGCCTCAATCTAGAGTTCTGCCTCACTAGAGCACTGCCTCATTATAGAACACTGCCTCAGTATAAAGCGTTGCCTCATTATAGAGTTCTGACTCACTAGAGCACTGCCTCAATAGAACGATGTCTCAGTATAGAGCTCTGCCTGACTAGAACGCTGCCTAAGTCTAGAGTTCTGCCTCACTAGAGCGCTGCCTCATTATAGAACACTGCCTCAGTATAGAGCGCTGCCTCATTATAGAGTTCTGGCTCACTAGAGCGCTGCCTCTGATAGAGTTCTGCCTCACTAGAGCGATGTCTCAGTATAGAGTTCTGCCTCACTAGAATGATGTCTCAGTATAGAGTTCTGACTCACTAGAGTGATGTCTCAGTATAGAGCGCTACTTTAGTATAGAGTTCTGGCTCACTTGAGCACTGCCTCAGTATAGAGCGATGTCTCAGTATAGAGTGCTGCTTCAGTATAGAGTTCTGCCTCACTAGAGTGATGTCTCAGTATAGAGCTCTGCCTCACTAGAGTGATGTCTCAGTATAGAGCTCTGCCTCACTAGAGTGATGTCTCAGTATAGAGCTCTGCCTCACTAGAGCGCTGCCTCAGTATACAGCTTTGCCTCACTAGAGTGATGTCTCAGTATAGAGCTCTGCCTCACTAGCACGCTGCCTCAGTATAGAGCTCTGCCTCACTAGAGTGATGTCTCAGTATAGGGTTCTGCCTCACTAGAGTGATGTCTCAGTATAGGGTTCTGCCTCACTAGAGTGATGTCTCAGTATAGAGTTCTGCCTCACTAGAGCGCTGCCTCAGTATAGAGCTCTGCCTCAGTATAGAGTTCTGCCTCACTAGAGTGATGTCTCAGTACAGAACTCTACCTCACTAGAGCTCTTCCTCAGTACAGAGCTCCACCTCACTAGATCACTTTCTCAGTATTGAGCTCTGCCCAAAGTATAGAATTCTGCCACAGATACACAAGCATAACCAAATCTTACACATTGACCATGTCAATATTGAAAAAAAGCATAGCAAGACCACACATATACACCACTAAAAACAAAACACTGTCTAATGCTTCCTATAAATGTAATGTTTATTAAAAGGTGTGTTTTTGTTGAAAAAAAGCAGAAGAACTTTAAAACTGCAGCGAAAAAGTGAGGATGAAGATGGGAAATATAGGCAACAGACAATATGACTGGAAAGAAGGATAGACAGTACAAAGAGGATAGATTTTTTTTTTTTCCAGTGGGGAAAGTGAGATTACAGTAACAGTAGATAAAAAAGGCAGTTTAACAACCAAGATATATGATCAACCCTCCAGGTCTATACAGCATAAAACATGACATTTTTAAACAAAAAGTGCAATGTAAAAAAGTCAATTATACATAATAAAGTTGATGCCCAAGACTGCATCAAAATGTTCAGTTGTGTTTTTTAGCATTTCTATTGCTAGGGGCAAGTAACTCGACTCTAAGCAATTAAAATCTTGTTTTTTTTTATCACCAATTTAGCAGCATGTGAAGTTGTTGCAATTTGTTTGTCCCTCATTGTTTACATCCACCAAAATTCAGTTTTCGAATTTATTTTTTTAATCCACTGATACATGAGCATATCAACATTATATTTCTTTAAGCCCAGAAAAAAATATTAATCCAATAAATATTTTTTTAACAAACCATCAACTTCCTGGGTGCATCACAACTACCTGCAGAGATTGATCAGAAGATACATCACTTCGAATGTTGCTATGACTACCAACTGGCATAGTTATTTATTATCATTTAAACTAGAAACTGTAGTTCACTGTGTTTTTATTGGTCACTGTTTACTGTGTATTCAAATGCAGTATTCTTATGAACAAAATGTATGCATTACAAAAAGTTTTGAGCTTTTGTGTTCTATATCATTTGATAAAAATACACAATCAACAAGTATGCATATTTACACACATCCTTTTGGAGAAAAGGCACAGGTTTCCCAATCTGAAATTTCCTTTATCCCACCTCTTCCATTACACAGATATTAAAAACTTCAAACACAGCAACTCCAGTCCATGAAAAAGAGTCCACACAAACCAAGCTCTAATGAACTCAGCTGCCTTTTGAATAAATACATATACAAATAAACATAAATAAATGTTGAAAACAACAAAATAATAAATAAAGATTCCTCGGGTTGGCATCTTAGAACTGTTTTATCACGGTGACTGCCCTCCTTCTTTTGACTGTTGACCCTTGTTCAAGCGGATGTCTAGCATCACAGTCCCATCCACGCACTTAAAGGGATAGTTCACACAAAAATGAAAATAATTTCATTATTTACTCATCCTTATGTTGTTCCAAACCTGTATGACTTTCTTTCTTCCATGGAACACTTCATACCTGGAAATAACACGGAGGCAAGACACAAAATAGTTTGAAAACTTATGAATTTTGAAATGTTAGCCTTAGTCATCATTCATTTTCATTGCATCTTTTTTCTCTCCATACAATAACAGTGAATGGTGACTGAGGCTGTCAGTCCCTAACATTTTACCTATTACTTCAGAAGACAGAAATGTCATACAGATTTGGAACAACATAAAGGTAAGTAAATAATGACAAATGATTTTTTTTTTTTTTTGTCATATATGAAAGCAAGGTTTTTCCATCTACCCAGCTTTCACTATGCAGTCTCTTTAATAGACAATCAGCACCGTACACATACGTAAAGGATATCACATCAACGAAGCAGACACAGACGCAGACATTTTCCCTTCTCTCCCAACCAAGCTAGTACATCATTTTCTTTCATTGTATCAGGTTGAGAATCACGGAATATGCCACTGGCCATATCTGAATTAGTTACGCAATTCAGCCACGCTAACTTAATGTAGCATTGGTTGGTAATTCTTCCACTTCAAGTGGTTTTCACACAGATTCTACAGCAAATAAATAAAGTGGTTTCATTTACATTTCAAATCCCACAACTGCAAGCACAAAAAGTTCCACTTGGATGGGAAAAATGTATTTCCTTTATAAAATGCAGTAAAAAAAAAATAAAAAGAAAATGCTAAAATCCTCTGTTACAACCCACTCATAAATTCTTAAGGAGTCAGATATTAGAAAGTCAGTTATGTTGCTGCTACATTTTTTTCCTTTAGAGCTACAAAAAGCGCCTTTCATGCCAAATCTGTGTTGTCTAACTGGCTGCTTTGTCAAGTTTTAATGACAACCAACATTCTCAGTAGCAATTTTAGAGACAACACAGTCATGGCAAAAACAGACCCTTTTTTATGTTATCTCTTCAATGATATAAAGTATTCAAATGATTGATCCTGCCAGCAGTTTGACCTTGTGTTTACCTTTCATTAAAATGATTGCCTTCTGGTCTTAATTTGACCTTATTTTGGGATTCAAAGCAAAATCAATCACTCTTCTCCCTCAGATTTTAACACTCTTGCAAACACTCCAAATTCACAACTGATATCACATTTTCTTAAAGGTGAATTGTTTCATTTTTTGGGTGTTAAAAGCCATCTGTAGACTCAGGCCAAGTCCACACTAATACGTTTTCATTTGAACACGCATGTTTTCCTCAACGTTTTTGGCCTCCCGTCCAAACAGAGACGCAAAAACTGAGCTTTTCGAAAACGCTTTCCCAAGTGGATAAATTTGATAATGGCGTCTTCGCATTGTAGTGTGGACGGTTGAAATGGAGATATCTGAAAAACAATGCAGTCATGTGATCTATTCAACCCAAAATAATCTAGATGTTGTAGCGGCGTTGTTGTGCCCGCTATTCACTTTGATGGCGTAGTTAAAGATAAATGTTACTTTGTACAACTTTCACTTTTTTACTCTGAATTGCTGTCCCTCGACGGAACACAAGGACAATTGCGTTTCAGACCGTACATGGAAGGGTGATTTTTCGCATGTGCAGTAAGGGGATTTAAGAGTTTTCATACATTTCAGTGTGGACGAGCAAATTTTGGAAAACGTTTGAACGATGGAGAGCGTTTCGAAAATGACAAAGCCGTTATCAAATGTATCTGGATTAATGTGGACGTAATAGTCTAATTCCCCCGAAAAGTGTAAACACACTTTGATGCAAATAAAACACTGGTGTTTGTTTGAGCATCCAGACCAGCCTGACACAGCAACATTGGCTCAACCAATGACATGAGTTTGACTATCTGTTTGTCAGACCAATGGAAGAGAGTCATTGCTTTTGCAACTGGTGCAACGGTACATATATTACACACTTCACCTTGAATTTAGGTACTCTCATTTGCAGTCCAATTTCCAATTAATATCAAAATTCAAGTCTTACATGTTGAGTTTAAACTTCTCCAAGATTCTTTAGAAATACTGTTGCAATCATTGTAATAGACAAAACTTTTAAACATCTCAACGCTTCAGTCCTTCACTCTTCTTTGCATTCTCTCTGACACAGAGAAGATTCTCTGCTGGTTGTGCTTGGTGTTTCTGCATCAGGTTTGTAAAGGGCTTTGCTGCTCTACCAGGCTTGAAGGCTTCATTGTGATTGGTGGAGTCTGGGTACACCCCTGTAACGGACTTGCATTCCCCAAGGTGACAGGCTGGGATTGGCATCCATTTGGCTCTGAAAAAGGTGTGGTGGAGGAGATGGAGCTGTCCTGCATGGCTGGGCTGATCCTGCTGGTGACAGGAGACACTGGAAGAGGGACATAGCCGCTCCCTCTCTCTTTAGCCGCTCCGCCTTTATGAGAGGGACCAGACTTAGGTGGGGAGAAGATAGGAGCGAATTGCACCCATGTTAGGCTTGAACCTGACCACCGGATTGCCTTGTGTGCCGAGGTTTCACCTACTCTCTTTTCTGATTGGTTAGTGTGTGAGGAATGGGGAGAGGCCCCTGAAGAACCCTCCCCTCCATCAACATATGACCACTGATGTTGCTCCTTACAGCATTTGATTTTGGAGCGCTTACACACCACGAGAGGTGAGGAGGAGGGCGAGTCTGTGTCCGACCAGCTCAACCTTCGCTTCTGCAAAAGCAAAGAAAGAACGAGACATTTTTAAATCCACATTTTGGGAAATAATAAAGTGCCTCAAAGCTAACACACATGGACTAAAAGCCACAAAATTCAAATTTTGATTTTATGGGGTCTTTAAGACAGAGAAGAAGCCTCCGCCTACTAAATGAATGAACAAGTGGTAATCCTGTTATGGCTAGTACTCTCTTACCTGCCTTTCAGCAAATCAGGACTACTGGGCAAATGCTGCTTCACCTAATTAATTTTCATGAGTCTGGCTGATAGGGTTTATAATGTGTCACCCCTCTTTTTTCAGATCCTTCCTATGCCGCTGGTCTATACTAACCTTGACTGGAATGTGTAGTTGGTCTTTGTGCTTGTGGGGGGGAGTGATCTTGCTGCTGCCATGGCTGGAATTGTTCTGAAGTGAAAGGTCAGCAGGGTTAGGTGTCACAGAAGCTTGAGAAATCACTTGGGGAAACCAAAGCTTCAACATCACCTCTATCTGCAGCAAAGTGGGCAGGTACTTCTCCCTGCAGAAAACAAGGGATAAAGACAAATAAGCAGAATATTAGATTACTATAATGTATAAGCAGGCTGAACACACAAACATGTGTACAAAATTCATCTTTTATATTTCATGTTAACATATACTGTATATCTGAAAAAGGTTCAAATGTAAGTGTCCAAATACTGTTAAGGGTCACTCACTATATCTCTGGCTTACTACTTTGTTTATTCTGAACAATTTCTAAAAACCATGAAAGCTAATTTGATTATCAGTTCAGTGCCCATTAATTCAGAGGTTCTGCTTGAGGTTCAATTAAAAACAAACACCATCAAAATTACCCTTAAGACACATAAAACTGCTAGAATGAAAGGAATGTAATAAACTTGTACAACCCTTTTCTGCGTGACTTTATTGAAGTAATAATGCAGATTTCAAAAGCTATTTCTATTATTTAGGTTAGAAAAGCCAAAACGGGAGCAACATGCACCCATATCAGGCTCTGCTTAGACCAGCGTATGACCTTGTGTTCTGATTTTTGCCCTCTCTCTCTTGTCTGATTGGTCCGTGCGTGAGGTGGGAGGATAATTCTGTCTCTTATAACAATGTGCAATTAGGAGGTATGCAATGGGATCATGAGAGAGATATGAGCAATTGATAACGCAGCAGAAGGCGTGATGGTTTCTATATATTATAAATCAAATTTATGTCTTTTAGCTTTAAACTTATAACACAATGTAGTTTGAGATTTATGTGGGGATATCTTGTTTACTTGCTACTATATGTCTAAAACAATCTTTTAAATACCTTAGAAAGATACAATGCCAATAGTGTCGGAAATTAACAGGGACTCTGGGCAAAAATGCCACAGAAATGGACAAACATATCCCAGAAATCCCTCAAAATACAAATGAAATGATTGTTGAAAATACTGTTGCTTAAATACTGTTTTCTTTTCCAGTAATAATGAATCCATTATGAAGGAGTTTTGTCAGTAACACTTTATTTTACAGTGTCCTTGTTGCACATATTACATGTATCGACTACAGTAATGACAGTCAATTATGCATAATTAAAAGCAACTGACCCTAAACCAAACCCTTACCCTAAACCTATAGTAAGTACATGTTGTTAATTAGTAATAATCAGTAATTACTTGTGTAATTACACTGTAACAAGGACACTAAAATAAAGTTTAACCGTTTTGTCATAGTAAACAACTGAAAGTACATTTTATTATCATAAAAATAATACTGTAATGCAATAAAATCTTTATAGCCTGCATTTTCATATTTTATTATTGTTGATTTTGGAGTGAAATGTGACCTGCAAATGTTCTTGACAGGTTTCACCCATTTAACAAATACTGTACTTTGCATACAAAAAGATGACATTATGATGATATTATTATATAGATCAGTTCTTACTGATATTAATTTCCTCTTACCCACTATGTGGTTTCTGCAGGACTCCCACAATCCTCTGAATTCTGTCCATTGCAACACTTTGCTGAAAACTGCTCAGACCTGTCAATCAAAAGCAGCAAAATTACTGATAAAATCTCAGTTCTTCAAGAGACATGCTGTATTCATCAGATCTGAGCTTAGATTAAATCACTTCCTGCACAGTCTGGTGTATGTAATCAAATGGGCAAAAACTGAAAACTGAAAGAAAATTTACTTTGCATAAATAAATAAGGCCTTGGGCTGCACCTTGTCAGAGTTGCATAAGAAATAAATACAGATTTACAAGAATGAAGACAGTCAAACAACAAAACTCTTCAATGGAGACGGGAAAATAAATAACCTCACATATAAAGAGGTTGCTACAGACTGTGCAGCTTATTACAGGCTCATTACAGTTGTTGTGTAACTTTACCTAAAACAGTGATGTTTCAGGTTGGACACACACTGACAATTTGCTTTTGTCTCACCTTTGTCAAATCGTCCTTTCTTCAGTCCGTTTAGAAGCTCCAGCAGAGGCCTGACAAATCCCTGGAGCTCTGTACACTGAGAGATAGAAAGCCAACGTCAATGTGATATTCAAATATTAAGTCTTTCAACAACTGACCCTTTGCCAAGCCTCACCCCCATGGTTACTGTTGACTGAAGACAAGTTTTACAGAGTGTCCCATAGGAATGAATTGAAGATTTTCATGAACAGTATGATTTTCAGGAAAATGTGGTAAAAATGGATTGCATACACAGTGCGCCCAGATTTTCTCCCTCAGGATCGTGGATAGTGTAATATTAACCATTTAAAAAAATTTTTTTGAAATAATGTAGATTTATAGCTTCAGCAGAAACAACCACAGAGCTCACGGTAGGTCTGTCTTTAAAGGTTTGTAAGTTATAGTTAATAATCAATTCCCTTATGGAAAAAATAAATGGGATTTTTACATCGGGAACCAAGACTGTTGAGCTCTGTTATTTTTTTTTTTTTTTTTTTGGGGGGGGGGGATTTTTCCCCTTTTTCTCCCAATTTTGGAATGCCCAATTCCCAATGCGCTCCAAGTCCTCGTGGTCGCATAGTGATTCGCCTCAGTCCGGGTCTGAGACAGTCAACCCGCGCATCTTATCACGTGGCTTGTTGAGCGCGTTGCCACGGAGACATAGCGCATGTGGAGGCTTCACGCCATCCACCGCGGCAACCACGCTCAATTCACCATGCGCCCCACCGAGAACAAACCACATTATAGCGACCACAAGGAGGTTACCCCATGTGACTCTACCCTCCCTAGCAACCGGGCCAATTTGGTTGCTTAGGAGACCTGGCTGGAGTCACTCAGCACGCCCTGGGATTCGAACTAGCGAACTCCAGGGGTGGTAGCCAGCGTATTTTACCACTGAGCTACCCAGGCCCCCTTGTTGAGCTCTGTTATTCTTATGTGGGTGATTACATTTTCCTTCCGTATTTCTTTAAAGAAATTGTTTATATTAGGCGTCTTTAACTACTATGTACTAACATTAAAATACATACAATACAATGCATTTATTGTGTAACTACATGTTGTTCTGCAAAATTCTCACAAGATTCACATCTGATGCTACTGAGGTTGAGATATGGGTAGGTTTAGGAGTAGGGGTAGGGGTAGGGTTGGTGTTAGGGTTTAGAGTTATGTTTCAGGGTAAGGGTTGGGGTAGGGTTAGGTTTAAGGTTAACAGTGTAACTACAGATGTAATTAAATTCAGGTGCTTTAAATGTAAGTACAATGCATCAATACGTATGTACATAATAAGTACATTGTATCAAATGCTTAAGTACATATTGCATTGCATTGTAAGGACCAACATAGCTGAGAAATTCTTCTAAAAATCTTTGTTGGTGTTCTGCAGAAGAAAGAAAGACATACACAACTGGGATGGCATGAGGGTGAGTAAATGAGGAGAGAATTTTCATTTTTAGGTGGACTATTCCTTTAACATTAATTTACCAAATGTAGCAAATGTAGATGTCTTTACTCATGCTATACTTGTTTATTTGGGAATGAGGGCTGACAAATAGTTCAATCCATCGAATGTACTTCTTTAGATATATGTAGAGATTTGGAAAAGGGAACAAAAATACAGTGTATCCTCTTTCAGTAACTTTTGTCATTATTGTAATGCCCTGGAACCAGAGGTGGAAAGTAACAAATTACAACTACTCTCATTACAGTACTTGAGTAAATTCTTCTACTTTTTTAAGAATAAATAAATAATAGAAGAAGAAAGTTATAAGAGCTAAATCTATTTATAAACTAAAACGTGCTGTGCATGACAGCATCATGAGCACAGCAGCTCTCATAAACTGCCACCGGTGTCCTCTCTTCTCTAGCTTCTCCAAGACTTTCTGTCCGGTCACTATACAAGAACTGTAATACTGTGATTTTATGCATATTTCATTTTATTCTGGAAAGGAGCCATTCATTCAGGTATGAGGGAACTGTCTGAACACGTTTAACTACTGATCAAACTTCACTTGTTTTTAAGGTAGGCAATGTTTTAATTGT
Organism: Myxocyprinus asiaticus; assembly: GCF_019703515.2. Lineage (NCBI taxonomy): Eukaryota > Metazoa > Chordata > Actinopteri > Cypriniformes > Catostomidae > Myxocyprinus > Myxocyprinus asiaticus. Next base: position 37,070,567 of record NC_059359.1, read on the forward strand.
GTCAAACATTAACACAATGTAGTTTGACATATATGTGGGGATATTTTGTTTGCTTGCTAATATATGAATCTTTTAAACACCTTAGAAAGATTAAATGCCAATAGTGTCAGAAATGAATGGGGACTCAGGGCAAAAATGCCACCGAAATTAACAAAAACATCCCCGAAATTAAAAATATGGAGGCAAAAAATGCCCACACAACGAGTTCCCGTGTTTTATTAATAATATCTGATATAGTTACAATTACATACATTGCAATCTTCTTTTGTCTTTTCACTGAACATAATTTTTATTACGGGCTCTCCACTTCTATCTATCCGCATCAGTTCGGTATCGTACTCCCGCATTAAATTCCGTAACTGTTCGTCCCACTTGTTCAAAATAAACTGTCCTAGCGGGTAACACACTCGCTCATGGTGCTGTACTGTACTTAACTGCTCTGTCTCACCCGCTAGAGGCCAAAAGTGCACAAGTGTTGGATGTTATATAAAGAAGGTATGAGAAATCACAAAATATAATGTAACCAAATGCTACTATTTACTTAATAATAATATCCCAATATATTAAATAACCATGATGTTAATTAATACTTTATAATTACAACTGTAATACAATAATACATATACAGAAAACCACTTTTAGAGTTTGAATCAATCATATCTCTCACCAAACACTGTGTGAAATGTTTATTTTTGCCTTATTTTTTTCAGATGGCATGTAGGAGTTGATCATTTGCTTAATAATCTCATTCCATATCTGGATAATTGCTGCAATATCATAGAGATACATTTCCTCTATGATATTGCATTATATTAGTTTTGTACAGTATGTTAACTTAATAGCCAAAATACTTGGACATAAGTGAATGAGAATAAACCTGAAAGAGAATGTGTTTCAGTCACAATGCACATTATGTAGTTTAGAGATGATTTAGAGGCATTTTGAATGTTACAAATGACTATTTCTATTTAAATAAATGTATTCTTAAAATGTTCTGTTTGTTCAAGAATCCTCTTGCAGCAATGCAGGTCTTTGGCATTTAGAAGCTGCTAGTTTAGGACCTGTGAGGAGTCTGTTTCTCAAACTAGAGACTGTGATTTACTGTGATTTGTCTTTTTGTTGTGCATCTGGGCCATCTACTTCCCTCTCTATCCTGGTTAGAGATTCTTTTTTTCAAAACAGTAATGCATGGAATAGTCTTCATCTCTCTAAAACAAAAGACTTTAGGAGAAAATAGAATTTCAGGAGAAATGTGTTTCGTTTTGCCTATTTTTAAAACCAAAATTTGACTTGCAAGTGTAAAGCAACTTGTAAGAACTCAATACCTCAGCAAATGGGGAAAAAACCCACTGTATTGTGATTTCCGCATGATAACGCAACCATTTTCAATTGTTCTAATAATAAAAAAAATTCTTGAGTACTAAATTAGCACTTTAGAATGCTTTTGAAAGGAACAGGTTGACACTGTATATGTTTGCCATCACGGGTAAAGAAAAAATGGAATAAATATCACTTAAAAGAATTATTTCAAACAGTAATAATAATTTGCAATTAATGATTTTGGCAGTATTTTTGATCAGTTAAATGCATCCTTGGTGAAAGCATCCGTTTCTTTCAAGAACAAAAATGTCTTTGTGATCTAAAAATAGAAGTGTATATACACTATATATAATATAATTTTCACAAAGTAACTTGTAACATAATAACTTGAGTAGTTTTTCGGCAAACTACTTATTTACTCTTACTTGAGTCATAATATTTCTCAGTACTTCTACTTGTACTCAAGTGAATTATTTCTTCATTAGCAGTACTTTTACTTAAGTAAAATAAAAATAAATATCAGTACTCTTTCCACCACTGTCTGGCACTTGAAAACTATATTTTTTGATAATTTATGTAATTTCTGTAAAATTACTGCTTAAAACACAGAGGATTTTCATAGTCTTACATTACAAAAGACCAAAGCTTGTCTGATTATATGGAGGACGGAAACAGTTGCTAAGGTGAGCGCTTACTGAGGGGTCAGTTGTATTGATGGTGAATTTCTCACCTTACGAGCAAACAGCAGGTCTCCTTCAGATCCTCCTCCATCTTTCCCTCGCTCGCTCTCAGAGCAGCTCCAAACCAATCCAGACGAAGTCGAGGAGGAGAGGGACAGGAACGATGACCTATCTTGACCATTGTCCTCTGATCTCTCCGAGTAACGGGATTCACTGAACCCATCACACGCCCACTGAGATCCAGGACGCTCCAGCTCTCCGTCCACACTGTAAAGACTACCTCTAGAGGAATTGGACTGAGCTGAGCGGGATACACGTGTCATGTCCCTGTCTTCCAAGAGGAAGACATCCGGATTGTCTTCACTGAACAGGAAACTGTCTCTGGAGCTCAGCGAATCCTGTGAGGGCTGAGAGGAAGTACTTCCTGTGGACTGCATGACTGCTGGAAAAAGAACAGACACAACAACAAATAAGGATGGTATGAGAAAAAGTATGATCAAAGAAACTGGAGTATTAACAGGGCAATGTGATAATTGTGACAAAGTGAAAATGTGAGTCAAACAGAATTGAAGGTTACAAAAGTTGTACTCTACCGATTGAAAATATGTGATTCAAAGTTGTACAATTTTAAATGAAAAAAGAATAATACAGAATAAGCAATATTTTATATTCTACACTATTTCTACATCTCTATTCAAGCAAATTTGTGACTTTGACCATATTAACTTCTTTGTACAAAAATTCTGATTTTCCTGCTTCAATTGAAAAACACAAGAATGTACGAAATTATTACGATTAAAAAAATCATGTAAGGATAAAATGGATCATCAGGTTTTCATGTCGGTTCCAGTGCTTGCTTAATTTTTAATTCAAATTGTACCGCTAATATTATAATTTGTAAAGAAAACATTTGTTTTTAAATGAGAAAAATTCAAAATAGAAGTATTTTTACTGGTGTTCTCATACATTTGATACCTTCTGTACACTCTGAAATAAAAGATAACAAAGAAACCCACAAAATGCTTAATTTGTATCATCTACACAGTTTTGTCTTAGCCATCACAGAGCAAAAATGTGAACACGGACAATATAAGAGCACATCTAGACTCCAGTGAGATCAGAGAGAAACGAGGAACGAGGAACTTGCACTTCTGTGCGAGTGTATAAGTGTGTGTGGTCTAGAGCAGGAAAATAGGGGGATGTTTTGGCACTAGTGGTTTAAAAGGCAGCAAGGGTCTCTCTACTTCCTTTTCACTCCTCTCCTCTCCCTCTGGTACACACACACACACACACACACACACACACACACACACACACACACACACACACACAAGCAGAGACATGCAAACACACCCAGAGGCACATACAGTATACACACACTGTCTTACCCCTCCCCCAACAATTTTTACTATTCTCTCCCTCATTTTCTCAAGTGCACCACTGTTCCTTGCAAACCTGCAGTTCATATAAAACCTCTCTCTCTCTCTCTCTCTCTCTCTCTCTCTCTCCTCGTGTCTTACTTTACTGAGTTTTTCTGTCCACCCATCTTGTCTTTCAGTCTTCGACTGTCTCTTGGTTTTCTTCAGGAGAAATGACAATGACAGAGTAAGGGTCAAGTAAGGCTCATGCTACTACTGCTCACCTTCCAGTGTGTATGTGTGTGTGTGTGTGTTTGAGTGTTATTATAAAGAATATATTTTCACAAGAACCAAAAACAAGGATCTCACTACAGGAATTCATTACACCATCACTAGATCTTCCCAAATTTACCTGCATTATGCTGCACTTCTTCATAAATCTCAATCATTTTAATTGTTAAAGTCTCAATAACTATATTCTCAATTGTATATATGTACTGTGTTTAATCTGGGGGTCCAGGTAACTAATATATATATTTATACACACAATTTCCAGATCACAATGGTGAAATTGCACTTAAAACCGTAAAAAATTCTTGACACAGCACAATGACAGATACATGCTGCATGCAGGCTTGATCAAATATCATCATTACAATACAACATGAGCACTGTTAAAACATAAACATAATTACGTGCTGTGTAATAGAACACACACACACACACACACACACACACACACACACACACACACACATATATATATATAAATCTCACCTTCAGGGCGCCTGTTAAAGCAACGCGAACCCTTCTCGACGGTCCTGACTAGTCAGTCTATCACACAGATGATCTCTCTTCTCTGGGTTCATTCTCTTTCTCTCTCCTCCCTTTCACCAGCGTCAACATGTGCATGGACACACGTGCCAGAGCCCCTCCCCCAGGCTCGCGCCTTCAAGGTTAGTGAAACAAACGCGACGGTACACTGGCGAGGAGACAAGTGGCCGTTTTTTTGAATGGATGTCAATGGACGACATACTTTAGTACGCCGAATAAACTCAGAATATAACGAATTAGCCACATGTTCGCTAATCTTCAACATGATTTAAAGTAAACCGTTCTTTTGGAGAAAACTAGGCGCGGAGCTTACGATGCTAAAATTGCTATTTTATAATAGAAGGCACGGACAGTTTTGCAACAGGTAGGTGTGAGTTTACGGCTCTGCGTTCATTTGTATGGTATCCGCAAACGGTGATTTACTGTCGTTACATGCTGAAATGCGGTTCATTTGACGTCAGGGCCATTGTATGATTGGCTAAGAAGACTCACGTGACGAAGTTGACGTTACGTTCTGTTACGGTATGTTTATGCTCCATGTCCTATGGTAGAGCCGCGGAGGTAGGTGTTCCATAATATGAAAGAATCTCTGCACGTGCCCAACTGAGTGCCATCCACGCACAGCCTCTCATTGGCCACTGCCGTCAGATAGTAACAATCTCATTGGCTGACGGCCTAGCCAGTAATTGCTCTGCTTCTGTGCGATTCGCCGGCCAGTGTCTTGTAGTTCCGCCCACTTGTGTCATATGTGTGTCGCTGCAGAAGAGTAAACACACGCCGGGCGAAATAACAAACAAACAAACAAACAAATAAAAAAATAAAAAAATAAAAAAAATAGTACGTATTGTGTGTGTATGTGAGGCTCGTTCACACATATTATGGGAGAGGGAACAAGATCATTACGCAAGACAATCATAAAATAATAATATCTCATTCTCACTATCACGTTGTAAGCTTACATTTGATATGCTGTACAGTCTGTTGGCAGCTGATTCACAGACCCTGCTGAATGTCAAGAACATTCACCTGACACACGTGGACCTGTCTGCTTTCATTTTCGCCTGAACAAACTGCACTTTACATGTATAAGTCTTTGTTTATGATTGCAATGTATGAAAAAGTGATGTAGGCTGCATATTAAAGGTGATGTAAGCTATTTTTTCATAGAAAAGTATGCAAAAAACTTTCCTACTCCATCAAAGATATTAATGAAATAAGTGTCCTGAGATATCTCACTGGTTTCTGTGACAGCTGTAGACTTTATAAACAGCAAATAAAAATGTGTCTGCTGACCACAGACATTGACCCTTTTCATCTGTCAATCATTTCACTTGTTGTCATAGTGTTGTATTTGAAGCAGATCATTGAGGCTATGATTCATAATGTTTGTCAGTTGAGGTTGGACGCTATTGTGCCACTGTTGAATTTGACAGCCACAGGAACAAACAATGCTGCTCTTTTGCTCGGTTTTGGTCTCAAAATGATCTTTGGAGGGGAGGGTTTTGGGGTGAGGGGGCGTGGCTGGCTCAGTCACCTGAAAGCTTAAGAATGCTAAAATCGCTTACAGCACCTTTAAATGTTACTATAATTAATAACAATAAGAACACTTACAATAAGAGACCAGCTCCACAAATGAATTACATATTAAGTAAAATTTTCATTGATATTACGCAATACTTAATATACCTAATATAATAATAATAATAATAATAATAATAATAATTAATATACTTAATAATATAATAATAATAATACTTAATAATATAATAATAATAATACTGAATATACTTAATAATAATAATAATAATTATATTTAATAAAGAATACACAATTACACTGTAACATGTCACCCAAAAAAAAATGTAAAAAAAAAAGGAATTCACTTTGAAGTTTGAAATCAGTTTCGCTAGATGATCTGTTGCAAAATGAACCACCTTGTTGACGTGTTAAATGCAAAAAGGAATAATGTAAGCATAATTACTGTTATGAAAATTCTTTGTTCACCAAGAGCACTTTTCCTTTGTTCTTCTTCCATAAACTTATCTTTCAGACTCTTTTTCATGGTATTCAAATAAATGTATTATATTATTGGAACATTCATATTTATATTTAGTTTTACACTCATTAAATTTACTTCAAAAGCATTTTGAGTGTTGATTATTTTTATTGTCTCTTATTTCAAAATGATGCTTTTATTAAGGTGTTGCCAATAAAGTGCATTGTTTACTTTGTTTAAAATCCTATTCGTTAGAGAAAAGAAACTGTACACTTTGAGCACAGCGATTATCATGCTATTCTCTAGGTGTATCATGTAGCATCAACTCACTTTCAGTTCACACACACACACACACACACACACACACACACACACACACGAGGCCACTGACAAAGTCAATTCAGATCCCTTGCTCCTAATTTAAGGCAACTGTAGTTCATAATTTCGGCATTTTTAGATTTTAATTAAGTCATTGTTTGGCCAATGTAATATATACTGTATATATATATATATATATATATATATATTAATTAATTGATTGATTTTTTTACACACACACCGCTGTGATAATTTTGAGACTTATATCTCTGCAGAACAAAAATGGGCTTTTCCCAATCAGTGGGTGTTTTCAAACCATTGAGATTCCCTACTTTCATTGGATAGTTTAGAAATGGCCATCCCAGTTTGAAAACGACCCATTACTATTCTGCAGAGACCTATACTTGATAATTTTAGGTGAGCTTTTGCATTATGCCATCACAACTTACATTAAAACCATAAAGATGTCGGATCTCACATACATATATATATATATATATATATATATATATATATATATATATATATATATATATACACACACACACACACACACACACACACAGTAAGTCTTAGGCACATAAGATGTTTCACAAAAGCATTTGTCTTAAGATGGTTATTTAAATCTTCAGCTTTAGTGTGTCAATAGGAAATATAAATGTTAGACTCCCAAACATTACTTTTCCGAATAGAATAGAAGAACAGGGAGCCCTGCAACAGATGGCATGTCCCCCACAGAGTCCCCCACTAAACATCGTGTCAGTCTGAGAATACATAAATAGACAGAAGCAATTGAGACAGACTAAACAGATAGAAGAACTGTGGTGAATTCTCCAAGAAGCTTGGAACATCTTATCTGCCAACAATCTAGAAAAACTGTGTCCAGGTGTACCTAGGAGAATTGGTGCTGTTTTAAAGGCAAAGGTGGTCACACCAAATATTGATTTGGCTTTTTTTAAATTTAAAAATATTTTTTTTATGTTTACTGGAAATGTATGACATTAAGTGATAAATGAAAACTACATCCTCACTATGCAACATTTTTCACAAGTACCTAAAACGTTTGCACAGTACTGTATATGTATATCATCTGATAAGACATGAGCAATTAGCTTGAATAATGTACGAGATCGAGATCCTTCTCGAAGGCATGTGAACGGGTTCTACCCCTTTAAGAGCAACGTGCACATGGGCTTGAACTGTACATCCAAATGGGGGCGGGATCTCCAAAAGGGGGCGTCACTTCCACTCACTGTTAAGGTTAGCAAAAGAGTTAGGTTTGGGGCTCCCGCCCCTTTTTGGAGCAATGCCTGTAGCTATACCATTCTCGAACTGCAGCCTGAGAGATTTGTGAATGAACTCCTTAACCACACCCCCAACAACGACTCAACCAATAGGAGTTCTAAAAATAGTCCTGACACGCCCTATTCGTCGAAGACCGACCAATGGCGCTTCATGGGGCAGGACCGTTGCGTAAGGTTGTGCAACGGTTTCACGTTTAAACTGATGATTACGCTGTGAATTTTGAGTAGGCGACACGGGCAAACCGTGACTGACACGTTGAATGATGTCATTTGGGCTGTTTCTTAAATGAGACGTTAATTTTCAATTGGGCGACAGCGTGCCATTTGAAAAAACACATGCAAGAAGTCTCACAAGACTGAGCTGCATTACATCATACACGTCAAGAATTTACTGAAATTAAAACAGGGACTATTTTCAACGGAAATGCAGGGAAATCCAAACTTTAATCTATATGCCTCAGTATTGTTTCATGTTCTTCAGAAAGTTTTTCATTTAGATATCAATCACTCTGATTCCTGATATCAATTAAATGCACTATTACATGCAATAACGAGTGTTAATGAGTGAGATATAACCTTCAAATGAATGAGCACATTCGTAATTATACCAATAATCACTGAAAGCTGTTCTCAACATTAATGCAGATTTGCATATGCAGGACTGAACGATAAAGGATAGTCTTACAATCCTTGATCATGTAATTTTACGCCCTGCAAAATTAAACATCTGGATTTATGTGATGTACTAAATTTGTTTTGTTGCCAATTCTGCTCATTTAAACTGATTAACATTTGTAAACACACAAAGATACTGCGCTCTTCAGAGATGACAATTCTAGTAAATAAAGGCCAATCATTTTATTAAGTAAAATAAATAAATAAATAATAAATAAATAAATAAATAAATAAATAAATAAACTTCTTTCAAGGCTTTTACAAGTTTGTATCAGGTTTTATTGCTACATTTTTTTAGAATTTGTATTTTTAATTATATGTACGTATATAGCACATCATAGATCATTTCTTTCTTTCTTTTTGGGTCAGCTAAATAAAATAAAAAAAATAAAAATTAATTTTGACCAGTGGCCTAGCAGTCTGTGTGTTGTGTTTTCCACAATGTTGAGCAATGATGCTTAAAAAGGTGATGCAAGTTTGAATCTGGCTCTCTACACACACGTATGTGTGTGTGTGTATGTCTTAATTTTTTAAGCTAACTTTTTTTTAAACTATTTATATGCAAAACAAAACACTGCTGAAATGGACCTTTTTATCCTTTACTGAGCATTTCTGTGTTACTGTGTAGTTCAGTGCTAAGAGGAGATGATTGATGAATAGGGTTTTACTGCCCTCCAGTGTTTGATTCATGAATTGCAAAAATAGATTTAATCAGTTGTTCCATGAGGTCAGTTGCAGCTTTATTCTAATCCGATACATTCCTGGTTCAGTACAAGTTAAGCTCAATCAGCAATATTTGTGCCATAATAGCCTATTGACTACAACTAACAATGACTTTGACTCGTCCATCCTTTTCTTTAAAAAAAGCAAAAATCTGTATTCCAGTGAGGCATTTACAATGGAAGTGAATGTTAAAATACTCACTATTTCAAAAGTATAGCCACAAGACATAAACAATATGTGTGTTAACATGACTTTAGTGTGATAAAATCACTCACTAACCTTTAGTGTAAAGTTATAGACAATTTTACAACTTCATTGCCATGACGATGTAATGTCAACAAACCCTAAAATGACTGAAAATGAAAATGTAAATAACTTTACAGCTTAAATAATGCATGAGTTTTAACAGAAGAATTAATTTAAGTGCTTTTATAAAATGTTAAGCTTTATATTTCTGTTTAAACCCTCAAAAAATTGTCCACGTTCACTTCCGTTGTAAGTCCCTCACTTTAACCCAGATTTGTGCCTCTTTTTTTATTTTTTTTATTTTATTATTTTTTATTTTTTTTTATAAGGAGGGACAAGTCAAAGTTAGTATTTGTTGTAGTCAACATTATGCCACAAATGCTGCCGACTGAGCTTAACTTGTATTGAACCAAGAATAATCCTTTAACTAAAATTAACATAAAAATTATTTGTGGCAGTTAAATTATAATAAACTTAAGAAATTCTGACAAGTTAGAATAAGTAAAGTTGTTAAAACCTATTGCTTTTTTCTATACTGCACAAATAGGGTACTTACCAGAAAACACATGCCATGAGATGCCTTTATCTGTCACACTGTACAATTAATTTCACACAGTAAGAATTTCGTTGTACTGTGTAACACAGTTTCTTGTACATATGACTCTTAACTCTTAACTAACTTAACTAACACATCAGCTGAATGATATGAGGCATCCTGTGACATGCACTGGACACACATGTAAAGAAGTAAACATTTACAATCATATGTTTGAACTAAACCCATTTAACCACATCAATTACACTGCATGTTCTTCATTTTTCTTTTCTTTTCTTTTCTTTTCTTTTCTTTTCTTTTCTTTCTTTCTTTCTTTCTTTCTTTCTTTCTTTCTTTCTATCTATCTATCTACAGCTCTGGAAAAGAGACCAATGCAAAATTATCAGTGTGGCAGCGGGGGCGTGGTCAAGCGTCCGTCCGGAGAGAGAGAAAGTGGTAAGGGCGCTTGCACCTGAGCTAGATTATGTTTAACACCTGTTTCTAATTCCAGTGAGCATGGGGAGAGCAGCATATAAGCAGCCACACCACCAGCAGAGGGGAGAGAGAGTCTGGCACAAGGAAGGCCACGGTGCTCCTGAAGCTGTTGCGTTTAATCTATTGTGTTTGTGAAGCTGATGTGTTTAAGTAACTACATGCCTGTGAAGCTGATGTGTTTGTGAAGTTGTAAAGCACTGAAGTGGCCGATTAAAAGTCTTACCTAAGCCTGGAAAACCCGCTTCCCTGTGTTCTCCTTCCCTTCTGCTGTGTCTCCGTGTTACACTGGAGCCAAAACACGGGATCTTGAAGGTACGCCCCATGGAGTCCTCCCAGTTGGCAGAGATCCTCAAATCCCTCGCTGGCTTACACCAGTCCCACCAAAATTCCCTGCTTGAGCTGCGGCAAGATCAAGATCGCCGGTTCTTTGAGGTCCTTCGGGCTCAAGCATGGATTGTTGGTGGGACTGGTGTAAGCCAGTGAGGGATTTGAGGATCTCTGCCAACTGGGAGGACTCCATGGGGCCTTCTCAGCCAGGAGAGAGCCCCGGCTGCGTCCCCGGACAACCACAGCCCCATGCCCCCGCCCACACTCTTGAAGTTGGGGGCAGAAGATAACCCAGAAGCATTCCTCAATCTATTTGAGCATACTGCTGAGATCTGGGGCTGGCTGCATGATCAATGGGCGGCCAGGCTCCTTCCGTTGCTGTCCGGGGAAGCCCAGTTTGCAGCACAACAACTGCCAGCAGCAAACCTCCTGGCTTATGAGGACCTTAAGAAGACCAGCCTACAACGGGTTGGCCGCAGTCCGGAGCAGCATCGCCAGCTCTTCCGGTCGATGAAGTTGGAGACGACCGGCCGCCCGTTTGCCTTCACCCAACAGCTCCAAAACGCCTGCTGGAGATGGCTGCTGGTGGCCGATCGTGACGTTGAGGGAGTAATCGATTAGGTGGTACTGGAGCAGCTCGTCCATCGGCTACCGCGAGAAACTGCGGAATGGGTCCAGTGCCACCGCCCGGCGTCGCTGGAGGAGGCTGTTCAATTGGCGGAGGACCATATGGCGGCGTACCTGAGGGCAGAAGAGCCCTCCCACTCTCTCTCCCCTTTCCCTATGTTTTCACCGTTCTCTTCCCCCTCCCCTCCCCTCTTCTCTTTCACTCTGCTCTCTCCCCAGAGCCCGTGCCTTTTTTTTGGTTTTGCATCACCCACAACATCAACAGTGCCACGCCGCTCTCCCCCTCAGGTGGAAGTGTCCGCCGATGCAGGTGCGGGCGTGGCGTCTGGGCTGGTCTGCTGGAGTTGTGGGGATCCGGGACACTTCTGGGATCAATGCCCTGTGATGGAGCTGGGAATGGTGGTCTGGATCCCCGACACTCTGCAGGCTGCCCCCGATCGGGCCGTAGCGTACTGGATACCGGTAAGTGTCAAGGGGGGTACTCCCCAGACATGGGGATATTCACAACTGCCCCATGGTGACCCTCGTGATAAAATTCCGGGGAACAAAGCATAGAGTGGAGGCCGCGGTTAGTTCCCGCCTCACACATCTGCTGATTTTGGGGACTAATTGGCCTGAATTCAGAAATGTATTAAAGGGTATATGCGCAAATGGGTCCTGCACAAAAGCGACAAGATGTGAAATGTGTGATGCTCTGGCAGGGGAGGCGGAGCTGGAACCATCTTCGTCAGCTCCACGTCAGGATGACATGAGGGGGCGAGAGGCTGCAGCCCCTCCCATCTTCAGGGGATTTCCTGAAGGGGATTTCCCTGTGGAGCAGTCACGAGATGAGACCCTCAAGCACGCCTTCGACCAAGTGAGAGTGATCGATGGTCGACAACTCCTGCCGAATGTCGCACTTTCTTATCCCTATTTTGCAATTATAAACGAGCGGTTGTACAGAGTGATGCAGGATGCTCAAACAAAGGAAGATACAACCCAGCTCTTATTATCTCGGAGCCATCGGGAAATGGTGTTCCAGGCAGCTCATTATAATCCCGTGGTGGGTCATCTAGGGGAAAGAAAAACATTGAACTGATTAATTGCTGATTTTTATTGGCCGGGCATTGGCGGCGATGTTCGCAGGTGGTGTGCGGCTTGCCGTGAATGTCAGCTGGTGAACCCACCGGCCACCCCAAATGTGCCATTGCACCCCCTTCCACTGATCGAGGTCTCCTTCGAGAGAATTGGCATGGACCTCGTTGAGCGGTCAGCATGTGGACATCGCTTTGTATTGGTCCTGGTGGACTATGCAACGCGATATCCGGAAGCAGTGCCTCTGCGCAGCATCTCAGCACGTAATGTTGTGGAGGCACTCTTCAAAATAATCTCCCGGGTGGGGATTCCGAAAGAAATCCTCACTGATCAGGGCACAACCTTTATGTTATGGACATTATGCGAGTTTTACAAATTATTCGGAATTAAATCAATTTGCACCAGCGTTTACCATCCACAGACAGATGGCCTGGTAGAGCGATTTAAAAAAAATCGTAAAAACATGATTCGTAAATTCGCGCACGAGGATGTTAGAAATTAGGACAAATGGCACTATACCCTGTTATTCGCAGTACGAGAGGTCCTGCAGGCCTCCACTGGGTTTTCCCCATTCGAGCTGTTGTATGGGTGGCGCCCACGCAGCGTACTTGATGTCAAACGCGAAGTTTGGGAGGAGGGACCTTCCACCAGTAAGAATGAAATTCAATATGTTCTTGATCTTAGAGTAAAACTCCACACCTTGGGGCAACTAACACAGGAGAATTTGCTCCAAGCCCAAGAACAACAGAGCCGACTGTATAACAGGGGAACTCGGCTGCAGGAATTTGCACCGGGAGATAAGGTACTCGTATTACTCCCCAAAATTGAGCTCCAAATTACTCGCCAAGTGGCAAGGACCCTTTGAGGTCACACGACGAGTTGGGGAACTCTATTATGAGGTAAAGCAAACTGATAGAGGGGGCACACGTCAAATTTATCACCTTAACCTCCTGAAATTGTGGAGGGAGGCGGCCACTGTGATGTTAGCTACAGTGGTTCCAGAGAGGGCGGAGCTCGGGCCGGAGGTAAATACAGAACACAATTGCATCACCCCAGTCACTTGTGGAGACCACCTCTCACCGTACCAACTCGCAGAGGTTGCCAAACTGCAACAGGAATTCACAGATGTGTTTTCCCCTCTACCGGGTTGCACGAACCTCATCCAGAGACCAAGCCATGGGTGGTGGTACGTAGCCATCTCTACCGATTGCCCAAACATAAAAAAAATAGTCCTGGAAGAATTGGATGCAATGCTTGATATGGGTGTAATAGAGGAATCCCACAGCGATTGGTCCAGCCCGGTTGTTCTGGTTCCTAAGAGTGACGGGACTGTACGGTTCTGTGTGGAATATAGAAAAGTCAACACAGTGTCTAAATTTGATGTCTACCCAATGCCATGTATTGATGTGATGCTCGATCAGTTAGGCTCTGCTCGATTTTATTTGACACTGGATTTGACAAAGGGTTATTGGCAGATCCCCTTGACACCAATTTCCCCTGACAAAATGGCCTTCTCCACACCGTTCGGATTACACCAATTTGTGACTCTTCCATTCGGTTTGTTTGGGGCTCCGGCCACGTTTCAGCGCCTCATGGACCGAATCCTCAGACTGCATTCGGCTTACTCCGCTGCCTATTTGGATGACATCATCATTTATAGCAATGATTGGCAGCGGCATATGCAGCATCTGAGGGCGGTTCTGAGGTCGTTGCGTCGGGCGGGGCTCACAGCAAATCCCAAGAATTGCGCGATTGATGGGGTGGAGGTACAGTATCTGGGGTTTCACATGGGCCACGGGCAGGTACATCCCCAAATTGACAAGATGGTGGTGATTGCGTCCTGCACGAGGCCCAAGACCAAAAAGGGGGTGAGACAGTTCCTGGGGCTGGCTGGCTATTATAGGAGATTTGTGCTTAACTATTTGGACGTCACCAGCCCACTGACTGATCTCACTAAAAAGGGAGTTCCAGACCCAGTCCAGTGGACGGAGCGGTGCCAACAGGCGTTTACGCAGGTTAAAGCCGCACTTTGCGGGGGGCCGCTTTTACATGCACCTAAATTCTCTCTCCCTTTGTATTGCAGACGGACGCTTCAGACATGGGGCTGGGGGCCGTGCTCTCACAGGTGGAGGAGGGGGAGGAGTGCCTGGTGCTGTACATCAGCTGCAAGCTCTCCTTGAGGGAAACAAAGTACAGCACCATGGAAAAGGAGTGTCTGACCATCAAGTGGGCGGTCCTCACTCTCCGTTACTACCTGCTGGAGCGGGCCTTCACACTCTGCTCATATCACACCCCACTCCAATGGCTCCACCGCATAAAGGATACCAACGCGCGGATCACCCGGTGGTATCTGGCTCTCCAGCCCTTTAAATTTAAGGTGGTCCACAGACTGGGGGCGCAGATGGCTGTCGGCGCCTTCCTTTCCAGAAATGGGGGGGGTAGGGGGGAGTGGTAGGCAGGACGGATGGCTCCCCGGCCTGAGTCGGGCGGTGGGGATATGTGGCAGTGGGGGCGTGATCGAGCGTCCGTCTGGAGAGAGAGAAAGCAGTAAGTGTGCTTACACCTGTCCCTAATTCCAGTGAGCATGGGGAAAGTGGCATATAAGCAGCCATGCCACCAGCAGAGAGAGAGAGAGAGTCTGGCACGAGAGTCTCACGGTGAAGCTACTGAGTTGTGACGTTAAAGAGTTGTGATAAAGACTTTGTGATGATTAAGAGGCTATTACTAGGAGCCTGTGATGCTAAAGAGTTTGTGAAGCTGAACAAGTTACTGTGCCAGTTGTGACTGTGTTACCCTGAAGTTTGTGATTAAAAGCTCACCTGAGACCTGAAACATCCTGTCCCAGTGTCCTCCTTCCCTCATTCTGTGTGTCTTCCCTTACATGAACATATTTGTTTTATTCTATAAAGTACTGACAACATTTCTCCCAAATTATAAATAAACATATTGTCATTTAGAGCATTTATTTGCAGAAAATGACAACTGGTCAAAATAACAAAAAAGATGCAGTGTTTTCAGACTTTGAATAATGCAAAGAAAACAAGTTCATATTCATTTTAAACAACACAATACTAATGTTTGAACTTAGGAAGAGTTCAGAAATTTGGTGGAATAACCCTGATTTTCAATCACAGCTTTCATGCATCATGGCATGCTCTCTACCACTCTTTCACATTGCTGTTGGGTGACATTATGCCACTCCTGGCACAAAAATTCAAGCAGCTTGGCTTTGTTTGATAGCTTTTGGCCATCCATATTTCTCTTGATCACATTCCAGAGGTTTTCAATGGGGTTCAGGTCTGGAGATTGGGCTGGCCATGACAGGGTCTTGATCTGGTGGTCCTCCAACCACACTTTGATTGACCTGGCTGTGTGGCATGGAGCATTGTCCTGCTGGATAAACAATCCTCAGAGTTGGGGAACATTGTCAGAGCAGAAGGAAACAAGTTTTCTTCCAGGATAACCTTGTACGTGGTTTGATTAATGCGTCCTTCACAAAGACCAATCTGCCACATTTCAGCCTTGCTGAAGCACCCCCAGATCATCACGATCCTCCACCTGGTCGTCTAATGGTTAGACAGAGACCTGGAGAGAGGCCTTCAAGCCACAGTGTCTCACACCCACTGTGAAATTTGGTGGAGGATCGGTAATGATCTGGGGGTGCTTCAGCAGGGCTCCACACAAAGAGAGGACACTAATGTGAATGTGCACACTGATAATAACAGTTTGAACTTGCATGAAGGGAAATATTCACAGTGTTACAACTGTACTCGGTCTACCTTAAAATATAAAATAGGCCAATCAAAAGATCACATCCCTGTCAATCCTGTTATGTTTACATTTTTTTTTATTTATTTATTTTTTTTTTTTTACAATCATTTACACACATTTCTCAATACTGAGAATGTATTTTCAAAACTCTTAACATAGTCGTCTGTACCAATATTTATACTAGCAGAGCAGTTAATTGTTCATCCAAAACGCCCTACAACCATCACAAAACTTTGTACATCTCTCAAAATCAATTCATTTGACTGGCGAACTGTTTCTCCCAATAGAAATACTCTGTCATTCAAAAACACATTACCTAATAAACACAAACAACAGGAATCACTACAAGATGTTTAATTTATGGCTCACTGTAGGGTATGCTTGACTTTTTACATATGTAAACCAATATTCTGTTTCAAAGCAAGAGAGGCACTTCACTGTGTAGAATGAACTCCATTCTACACTAACAGTATGGAATGAATCTCAAATACTGACATTTTCTTCAGTGTGTTTTATTGTATTTTCACATATGTTTGCATGTTGCACAATAATTCCAAAATAACAAAAAAGCTCAAACTGAAAAACAAGTTACAAGGTCACAGTCAGTTAGGTCCACTTGCTGAATGCATATCTTACCTGTTTGTTTGTTGAAATATTCGCACAATGGATGCCACTGTTGAGCGTGGGAGATTGGCTGCACTCTCAGGTCAGCCTCTCTCAAAGATAGACAATGGTTTATCACATGATCCATAATAGTAGCCCTTATCTCATCAGAGACTACAGTTCTTGGTCTAACTCATTGGTCTTCGACTACACATTTGCACTCCTCTCCTTCTCCTGCCAACTTCTCTTTCTCTGTTACCTACTTGTTGATCCATGCTTGGATCAACAAGTACCATTCCAAAAATGTTCTTTTGTAGAGATGGTAATGGAATAGAAGACAAAACACATGGGCAGGTCTTCAGCTAAAATCGGCATCAGCTGTTTTTTTTATTCTTGATCATGGATATATTTCAGTATACTATTATTATAGAAATATCACAAATTCTGTCAATTTTAGTTTTGTGCGAGGTTTTGAACCGAAGTTTAACAGTATTGAAAACAGTATGAAAATGCTGCATTTGCATAAAATTTTGCTGGTTGTTAAGTGTGAGTGACAGAAGATTTCATGATTTTTGAATGGATTTTGCATTAAAGCAATGAAAACTGACCCACAGTTTAGTCCACATAGACTGATGATGTGCTGATTGTGTGACGGGTTTTGAAAATGCGTTCTCAGTATTGAGAAATGTGTGAAAATGATTGTAGAAAACTGTAATTAAGGTCTGCATGAATTATCTTTAATCACTGATACCTTTATCATTCTTTGTTTGTTGCCATAGCAAACCTTCTTCAATCTCTGTTATTATTTATTAAAATGTGATATTGCAGATTTGGTTTAAGAAAATGTTAAATTAAATGTAATTATTCGTATAGCTGTTTTATTTACAATACATGTTTTTCCAAATCAGCTTCACAAAGAGTAGCGCCTTACAGTGTTGTCAGTCTAACAAAATGTCAATAGTTAATACCAATTTCTACACCTCAGCAAAAACAAATTTCTAAATCAAGTAAACTTTGTTTCAAGCTCTCAAACAATTATTCAGTTATTCAAGTTATAAAACAAATTGCCAGCAATAGAATAACTAAGGACAAGAGAACAAATATATAATTTTTTTTCAGCTATCTAAAGTTCTGAATTGATGATTGCTTTATTTTTTGTAAACAAAATATTCTCCAGTTCTCACTCATTCAACTCTCTCTATTCTCACCTCAGTACCTCTTTTGAATCAGGCTTTCCCCACTCCCCCCACTCCATTCTTCCCCCTCTTTCGGCTAGTTGTGTCATCCACATTTTTCAGTGGCCAACACTAACTGATTTTCTCGTTCACTTGTCCTTTTCTCCTTCCAGTTCTCGCTCTCTCTCACTGTTGCAACCCTTCATCCTCCTCTCTGCATGTGATGGCCTCTCTTTATTCATCTCACTGGGCCACATCATCCAGATAAAGAAAAGGACCAAGTATTCATCTTTCTTTGTGAACTTTTTGGGATCCGTGGGATACTTTTTGGGAGACCTGGATTTCCACCAGTCGTCCAGTGCATCGGCGTGTCTATTCCCGTTTCCCAGGAGAAGGGTGAAAGCATGGGCCTGGTCTGGATAACAGTGGCTGTTTTACTTCTGTTTTTGAAATTTGTGAACTGCTCAGGAACTGGTAAGAGTGTGATTATCTTAAGCAGTATTAGTGCAATGGACTGTTGTAATAGAATTTGAGCTCTTAATAGTGATCAAAGCTACTAAACACAGACGAATACAAGAAAACAGAGGGATAATAGTATTAAATTATACAAATGGTTATTGGTTAATTTTTGATGCATTGGATGTTTTTGGTTTGAATGTAACTGTGGAATTATTACACTGTAGTGACTGTATTTGTTATTTCAGTCTTCATAGTTTTTTCAACTGGTATAGCATGCCGTGAGTAATGCCAAGGTTGTGATACTGATAAAATAAAAGTGTATAACTTGTAATGTAGACTGTAAATGTGAACTGTAAGTTGATTTGGATGAAAGTGTCTGCCTAAATGATAACAGAGATTACAAAAGAATTGTTTCAATCAGACTAAATCTGTTAGAAATTCTCTGAAAACCACTGAGACCCTGTTTTTAACCCTATTGTATTCTTTCTTTTTATTTTTAGCTAAAGAATGGACATATGCAGGTAATAATGCTCTTTATTTTATTCCTATTGCCACTTGCGTTGATACTGCTGTGATGATGTTTTCATACAGTAAATAGCTGATATAGCAGATAGATATATGTTTCTTAGAATTACTTTGTTTTGTAATTATTTGGTTGTGCATGACAAAGACATTTTGGTAAGAGAAAATCATTTAAATTCACTTTTCAATTTTTTTCATCAAGCTTAACTTCTCCAATTCTCTATCTCTTTTTCTCTCAAATTCTCTATCTCTGTTATTTCCAGTTTATTTCTTCCATCTCACAAGCTTCACACACTCACACTGAGAGAGAGAGAGAGAGAGAGAGAGAGAGAGAGAGTATCAGCAGGTGCAAATAGTTGCATATAAGTAGGAAGCTTAAGAATGAGTGTTTTCACTTGATACAGAAGACTTGAATGGATAGCATGATGAAGAATAGGAGACTGCTCTGCTTGGTGCATGGACACACACACACACACACACACACACACACACACACACACACATAATATATGCAGTATTGATCACTGTTTACCAAATAGACAGAGACTTCATTGTCATATCCTTTTTGTCTGAATATAAAAAAGAAAACTTGAATGAGTAGAGCTAAAATATAAAATGCAGTAGTTTACATGGCATCTGTCTTTTCCTACATAGTAATACCATTTCAGGGCAACTCTTATGACATTCTTAGCATAATAAAGTCTTTGGAAAAGCTTATTTGGGCATATTTTGTATTGCAAGTGCTAAATTCTTAAGGCCTAATAAGCATATCCCACAAAAATACACAACAATCTGAAAGACTAACTGTATGTGCCAAGTGTGCCAAGAACATGTGCAGGTCATATTTCACAAAACAATATAAAAATAAAATAAAAAAAGAATAAAGAAATTACATTTTGCATTAAAGGGATATTTCACCGAATTCTCTCTTCATTTACTCACCCTCATGCCATCCCAGATGTGTATGACTTTCTTTCTTGTGTTGAACACAAATTAAGATTTTTAAAAGAATATTTCAGCTCTGTAGGTCCAAATAATGCAAGTGAATGATGGCCAGAAATGTAAGGTCAAAAAAGCACATAAGGGTAGCATAAAAGTAATCCATAAGACTCCAGTGGTTAAATCAATATCTTTAGAAGTGATATGATAGGTGTGGGTGAGAAACAGATCAATATTTATGTCCTTTTTTTTTACTATAAACTTTCATCCCTGCCCAGTAGGTGGCGATATGCACAAAGAGTGTGAATTGCTAAAAACAAAAGCAGAATGTGAGTGAAAGTGGAGATTTATTGTAAAAAAGGACTTAAATATTGATCTGTTTCTCACCCACATCTATCATATCACTAATCATAATCCAGATATGGATTTAACCACTGGAGTCATATGAATTACATTTATGTTTGTTTTATGTGATTTCTGGACCATCAAAGGTCTGGTCACCATTCACTTGCACTGTAAGGACATACAGAGCTGAAATATTCATACACATCTGGGATGGCATGAGGGTGAGTAAATGATGAGATCATTTTCATTTTTGGGTGAACTATCCAATTAAGAAATGAAGCCTGGGATCTTTAAGATTTTTTTTACATTACTGTGAAAAATATAATCCAAAAAAAAAAAAAAGAAAAAAAAAAGAAAATATTTTGTAAACAATTGCAGAGTGTTTATACAGTACATTATGGTATTTGTTGTATTGTCATTCATTTATGCTGATTTTAATTGGAAAAATCTTTGTATTTCAGTATTGTATTTTTATTGTAATAATATATATATATATATAAAATCTTATGAGAATAAGCATTGAGAATAATGGGAATTGAAAAAAAAAAGAAAGAAAGAAAGAAAGAAAGAAAGAAGAAAAGGGTCAAAATCAAAATATCCAGATGAATGATAATTGCATGAGAATTGTGTTAGGAAATGTGCTTAATTGTCATGAATGCAAAACATATTGGCCCTTTAGGCAAAGTATACATATATTTACATACGTATTTATGTAACATGGACACCTGGCATAAAACAGCTGGTATGTTTTTCAGAGCTGTGTATGTGAGTGTGATTTCTGAACAGAGTTTACTGAGTAAGTGATGCTTTGTTCCCCATCCATGCTTAGGACAGCATGTGAGAGGTAAACTGGCAGAGGCTTGGAATATGTGTCTTGCAGTTGTCATAGAGATCACCGTGGCAACCGCAGATCAATGAGGGTAACTTTCCCTCCCCCTCCCAATTTGAACAGGGTTTGGGGGGATATACTCGATGAACAGTGAAAATGAGCGGGCCTTTAATCCCTGTGTACACACAATTCACTTGGCAAGTTGGCACCTAGCTGAAACACTGAATTGTGTGCAAAATTATTAAATTATTGTGCAATAAAAATATTTATTTTTGTAATCTTGCTAATGATTCTTGATCTTTGCTAATGTTTTGCTGTTTTCTGTCACTTTGTTCCCCTGTTCTAGTTACACTACACAGAACTTTTCTGCATTGAAAAACGTGCTTGTGTAGCTCATGCCTTTGCAACAATGTGTCTACTCATTAACTTTGCATGACTAAACACCTCACTATAAGCTTTCAGAACATGATAACATGATGTAAATGTATCATTCTACAATTGCAATGGCAGATGTCACTTACTCAAAAGTCAATGTGCAATGAGCTCAATTTCTATAGAAATCCAGATATTCTGTTTATCCATATTTTTAAAAGCATTCGCAATACTCTAACTCAAAATAGTATAAATTATCTTTTTATGAATATTTACAATTGTTGTCATTTTGAAAGTCTCTTGAAATGTCTGATAATGTAGTCACTGTTCTATTATGCAGCTGAAGCATTTTATAGTTTATAAAAGTAAAAAAAGTAGCAGAAAAGCTGTTTTTTTGTAAAATATAGTATCTTTTACATAAATTGAAAAGTAAAAAAAACCAAAAAAAACATTGTTTGTAAAAACATCTTTAAAAAGACATGAATAGCCATGAAAACTGTCAATATTTTTTTTTAAAGGGGTCATGAAATGCTCTTTTTTTCTAGTTTTATTATCTTCCCTGAGGTTCACTGATAATGTTAGTAATTTTTTTTTTTTTTTTTTTCATTAAAACAATACTATATGATCATTTTGCACCCTGTCTCTGACCCTCTGTTTGAAACGCTCGGTTTTGGCATAAGCGCTTCCTTTAAACTGTTCTGTTTGACTAACATTGTGCAACCCCTCGAATAGAGCCATTTTTGAATCTCAATAGGACGAAACTGAATAAGCAACAAATTATTATAAATGTCAGGGTTTACACATAACGCACATCCACCACATTGCATCCGAATCTATTAAAATGTTCATCTCAAGCACAACTGTTAACACTCTGTCTACACCGGACACGAGAGTCGCATCAATAGCAATAGAACCCATTATAATCAATGATGCTGTCTCCCATGGAAGCATCTATTTCGGCGTGTTGTGCCGTCAGTAAACAGATGTCCCGTTCCATTTTGCGCTGCAGGCAATGGTGTTACTACTGCCAACAACACAAATAAAAGGTTGAAAGTTTGTGTCGAAAGAGTAGACAGGGTGTCAGCTCCATAAACTATCACACAGTCATGACATATGAAATATTCATGAATGAGACCGTTTACTCATGGTTTTTGCAAAAGCGTCCAAGTGTTTTTAACTGTCCCATCCTTCATTAACATTTTCTTTGCAAAGCTTGAATTGTATTATGACTGGTATGATATGAGCCAAACATACAATCCACCCTAAAATACGCTGAAGACACATCCACATCCAGTTTCCAGTATCATTCCTTCATGTTTTCATACACAAACAACTAAAAATAGCACAGATGGGCGAAAGAACGCGTCCGTGACAGAGAGCATCTCCTCTTCAGAGTTGTAACTTGACACTGCATCTTTTAAAAGCAGCCCGAGATATGTATTGAGTGGTCAAAGACATCTGTCTGTGTATGTTTATGTAGAAAAACATTTAAATCCAGACAGGCACATGAAGATGTCCTCTGTAAGTGCACTTAGGATGAATCTCCCATGACAGGCCCCATTTCTCTGCTCTTCACATGTGTGACTGACTCTGAGCACCAGTGGGCGGGGCCAAGGGTGCAATGACGGAAAAATAGGCATTTCATATGCAGATGTATTTGGACCTTGTGACGTCACAAGTTCCACAAATTCCAAATGAGCCGTTTTTGCAGCTTGGTTTAAATAAATGCTCTTCTTCTATTAAGGAGGAAGTTTTCAGTTCTGAAATGTACGGTATGTCTTTATAGTAAAATGATCAAAAGATCAAGGAAATTTTATTCCTTATGCCATTTGAATAATCAGTGGTGATACCCAGATATTTATGATAGGTTGTTAATAAAAAATTATTTGAAAATATTTAACAATAAAGAGGAATTAAGATCAGTGCTAGCATTTTTTGTTTCTCACACTTCTGTGGCATGCTTTTGTGGTTGTGTTAGGTGCTGTGGGCCAGTCAGAATGGGCTGAATTTTTTCCTGACTGTGGTGGCTCTAGTCAGTCACCCATAAATTTGGATACATCTCACACACTGCATGACCCAACATTAGTCCCCGTGCAGCCCCTGGCATACAACCAACCTGGCAATAAGCCCTTCATCCTCTCCAATAATGGCCATACAGGTAATGCTCTATCTCACCCACTCAGAACAGTCACCGGTTTTAGATAAATACGCAGACTCCTAAGCTCTCTGCTAAATCCTTTGCTGCCAACCTCACAGTTAGTTAGCATCACACTTGGATGGATTATATTCAAACATTTGCGTGATCATTTAGAAAAGAAAGTGGACCCAAAAAGTAAGCATGTATATGGACACTTCAATCACACTTAAAAATTTAGCCTATTAATGTCAATGCATTATAAGAAAAGAACAAATCAAACAACGTTTATAAGAAAGATAGCACAAGAATACTTTTCAAGCAAAACATTTCACAATAAGAAGTCTGATATGTTTAAATGATCAAACAATATATACTGTTAGTAATATAATATAATATAATATAATGTAATATAATATAATATAATATAATAATAACTTTGTGGGTATGAGCATGTATGCTGTTTGTTTTAGCTGTCTTCCAAGTATGTGAATTCTAAAGGTCCCGGAATAGTCACAGCGAAGTTCTTCTTCGTCCTTCGTTCAGAGCCAAAAAGAAGTTCGAAACAGCTGAACAACGGCATAAGGTTTGCAAGCATTAAGACACCGGCCACACTGCTGAGGGAGGTGTTTAGAGGAGCATTTAAATATGAGGATGCACAAGACTACATGTAAATCCTTAACAAATGTGACATTGAAATGTGTTACCAAAGCCTTCATTCCTCATTTTATGAGTAGACTTCACATGAGGTCAGTAAAAGAAGGTTTTTTTAACCATTCTATGATGATTTAAATAAATATACAGGAGCAAGAACAAATATGTGAACCCTTTGGAATTACCTACACTTGTGTATAAATTTATCTTAAAATCTGGTTTATTCTTCATCTGTTAAAATTATGAACAAACACAATCTGTTTTAACTAATAACACACCAATTATTGTACTGAGTTTGTACACACTGAATACATCATTCAAATTTTCAATGAGTAAGTTGGAAAAAGTATGTAAACCCTTAGGCCAGTGACGTCAACAAAAGCTATTTAGAGTCAGGAGTTGGCAAACCTGGCATACAATTAATGAAATGAGATTGGAAATGTGGGTTAGAGATACTCTGACTAATAAAAAACACTCAAACATTTTGAGTTTGCTATTCACAAGAAGCATCTGCTGATGTGGACCATGCCCCACAAAAGAGATCTCAGAAGACCTACGATCAAGAATTGTTGCTTTGCATAAAGCTGGAAAGGTTTTTCAAAGTTATCTCGAAGAGCTTAAATATTCATCTGTCCACAGTTAGAAACAATTTAGAAGATTTAGCACTGTGGCTACTCTTCCTAGAAGTGGCTGTCCAACCTAGATGACTCAAGAGGCACACAGCAGAATGCTCAATGTGGTAAAAAAAGAACCCTAGAGTAACAGCTGATGACTTAAAGGAATAATTAGAACTGGTTAACATCTCTATTCATAAGCCTACTATCCGGAAAACATTAAACAGGCATGGTGTTCATGACAGGACACCATGAAGGAAGCCGCTGCTTTCCAAAAAAACATTGCTGCTTGCCTGAAGTTTTCCAAAGACCACCTAGACCCTCCACAATGCTACTGAGAAAATGTTTTATGGACTGATGAATCTAAGGTTGAATTTTTTGGGAAGAACTTGCAGCACTACGTATGGCGTAAAAAGGGCACGAAAACATCATCCCAACTATGAAGTACAGTGGAGGGAGCATCATGATTTGGGGCTGCTTTGCTGCTTCGGGGCCTGGACCACTTGCCATCACTGGGGGAAAAGTTATTCCCAAATTTATCAAGATATCCTACAGGATAATGTCAGGGTGGCTGTGTGCCAGCTGAAGCTCAGTAGAAGTTGGGTGATGCAGCCGGACAATGACCCTAAACATCGAAATAAATTCACTACAGAATGGCTTCAAAAAAAGAAGTCAGAGTCCAGACATTAACCCAACAGAGATGCTGTGGAATTACCTCAAAAGAGTGGTTCACACCAGACATCCTAAGAATATGGCTGAGCTGAAGCAGTTCTATAAGGAAGAATGGTCTAAAATTCCTTCTGAATGTTGTGCAGGTCTAATCCGCAGCTACCGGAAACACTTGGTTGAGGTTATGCTGCCAAAGGAGGATCGACCAGTTATTAAATTCAAGTGTTCACTTACTTTTTTCCACAGAACTGTGAAAGTTTAATGGGATGTGTTTGATAAAGACAAGAAAGATTATAACTGTTTGTGTGTTGTTAGCCTAAGCACATTGTGTTTGTCTATATTTGTGACTTTGATGAAAATGAGATCATATTTTATGACAAAATAATGCAAAAAAAAAAAAAAAAACAACAACAACAACAACAAAAAAATACAGCTAATTACATCTTGCCACTGTATATGCATTAGATAATGTTTAATTTGTCTTTTTTACATTCTACATTCATAGCACTAAAGCCCTAACATGCTATACGCATCCATAATATGCGCCGATTACACTCTGTTATTATAATTTATGATGACACTGATACTACTGCAAAGATGAGTGTATAAAAGAGTGCTAATGGGCAGAATATGGCAAAAGAATGATGATAGGCATATCTTACTTTGGGCAGATGTGTGAATGGCTTTTAACTGCAGATGGCACATGAGTGAAGGAGAATATCAAACAACAAAGTGAATGGGCAGATATGATTCCTTTTGTAGACTACTTAAACAAACAAACAAACAAATAAATAAATAAATAAAAGGAAAATGTCTCTACGCGAATGATTGTACAGATATAGGAACATTTGCACCAGCTTGCTAATAACTCATGTTGTCTGATCTTAACTGACTTAATCAGAATTAACTGTCGGCCTCAAGGTAGGTGGAGTTTCAGGTCACACCTATCGATGATGTGGACCAATGGCAGTAAGAAGGTGTTTAGTAGCCGGTACAAAGTTTTTCCTGAAATTTTGCCCTGGCAAGCCATTACGAACCACCGAAACAAACTCAAAAACACCTTTGTTTTTGCCAGATTTTGTTCTAAATGATGTCAAACCCCTTCGTTTTTTCGATTTCGTATGAAGTGTACCAGGGCCTTAACAGTTCAGACTCTCATAAGCCTCTAAATCTTCTCACAAACTTTTTGTTCTCTCTTTATTTCTCAAACAGTACAGATGACACTGCCGCGTTGGATGGGAGTGGCTGGGTTGCCATTGCATTACAGTGCTGTACAGCTGCACTTGCACTGGGGTAATGGAGTGGGCGTGGCCACTGGGAGTGAACACACAATTAATGGGCTGAGCTCTTCAGCAGAGGTGTGTGCTAGTACATGTGTATCTTCAACCACATAGCCTCTTTCCAAAACCCTGTCCTTTCCAAATCGGCAAACCCTGTGGGATATTCAAATTAAAATGGCTTAAAGCAGTCTTAAACACAAAAATGTGTTTAAACCACTAAGTGTGACCTCTGTGATTATCAAGCTGATGGTGGTTATGCGTTTACTCTAATAAAATCAGGTCAAGTGGAATTCACTAAATAAAATAAATTCAAGGTGATTAATCAAATAAATATAAACTTCTGCCTCCACGTCACTCTGCACATGTGCCATGCACACAAACAATCTCACACAGCACCGATGGAGCAGGTGGTGTGTGTCGCAGGGTTTTGATTTTTCCAAAGGCTCTGGAGAACATAGTAGTGGACCTTTGACCATTCCCGTCTCTGTGTCTCCAGTGGGATGGAGATACATAAAGGAAGATGGGATGGGCTTTGAAAGGAACTGTTAGATTATAGGTAGTGCATAATTGTAAGTGTATATTAATGTTGTATTGTTGAATAATGGGGTATTTAATTAAACATAATCAATTAAATTAGAATAATGTGATATTTAATTCGATTTGTAATTACTGTATACCAGTGATGTTGCCAACCCTTCATTCTATTGATCTACTCTTGTATGTCTATGTAGTCAAAGAACTGGCACAATTTATGAAGACTAACTGATTTAGATTTACAAAGAATTTTAGTGTTAAACCAACCATTAAAACATTTTATTGGAATAATGCATTATAATACACACTCTCTGTGTCTCTTGTCTATCAGCTCCATATTGTACATTACAATGCAGAGTTTTATGCAAATATGACAGAAGCTAAGACACAGGAGAACGGCCTGGCTGTATTAGGGGTTTTGATTGAGGTAGGTTATCTACAACTTCCATTAAATTAGTATTAAAAAATGCAATTTCTACTGTTACACTGTTTCTTTATCTTAATTTATTTGTTGCTTTCTCAGGCAGGTGAGGAGACTAACCAGGCATATGGTAGGATTCTCAACTATCTGGATCACATCCGATATGCAGGTAGGTGTTTTTGTGCCTGTGTATACACATGTGTGTACCAGTGATATTTTACTTCAGCGATTCAGTTTCTTCATATAATAAGTAAATAATCATACAAGAACTTTTTCATATGCCATACTTTATCACAAATTTGACAATCAAACTTTCAAATGTTTGTTAATCAGCAGACCCAGACAGAAATGGCTGATTTCACATTTTCAGTGCTGATTTTGGGAAAATCTGCAGAATTCTGTGAAATGAATTCAAGCACAGTAAAATGAGCTGAAAGGAGTACAGTCTTATTGATAGCTAAAAGCCTAATCAAATTAGCCAAAACACACAAGGGGTGTGCAGTGTTGGGTAGTAATAGAATGCATGTAATCTGGATTACATAATCAGATTACATTTTTTTTCGTAACAATTTCTATGAAGCCAAAATGTATAATTCATTGTAAAGGAATTATAAATGCATTATAATGCATTCATGCTGTCTCATAATACACCTTATAATATGTTACAACTTCTCATAAATTATTGTAATTACAGTTATAATACATTATATAATACTTAACCTATTCATAGTTATACCTTAAATAGTCTAATACCTTATATCACAGTTGACATCCAATTTTATCCATAGATGTTGTAATGTAATTGTGGTGTCATGCAAAAGCAGCATAGTGTCATCAGCCATAAGGCTTTATGATGTGATCATATACAATTATAAGTGGTCTCAGCCTGCTTTAACTAAAGCTACAAAAGCAATTTCTTATATACAGCCATAACATAAAGGTTTAACACACAATACATGTTAGGCTTATAAATTATATAAAAAAGGCACAAAATACAAGACATTTTGAAAGATAAAGAAATGTTTTGTGCTTCCCAACAGGGTGTAATTTCAGTGGAACTTAGGCCATGGAATATAATGAAAATATTTATTAAAGCTTGCAAATATATGAAAGTATATAATAACTATTTTACAAGCTTTACTTGTAATGTCTTATGACCTCTAATGGATGTTTATAAGAAGACATTGCTTTTGTCACTTTACTTAAAGCATACCTAATACAGTATATATATATATTACAAATATGTATATTACACTATGACTTATGCTGCTAAAATTTAATGTTGGTTAGAGTATAATACATTATACTCTAAGATATGTATAAATATGACAAGGTATGTATTATAATTGATTATAATTGTGGAGACAATTATTCATGCAAAAATATAAGATATTATAAGGTGTATTATGAGACATCACAATTTTATAATGCCTTAACAGTGCATTATAAATATGGTCTTCATGGAAAGTGTTACCAAATCTTTTTTTGTGATGGATTACATGGTTACATTTTTTATTACATTACCAATCAGCTAAAATACTGTGAAATTTACTGATTATACTCCTAAATTTTAAAATACTGGTCTGAGCCAGAGCCTAGAATATGTGCGATAGGCCTTGCAAGGTAGCACTACACACATTTAAGTCCCGTTCCTCATATAACTACATACAAAATATCTTTCAAATAGAAATGGTGATAAAATAATTGAGCAATTAAATTATATCCATTGAAAGACTCCACATTCAATCTTAAGAATCTTAAAGCACTATTAATGCACTTTTGCATTTGTAATGGTTAGTTTTGATAGTTTTGATTACCTGCCCATAATTAGACACTCTTCTATAAAAACATTTTGGAGGTGTTGGTCACATGCAACTTTGCCAAGGTCTCACAATGGTAGAAAAAGAGCCTGTCCTAGGTTAAGACCACTTCTCATGAATAAATCTGAGCAGGCACTAATCATACATCTCTAAAAGATATACAGTACAGAGAGACATGAACTCATTATTCAAATTTATAAAGAAATTAAATTTGTGTATACTGTGTATATATATATATATATACATATTTCATGCTTAAAAAAGCATTTCATGCTTACTCATGTTTAAAGAAAGCAGTGTGAATTGGTACTTAATAAACCCCTTATACTCTATGGTCTCCATATACATAAGTCAGGCATATGAGGTATCATTTGAAAGCTTAGCATCTGAACTTTTCAGAGATAATCACTTTTGCATTATGTTACTTGAAATAACAAAATAAGGCCTCAAAACATTCGCATTGAAATTTAGCGCCCACTAGAGGTAATGGGGAAGAAATATTTATAAAAAAGTCCTTCACATAGCACATAAATGGACAAGTCATATATCAAATGAAAGCTCCCACTCTCAGGAATGGGACTGTACAGTTAATTTTGGTGCCCTAATACCACAGTTCGAAAGATTTTCAAATGAATCACAAAGTGAAATATGATTTCTGTAAGTCTTCAAATACAAATGTCTCTTTTATGCCCCGATAACTGCTGCTGTGAGCCCCAAATAGCTAAAAACTTTATATCTGCTTTTACCTTATCCAATTTTATATCTTAGATGTCCAGAACAAAATATGCCATCCAGAAGGAAAAGCATCAGCATGCAAAACAAATGATCAGAAAATATGTTTTCGACTATTGATGATAAAATGTTTTATATCATCGCAAAGGGGAGGATCTAGATTGAGCTTCTAGTCCACTTAGAGGCTAGGATATTAAAAGAAACAACAAGGGTAGAGCTTTTAAAATTGAGTGTGAAAAATGGCATTCGGCAGCCCAAAAATGCACCAGAGTTTATATTCAGAATTAATGATTAGATTACACATGCTATATGTAATCCAAAAGTAATCCATCCATAACATTTCAGAAGTGATCTACCCCTGAGTGGGGATGTAGAACTTTGTGAATGACGGGTGTTGGTCCTGCTAATCAGCTTAAAAGAAAGAGAAACCCCAAAATCATATTTCTCGCATCATTTACTAACCATTGTACCATCTCAAACTCATATTACTTTCTTTCTTCTGCATGATGCATGATGTGTGTTTGTCCATTCAATGCAAGTCAATGGGGTCCAAATCTTTCAAGCTTCAAAACAGATATAAATGCAGCAAAAAGAGGGGTTTAATCCACATCTTCTTAAGCAATGCGATTGGTTTGGATGAAGAAAATAAACCAAAATGTAACTCTTTTTTCAATATAAATCTTGACATCTGTAGTCTCCTTTATGCAATCATGATTTGAAGCTCGATTACACTTCCTCACACTTGATGCATGCTTGAATCATGTACATGCTCTGAACACGCTCTGTGCATGCGTCAAACGTGAGGAAGTGTAAAAGAGCTTCAAATCATGATCAAAACTGCAGATGTTAAGATTTACAGTCAAAAAGGAGTTATTTTTTGGTTAGTTTCTCATCCAAATCTCTTCAAATGACATGGATTAAACCACTTTAGTCATCTGGATTACCTTTGTGCTACCTTTACCTCCTTTTTGGAGTTTAAAAGTGTTGGATGCCATTGACTTGCATTGTAACACACATACATCATGTATTTATAAATGTTTTTTAGTCTGTGTTCCGCAGAAAAAAAGTCATACCAGTTTGAGATGGCATAAGGGTGAATAAATTATGAGAGAATTATCATTTTTGTGTGAACTGTTCCTTTATACATGTATTTGTTTTACTTATGTCCTGATCTGCAGGCCAGCAAGTAGCTATCCCTGCGTTTGATGTAAGGTTACTGCTGCCCAATGACTTGGGCCAATATTTCCGTTACAATGGCTCACTCACCACTCCACCCTGCCACCAGAGCGTCCTCTGGACCATCTTCAATGAGAGGGTTAAAATCTCTCACTTACAGGTACAGAGAGACTGAACGAAGGGACAAGAGATGCAAACTTTTCACATTACAGTAGTTACATAATGGATATGATGCTCTTCTTCTCTTCTCTTCTCTTCTCTTCTCTTCTCTTCTCTTCTCTTCTCTTCTCTTCTCTTCTCTTCTCTTCTCTTCTTCTCTCATTAGCTGATGAAATTAGAGACACTGCTGTTCTCCAGTAAGGCAGAAGCGGCCGAGCCCACAGCTCTTCAGGATAACTTCCGTGTCACCCAACCACTTAACAACAGAACTGTCCTGTCCTCTTTCATTCATGGTAGGAGAGAGATAGAGAGAGAGAGAGAGAGAAAGAGAGAGGGAGAGAGAGGAGAAAAAGAGAGAAGAGGGGAGAATGTAGCTGAGCTTTTTGTTTATGTGATGGCTGATTAGTTTTTCAAAATCTCCTCTGAACACAGAGCTTATTGTAATCATGTGATTGTGTGCTTGTGTGTGTTAATGTGAGTGTGTGCAGGGTGGGTAAAAAGAGAGAGACTGATAGAGCATTACAAAGCAGTAATAAGAGCTATATAAGAATTAGTGCTGTCAAGTAACATTAAACGTTTACCAAAGTCTCAGTGGGAGTTTGACTAATTGAAAGAACTAGTCTACCCATAGGTTGCATGTTCATTGCAATGGGCATTAAATCTCTTAAACTTTCCACAATGTTAATCTGCCGGTACTGTGGCTATCCACTTTGCTACAGCAATCGTGAAGCTGTGTTCACGATTCACGTTAGGGCATCAACACCAGCGCAGCTTTGAAATCCACACGAGAAGCGTTTGCAGACAAAAACGTTTCATTCTGCGCTTTGGTGAGAGTTAAGACTTGGCGTGCTTCTGTGGCAGAGCTCCGCTCAAATATTTGCTCATGTGCGATTGCTCAACTCCAATGCAAGTTCAAAAGTCATCGCTCATGAGCGAGAGCGATGTTGGAGCGGAGCGGCATGAAATGAGAAACATTCTTGATCATTTTTTTATCCCTCGTCATATTGGCATACGACCTAATATTTCATGGCATAAATAACAACTACACAAACAGTGGCTTGATTTTGGCTACTTTAAAAAATATAGCTTTGTTCTCTCTGCCCTATTTGGATGTGGTTATTTTATTTGGGGGCATGGGGTAATGTAACAGCCTAATTACCAGAGCTTCTCATTGATTTCAGTCCTGTGCTAATCATTCATGTCAGTAATTTTTCTGGACTTTTTGCAGCCTAAGCGTTCCCGCACCGGAAAAAGATAATAGCGTCTTTTACCTATCAAACGCTCTGGAAAAATAACCCGTTTTTC
Source organism: Myxocyprinus asiaticus (assembly GCF_019703515.2). Classification (NCBI taxonomy): domain Eukaryota; kingdom Metazoa; phylum Chordata; class Actinopteri; order Cypriniformes; family Catostomidae; genus Myxocyprinus; species Myxocyprinus asiaticus. The sequence goes on from NC_059359.1 coordinate 37,103,592, forward strand.
TTATCCCGTGCGAATTGACATGTTGGTAAAAAGCCAGTGAATCTGCACTGTTCAGCCTGTGAACCCTTTAACTCATTGTTTCTAAAGTTCACCAAGTGTCTGAAGTGGATGTTGGTCATTGAGAAGACACCAGAAAATGTAAAACACGCTTCAAAACTTCATCTAATGCTGGCTGTTGCGTTTGGACTGATGCATGAGAAACAAACAAGCATTATTTATTTTGATTAGGAAAATTAGAAAAGGACACAAGTACTAATTTTGTGATCTGAGCAGAGTGAAAGGGGAAATTTTTTTTTGAGCCCCGCGTTTCGTAACTTATAGTATCTTCCGGAGGAACAGATAAAATTACATAATGTGAAAAGATTGTCTATATTTTTAATTCAATGGTATACTGTAGGATTACTGGCTTGCTAATGTAACCAGTTCTGTTGTATTTTGCCAGATATTCCAGTAAATTTCTTCTAATAATCCCAGATACATATGAACATGTTTAATACTTACTTCATAATTAATCAGCACAGCTAAATAGCATACATTTTCTGATGGGTCAGTTATGCATGACAGCAGTGTGTACATGCAGTCGACACTCTCATCTCTGTGATTTATAAAGACATCGCTTATCCTGTGCGAATCGACTGTAAACCTTACAGATGTCTGCGGTAGAATTTTAAAAAATAAAAATTTACTTTACAGACGTATGTCCAGGAAACTACTCTGTGTTGAAAACTGCCGCCACCACCAGATATTTGTCAGTGTAGAAGCACACACATATTAATATTAATAGTCCCATTTGGGCCTTGTTTTGTACAGCAAATAGCATTAAGAGGTCCTTTTCCATCATCTTATCACTGAAGCGCTGTTGTGTGTGTGTGCAGAGATTCTTTTATTTACTGATAACAACCTACACAGCTCTATCATAGGAGAGAGCGTAACAGTCAACTAGCATGTTACACAGTACAGTCGCGTTATGCTATTTTAGGCTAAGCTTGTAGGCTAGATTGGTAGAAGGGCTCTGGTGTGTTGTGATGTGTGCATCAGTGTAATGGTTCCGGATGGACACATTACAAAGGTTCCGCCCTTACCAACATGTGTTTATGTTGTATTAACGGTAAATGCGTTAATTGCGATTAAGAAAAATTAACGCATTCAACTTTTTAAATTATTCACATGTGTTAACACGTTAATTCTGACAGCTCTAATTAATATACTTAAGTAATTCAGAAATTTGTAAAATGTTGCCTATTTAAATAAGTGTTATATGGGATTTGATCATTCAAACTCTCTTTCTCTCTTCCAATGGAATTCATTTTAAAGTTCAGCCAAATTGTAAGAGCTGCTTGACAGGAAGTTCACCAAAAAAAAAAAAGAAAAATCTGTCAATTACTTACTCATGTCATTCCAAAACATATGCTGCCACTGTATTTTATCAGTGGAACACATAAGGAGAATTTGTAAAAAAAAAAAAAACCTTCAATGTGACCTTGTCTGTCAAGCTCCAAAAAGGAGTACTTTTGTAAGACTAATTTTATGGTACTATTTAGGATGTTTTTTTGTCCTTTTTGGTGCTTGACAGACCTGGTAACCATGAATAGTCATTGTTAAGAGTTGCCGTGAAGAATTTTCAAAAATGTGAATTATATGTTTCATTAAAAAAAATGAAAGCATACAGATTGCAATGAATTTGTTTTTAACCTAAAATGTTTTTCATGTCGTATCATCAAAATTAACTAGTTTTATTCAAGTCAAAAATATGATTTAACATCAATAAATCAACCTGAATACATTAGGTTACAGCAACAAAACAAATTTTAAGGATTAGATCAGGTAGGAACAGCTTCATTATGGAAGTATATTAATGACAAATGTCTCTGAAACAAAAAAGCACAATGAATTGCACTAATTGAAAAATAAACGCATTGCAGTAACATTGCTTGCATTTTTAGGGGATGCAATTCCATATGGTTATATTTAAGCTGTGATTATTTCAATTGAAACATTTTGCATTACAATTCATCATTAAAAGTTTTATTATAAATATTCACCTTCCAAAATTCAGTTCCAAAAAATGCAGTTAAAAAAAAAAAAAAGTTAACTTTATTATTCAACAGGTAATGTTTGGTCCATTAAATTTCACTTTGCAAATTCGCCTCTAAAATTTCAGTGGTTCAGTGGACATTGCAGTAGAGTGCTGATACACAATCTCCATTTGCCACTACTAGGCTTCACCACTATGCAATCAGGTGTTGATGAAGACCAAGAGTAACATGGAGAGGACCTGTACAATTGCCAGTTTTGATAAACCAATTAAACTAACTCGACAATAAACTATAAAGACATTTTAAACAGTTTCTTCAGTTTGACACAGCACTTTACTATGCGCATCATCTTCTGTTTTAATGTACATTATCTGAGTGACCAGCTTAAATATAAAACTATGTGAAATTGCAACACCAAAAAATGCAAGAACTGTTAATACAATGCATTTATTTTTCAGTTACTGCAGTTCAGTGTGCTTTTTTTGTTACACAGACATTTGTCATTAATATACTTCCATATCCTTAAGGTAACTATTGTAGTTTACCAATTGGAATGAAATGAGGATGAGTAAATAATGACAGAATTTCCATTTCCTTTAAATATCTGTTTGTGTCATTTTTAATGATTTAGTAATTTATGTTTCTAAAAGAATGAGCAAAGTGTTTATGCTGGGTCTAACCGCCACCCCCCCCCCCCCCTCTTTCTCTCTCTCTCTCTCTCTCTCTGTTTCACTCTATAGTTTCGGCTAAAATGTATACAACAGGTAAGAAAGTCAATATTATTTATCAAGCTATTTCCTTTGTTATCACTTCCAAGAGCTTTATCAATCTTTATGCTGATGTTTGCTCAATTATTGCAATTCTCTTGATAACTTTATCTTCCTGACTCTGTCTCAGGTGAAATCATAGCCATTGTGATAGGATCTCTGTGTGGATGTGTAGGGTTGGCTGTTATCATCCGCTTCATTGTGAAAACCATTCGGTAAGAATATCTACCAACCCACACATCTCTCATAGGTCTAAAAAAGCCGGTTAGAGATGCTGAGTTATGTAATGGCCTTCAATAGTTTTGTACGTGCTTATTTACACACACGGTCATATGCACTTTATTCAAAATATGCCAAGAATGTGTTCTGAACCGTGATAAAACTGTATGATCCGTGTTTGAAGCCTCAAATAACTTCCTGCTTTTCAGTCTTATCCAGTTTTAATGCTCACCAACTTTCACCCAAAAGTACATTATTGTGGGTTTCAGCAACAGATTACATAAAAGCATGCACTTTGCAGTTGAGGTTATTCAATTACTGTAAAGTGTTTGACATAACAAGATGACACTCTGTGTTTTATATGGTTAGAAAAAAATGCCCTCATTGAGGTAAAAATTCCCCTGAAAATCAACACCATGGTTTAAATATTGTTAATTTCTGACACTAATTTCCTCTTCACAAAGAAGTTGGTTTGATTCCTGTGTTCAGGCTTTCCATTCTTTTACTGGGTTTACTTCAGCTCAGAAATTACATTTGAATCTGTATTTATCCCAAAAATGACAAGAAACTAAGAAGCAATCTTGAATCATTCATCTGGTGTTATAATTTTGTGGTTAATCCCACATCTGATTCTAAATCAATGAATCATAATAACATGTAGTTTAGATAATAGAATCATGTAGTTTGTCTTGTTTGTCTGTGTTCGTCTTTACCATATCATATTTTGATCGTGTTTGTTTATTATTGTTTCATGACTGGTCATATGATTGTGTCTCCTGGTCATATGACAGCTCAACGTCGAGCTGGGATGTCCTGCCAAGTATCCGACCTGCACCTCAGCACAGGTCATACACTTCAATGACCTCCGATTCATGACCTCTAACCCTAGTAACCACCTCAAATCAACCATACAATCTAAAATCACATATATATATATATTTTTCATGTAAACCTAAGAATAATTAGCCTGAATCACACATTTTTAGTTAACCCATTAAATTGGTTGTTGTATAAGCAAGTAAGCTAATTTGATTTATATTGCATTATATAAACAAAAATTATAAGCCTCAAAACAAATCAGAGGAGCAAATTTTTACCCAGACTCATTGTGCACTGCACACACTCAAAATTGTGCATAATGTTCTGTTTAACTTTTGAGTAAAACGAAAAATGGAATAAACATCACCAGGTAAAACAAACTCATTCACAAGCTTTACAGATTGTTATTAATCTTAGTAAATATGAAGTCTGATGTATAATTTTCGTCTTCTTTTGGGTTTAGCAGATACCTTGCACTGTTTTATGCACTCCTGCTAAACACATAATTACACTTAACATAATGGGCTCAATTATTTTATTTTGTTTTAGCTGTGTATGTCACACAGTCTAGCTACCCTTATACTTGTTACCTATCATATCTCAGTGCATGTCATTTAAAGGGATAGTTCACCCAAAAATGAAAATTCTCTCATCATTTACTCACCTTCTTTCCATCCCAGATGTGTATGACTTTCTTTCTTCAGCAGAACACAAATGAAGATTTTTAGAAGAATATTTCAGCTCTGTAGGTCCATACATTGCAATTGAATGGTGACCAGAACTTTGAATCTCCCAAATCACTTAAGTTAGCATAAAAGTAATCCATATTTTTTAGAAGCGATATGGTTGGTGTGGGTGAGAAACAGAACAATATTTTAGTCTCTCTTTTTTTAACCATAAATCTCCACTTTCACTTTCACTTTCACATTCTTCTTTTGTTTTTTGGCAATTCGCATTCTTCATGCATATCACCACCTACTGGTTGGGGCCAGTCAAAGGTGGAGATTTATTGAATAATTTTTAATTATTGATCTGTTTTTCACCCACATCCATCATATCGCTTAAGAAGATATGGATTTAACCACTTGAGTCTTATGACTTACTTTTATGCTGACTTTATGTGATTTTTGAAGATTCAAAGTTCTGATCACCATTCACTTGCATTGTATGGACCTAAAAACTGAAATATTCTTCTAAATCTCTTTGTTTGTTTTCAACAGAAGAAGAAAGTCATACACATCTGGGATGGCATGAGATTGAGTAAATTATGACCAAATTTTCATTTTTGGGTGAACTATTCCTTTAAATTTTTCACCAATGCATGCATTTACATGTCCATGTCTTTTCACCTAGACCAGCAATCACTCTGACAGAACAGAGAACCTTGTTCTAGTCTTGGAATGCTTTACCTCATGTGTTGTTTACAGTGGCGTAGATTGGGGGGGGGGGTGGTGGATGGGCTTGCAACGTGAGGCATTTACATTTATCAATTGATCATGGTATAAAAATATGAGTGGGGGGTGGGTGGGGGGGGGGAGGTTTGGGGGGGCTGCACTTGCATGTTTTGATTATTGGTTGGGGGTTACCTGTCTTCCATCCCCCCCAGAATCTACGCCCCTGGTTGTTTGTCTAAGAGACTGAAATATTATGAAATATCCTGTTTATAAATGAAATGTTATTTGAATTATATTGTGCTTTGTGCTTAGGCAGATCATTTTGATGCAATAGCACCCCCATCTGTTTTAAAAAGCAAATTACACTGAAATAACTAAGACAACAAAAATGTACTCTGTTTATTTATTAAACTAACCAAAGCATTCAAATTACATATGTGATTTTGTTTTCACCCTACAGTACAAAAGATATGGCAAAAGAACCCAAACAGGATATGGCTTTAAAGACGACCTCTGACCCAACAAATCCAGAGGAAGCTACTCCTCAGCCTGAAACTTGACACTAAACCTTCCATGTGTATCATGACCTTTTTGTCTTGATGAGAAAGCATAGACTTTGCATCAGTATCTCCAACTATCTTCTTCTCATCTATCAGTAAATCTTTAACTTGTTTTGAAAACATTCTTCTTAATTTGCACCACTTTCTCACTTGAGAGACCAGAGTCTCTCTCTCTCTCTCTCTCTCTCTCTCTCTCTCTCTCTCTCTCTCCACACTGTTGTTATATATTAGTTAGGTTTTCTGAAAATTCCCTCTGTGCTAATTATGACTGTGAATTTCACTTGTACATTTTATAAATAAAATAGTAATTTACTATAATGATATGATGACCACCCCCTGTGGTGACATCTGTGTTGTATGTTGATTATTATTCTATAATTTATGGGCAGATATCGAAACACTTAAAGGGACAGTTAATCAAAAAAATTAAAATTCACTCATCATTTACTCACCCTCACGCCATCCCAGATGTATATGACTTTCTTCTGCTAAACACAAACAAAGATTTTTAGAAGAATATTTCAGCTCTGTAGGTTGATGCCAGTGAATGGTGACCAGACGACCTTTTAAGCTCCAAAAAGCACATTAATGCAGCATAAAAGTAATCCATACGACTCCAGTGGTTAAATTAATGTCTTCTGAAGCAATATGATAGGTGTGGGTGAGAAACAGATCAATATTTAAGTCCTTTTTTACCATTATTTACCATTTTTTTACAACTCTCACTTTCACATTCTTCTTTTGTTTTTGACTATTCGCATTCTTCATGCATATTGCCACCTACTGGGCAGGGAGGAGAATTTATGGTAAAAACATCATCATTTACGTGAGATTTTCATTTTTGGGTGAACTATCCCTTTAATTCGTTCCAACTCTTTTCATTCTTTCATTGTACATACAGTATGTGTCAGCTTTAATTAACTTTTTATTATTTAAGGACAACAATGTAACATTTGTAGCAGCCAAAAGGAAATAGAATCATTTAATACAAATAGTGCAATAGGAAATAGTGCATAGCACTTACATAAATGTGTGGTAAGACCATAAACTTGCAATACTGCAGGGGGTTCACCATTTAAAAAAAATAGTTAAGAAGCTATATTCAGCTAAATGTTTTATTGTCCCTCCCACATTAAAATGTTGAATTTATGGGGGCCTGGGTAGCTCAGCAAGTAAAGATGCTGACTACCACACCTGGAGTCACAAATTTGAATCCCAGGGCGTGATGAGTGACTCCAGCCAGGTCTCCTAAGCAACCAAATTGGCCCGGTTGCTAGGGTGGGTAGAGTCACATTGGGTTAACCTCCTCGTTGTCGCTATAATGTGGTTCTTGCTCTCGGTGGGGCATCTGGTGAATTGTGCGTGGACGCCACGGAGCAATAGCGTAAAGCCTCCACACACATTATGTCTCCGCGGTAACACGCTCAACAAGCCACGTGATAAGATGCGTGGATTGAAAGTCTCAGACGTGGAGGCAACTGACATTTGTCCTCCGCCACCCAGATTGAGGCGAGTCACTACGCCACCACGAGGACCTAGAGTGCATTGGGAATTGGGCATTCCAAATTGGTGAGAAAAAGTGAGAATTTATTATAGTGCACCAATTTTCATGTTCAATGTTCACTGAAAACAAGTAAAAAAAGTTAAGTATTAAAAAGGTTTTATTTAATAAAACAAAAACTTTTGTTTAAAGTCCCAACGTCCATGCCCTTCAGATGCAGAATAACAACATGTTAATGTATAATTGGATACTATTGTTCTTGCCACTTAATCAGGAATATGTTACATTTTAGTCTAATTAACTATAAATAGTCTGGTTTAATAAACATCACGTTCATCCATTTTCAGAACCACTGCATAAATATTTTAGTAAAATAAGAAGTTAACAAGAAAACATTTAAGGCCTCAAACTTTAGTCATTCATATTTAAAGGAATACAACTCTGTTATTTAATTTTATTTTAAATTTTGTTTTTATTTGCACTTTGGGTTAAAGCTTGTGCTAACCACTTCCTGTTTCTGAGCCTGAAAACAGGTATTATTCAGGAATGGGAAGGCTGGACACAGATTAGGGCATCCATCCGTCCATCCATCCATCCAGTATGTGGACACTTAAAAAATGTGTGAATGTCATTACATAACAAAATATTAAAGCAAGTAGCTATTATAAAAAGCAAGTACTTATTTTGAAAAAAATGAAAATAATATATATATATATATATATATATATATATATATATATATATATATATATATATATATATATATATATATATATATATATATATATATATATATATATATATATATATATATATATATATATATACACACACACACACACACACACACACACACACACACACACACACACTTTTCAAGCAAAACATTTCACAAAACGAGACTTGTGTGTTCTTCTGGGCCAATATAACCCTGAGACTGGATACTCATTCTTAGAGCATATTTTAGCCTTATTTATTTTCCCTAAGAATGTTTTTTGAGCAGAAAACAATGTCATGTTAAAATAATTTTTAATTTAGAAATATCGCTAAGAACTACATTTCAGTTTAGGATTTGTTATTAATGTAAGAAGTAAAATGACAGAATTGGTTAGAAGCCTAAATTACTATGTATATTTCAGTTATGCACCATTGCTTTTTCCTACACACACAAACAGCATATTTGGTAGTTTCCTCTTTAGTTTTGCTGAGCACTATAAACTGGTGGGAGCCAATCATATAATTGCTTTCTGAGTCTTGAAGAATGACTCAAATTGTGAAAGTAGTTTGGTTCCTTTTTGAAAAGCCCCTTTCTACATTTCTCCAGAAGAAGTATCAGAGACCAATGAAACCAAAACATTGAAATCTTAGAAAATTAAAAATGAAAGCCCACATGTCTGTGATTATTCCTGACATGCACATTGATTTGATATGTTTTAATAATATGCACAAACATACTCTGTGTGTGTTAATTTATACATATTGGAATGAATATGCCTGGAGAACACAAAAAGTCAGATTGCTAACCACCATCATTGCAAACACATTGTGGAGAACCTCTCATGGTGATATCTGCTCTCTTACTGTAAGCTGATAAACCAGCTGTCAGAAATATTCGGTCACAGAATAAGCCTAAATGTCACAGGTGGTTTGCAGGTACAGTATATGTGAAATCTTTTATAAGACATTGGTTCCGTCAATTTAGGCAGTATTTTAAGGCATTACAGCCCCTAAAAGTTCTAAATGTGTTCCATTTCTGTTAGGAAGATGCCTTCGAAAGCTGCTTATGACTCAAAAATAGCTCTTTAGAAAAACTTGATTCAATTGTGGACAGTGGTTCCACTTGTTTGAAATTGGTTTTATTAACCTAAAATTACTATGTAAACTCAACACAAACACTTTGTGTAGAAAGAACCTAGTTGAATTGGGTAAACCCAACAAAATTAGATGTGTCAATGTAACTCAGATAAATCTCTATCATTTCTTTATGTACTGACAAGTGAAAGTGAATGTTTGCATGCTAAATACATGCTGACTGGAAGCACTACAGAGTGTAGTTTAGTAACTATGCTATGGTTACCACAGCAATTAATCAAAAATGCAAACAATCAACTCCATGTGTGACATCTACCTGTCCTCACTGTTAGCTTTTAAACAGATGTATTAGCATACGTTCAGTATGAACATTTGGCAAAACATATTTCTATGGAATATACTTTTTATCAAAGATAATGACTCAGACCTTCTATGCAATGGAGCTCTGTTTATACAAAGTTTACATACTTCTGCTCTTCTCTGCAAAACCCAGAGGAAGTGGCGCAATGCTCCCAAAAACTCTGTTTTAGATCAAGTGCATTAGTCATAAAAACTAAATTTGATCAGACAACCCCTAGCTCTCATTATTATCTGTGTTCATTGCAGCTTCTTATCAACTGAGTAATACAATCTTTTGCCTATTTTTTGTATAGCAGTGGTGTGTCATGAACAGGAACACTTCACTTCTTTTAAGGACAGGGATGGTAACCATCGGTACCCTACACCTGTATCCTGCATCACCCAGGTGAGGTCATATCATATGTTTATTAAAGTACATTAAAGTCATCTTTATTAGTCAATATTTAAAGTGTCACTTTGCTTTTTTCTTTATAATCTTCTCAAAAGTGTGAATAGGACATTAGATGATGAACTACATACTGAAGCACAATATGACTATTATGGCTACTATGAAAGTATGGATCCATCTGCGTTCTCTCCCTGTGATTATGGAAATCATGCAACAAGCATCCTCCCCATGTTATACTCCCTGTTTTTCGTGGTGGGTTTTCTGGGTAACATGCTGGTGGTCTGGGTGCTCTTGATGGGTGTGAAGATGAGAAGCACGACAGACATCTGTCTCCTGAACCTGGCTTTAGCTGACCTGCTGCTGGTCTCCTCCCTCCCTTTCCTGGCACATTATGCAAGAGACCAATGGATCTTTGGAGGGTTCATGTGCACTATGATCCTCAGCGCCTACCACATTGGATTCTACAGTGGGATTTTCTTCATTGTACTCATGAGTGTTGATAGATACTTAGCTGTAGTTCATGCTGTGTTTGCTTTGAGAGTAAGAACCAGAACATATGGGATCTTAGCCAGTGTGGTCATCTGGATCATTGCTGTTTCAGCATCCTTTCCAGAGCTGATGTACCTGAAAATCAGTTATTACAATAAAACAGAAAAACACTGTACAGCTTATCCCACAGATGATACAAATTCTAACCATTCTTCAAAGACTTTGGGTATCTATAAGATGAACATTTTAGGCTTAATTATCCCACTCATTGTAATTGGATTTTGTTACTCAATGATTCTGAACAGACTCCTAACAAATCGCTCTTCCAGGAAGCCGGCCATTCGCCTTGTGATTTTGGTAACAGTAGTGTTTTTCAGTTGTTACACTCCGTACAATGTTGCAGCTTTTGTGAAAGCCTTAGAGCTTAAAGAACTCATAGGGCACTCATGTGAAAACAGCAAGAGAATCACTCTTAGTCTGCAGTTTACAGAGGCTGTGGCTTACTCACACAGCTGTCTGAATCCCATTCTCTATGTGTTTGTGATTGAGAAGTTTAGAAGGCATCTGTTCAGACTTCTGTACAAGACACCCTGCAGCAGACTACAGTTCATGAAGAGTTACTTTGCACAGGCCACAGGATCTGTTTATTCACAGACCACAAGTGTGGAGGAAAAAGCTACAACAGCAGTGTGATTTTAATAAATTGGTAATCAGTAATTTTGGATCTCCCAGTATTGTTGCAGGGAAGATTTTACATGTTGGGGAACTCTTTTGAAAATAAATAAATAAATAAATAAATAATAATAATAATTAAAAAACAACCATACAGAAGTACCAGTGTTACAGCATCACCCATGAGCAACCATTTTCATTTGTGTTGGCACTGTAGAAATGTACTATTCGCTGTCAGCCATAATAAATATTTTCCTAGAATGAAAGCATCCAATTACAGTGGGTTATTGAGATAAATAAAAATCAAATGAATAAAGTCATTTTCAGCTGGTCATATGATCTCCACAACATGTTGACACTCATGACTGTCCATCCAGCAACATACTCTATTTGTAGAATAAAGAAGCTTTTTCTGAAAGACTGATATAACTAGAATCATTTGCGTAACTACCAGGCAAGTGAGTAAAAGGTTGCAAAATGTCAATGTTTTGAATCACAACACTCTAATCATGCAGAATAAAGAATACTTACTTGTGTCATAAAGCTGCCCGTTGGCAGAAATCCTTAAAAAACTCCTGCCAACTCCTTCACAATCAACTCTAGTTGTTTAAATACAAAGTAAATACAGCGTGCACGTGCAAGCAGTGCATTCCATTGAGAAGTGATCATCCCTATGCCATGTTCCTTTCAAGGATTTTACCCTCCACTATGGGAGCTACAGGTGTGTGAAAGGCGTGTCGCTTAAAAATAATGGTCATTCGGAACATGCTTTTTTTTAAGTCATTCTTACTGGAAATTCTGTCTGGAACGACCCTACAGCAAAGCTACCATGAGTTTTCTCCCAACAAAGTGCCCTGCAAATGCAGATATGCTGAAGGCATACTGTACTGTATTTATAATGCATTCTTGTTCGGGATGATGTTTGATTGGAAAAATTTCCACACCACATGTAATTGTCATTCATTTTCCCAGAAGAGAGAGACTGTAAATTTAAAATGCATATCTGCTGGATGTTTTGGAGTGCACTAGCATATAGATGACCTTAAGACGTGGACTAAGAGCCACAAAATGTAAATTTTGATTTCATGGGGTCTTAAACAGTGCACAATATTTATTAGTGATGGGTCAAATCAAAACATGCTTTGTGAAGCTCTTAAATATTTTAGATTTTTCTCATTTAAATCAGTGCTTTACAGTGCGTATCAATTTGGCCAAGTCACTTGATTTTAGCAAACGATACTCTGATACGTCAGACTAGTTGAATTTGATTTTTGTACTGTCACAGTACATACTGCATTTGATGAAGAAAATAATTCACGGACATTAATGATGTACTTTCTTTAGGTATGAAGGATTATTCCTTGATTATTACAGGATTTTTTTTTTTGATTGGCTTTATAAGATAGTTTTTTTTATAAGTAAATAAACTAAATATTAATTATTAGTATTAGTACAACAAAACTTACTTTAACAACAACAACAACAACATATATAAACAAACTCATAAAATCATAGAAAGTCTTACTGATATTTTTTAAGTTCAAAATATCACCAATTCAGGGTGTTTACCTGCCCTCACCCTGAGACATCTGAAATAGGCTCCAGCATGCCTGTGAACCTACATAGGAAAAGTGTGTGTAAAAAAGACGGATGGATGGACAGATGGATGGGTGAATGGATGGATGGATGGACGGACAAATGGATGGACAAATGGATGGATAGACGGATGGGTGAATGGATGGATGGACGAATGGATGGACAAATGGATGGATGGATGGATGGATGGGTGGATGGATGAACGGATGGGTGGATGGATGAACGAATGGGTTGATGGATGTTCAGATAGATGGATGGACAGATGGACAGATGAATAGATGGACAGATGGATGGATGGACGGATGGACAGATGGATGGATGGACGGATGGACAGATGGATGGATGGATGGATGGATGGACAGATGGGTGGATGAATAAATGGACAGATGGATGTTCTGTAAAGATTTAGAACTTTGTATTTAGGAAATTGTAGAAAATGTATGACAGTAATTTCCAAAAGCATCGTGTTATTGAAGCTGTTTTTGTCTTGAGTCTTTCCTTGCTTAGGTGTGCAGCGTTTCGAGCACTTCCAAATATATGGCCTGTCCTAATACCCACATTTGCGGTCTTTGTACTTACATACCTAGTAAACTGTGTTATGCATTTCTGGTATTTGGCCACTGTGTGCAAAGTAGGTCTAGTCAAAATGTCATGTTTTCCTGGCATTTTACACACTCCACATAGTCACTGGAAAATTGCTAAAGGGGTTGTTTAATTGTGATTTCTGATCATTGTATGTGTGTGTGTGTGATATATATATATATATATATATATATATATATATATATATATATATATATATATATATATATATACAGTGCATCCGGAAAGTATTCACAGCGCTTCACTTTTTCCACATTTTGTTATGTTACAGCCTTATTCCAAAATGGATTAAATTAATTATTTTCCTCAAAATTCTACAAACAATACCCCATAATGACAACATGAAAGAAGTTTGTTTGAAATCTTTGCAAATTTATTAAAAATAAAAAACAAAAAAATTCACATGTACATATGTATTCACAGCCTTTGCCATGACACTCAAAATTGAGCTCAGGTGCATCCTGTTTCCACTGATCATTCTTGAGATGTTCCTACAACTTGATTGGAGTCCACCTGTGGTAAATTCAGTTGATTGGACATGATTTGGAAAGGCACACACCTGTCTATATAAGGTCCCACAGTTAACAGTGTATGTCAGAGCACAAACCAAGCCATGAAGTCCAAGGAATTGTCTGTAGACCTCAAAGACATGATTGTATCAATGCACAGATCTGGGGAAGGGTACATAAAACTTTCTGCAGCACTGAAGGTCCCAATGAGCACAGTGGCCTCTATCATCCATAAATAGAAGAAGTTTGGAACCACCAGGACTCTTCCTAGAGCTAGCCGCCCGGCCAAACTGAGTGATCGAGGGAGAAGGGCCTTAGTCAGGGAGGTGACCAAGAACCCAATTGTCACTCTGACAGAGCTCCAGTGTTTCTCTGTGGAGAGAGGAGAACCTTCCAGAAGAACAACCATCTCTGCAGCACTCCACCAATCAGGCCTGTAATGGTAGAGTGGCCAGACAGAAGCCACTCCTCAGTAAAAGGCACATGGCAGCCCGCCTGGAGTTGCTGGATTAAGCCCCTCCTTACTACCCCATTTAATTTCCGCTCCAACTCTCATGCAGAACTTGCCCGGTCCACACTCACTTCCTACAACTCTGCCTGGGCTCACTATTCCTCCTTCTGCCAATCACACAGTACTCCTCTATTTTCCACTCTGATCTCCCAGTGTGCGTGTTAATTTCCTTTTTGCTTTCACACTAGACATCTAAAATTTCCTCCCCTATTCATCACTCCATCCCTAGCCCCCATGTCGCACTACTGGTTCGGAAACCACCTCACCGCTACTCTAAAACTGGTCTTCCATAATCTCAAGCATGATTTTCTTTGCATTGGTATTGCACAAGCCAGCTCGCCCTCGCCGGAAAGCTCACACTATCATGGGATAACTTTCAACAGGGTATTGCAGGACAACATCGGCATTATCGTATGGCTTTATATATGCTGTTCAACTTTCGGCAAAGATAACCATCAAACAATGTCCACCCTCACCAGAGGGTTCATAATCAAATGTTGTTTTCTTTCAACGAAGGGATTGCACGCAACATCGCCATTATCGTATGGCTTTACGCTACATTGTTCACCTTTCGGCAAAGATATCTCTAACAACTCTTCCCTCATCAGAGGGTTTTCATAATCAAATGTTGTTTATCTTTCAACAAAGATACTGCACAACAACACTGGCCTAATGTAGGGCCTCATACCACATTGTTTGTCTTTGGCAAAGTTTCTGTACAACCAGGGGCTCCTCGACGGAGAGTCCAAAATCGCACTCAAGGACAAGGATAAAAAAAAAAACTAAAAAAAAAAAAAAAAAAAAAATCAAGGAGAAAAAAAGGCTTTTCCTATTGCAAAGGTATTGCACAACCATGCCAGAGATATCACGCACCATGTCAAATCTAGGTGTTCACATCTCTCTCTTTTTTCCCCTCTTCTCCAGAATAAACGCCTAACACAAGACCTGGTTTGTACCTGACTAGATCTTCTCTTTTGGGGGTAGTATTCTACTTTCTCTCTCTTTTGGGGTAGGCTCCTCACCCCTGCCTCCTATTTTCCAGAAGGACATGACGGTTCCATGTACAACTTCTTCAGACCGCCAGACGGGGCTAATGCCAAAGAGAGACATTACATTTTCTGTTTTATATTCATCAAATAAATGTCATCTTGAATTTCACTCAAGTCCGCAAGTCTTCCTGATAGAAATATAAAACAGAGAGAGTCTTTTTCAACCATTCCCTCAGTGAAATCTGCTGATATTACAAATGCTTTTCAAGAATTCTATCTTGATCTTTATAGTTCCATGTCTTCGTCTATTGATGAGGATATTAGAAACTTTGTGGAACCATTAGAACTTCCTAAACTGATGACTGAGCAAAAAAAAAAATGTCTTGATTTTGAGATAACCTTGGAGGAGGGCGAGGTAATTAAGGCCTTGCCTACAGGCAAGTCTCCAGGGCCAGACGGCTTTGCCGCTGATTTTTTTAGATCTTATGCTACAAAACTGGCTCCACTTTTGCTAGAAGTTTATACGGAATCATTAAGGAATGGAAAGCTTCTGCCAACCATGATACAAGCCTGGATCAGTCTGATTCTTAAAAAGGACAAAGATCCAAAAGAGTGTAAGAGTCACCGTCCAATTTCCCTGATCCAGCTAGATGTTAAAATATTGTCTAAAATTTTGGCAAACCGATTAAGTAAACAAGTGACATCTCTTATACACATAGATCAGGTGGGTTTATTCGAGGCCGTAGCTCTTCTGATAACATTTAGCTTCATCAATATCATGTGGTCAGTGGCGAATGATCAGACTCCGGTCGCTGCCATCTCACTTGATGCAGAAAAGGCATTTGGTATGGTAGAATGGGATTCACTTTTTAAGATTTTGGAAATGTTCTGGTTCAGGAATACTTTTATTGGATGGATTAAGTTACTTTATAGACACACTGTAGTAGCTGTACAAACAAATGGATTAATTTCAGATTATTTTACTCTGGATAGGGGGACCCAGCAGGGTTTCCCTCTCTCCCCATTATTGTTCTGTCTTGCCCTGGAACCATTAGCAGCTGCAATAAGAAAGAAGGATGATTTCCATGGGTGATGGCGGGAGGTGAGGCGCATAAGCTTTTGCTTTATGCAGATAATATTTTATTATTCGTCTCCGACCCTGCTAGATCTGTGCCTTGCCTCCACAGAATTATTAATTATTTTTCTAAATTCTCAGGATACAGAGTTAATTGGTCTAAATCCAAAGCTTTGGCTCTGACAGCGTAATGGCTTTTCAGCCGGGCACCTTCCAGTGGCCCAGACAGGGCATTAAGTATTTGGGTATTTTATTCCCAGCAAATCTGTGTGATTTAGTTAGAGCTAATTTTGACCCTTTAATAAAAAGGTTTTTGATCGATGTGGGCAGGTGGGCTTCATTACATTTATGTATAACTGAGAAGGTTAATGTTATTAAAATGAATTGCATTCCAAATTTCAACTACCTGCTACAATCTCTCCCTATAGATGTCCCCCTCCCTTATTTCAAGCAATTTGATAGCATAGTGAAGTCCTTCATTTGGAATAGTAAACATCCCAGATTACATTTCAGTAAGTTACATAGGCTGATTGATAAAGGTGGGCTAGGCCTACCCAAGATTTTGCTTTATTATTATGCATTCAGTCTCAGAAATTTGGCTCATTGGTCGCTTCCACCTGAGAGAGCCCCTCCCTGGTTTTGTATTGAACAGGAAGTTCTTGCCCCTATTTTGCCATTGCAAAGCCTTTCTATCAAACTAACTGGAAAAGTTAAGTTACACCCCGTTATCTCGCATTTGCACGCGGTATGGACAAAAGTGTCCAGAGTGTTTAATTCGGACATTTATTTAAATGTTGCTTTGAGCATATGGCTGAACCCAAAGTTATGTATTAATAAGTCCCCTTTCTGCAGGACAGAGTGGATTGTGAGGGAGGTTAATATGCTCGGTGACCTATATGAGAGTGGAGTGCTGAGATCCTTTGAAAAAATGGTTCAACATTTTGGGATTCCCAGGTCTCAAGTTTGTAGGTATTTACAGCTGCGCCACCTGCTTTGTACTATTTTTAGGAGTAGCATACACCCCCCTAAAGCGGCAGATATTCTGGGAGTGATGAAAAGGCCATGAGGCATCAATGTATTACTTCCTGCTAATCTCTCAAGAGATTATGGGAGAAAAATTTAAACTTGGTATTAGAGGAGGGAGGGTGGGCTAGGATTCCAAAAAAATGTCAAGTCTACATCTAGAGATGCAAGGGTGTGCCTTTTGCAGTTTAAGATTTTACATCGATTCTATTGAACCCCCTCTAGATTGTATAGGCTTGGTCTTTTTGTAATTAAAATGTTTTATTAAATCATACACTAGCTATATATATATATATAAAAATCAACATTTAAACCCCACAACCCCCCCTCCCCGACCCCGCTCCCTCAAAAAACAACCCTGTGGTCAAACATAAGAAAATATATAGAAATAAAAATCCAACCGACACACATATATACATATATATAAAAAAATATATACATATATACATACATACATATACAAACACAAATACATATACATATATATATATATATATATATATATATACACACACATACATACACACACATAATAATCATACTAACTATAATACACTACTCTCTCCACACCCCACCTGAGAGCCCTCCAAAAACTCCAAATACCTGCCCCATTTCCGAATAAACTTATCCAAGCCATCCAATCTTCCCGATGACGCCTCCTCATAAGCTGCCACCCTCCCCACCTCCGTGCACCACTCCGGATATGGGGGCGCACCAGCTGACCTCCAACCCCTCAAAATAACCTGCCTGGCAATCATCACACATGTCAGAACCCAGTTCTCTATATGGCCATCCCCCACATCGATGACCGCCCCATCGCCCAGAACACAAAGTCTGGGGCAAAACAAAACCTGAGTGCCCACCACGTCACACACAAAATTCTGAACCTTCGACCAGAATTTCTGGATCTCGACACACCACCAAAAAACATGGGTCATGTCTCCATCCTCCGATTGCCATCTCCAGCAGGTGGATGTGTCTTTAAGACCAAGCCTATACAGTCTAGAGGGGGTCCAATAAAATCTATGCAAAATATTTAATTGTATAAGACGCACCCTTGCATCCCTAGATGCAGACTTAACATTTTTAAGAATCTTAGCCCACATTCCTTCCTCCAATGCCAAGTTGAAATCTTTCTCCCATACTCTCGAGAGAAGTTAAGGCTCCGTCCCCCATACTCTGAATTAACAGGGAGTTATACACTGATGCCTCATGACCTTTTACAAAAGCCGCAATCACCTCTCCCAAAGCATCTGCCTCCTTAGGGGGATGTGTGCTACTCCCAAAAATAGTACAAAGCAGGTGGTACAGTTGTAAATACCTATAAAACTGAGGTCTGGGGATCCCAAAATGTTGGACCAAACTTTCAAACGATCTCAAAACACCACTTTCATATAGGTCACCGAGTGCAGCAACCCCCCTCACAATACACTCTGGCCAGCAGAAAGGAGACCCGCCAATACACAGTCTTGGACTCTGCCACATGCTCGAGGCAACATTTAAATAAGTGTCCAATTTAAACAATCTGGACACCCTAGTCCATACCGAGTGTAAATGCGAAATAACGGGGTATAACTTAACTTAATTTGATAGAGATGCTTTGCAATGGCGAAATAGGGGCAAGAACTGCCTGCTCAACAACAAACCAGGGAGGGGCTCTCTCAGGTGGAAGTGACCAATGAGCCAAATTTCTGAGACTGAACGCATAGTAATAAAACAAAATCTTGTGTAGGCCTAGCCCTCCTTTGTCTATCGGCCTATGTAACTTATTAAAATGCAATCAGGGATGTTTACCATTCCAAATGAAGGACTTCGCTATGCTATCAAATTCCTTGAAATAAGAGAGGGGGACATCTACAGGGAGAGATTGTAGCAGGTAGTTAAATTTTGGAACACAATTCATTTTAATAACATTAACCTTCCTAATCATTGATAAATGTAATGAAGCCCACCTGCTCACATCCCTCGAAAAACTTTTTATTAAAGGGTCAAAATTAACACTAACTAAATCAGACAAATTTGCTGGGAATAAAATCCCCAAATACTTAATCCCTGTTTGGGCCACTGGAAGGCACCCGGCTGGAAAGCCGTTACTGGGCAGTACGCTGTCAGAGCCAAAGCTTTGGATTTAGCCCAATTGACTTTGTATCCTGAGAACTTGGAAAAGGAATGAATAATTCTGTGGAGGCAAGGCATAGATCTAGTAGGTTCAGAGACAAATAATAAAATATGATCTGCGTAAAGCAGAATCTTATGCGCCACACCTCCCGCCTCCACCCCTGGAAAATCATCCTCCTTTCTTATCGCGGCTGCTAATGGTTCCAGGGCAAGACAGAACAATAATGGGGAAAGAGGGCAGCCCTGCTGAGTGCCCGTACTCAGAGTAAAATAATCTGAAATTAATCCATTTGTTTGTACCGCTGCTACAGGGTGTCTATAAAGTAACTTAATCCAACCAATAAATGTACTTCTGAACCCATACATTTCCAAAATCTTAAAAAGATAATCCCATTCTACCATATCAAATGCCTTTTTCGGCATCAAGTGAGATGGCAGCGATCGGAGATTGATCATTCACTACTGACCACATGATATTGATGAGATGCCTGATGTTATCGGAAGAGCTATGGCCCCGAATAAACCCCACCTGATCTATATGTATAAGTGATGTCATAACTTAATCAATTAGTAAACATTTTTGACAATACTTTTACACTCGCTTGGATCTTTGTCCTTTTTCAGAATCAGACTGATCTATGCTTGTGTCATGGTTTGAGGAAGCTTTCCATTCTTTAATGAATCAGTATAAACTTCTAGCAAAAGTGGAGCCAGTTCTGTAGCATAGGATCTCAAAATTTCTGTGGCAAAACCATCTGGCCTCGGAGCTTTGCCAGTAGGTATGGACTTAATTACCTCGTCAAGCTCCTCCAAGGTTATCTCAGAATCAAGAGAGTTTTTTTGCTCAGTCGTCAGTTTAGGAAGATCTAATGGTTTCACAAAGTTTCTAATATCTTCATCAGTAGACGAAGACATGGAACTATAAAGATCAATATAGAATACTTTAAAGGCATAATTAATATCAATGGCTGAAGTAAAAATTTCACCACCAGCAGATTTCACTGAAGGAATGGTAGAAAAAGACTCTCTCTGCTTTATATATCTAGCCAAAAGCTTCCCTGCTTTGTCACCCAACTAAAGTATGACTGTCTTGCCCTGAATAACCAAAACTCCACTTTCTTCAACAAAATAGTATTATATCTATATTTCAATCAGGTCAATTCTCTGAGGCCATCAGCTGACATACAGTGCTTCAGCTCTGCCTTTGCACTTTTAATATTTCCTTCCAACTCCACAGGTTCTTGTGCTTTGGATTTTTTGAAGAATGAGGCATACTGTATGATCCGACCCCTAAGAACCGCCTTAAGTGCCTCCCAAGCCATGCCCACAGAGGATACTGAGGACCAGTTGGTCTCCATATAAACATTGCTTTCAGTCTTTACATTTGTTGGAAATCAGGATTTTGCAAAAGGGATACATTAAGGCGCAACTATATGATTTATTTTTCTCTATATGTGGCAACACCTCTAAACTCACCAGGGCGTGATCTGAGACTAAAATGTTTCCAATTGAGCAATCAACAACAGATGAAATGAGGGATTTGGATATCAACCCCATATCTTCCCAAATTTTTCAGCTTCCTGCGGGCAGAGATGTGTTTCTTGAAGAAACACTATATCATATTTCTTTCGTTTAAGAAAAGTAATAACCTTCCTTCTTTTTATGGGGTGCCCCAACCCATTTACATTCCATGTGGAGAGAGATAGTACATTTATATTTACATTTGACATTTTGATAAAGTAGAAAAAATAAACTGTGTGTCAAAAACAAAACTATACAGACCACATTCCCCATTAGTGAAACAATCAAACCCCGAACTTCCCCCCAAACAATACAAACAGAAAAAAGAAAAACGTGCGCATTAACCCCACACAAGAAAGCGCAAACCGGCGACAATCCCTTTAAACTCAAAAGGTCCATGAACACCCTCGAGCCCCCACGACAACTTTGCCATCGGATTGCTAATTTTGCCTCACAAATTTTTGAGGCAAAATTATATAACAAAATTTCTTTAAGGAAAAGTGTTATTCACAAAACAAGCTCCAGCTGCTAGGCGGAGCCAATGCAAAAAGCAAAAAGAAACCAAAATGACACCCAGCTTCCTCAAGAGTAAGTACAGCGAGTCGACCCACTCACATGAGAAACATCCAATGGTTTACTCAGACATTGATTCAATAAAAGACATTGCCTGATTTGGACATGTAAATACTTTGCGACTGACCTTCGTTTCTATTCTCATATTGGCCGGAAACATTAGAGCAAAAGTGATCTTTCGCTGATGTAAGAGTTTCTTACATTCCTTGAACCGATCGCGTTTCTCTCTTGTCGAGTTCGCAAAGTCCGGGAACAAGAAAATATTATGGTTCTTCCAAGAAAGCTTCCCTTTGCTCCTCGCCTGGCGCAACACAAGATCTTTATCGGATGATCTCAGAAATCTGGCCAGAATCGGTCGGGGCTTGTTTCCCTCAGCAGATCTGTGAGCTGGGACTCTGTGAGCTCGCTCGATTCCCAGCTTGTCGAGCAGACTCGGGAAAAGCTCCTCTTGGAATTTCACCATATCTCTGCCCTCCTCATGCTCAGGAATTCCAACAATTCGAACGTTATTCCTGCGGCTTCTATTCTCAATATCTTCAAGCTTTTCAAGGAGATGTTCCAAATCAGCTTTGGTTGTAGGCGGATTAGCGGTTAATTCCCTCTCCGAAGATTCCAAAAAATTGATTCGTTTCTCAACATCAGTCACTCTTGTAACAAACTCACTAATTTTGTTTCCATTGCCATAATCGATCGACGTATTACAGCGAGATCCTCCAAGTCAGCATGAATCTTCGTCAACATCACCGATATGTTGGACAACTGATGCTAGATTCCTTCTCCCGCCGCGCCATCCAAATCGAGTCCCCGGTCTGTAGGTCTGTCGGGGCTTTCATCCTGAACACGTAAGTGTCTTTTAATGTCTCCAGAGCCCAAGGATTTTGACTTCTTTGCCATGTTTTGCATCAAAGAGCAAATGTGTAACTGGGTGTATCAAAATTCACCAGATTATAACATGAAAATAATTCAAAATTTAGCAAAGTGCACAGAGCTCACCGCTCACACGTCTGCCCATTGCATGGTGACACATGACCTCCCCAGGCTTGGTCTTAAAGACACACCCACCTGCTGGTGATGCCAATCAGAAGATGGGGACACAACCCATGTTTTTTGGTGGTGTGTTAAGATCCAAGAATTTTAGTTGAGGGTTCAGAGATTTATGTGTGATGTATTGGGCACTCAAATTTCATTTTGCCCCAGACTCTGTATTTTAGGCGATTATAAAAACGCATAGAAAAATCCTGAGGGAACCCATGGCAAATACATTTCAGGGTTTGCCTACAAATTGACATCACGGATGAACAGCTCTCTATTGTAAAAGATTGATTTAGGAAGTGATTCATGGAGTAATGTAGGGCTTTACTGGTTGTTTAGATCAGTGTTACTATCAGAAATAATTAATAATTATTTCTGTAGTTATTAATTAATATTTAAATTAATCAATTGGATCTAACTCATTAAAACCTCATATGGGGCTCCAGTAAATGTAGTGTGCTACGTTTAGGAGCAAGTTTGGTTATTAGCAATAATTAATAATTATCAAAGATAATTATTAATTATTAAAATCAATAGAACATTGATGAGAATCAATGTTAGCTTTTTTTAATCCTTTAAATCAACAATTATCAAAGATAATCGTTAATTGTTAACATCGATGAAACATTCAAATTAACACTAGCTTATTGATCATTCAAATTCAACAATCAAAGATAATTATCAATTATCAAAAATCAATAGAATATTAATAAGGATTAACACTGGCGGGGCACCACCCTGGAATTAGGGACTAATAACCAGATAATAAAACAGTCTCAATATTAGATTGTTTTCTTAGGAAAATCGACATCCGAAGAATATCCATTTTTGGGAAAAAAAAACAATGAATGAAGGTTTGAATCCGAGCACTGACATCCCGTCAGCATGACACAGGCATATGCAAAACAAACCAAAACACTTCTCTTTGTAATATAAACAAAGTTTATTTATGCAGTAATATCAATTAATAATTAATACAATGCAGTCAATAAACTTCCGACTTACAACTACAAACTAAACAGTGATATGATTAGATATGGAAATAAAATAATCCCATAACACATAAGGTGTGTGTGTGTGTGTGTGTGTGTGTGGGTGTGTGGTTAGTACGAGAAAGAGAGAGAGAGAGATGATTAAGTGACAGCCCTAAAGCCGATTTCACGATAGTGGGAGAGAAAGCAGCTGTGTTTATCACTCAGAGACGCGGTGGACGGCTCGTAAAAGTCCTGCGTTATTTGACTCTTTAATGGATGAACTCAGTTACTGTCTCACCCGCGATGGCGAAATTGCACAACAATCCAATTTGGTTGGACCACAATACAGCAAAACAAATTCGTGATAATTAATACCCTGAGTATTAATAATGAGTGGACATGGTGGTCCGTAAACTGTACAAGCAAAAACCTTGAAACACAAGAATAACACACTATAATATTCTATCTCTGCCCAGACGTAAACCTCTTACTTGAATCGCATGAGGACACAGGTAGAATGTGTTTTCCTCCGTCCTTTAACTCTGACCCGGTTCCTTGAGGCTTGCGTCCAGTGAGATGGAGATTGTATGGCCACAGTTTCAAGTCGGACGTTACTTCCTTGTGCCACAAGGTTGCACCTGACAGCAGCGAAGAGCTGCGTCCACACGCTGCAAACAAAGTCGCTGGAAGCGAATCTTGGAAGCATTTCAGAGGTATTTCTACTCCTGATGATGTCATGGTTTGAGGGACGTTCTGTTGTGTGCCTCATCCAATAGGAGTTGAGAGTTCGATCCTTTAGTGAGCAAGGCTTCATGGATTTGTAGTCTGTTTTGGACTCCCTTTGTTTGATTTTGGCACGATTTTTATCAGTAAGATTTACAACTTGGAAGGTGGGGGCTTGAGTTAGGTTTTTACGACTGTATTAGGCCTGCCTTTGTCTTCTATCTGAATACATGAGGCCCAACAGTAACATACCTTATTGACAACTGGTTGTTGTCCAGCATCTTTAGAGCAACTGAAGGGCCGAACAGTTCTTGTCGGTTCACAGTAACCTGTGGGTTACGCCATCCATGTATTCCTGATAGGAAAGAGAAATGGTTGCACAGTCCATACAGTTCGTTAGAGTTCACTGAGGCTTTATCGTCTGGACAGAGATTGAGGCACATCTGGGCATAGAACTTCTAGCTAATTCTAAAACTACATTCATCACACATAAACATTTCAAGTTATTGGAAGGCACAGCATTAACCATAACACAGTCCTTTGTTGTTCTTTGGTCATAACACAAAATCAAAGTAGAACCTGACATTGGTTACTAGGAACAAAATGTTAGAGGAAAGGAAGGTTAAAGGTTAAAAGGCTTATCCTTGGAAATGATGGGGTTAACCTGTGGGATGGGCTCAGACTGGTGTGTAAAACGCGGCTGTATGAGAAGTGAGTCCAGTCTGGCCTGTAGGTGTTGAATGTACCTGTACATGGCGTGTGCAATAATTGCGATGATGATCCAACCACTAAGGAGGAGCCAGAGGGCAACCAAACTGATAGGGTGTTCTCGGTAAGATGATGATCTGCTTATGTGACTATGAAATATAGTGGTCAAGCCAGTCGGTTTGAGACTGAACTTCACTAATTTCATCCCTTCAGCCTGAAGCTGCTGTTGAAGGGTGTCATCAACGGTGAGGCTGTGACCTCTAAATGCGTCCATGATCTCAATTTCTGCGTCATATTTGTCGACGTTGAGATGATGGGGGACAATATCGTCAATGTGCATGGTGGCTCTTTGGGGAACCATTAAGAACACCGTTTGGTTTGGTAGCCTTAGTTTAGTGGCTGTATCATGGCAGTCGTATGACTTCGGTGGCTGGTGTTAACGAGCCAGCGATTGCCTGCTCGCTCTACCTTTGTCTCTGTTCCTTCATCTTTGATGGACATGCTACCATGACACTTGTTCAGGGAGGTAGTTAGTCACCTCTCTAACAAAGGGGTTGCATTTTGACAAACCCAATGAATGTACTTTGTCTTAGTACACATGTTTAGGTTAGAGATAAGGTAGAGCGAGGGGTCCTCATCATGGTCGGCGAGTGTTGGTGGTGTTTTGAGGTGAATGTGTGCATTACCTCTCTGAAAACCAACATTAAATACAGATTTTAGTCTATATATATTCTGCCTATGATGGTAGATTGAGGATAAATCCTATTTTGAGGTTCTGAGGATTTACATGGATTGGAATTTCAATGCCAAACTATATGCCATGTGTATCTGTGAAGGTTGCACAATGGAGATAGTAGCAGATCTAAGGATTTGTTCGACAAGGTCTAGGGAGACTAGGTAAACTGGAATCCTTCCACCACTCAGACTGTTGACTGAGGAGCTAATTTCCCTGAGGTCCTGCATTAGATCTCTAACGATACACGCATAAGTTTTTTTCTCTGACAAAGTCCCTAAAGCATGCAAAGTGTTATTGATAAGAACGGAGTGCAAATTTACAGTGACTATAGTACCCTGAAGGGTTTTACCCAGGCCCTGTAATTGTACTTATTGGAGTCGTCGTCTCTGCTGGATTTTTGGACGATGGCGACGTGTGCATCTGAAGCAAGCGAACTGTTTTCTGGACCAAGTGGTCTTGGTATGTCAACCTGAGCCCACATGTGTCCACGACGGCAGTCAATGAGCAGAGCCAATCGGTTCAGTAGGTCCTGGCCAACTAACAGTGGTTCCGTATTAATGGGACATATGTAAACAGGGTCTATTAGCATCATCCCTTGAAAGGTGCCAATCCAGGTCCGTTTTGTGATAGAAAACCTATCTTGCTTGTAGCTTGTGATGCTTACATTGCAGGTCTCTGTCTATAAGGGTTTGCCAAGGGAGAGCTTTGCTCTAGCCACCTCTGCGAAGGTGTTGGAACCCATTAGACTATTTCGGAACCGGTGTTGAGTAGTGCGTGGGAGCTGAATGATCCATGTGCCAGGCGTTGCCCTTACGGTACAGATCGCCCAAGAAGGTCAGAAAAGGAGGGTGTGGCATGTTAGGAGTGACTGTTTTGGGGAGCAACTTGGACACTGTTCCCCTTTTCCCGACCTACAAAGTAAGCTTTGGCGTTAACGGGAGGGGGTACATCGTCTAGTCATACTAACGGGGTTTCAGTGCCGTGTTCCTTTGAGGAGGTCGACGGACCTGGTGAACAACGGAGCATGTCAAGCTTAGTTACTAACTCAGTCAAGCATCTCCTTATGTCCTCCATTTTCTCTCTCAAATCTTGTTCTCTGAGGGGATTTGAAACCTTGCCTACCCACTCACCTTCTTGTTTGGGTTTTCGTTCGAACTGCGTATTTCCTTTCGGCCGGCGAACGTTTTGTTGTTTAGGCCTGCCGTGACCCTGGGGATGTGTCTGGTCACCACCCCCCTGGTTCTGTTGCCTACCCTGCTGGCGGGGTGATCGGTGCCTCTGGGGTCCTGTTCTAGCGTTCACCTTAACACGAGGCATTTCGTTGCCTTCAAGCGCTAGGTCTGCATATGAGGCTTGGATCCCCAGGGCTCTAGCATCGCCTTTGTGCCCTCGGGCAGGGCGCACGCGTGTCTCCCATGCCAGTTGCGCGTACTTTCTGATTTCCTGCATGGTGGGGTTGTCCATTCTGCAGTGCATTGTGACGTCATATCGCACGCACTCGTGGAGGTTGTGAAGGAAAAGAGACTTGAAAGCTCGTTCCTCCTCCAGACCTGGTGCGTTACTTCCTTGGAAGTACGTGGTTCTCAGGCGTCTATAATACTCACGCGGAGGCTCGTGCTTCCTCTGGGTGATGGCGAAAGCAGCTATGGTCACGGAGGCTTCGTCGATATACAGTGAATACTCCTCGCGTAAGGCTTTACACAGAGCTGAGTAGCGGTTTCGTGTACCAGTCGGTAGCGTTTCCATGAACGCATGGACACTCCTTACTGTGGTCTTCCATATAAGCTTGAGTTTTTCACGCGATGAAGCATTAGGCAAGTCAACCAGGCAGTGCTCAATTTCCCTAAGATAATTGTCGATGTTTGAATCTCGATTATTTGGGTCAAAGCGTTCTATGTCCCTTGCGAGGGACTCGAGTTGTCGGATGCGCAAGCGTTGGTGTCGGTATGACCACGGGTCGTCAGAGTCATCCGAAACATCATAGTCACTCGGATCGCTATAGCGATGAGGACGACTTCCTCCCCTTCGTGGTGGGGAAGGAGTCCAGTCGACGCGTGGGGGTGCATACAGCTCCCTGGCTAATAGGATATTCGAGCCGCTTACACCACTCTGGGCTTGAAAATAATTGCCCCCCCTCCATGGTGTGGAATTAGTCGGTTTGAAATGCAAGGTGGCGTGACTGAAAGCTGACTGAAGAGGGCAACTGTAAGGAGGGGCACCTGCATCCAACCAGCGGGCCGCTGGAGGATTTTGAAAGGTGTCTTGGAGGACGAAGTCAGAGACTGTACCACTAGGGGCAGCTCGGCTCCTAGCGTGTGTCCCTGGGTTTCTCAGGGGCACATTTCTATGCGTATCGCTAAAAAGGGGGCCCTCTTCTATGTCAGATGTCGTGCGGTGCGTTTCAGCTGCACTTACCTGATCTGACTCCACTTTTAGCTGGGCAGCTTGAAGCTGCCTGCACTGGGTTTCGTTTTCCTCCTGCATCCAGGCATTATCTTCCTGTGCCTGGACTTTCTCAGCTTGAGTGCACCTAACGTCTTGGTGCAGGCTGAGATTTTCTTTCTGCACCGCTTGGTAGCTGCTCTGCAGCTGGGCGAGCTGGGCCTGGTGCTCTGCGGTTTGCAGTTGGGTTTTGCGGTGATGAAGAAGGAACATTTGGCCCACAAGGTCCAGGATTGTGCGCATAGGCTTCCCGACCGGGTTGTTGACATAATCAACTAGTTCCTGCAATGCTTCATCACAACGACTAATATTGTAGCCGTTAAGGTTCTCTCTCTCCTCTATGGAGAGACGGAGGACAGCAGCAACTACATCTTGCAGTGCTGGGTTGACTAACCTCTGTGGAGCTTCAGCTCCAGTCACACAGGGCAATTGGTGACTCATTTTACTGGGGCCGTAAAAATTCTTGTGACAGTGGCTCTGATAGCTTGTTGTTTTACAGTTGATATAATGCTAACACGAAAGCACAGGTGAGAGGCTTCGACCTGTGGCTTACGGTCTACTGTTATGTAATGTGCAAATTTCACCACGTTCTCTCTTTGGTGGATGTCAATGAAGTGACTTGGCACCTCTCTGTAACATCTAAATGAAAGTGTTAGGAGTAAAATAACAACAACAGCAGATTTTAAGCAGACTATAGTAAATTTACCAACCCCTAATTCACTCTTAAGAGCACTTTCACACCACACTGGCTTATGTTGGGCAAGTTGTGAGAAGTAAATTGTTAAACAGAACCAAACTTGATTCATATTATTACTTTGGATTCTTATGCATACACACTGTGACAGAACTGGCACAAAGGATTCCTCACATGGGGCACCAATTATTATGTAAGGCTTTACTGGTTGTTTAGATCAGTGTTACTATCAGAAATAATTAATAATTATTTCTGTAGTTATTAATTAATATATAAATTAATCAATTGAATCTAACTCATTAAAACCTCATATGGGGCTCCAGTAAATGTAGTGTGCTACGTTTAGGAGCAAGTTTGGTTATTAGCAATAATTAATAATTATCAAAGATAATTATTAATTATTAAAATCAATAGAACATTGATGAGAATCAATGTTAGCTTTTTTAATCCTTTAAATCAACAATTATCAAAGATAATTGTTAATTGTTAACATCGATGAAACATTCAAATTAACACTAGCTTATTGATCATTCAAATTCAACAATCAAATATAATTATCAATTATCACAAATCAATAGAATATTAATAAGGATTAACATTGACAGGGCACCACCCTGGAATTAGGGACTAATAACCAGATAGTAAAACAGTCTCAATATTAGATTGTTTTCTTAGGAAAATCGACATCTGAAGAATATCCATTTTCGGGAAAAAAAAACAATGAATGAAGGTTTGAATCCGAGCACTGACATCCCGTCAGCATGACACAGGCATACGCAAAACAAACCAAAACACTTCTCTTTGTAATATAAACAAAGTTTATTTATGCAGTAATATCAATTAATAATTAATACAATGCAGTCAATAAACTTCCGACTTACAACTTCAAACTAAACAGTGATATGATTAGAAAAAAGAGAAAGAGAGAGAGAGAGATGATTATGTGACAGCCCTAAAGCCGATTTCGCGATAGTGGGAGAGAAAGCAGCTGTGTTTTTCACTCAGAGACGCGGTGGACGGCTCGTAAAAGTCCTGCGTTATTTGACTCTTTAATGGATGAACTCATTTGCTGTCTCACCCGCGATGGCGAAATTGCACAACAATCCAATTTGGTTGGACCACAATACAGCAAAACAAATTCGTGATAATTAATACCCTGAGTATTAATAATGAGCGGACATGGCGGTCCGTAAACTGTACAAGCCTAAACCTTGAAACACAAAAATAACACACTATAATATTCTATCTCTGCCCAGACGTAAACCTCTTACTTGACTCGCATGAGGACACAGGTAGAATGTGTTTTCCTCCGTCCTTTAACTCTGACCCGGTTCCTTGAGGTTCGTGTGATGACGGGAGGCCATTTCCTCTGCTCTATCGGCGGGCGGTACGGCTGTTGACTCTCGGTGGGCTGGCGGAGAACTCAGAAATGTCGACTTGATTGAAGATGGAAGAGAAATCTTTTATCTCTTCACTTCTGTAGGCAAACGGATGAAGATGCAAATTGCTCAGTGGTCTCCTTCGGATCCATTAGAGTGTTCGGTTGAACAGAGTAATCTCAACTCGTCCAGCGAGATGGAGATTGTATGGCCACAGTTTCAATTCGGACGTTACTTCCTTGTGCCACGAGGTTGTACCTGAGAGCAGCGAAGAGCTGCGTCCACACGCTGCAAACAAAGTCGCTGGAAGCGAATCTTGGAAGCATTTCAGAGGTATTTCTACTCCTGATGATGTCATGGTTTGAGGGACGTTCTGTTGTGTGCCTCATCCAATAGGAGTTGAGAGTTCGATCCTTTAGTGAGCAAGGCTTCATGGATTTGTAGTCTGTTTTGGACTCCCTTTGTTTGATTTTGGCACGATTTTTATCAGTACGATTTACAACTTGGAAGGTGGGGGCTTGAGTTAGGTTTTTACGACTGTATTAGGCCTGTACATGAGGCCCAACAGTAACATACCTTATGAAATTGTGTGTTTGTGTATTTATACCCTCGAGACTTTCCATAGAATGCTAATGTCCACATGCAGCTTTCAGTAAGTAAAGAAATTACATTTGATAAAAACAGACTGTTGTGCATTTGTACATTAAGTAGGGAAAAATGCAGGAAAAAACACTTGGTGACAGAATCATATGGATTACAATCAGCATTTTGTTGAACAGTATTGTATATTTTCATTTAATCATTCAGTTAGTCTATTTTGATGATTGCATTAACACGTATGCAATAAGCAATGATCTAAAAATTATAATGTGTAATCAATGTACTACGAATAACTGCATTAAGAAAGTTATTGAATATGTTAGATATTTAATCATTCATTTATTGATTTAATTATCATTTACTCAGTTTAATAATCAAAGTGCAAATCAATTGAAAAATGCAGCTTCTCTAGGGAGAATTACAGTCTCTCTCTGTGTCTCTTTGTAAGGCGCTTTCTGTGAATGTTTTTTAATAGAATAGAGTCAGACAATGCATGATTTGTCTGTGTCAAGAAATAATGAGTTAATGCTATTAATAGAACAGAGTCAGACAATGCATGATTTGATGCAGACAAGTTGTGGAACAGGGAGTACTGGGGTGAACCGAGGAGCATGCATCAAGAGAAATAGGGAGTACTGGGGTGAATAGAGAAGCATGCGTCATGAGGTAGTCTCAAGTATAAAAAACACCACCTGTGGCATCACACACACACTTCCTTTCACAGGGATGTGTTGTGTGACCAATAAACTGAAATAAGGGAAATCATTTAATATACTAATCAAATTAATGCAGAAAGTAATGATTGTTAGTTAATATAAAGTGATTACAGTGTGTTTTATGCATATAAAATAAAATAGTTGTGCTTTTGTCACCACTCAAGTAAGTTAAGCCAGGATGTCCTGTTAGAAGAAGTGATGACGTAAATAATCAAGGCATAAGATTTTATTGGTTGATATTATTGGATGATATCATGAGGTAATTTTTGGATAAGGAGGCCATCCTCAAAGAGAACAGAAACTGTATAAAAAAGGCATGTTATAAAATGTAACTTCAGATGCTTCATGAACCATCTCGGCTTTGTTATTTTTATAATAAAGTCTATTTTTGGAATCAGAACTTTGCGCCTCAAATCTTTGACTCGACTGTGCTTGGATGGCTGTTTTGGAGAATCTGCCACGACAACAACAGAAAGTATAACAAATAAAACATACTGGAAATACGTTTATGACTTGATTGTATTACCGTTTTATCAACGAACGATGATGATCCGGTCGAACAGATCCCCACATAGCAGATGATCTTGGCCCGAATGTGGCCTCAAGCTGGCACTGATGACCTCATGTCGGCAACAGCATGCGTCCTGTCAGCCAAAGATGGGCCATGTGTGGCAATGACGGCACTGCATACGTGACGGCAAACATGAGGGCAATGATTTATCGTTCAGTTGCTTATCTTATTTTTAGCAGGTTCTGATAATGCAGCATGATTTAAAAATAACAAGTGCAGAAATGTTTATATGTTTTAGTATGCATCTATGTAGTACACCAGACATTATTGTGATTATAATGATGAGTAATAAGAATTAGTGTCTTAAAACAAAACAGTTTAGTGATTTTTAATGTATATCTTTCATTTTCATTCCCTGCAGGGGCTCAATGAAAATTGGAATTGAGACAAACTGACTTCGATATGGAGAGTAACTGGATTTCTAATGACAGGAGCAACATGAGATGACAAGCATTAAACAAAGTTTAATGTAATGTACAAATGAATATATGTGTCCACCAAACAAAACAGATGTTGTCAAGGCAATAAAAGATAAGGAAGAATCTAGAGAAAGACGGACCCCACACCGTGCTAGAATATTCACATCAGGTTAGTGCAATCGTTTAGATTCTGTTTCTGTTGGCGAATCAAACGATATATATTTGTGTATTCATTAGTAAACATGTCATGTAGCACACATGTAGAATAATATCTTACCTTGACATATCATAAAGCCATACTGTATAGTTTCACATGTTATGTCAGAGTTCTGTCAAATTGATTAATCTGAAATGTTGCCTGTGCAAAACAATTAACTGTATGGGGACAGTCCTTTTTTGTAGACAATTAAAATGAAGCAAGATTAAAGCTACCAGATTTTTCAACAGAAGTCAAACGAAGAAGAATGTAAGTTATTTTCTGTTTGAGACAATGTATGAAATCCAACCAAAATTTAATAAAGTTCTTCATTTGACCGAAGAACATCCTTTATCCTGGGGAAGATGATTACTTCTCAAAAGCTAATCAAAGTAAAATGTTGGTTTCTGAAGCTATTCTCTCTCTCTCGTTTAGTGTGCGGACTAGATGAACTGCCTGGTGGACAGCAGATTTTTCACTCATCTCTTCCTAACTCTCAAGGGGCTGTCATCACTGAGAAGAACATCTTGGCAAGACCAGGGAAAATGTAAGAATTTGTTAATTTGCTATTAATTATATATTCAACCTGTAAAATGTTCTGATATTCTTTGTTCAGTCTTTGATGAACTTTTCAGACTTTTGCAGAAATCGATGAGGCTTGGATGTGGCTCAGTTATGGGGTTTCTGGTTAAAGGCTGGTGATGATATGGTATAAATAAGGCTGGATTCGGTACAGATATTATACATGTTCTGGCCCAGTGCAGGGCCAGTTATTAGCTACTGATTGTTTGAGATTTGGGCCAGTTATGGCCCATGCATGGCCCCTGTCTGAAAATCTGAAAAGTCTGAGCCACTGCAGGGCATTCATTGTTGTACGTGGGCCGAGGGAAAACAGATTATGTGAACAGGAGCTGGGCTGACAAAAATTGCTATGTGGGTCTCGAGTCAACAGTAAACTGAACTTAGAATCACCTCTTTTGGACATGTTTGAAATACTGAGAACTAATGAGTGAGCTGCTGATGAGGACTTGAATGAGGGGGCGAAATGTTTTAGTCGAGAGTTGTAAATAAATTTGACTATTGAGTACCGTGCATGCAGATTAAATTTGAAGTTGTTATGAGCTGGATCATGGTTTCTGTAAAAAGGGTGAATTAAGACTAGTTTATTCACTTTATATGCTTTAGACATGGAAAACATCCGCGTTTCTATATCATTGTCATTATTGGGTGCTTTAGGTGCAAGCCTTGAATGTAGCAAACTTATCCAAGATGTAAGGTCACTGAATGAAACACTGATGACAAAAAACACGTGGCATTTTTTAATGTGTTTGATCGTGTATTCCAGGATGCCAGCGTATTAGCATTCTGTACAGTGACATCATTACTCAATAACGTAAAAGAACTGGTGAATCCTTTTTTGGAACCAGTTTACTGAAAAGAACTGTCCGAAAGAACCGGTTTGTGGAAAAGAATTGGACTTCCCAACACTACAGCAGTATAATCTGTCATCAGAATTTCCAAAGCTACTATGGGCAGATGTGCAGTCCACCAATCACATTAAAATGAGAGCAGTAGGAACGGCCACCAGTGACACAGATCGCAGAGTCTAGCGACACCAAGCGACAATGGTGTTTGCGGTGAGAACGGGGCTTAATGCGTGCTTTGTCTCCCTCAATTGGCCAACGATTATGTTAATGAAGCTCACACCTGAAAATCACTAGAAAAATCGTCTATGTGACACCAGCTTTATGATGATAATTGGTAGTTTTAGAAAATAAAATAAAAATTATAGTCATTTGAGAATTTTAAAGATTTGGTATTGCATTACTTTTCCCAGTCAATTCCAGTAACATTATATAATACACTGCTTGGCCAAAAAAAAAACTTGCCATTTAGATTTAAATAAGCAGAAACTTAAGAGCCTACGATTGGATCATTATTGCAGTGATTTATATGTTTCAGCTGGCAACAATTCTTTTAACCCTTACTGATGCAGCGTGTAGCTTCTCATTTCTTAAACAACCATGTCAGAAGACGTATCCAGTGGTCGAGGAAAAGATGTTACTGTGTTTCAGAAGGGGCAAATTACTGGCAATCAAGCAAAGAAAACAACTAAGGAGATTGCTGAAATCACTGGAATTGGGTTAAGAACTGTCCAAAGCATTACTAAAACCTGGAAGGATAGTGGTGAACCGTCAGCTTCGCGTAAGAAATGTGGTCGTAAATAAATCTTGAATGATCGTGATCGGAGATCACTAAAACACTTGGTGAAGTCACATAATGAAAAAATCGACAGTAGAACTGCTATGTTTAATAGTGAAAGTAAGAGCATTTCCACATGCACAATGTGACGAGAACTTACAGAATTGGGTCTAAACAGCTGTGTGGCCACAAGAAAGCCACTTGTTAGTGAGGCTAATCAGAAAAAACAACTTCAGTTTTCTAGGGAGCATAAAGATTGGACTGTGGAGCAATGGAAAAAGGTCATGTGGTCTGATGAGTCCAGATTTACACTATTCCAAAGCGATGGGCTCAGGGTAAGAAGGGAAGCGCATGAAATGATGCACCCGTCATGCATAGTGCCCAGACTACAAGCCTCTGGATGCAGTGTTATGAACTGAGGTTGCTTCAATTGGTCAGGTCTAGGTTCAGCAAAGTTATGCAGCAATAAAATGAAGTCAGCTGACTACCTGAATTTACTGTATGACAAGGTTATCCCATCAATGGATTTTCTCTTCCCTGACGGCACGGGCATATTCCAGGACAATTCCAAGATTCGTGGGGCTTAAATTGTGAAAGTGTGGTTCAGGGAGCATGAGGAATCATTTTCACACATGAATTGGCCACCACAGAGTCCTGACCTTAACCCAATTGAAAGACTTTGGGATGAGCTGGAGAAGACTTTACGGAGTGGTTCGACTCTCCCGTCATCAATACAAGATCTTGGACAAAAATTAATGCAACTCTGGATGGAAATAATTGTTGTGACATTGCATATGGTTGTCAAAACAATGCCATGACGAATGCACACCGTAATCAATGCTAAAGGTGGTCCAATGAAATATTAGACTATGCAACTTCTTTTTTGGCCAGGCAGTGTAGTTTAAATTCTCATCAACATACTGCTTTCTGTCATACTTGTTTACATAAAAAAAATTATACAACCTGTGTTAAAACAAATGAACAAATCTTTTGGATGACAAGGAGAAAGTAAAATGTCAGACAGTGTGGAAAAGAGTGGTGTTCAATACAAAATAATTAAGAGAAAAGGTCAAATAAAACATGAATAACTATTTTGCCAATAACATTTAGACTTCATTCAATAGCTACATTTTATTTTGCAGATTAATGTATTAAAATGTAAAGTGGATATAACAGCATAATGTTAGCTATTACATATGTTGAATCGATACCATTGAAAGTTTTTATTGTTAACTCTCTATACTTGTCAAAACCTGAGGAAATGTGGCCTAAAACTATTCACACTAATCATTATTCATGCTAACTAATAATTATCATTTCAGAGCTGCTGCATAAGGCCTATCATGTCCCTGAAAATCAGTTATTACAATAAAACAGAAAAACACTGTACAGCTTATCCCACAGAAGATCAAAATTCTGACCATTCTTCAAAGACTTTTGGTATCTTTAAGATGAATATTTTAGAGTTAATTATCCCACTCATTGAAATTCCTCACAGCTCGATCTTCCAGGAAGCAGGCCTTGCACCATGTCATCATGGAGATGGTTGTCTTCTTCATCTGTGGGCTCCATACAATGTTTATAAAATGCTTTTGTTAAAGCCTTAGAGCTTAAATAACTCATAGGTCACTTCTATGAAAACAGCAAAAGAATCACAGTCTGCAGTTTACAGAGGCTGTGGCTTAAACTGGGTGTACACGGTGCGAGTTCTGACACTCGGGAGGTTGTGAGCCCCTGTACACATTATGAGTCAGTTTATCTGATAATCATACAGATGCAATCGTACACGACATGACTTTACGACCTGGTGAATTCCAGAGCAAATCGCTCGAATTTTTGTGCTATTTATAATTATAAGACATAAAGACAGAGGAGGACATTGCTTTAATCCCTTGTAGTTTGCGATTTAGAAATAAAAAAGAAGACTGGCATGGCAAGGGGCTGCATTAGCTGAAAACTCATCTGCAGATTTAAAAAATAAATAAATAATAAAACATGGATAATTATTAATGCTGTCCAACATTTGGCAGATTCAGATTTCAAATGAAGGCTGTGTGATTTTATGACTGCATACATCAATCATAATGTCAGTGTGTTGCTGCTAGTTACTGCATGACAATAAAGTGCACAAAATGTACAAGATTAAAAAGAAAGTGTGGAACATTTGTGCACCGTTTCTGACGGTAATAATTGGATTTAATCTAAGCGCAAACATGACCTTTATTGCAGAATTCAGAGTTATTTTAGTTGAGTAAACTACCAGTATTATTCAGCTTTCATCTGTGTCACTGCTTGCATGTTGATAGCAGACATGCTGAAGAAGTCTTGTCCATGTAAATGCGCTTTAAAGCCGCATGTAGCAAAGCTTAAAAATCTTGTTTTAGCACAGTGGTTGATTGACAAGTAGAACTTTCAACCTAGAAGTCCTTGGTTTCACCAGACACACGCTTGGGGAGTTAAAAAAAATCTCTCACATATCCACTATCGTGTATATACAATTATAACAGACGCTATATCCCCTAAATGTCGCCCTAGAACTGAAACGAATGCAAGTATGACGAATAAAAATAGACCAACAGAAATTTTAAAACTCTGTCCGTCAGAGTGATAAAGATTGTTTTCTTAACCCGTATGGCCAATGATTTGTTTGAAGAGCAAAGAACAGCATGGCATTTCTGTAGAATCCTTCCCAGTGATGTGGTCATGAATAATATAGGAAAAACAAAGTTTTAACATGACCATTTTCTCCAAATGTGTAAAAGCTTCATGAACACTCAGTTTTCAACTGTAACTGAGGCTACACTGGAAGGGTGACAACCCCGTAGATGACGATTGTGAGCATACTCGACCCAAACTAAATTCTCATTCCAAAAAGTAGGGTTTTGGGAGGCCATACATTGCAGGGTCTTTTCCAGTTGTTGGTTGGCTCGTTCCACTTGCCCATTAGTCTGGGGATGAAACCCAGAGGACAAGCTCACTGTAGCCCCCAACTGTCAGCAGAACTCTGCTCAAAAATGTGACACAAACTGGGGGCCTCTGCCAGAAACCACATCCACCGGGAGGCCATGACTACAGAAGACGTGTTTAATGACCACTACCGCTGTCTCCCTTGCTGAGGGTAATTTGGGGAGGGGAATGAAATGAACCACCTTCGAGAACCTGTCCACTACAGTCAAAATGACTGTGTTGCCATGGGAGGGGGAGACCAGTTACAAAATCCATGGCTATGTGCGACCAGGGTCTCGAAAGGACTGACAGTGGTTGAAGGAGCCCGGCTGGGGGATTACAGGAGGTCTTATTAGTAGCACAAACTAGACAAGTGGCAACGAACTGGCGAACATCCCACTCAAGTGAATGCCACCAAAAACGCTGTCTAATAAGTGTTTGAGTATGAGCAGCTCCTAGGTGACAGGCGACATTGAATGAGTGATCCCACTGAAAGACGTGTGTTCGAACTGATCGCGGAAACAAACAGCTTACCCACTGGGAATATGGCAGGAGATGCGGTGTTACGTAGCGCGGTGCGGACTTTAGCCTCCACCTCCCAGGACACCATGCCCACCACTCAAGAAGTGAGGAGGATGGTATCTACTGGGGCGGTGGAGGTCTCAATTTCGAAACATTGAGAAAGGGAATCGGGCTTGATGTCTTTTGAGCCCGGACGATACGAGAGCGTGAAAAATTGTAACACCTATCTGGAGAATTTACTTGGTGTTGCATATAAAATGAGGGACCAGAGAGACTTCTATGTTTCAATGAGTCATGTGTATTAGCCATATATAAAGATAATAAGCAGTGCAATAAATAAACATAAACAGTACAAACAAACATAAACATACAAAGCATTCAAAGTCAATGTGGATCTCAAACAAGAGTCTTTGCAATAAGTAGTGCTTAGCTACAAAGTGCTCAGTCTTTGGTGTGGTGAATTAGATCATGGTTAATCATGGTTACTTTCATAACCTCCATTCCCTGATGGAGGTAACGAGATGTTGTGTCGATGTATTGACACTAGGGGTCACTCTTGGGAGCCCCAAACACCTCTGCTTTTTTGAAAAAAGACCAATGGGAATTGGCGAGTGGAATTTGCATGCCACTCCCCCAGACATACGGGTATAAAAGGAGCTGGTATGCAACCACTCATTCAGGTTTTGTGCTGAGGAGCCGAGACAAGGTCCCGGGCATTTCAGCGGGTAGTTCAGCATTGTGGCAAGAGGGACACAACGTCTCGTTCCCTCCATCAGGGAATGGAGGTTAGAAAAGTAACCATGACGTTCCCTATCTGTCACTCACTCGACGTTGTGTCGATGTAGTGACACTAGGGGTCCCTATACAAAACGGCACAACTATCTGAACTGTGTTACATGAACAGGAGGTGCGTGACGGGCAGACCGCTATGTGCCTCATAGCCAGTGCACAGGCCATCACATAACCTCCCCCAACGCTCTTATGAGCGTCAAACGGTCCCTCAGGAATAAGTCGACTGCCCAACAATAGGGACAGGCTAGCCCAGTGGAGGCCTCTTTTCCTCTTTTTTCTCCACAAAAAGAGTGGAATTTGTTAACCAACTGGGAGCCAAAAATGTCTAAGTCGGGGGTGTCCCTCCCAAGGGGAAGACACTGTGGAGACCACACCCCGCCCAAAAGGGGGGGGGTATTTTGAGTGGAATACATAACGTGGTCTTACCGAGTCTTAGTAGGAAGTATGTCATGTGCAGAAGTCCCATGGAAGGTCCTACCCGAAGGGGGAGGAGTTTCTACAAAGCATGGCGACCGGGGGCAGAGGGGCCTCTGCCCAAGGAAGACACAGTTTACCGACAGGGAAATGATTTTGCGGAAGATATCGCATGGGGTCGCCTTCGGGGAACCAGCACATGTGGAGCACTTACCTCAGTACCGGGCCTCATTAGCGCACGTACTGGGCCGGCAGCGAGTTTCTCCACAAACTCAACTGCCAGAGGGCTAAGGAGGAAAGTCATCCAGGGATCACAGTCTGTGAACACGACTGGGAGACAAGAGCGCACGTCTTCACCTCAAGGGAGGGGAAAGGCGCTATGCGCAAGCAGTACACCTGGCCAGCTGTCCCGGAACTTACCTGCTCGTGCCTGCCAATACACGGGAAAAGACCGGCTCAACCCGGAGATTGTAGAACCTCGCAGAGGTGTTGGGTGCTGCCCAGCCCGCTGCTCTACAGATGTCTGCCAAAGAGGCGGCACTGGCCAGGGCCCAGGAGGCCGCCACACTCCTGGTAGAGTGGGCTCGTAACCCCGCAGGGGGTGGCACATCCTGAGCCTGATATGCCATCGCGACGGCGTCAATGACCCAGTGGGTCAGGCGGACACCGCTGAACCTGGGCGGGTGCCTGGCGAACTGAATCACATAGCCGAGTCGGACAGTCCAGGTCAGCCACGGTTGGAAAGTGCGAGCCACACGGCCAAACTACGGGCAAGGGGGACCAAGGGAATGATCACGTCGGACATACCGGCAGGTGCGGCCTCATGGCTGGGCGGAGCTCGAGGTGCCACGTTGAGGGGACTCGAGCCCCGTGGCCGTGCTGAGTCCAGGGACATCGAAGCACTTACCTGGCTCCTGCCGCCCACCATAAGATTGGCCGAGGAGGGGGGAGGAGGAATCTTGTCCCTGTAGTCCACCAGAACCAATCCCGTGTGGCCGTGTTTGTGCCACAGCTGGGTGCACAGGGGCGGGGGGGTCCGCCGCTGGAGCACCATAACTGCAAAAATGGGACAGTGGATGGTGGTCGTGATGAAGGCCGTGCGCACCGGACATGTGATCCAGGAAACGAGAAAACCACTCTTTTGTCAAACATTTGGGTACCGCAGCCTCTTGGGCATGCGGCAAAAAATGAAACAAAAGATTCTCCTCCTGGCCTTCTACCGGGGGATGGAGTGGTCTGTTCACCAGCTCCAGAGAAGTAGGTCTCCTCACCCCTGGGTCGCCCATCTCAGGGGCACTTCAAAGCCTTCCTCGAGTTCTCAGCAGCCTGCCATGAGACGGGTGGCATCTGCTTCCTGCGTTGGGCTCCACACCGGGGCCGGGCCACGGGGGCGGGCTGTGGCGGAGCCGGTGTTGTTGCTGCAGGAGGACGCCCTTGGCAATGAGCAGACAGGGTGTGGGGTATTGAGCCGCGCCGGGGCAGGATGTGTTGTATGGCCTCCGTCTGCTTCTTCACCACCGAGAACTGCTGGGTAAAGTCCTCGATGGTGTAGCCGAACAGGCCAGCCTGGGAGATGGGGGCGTCAAGGAACCGTGCCTTGTCAGCCTCTCGCATCTCAACCAAGTTGAGCCAAAGGTGGCGCTTCTGGACCACCAGGGTGGACATCGCCTGCCTGAGAGACCGCGCCGTGACCTTCATCGCCCGGAGAGCGAGGTCGGTCGCTGAGCACAGTTCCTGAATCAATCCCGGGTCAGAACTACCCTCGTGCAGCTCTTTTAGTGCCTTGGCTTGGTGTACTTACAGGAGAGCCATGGTGTGCAGGGCAGAGGTGGCTTGTCCAGCGGCATTGTAGGCCCTGGTCGTCAGGGACGACATAAACCTACAGGCCCTGGACGGGAGCTTCAGGCACCCGCACCAGGTGGCAGCGCTCTGCGGACACAAGTGCACCGCAAGCACCTTATCCACCTGGGGGATCATTGAATAACCCCTGGCCGCTCCACCATCAAGGGTAGTGAGAGTGGGGGAGCTGAAAGACCGGGATCGGGCAGTAAAAGGTGCCTCCCACGACCTTGTCAGCTCCACATGCACTTCCGGAAAGAAAGGAACGTGGGAGGGGCGTGGCCATGGGCAGCACCTCAAGCCCAGCAACCAATCGTTGAGCCGCGAGGGTTCAGGGGAGAGTGGAGGGTTCCACTCTAGCCCGATGCTCGCGGCCGCCTGGGAAAGCATATCCGTCATTTCCGTGTCGGCCTGAAACTGGGCGACCATTCCCGAAGGAGGAAGCCCAGTCGAAGCCTCTGTGTCCGACTGGATGAGCCCGCTCTCCGATGCTGCACTCGATAACTCATCGTCTTTCCGGGCTCCGAACAAGAGGTCGAACTCGCCCTGAGACGAGCCGGCGATCTCGTCCGAGTGCCCGACCAGGGCAAGCGAGCGTACTGGGGAATGGGAGGTTACGAAAGCAAGCTGCGACCGCAACATTGTCATGGTCATGTTCTCGTAATGAGGACATGATCCATCCATGAACGATGTCTCCGCGTGGGCAGCACCTAGACACGTAAGACAGCGATCGTGGCCATCAAAAGCGGAGAGATAATGACCACAACCAGGAATAACACACAAACGGAAAGAACGGAATGAAAATATACTCTTTTAGAATATACTCTCTTTTTTCGCCCTGCCGAAATACCCAGGAGCGTTCTCTGCACTCCACGGGTGCAGAGGGGGAGAAGCTGCTGAAATGCACCATAAATCCAGCAGTTTTGAGGTGCGTCTTTGGAGTGAATACAACCGCTCGGCTCCGAAGAGAAAATCTGAATGATTGGTTGCATACCAGCTCCTTTTATACCCATATGTCGGGGGAGTGGGATGCAAATTCCACTCGCCAATTCCCATTGGCCTTTTTTCAAAAAAGCAGAGGTGTTTGGGGCTCCCAAGAGTGACCCCTAGTGTCACTACATCGACACAATGTCGAGTGAGTGACAGATAGGGAACAGTATTTACATTTGGTTTTGTTGAATCCTTAGTAATCAAAGAGTAATCCACAATGCAATCGCTGTTTAATTACAATGATTGTAGATAGGAGATGGATGATTGAAGAATGAAGATTGATGGATGAAGATAGCAGATTGAAGATAACGGATCCTTTTAGTCCTGGTCTTGAAAATGGTTGTGCTGGTTTCTCACACATATATAAAAACCCTCTGCATACAAACAAACATACAATAAACATGTACTCTGTGCTAATGTGCTAATAAACCATATTTACAAACCTTGAATATATACCAAGAAAAAGTACTCAGAATAGTACTTACATTTGAGCACAAAACAATCAAGTTCCTCAAAACAGGGCATTAGCATGAGACAGCAACGGTGAGAAAGTTTCTCCATTTGCATAGAGTCTGACTTCCTACCTAATGCTTCTTCTCTTCCCCTTTTATAGACTGACTGGCGGCTCATTAACTCTTGAGTGCCCCTGGCGTTCATGTTAAATATGACAGGCATATAGAGAAAGAGGCCACTGGGACTCATGTGACAGTGAAACTGTTACAAAATATCACCCAGCGAGCCTGCCTAGAGTTAAGATGTTTGGCGCTACAAATGTACACTAGGTTCTTGTGATCAGTCCAAACCACGAAAGGTATCCCCGAACCCTCTAACCAATGATGCTACTCGCCCAAGGCCAACCGGACAACCAGTAATTCCCGGTTACCGACATCGTAATTCCATTCAGCGGGAGTTAAGCGGTGCGAAAAGAACGCACAAGGATGCATCTTTCCATCAGATGGAGAGCGCTGACAGAGAACAGCACCAACCCCCACCTCCGATGCATCCACCTCCACAATGAACTGTAAAGCAGGGTCGGGGGAAATTTAAATGGGTGCGGTGGAAAACCGCTCTTTGAGCTCTTTGCAGATTCAGCCTGTGGAAACCAACAAATCGTTGAGCCGCGAGGGTTCAGGGGAGAGTGGAGGGTTCCACTCTAGCCCGATGCTCGCGGCCGCCTGGGAAAGCATATCCGTCATTTCCGTGTCGGCCTGAAACTGGGCGACCATTCCCGAAGGAGGAAGCCCAGTCGAAGCCTCTGTGTCCGACTGGATGAGCCCGCTCTCCGATGCTGCACTCGATAACTCATCGTCTTTCCGGGCTCCGAACAAGAGGTCGAACTCGCCCTGAGACGAGCCGGCGATCTCGTCCGAGTGCCCGACCAGGGCAAGCGAGCGTACTGGGGAATGGGAGGTTACGAAAGCAAGCTGCGACCGCAACATTGTCATGGTCATGTTCTCGTAATGAGGACATGATCCATCCATGAACGATGTCTCCGCGTGGGCAGCACCTAGACACGTAAGACAGTGATCGTGGCCATCAAAAGCGGAGAGATAATGACCACAACCAGGAATAACACACAAACGGAAAGGCATCTTTAAAAAGATGTTCCATGTGTGCCGCTCTTTTTG
Organism: Myxocyprinus asiaticus; assembly: GCF_019703515.2. NCBI lineage: Eukaryota > Metazoa > Chordata > Actinopteri > Cypriniformes > Catostomidae > Myxocyprinus > Myxocyprinus asiaticus. The sequence goes on from NC_059359.1 coordinate 37,147,650, forward strand.
TGAATGAAAATATACTCTTTTAGAATATACTCTCTTTTTTCGCCCTGCCGAAATACCCAGGAGTGTTCTCTGCACTCCACGGGTGCAGAGGGGGAGAAGCTGCTGAAATGCACCATAAATCCAGCAGTTTTGAGGTGCGTCTTTGGAGTGAATACAACCGCTCGGCTCCGAAGAGAAAATCTGAATGATTGGTTGCATACCAGCTCCTTTTATACCCATATGTCGGGGGAGTGGGATGCAAATTCCACTCGCCAATTCCCATTGGCCTTTTTTCAAAAAAGCAGAGGTGTTTGGGGCTCCCAAGAGTGACCCCTAGTGTCACTACATCGACACAATGTCGAGTGAGTGACAGATAGGGAACAGTATTTACATTTGGTTTTGTTGAATCCTTAGTAATCAAAGAGTAATCCACAATGCGATCGCTGTTTAATTACAATGATTGTAGATAGGAGATGGATGATTGAAGAATGAAGATTGATGGATGAAGATAGCAGATTGAAGATAACGGATCCTTTTAGTCCTGGTCTTGAAAATGGTTGTGCTGGTTTCTCACACATATATAAAAACCCTCTGCATACAAACAAACATACAATAAACATGTACTCTGTGCTAATGTGCTAATAAACCATATTTACAAACCTTGAATATATACCAAGAAAAAGTACTCAGAACAGAACTTACATTTGAGCACAAAACAATCAAGTTCCTCAAAACAGGGCATTAGCATGAGACAGCAACGGTGAGAAAGTTTCTCCATTTGCATAGAGTCTGACTTCCTACCTAATGCTTCTTTTCTTCCCCTTTTATAGACTGACTGGCGGCTCATTAACTCTTGAGTGCCCCTGGCGTTCATGTTAAATATGACAGGCATATAGAGAAAGAGGCCACTGGGACTCATGTGACAGTGAAACTGTTACAAAATATCACCCAGCGAGCCTGCCTAGAGTTAAGATGTTTGGCGCTACAAATGTACACTAGGTTCTTGTGATCAGTCCAAACCACGAAAGGTATCCCCGAACCCTCTAACCAATGATGCTACTCGCCCAAGGCCAACCGGACAACCAGTAATTCCCGGTTACCGACATCGTAATTCCATTCAGCGGGAGTTAAGCGGTGCGAAAAGAACGCACAAGGATGCATCTTTCCATCAGAAGGAGAGCGCTGACAGAGAACAGCACCAACCCCCACCTCCGATGCATCCACCTCCACAATGAACTGTAAAGCAGGGTCGGGGGAAATTTAAATGGGTGCGGTGGAAAACCGCTCTTTGCAGATTCAGCCTGTGGAAACCAACAAAATTCAATGCGCGTGGAGGTGAGACCCGTCAGGGGTGGGGCGAGTTGACTATAATTTCTTATAAATCTATGGTAAAAGTTAGCAAAATCCAGAAACCTTTACAAAGCCTTGTGAGAATCAGGGGTTGGCCACTCAACGACAGCCTTAACCGTAGCCGGATCCATATGCACTCCCTCGGACGAAACCATGAACCCCAAGTACGGAACCGACTGTGCATGAAACGAGCATTTCTCTGCCTTGACAAACAGCTAATTCTCTAGCAGTCGCTGAAGGACCTGCCTGACGTGCTGCACATGGTCTTGAAAGTGGAAAATAATATTAATATATAATATTATTATGGCAGTTTTTTGATGCAGACATTTTTGTCCTCTAAGGACCTCTGAGTAACTTTTTTTATTGAGGTACAAGGGTTAAATTTGAATGTGGCTCGTTAAGTGCCCCCTTGAGGTCTGTGGCTAAAGGTCCGGGAACACTTAGCGCGAGATGGGGAAAGTTACAAACAATATGGCCGAGCATATGTTGCTTTTCTGCAAAACACAAGAGGATTTAACTGGCTTTTAAACATTTCAGAGTCATTTCACACATCAAAACATGAAAAAATGGACTGTAATGATGCTTGAGCAAGAAAGAGCTTGTCTTTTTCATAGAAAACAAGCACACCCTACAGATTTAATGGAGCTGAACTGAAATACTGCCTGTTATCTGTTTTAAGAGTTTGAGTGAACAAACTGAAGATCAGCTCCTCTCACTGCATGCATGATTATATGGTTACAAAGTTGTGTTTACATGACAAAGCACGACTTTAATTAATACATGTTTGCCACTGCATGAATTTAACAACTTAATGTTTTACCTGTTTACAACCCATCCGGTTGTCTGCATAAACAACTGCAATTTTCATAGGAAGTCTGTGATTGTAAGTTTTTGCTTTGTTTGATTCTGACATGTAATTCTTTTGAAGGAATTGGTAGACTTTGAAATGTGAGCTGATGTTAATTTTGTGGATTAGTGTGTAGAAGGATTGAGTTTGAAACAATACATGGGAAATCTTTAAAACATTGTAATAGACTTTTAGAAATAACATTGTTACATTATATAATCATAATAGACCAATATTTCATGTACATTAGTTATAATTGTCATTAAACTTTGATTCATACATATATGTTTAAATGTACATGAATAACTGATCTATTAAGTATGATATAATATTTGCTAATGACTTATGAATGAAAGTTGATGAAGATATTACAATGTTACCAAAAAATGAAATAATTTCTCATTTGCTGAGGTTGAAATACTGTAGGTTGGAAATTACTTTAAAATGCTTTATTACATTTGCATGGACGTATTTCCCTTCTTAACAGGGTTATGTGGAGCTGACTATCTTTCAGAAAGTGGTAAACCTGAACCACATTAAGCTAAACAGCAAACAGTGCCGAATCTAAAGGGTTTGAGTGAATTATCTTGAGGCTCTGCTCATTTACAAAGACCCCACGCTGGAGGTCTGCCATCATGAATCCAATTTTTTTTTTTAAAGGATTAGTTCACCCAAAAATAAAAATTCAGTCTTTGTTGACTCACCCCTGTGTCGTTATAACTCTATATGACTTTATTTTTCTTAACACAAAGGGAGAAATTGTAAAATAAAATGTGCTCAGTGATGTCATACAATGGCAGTTTATGGTGACTACCTCTTCAAGCTACAAAAGAACACAAAAGTATAATTCAGAAGTCTAATAAATTATTCTATGAGACTCTTGATTGTTAAGAAAGCATACGATAAAGTTCGGTGAGAAACAAACTGAAATCTAATGTATTATTTAGTGAAAATGTTGACCGACCGTTGATCTCCTGTGCACATTCATGAGACAGACTGCATGCCAACTGAGCTCCTTGCACGAGAACAACAGTAGGTACAGCACGCGCGAGATGGGGCATTCAAGTGATAACTCATATTGTTTCACTTCAACAGGACCACCAGCAATATTAACAACAGAAAACACAACATAGCTGCACACAAACCAGAGAACATAACGTATAAACATGTCTAATGAGTTTGTAGTCAAAAAATAGATGCATTTCAATGCCCAGCCTTATTTGTTTGAACCAGATTCCTCAATCAAACAGAGTGATGAGATTGAAGGTAGCTACACATACACACCCAGATGCTACAGTCAGACAGAGAGTACAGGAGACCACAGTTTTTTGGAGGTTTCACTTACCGAAAGTGAAGTGGAAGAACCGAGAGAAAGCAGAGGGAGTGGGAATGTCTGTCACCTCTTCTCTATTCTGAACCAGGTCTGTTTGTGTGTGTGCGTGTGTGTGTGTATGTGTGTTACAGACCTATGTCTGAAGAGACCTCTGTGAAAACAGTCAATGGGTGTAGAATTCTTGGCCAAAATCAAGTAGTTTTATCTGGCAAGTGAGATGCTGGCTTCAATATAATGTTATCAGTATGATTTTGGACCGGTGCCAGTTCTTCGTGGACGGGGTTACCCGGCGCGATGCCAAATATAGAAACCAAGCGATTGACAGTGTGTAAGTTCTGTTCTCTGGTTTGTGTGCAGCTATGTTGTGTTTTCTGTTGTTAATATCGCTGGGGGTCCCGTTGAAGCGAACGCCATGTCTCGCACGTACTGTACCTACTGTTGCTCTCGTGCAAAGAGCTCAGCTGGCATGCAGACTCATGAACTCGCACAGAAGATCAAAGGTAGGTCAACATTTTCACTAAATAATACATTAGATTTCAGTTTCTCACCAAACCTCATTGTATGCTTTCATAACATTCATGAGTCTCATGTAATCATTTATAAGATTTCTGAATTATACTTTTGAAGCTTGAAGAGGTGGTCATCATAAACTGCCATTGTATAACATCACTGAGTAAATTTCTTTTTCATAATTTCTCCCTTTGTGTTAAGAAAAAGAAAGAAGGTCATATAGGGTTATAACAACACAGGGGTGTGTAAACATATACTGAATTAATTTTTGGGTGAACTATCCTTTAATAAAACACTTTACAATTATGGATTAATTAATCCGGGAACAAGCATGGTCAAGGTTAAGTAAATGCTTTATTGAACTGTTTGAAACAGCAAATGATAAAATAAAATAAAATGGACTATCCACAGTGCTTACAACAGGTCTCATTTAATCGGGGGTTTTCATACTGGGATCCAGGTACCCCCAGAGGGCCACAAGTCAGTATTAGGGGGCCCACAAAAATGTCAGGTAAAAAGTGTGAAAATATTTACCATATATGACATTATTCTAAAATCATGATCATATTCAGAATTATGTTATTCTATTGACAGTTCTACTGTAAAAAAATAAAAATAAAAACAAATATGCATTTAATTAGATATGTTATGAAAAAAATATTTTAAGGATTGTATTTCACTTTTCTCTGTATAGCTGCTTTGGAAAATTATTTATTGTGAAAGTTCTATACAAATACATTTGAAATACATTTAAAAAAATGTTTCTCTTTGGGTTTATACACTGCCTGGCCAAAAAAAAAAAAAAAAAAAAAGTTGCCTTTTGCTTTTAAATAAGCAGATACTTAAGAGCCGATGATTGGATCATTATTGAAGTGATTAATATGTTTCAGCTGGCAACAATTCTTTCAACCCTTACTGATGCAGTGTGTAGCTTCTCATTTCTTAAACAACCATGTTGGAAGACGTATCCAGTGGTCGAGGAAAAGATGTTACTGTGTTTCATAAGGGGCAAATTATTGGCCTGCATCAAACAAAGAAAACAACTAAGGAGATTGCTGAAATCACTGGAATTGGGTTAAGAACTGTGTGGTGAACCGTCAGTTTTGCGGAAGAAATGTGATCAGAAAAAAAATATTGAATGATCGTGTTCGGAGATCACTAAAACACTTGTTGAAGTCACATCGTAAACAATCGACAGTCGAACTCACGGCTATGTTTAATAGTGAAAGTAAGAGCATTTCCACACGCACAATGTGAACAAGAACTTACAGGATTGGTACTAAACAGCTGTGTGGCCACAAGAAAGCCACTTGTTAGTGAGGCTAATCAGAAAAAACAACTTCAGTTTTCTAGGGAGCATAAAGATTGGACTGTGGAGCAATGGAAAAAGGTCATGTGGTCTGATGAGTCCAGATTTACACTATTTCAAAGCGATGGGCTCAGGGTAAGAAGGGAAGTGCAAGAAGCGATGTACCCATCATGCATATGTCCACTGTACAAACCTCTGAGGCAGTGTTGTGATCTGAGTTTGCTTCAATTGGTCTGGTCTAGGCTCAGCAACGTTTTAATGAAGTCAATAAAATGAAGTCACCTGACTACTTGAATGTACTGAATGCCAGGTTATCCCATCAATGGATTTTTTTCTTCCCTGACGGCACGGGCATATTCCAGGACAACAATTCCAAGATTCATCAGGCTCAAATTGTGAAAGAGTGGGGCAGGGAGCATGAGGAAACATTTTCACACATGAATTGGCCACCACAGAGTCCTGACCTTAACCCTATTGAAAATCTTTGGGATGAGCTGGAGAAGACTTTACTGAGTGGTTCGACTCTCCCGTCATCAATACAAGATCTCGGCCAAAAATTAATGCAACTCTGGATGGAAATAAATGTTGTGATAATGCATAAGGTATATTAGACAACAAAATATTAGAGTATGCAATTTTTGTTTTGGCCAGGCATTGTACATCTAACCCAACTTAAAATTAAATTCATACAACATATCCAGACAATATTTTAATAGGTTATTTTGGCTTTAGTTCAGTGACTATATAAAAGCTACTTATTTTATGTTGCAAGTAGGGGTGGGTGATATGACCAAGATCTTATATCACTATATGAGTAATTTTATACCATGATACAGTATATCAAGATATAGTAAAATGTTTCTAGGAAAATCAATAAAAATGGGTTCATACAGTATATTGAATAACCATATTGTAATGCCTATAACTGGGAACTCCAGTCAGTGAAGTAAATACTTAAATAATTCTAAATAATCTTCATATCGCCCAACCCTTGTTGCAAGCATGTCTTTATAATATCACATTTACTATTTTTCTCACAAAGGGGGTCCGTCGCATGGGGATCTGGGGGTGCTTGGCATCAAAAAGTTTGAAAACCCCTGTTCTAATTCATAACATATGGAAGTAATGGCTTTGGGACTGAGCCTGGCCCAAATCAAGTATAATATGCCTTACTTATAGGGAATGTAAATGTATTATCTAAGCAAATAAAAATGTAAAAAAATAAATAAAATAAAAAAATAAGCAGAAAACATGCAGTCACTAGATCAGAAAAAACTTGATAAATTATGTATGTTGATGAAACAAATGTAATAATTTTGACATATCTTTATCAGTTGTGTTTTCCCCAAGCGACTTAATTTTTTCAACTAAATCATTGTTGTTAATTATTTTTCTCTGTTTTGCTGTGTACTTTACTTTCTATAGCCCTACCTTATAAGCTCAAATAAAATTAATACAACAGACTTTCAGTGTTTTAATTACTTGATTGTAATAACCATCTGCCTGATGTGGTGTTTTTGTGCATTGATGAAAGTTCTGAAGGAGTCCATTGAGTTCTCACTGGATCAGCCAAAGGAAGGACTGCACTTTGTGGTACCTGATATGGAAGGACGTATGGCAGAAAGAGCAGCACATGTCTTCTCCTTCAGTAACCAGAATTCCACACGGTAAGCTGCAGTGTTTCCTACAGTATTACAGTGGAATGTTTTTCCCATTATTGCTCTTTAACAAAACAACACTCTTTTGATTGATGTTGAATGTGTTGAGTCTGTGTGTGAATAAAATTACCCTCAGCATGTCTCTTGCACTAGGTTCTGGTTTCCATGTGTGGACTCTTACTCAGAGCTGTGTACATGGAAGCTGGTGTTCACAGTGGATGCCTCTATGGTGGCAGTGTCCTGTGGGGATCTCGTGGAGACGGTCTATACCCATGACATGCGTAAGAAGGCCTTCCATTACATACTGCCCAGCCCATCTGGCTGTGGGGCCCTTCGAGATTCTGGTGGACCTTTACATGCATGGAAATCTGTATAGTCATTCATCATTATAGTTTAGGAGTTAGAAGTTCACAGAATGGATCAAATGGGAACTGAGACATGTCTGGTGTTTTTTCAGATGAAACTTCACTTTCACAGTTGGCCACTAGATGGTGGTGTGCAATTACCTTGGGTTTGTTCGGAGTGGAATACTAACTGCCTTCTGCATGCTATTTCAAGAAAATAGCATGTAATGCTGCAGAATGGAATAATAATGCCACATTGTTTTCAGATAAACTCAGTATGTTACATTTTTACGCCAGCTACGTATCATCTCAGAAATTGTAATCTGATTTGGTCATGACCTTACAGATTAGATGTTAAGATTGTGGTCAATGTGGTTTCTGTACATAGGTATATTAAACCATAAGATTTTGTGTAATGCCTTTTATCTATCTTTCATATATTTGTTGTGTTTTACAGGTGACTGATTTTTGCCTGCCTCAGCTCCTACCTTTGCTGAAGCACAGCATGTCCTACCTGCATGAGATCTTTGAATTTTACGAGGAGATCCTTACCTGTCGTTACCCATATTCCTGCTTAAGACTGTGTTTGTGGACGAGGCTTATGTGCAGGTCTCATCATATGCATCCATGAGTATTTTCAGGCAATTTTGTATTTGGCTGTTTACATTTTCTTGTATAGATTTTCTTGTAGGATTCTAGACATATAATAATTGTAATATGCATGGGTTTTGTTAACCGATGCAAGAATGTGATTTGATGTACTGTTTGATTTTCTTATGTTGTTGTGTATGTGGTGGTCTCTCTTCTTAGTACCAACCTCCTGCACAGCAGTTTGATCATAAATCATACCCCTCTGACCACCAGGCACTTTCTGGCTCATGCTCTGGCTGTTCAGTTCTTTGGCTGCTTTATCTTTCAAATGTCATGGTTAGTTGGTAGGGATGGTGCAGCCTAGTGGCTAAAGTTCAGAATTACTTTTTGCCACAACTGACAATGGCAGGTGGATTGAGAAAATGTACTGGTCCTAAATGCTTGTTACCTACCATGAAACTGTAATTACATCATTTTTATTAAGAAATATATACTTATCCCTTTGGCAGTGGGATTATTAAACTGTTTTTCATTCACTGCATAGTTGTCTCATTTGATTAACACACTGTATAAAAGACACATTGTGATTTTGCTCCTCATTTTTTGCAGTTTCTCCTGGTTTCTGTTTATTCTTATTGTTTGCACATAAAGAAATTATAATACATTTGGAAGAAGAAAATAACAACGGTGCACACAATAATCCGGCAACCACGGATGGCATGTGCACAATAGCAATCACAGTTTCTCACAAAAGACAGAGTTAAACTAAATGTACATACAGTGAAAATGACATTTTTCTTATAGTGCACATGAAGCATTTTTAGTTTAATGTTACTCTCACTCGCTAGTGCGGAAGCAGCGAGAGCAGCAATCTACTGACAGCTTTAAGTTTACATGGCCCTGGTCACCTGCTTGGAGTTTCATGGACTGACCATCATGAAACATTTGTGTATCAGAGAAAAAGGTTTGATCTAGGCTATTATAATATGGTCTTCAGTTTGTGAATTACATCTGTTTAAATCAAAAATCAAATCAAATCAAATCACTTTATTGTCACACAGCCATATACACAAGTGCAATGGTGTGTGAAATTCTTGGGTGCAGTTCCGATCAACATAGCAGTCGTGACAGTGATGAGACATATAACAATTTACAATAACATCAAATTAACACAACGCAATTTAAACATCTGTTATACATAATTAAACTCGACTTAAAACATCAAATTAACACAACACAATTTAAACATCTGTTATACATAATTACACTCAACTTAAAACATCAAATTAACACAACACAATTTAAACATCTGTTATGCACAATTACACTCAACAATATACAATAATAACATACATTGTACAGTATACAATATGCTTTTTTTTTTTTTTTTTTTTTTTTTTACTATATAGATACTATATAGATACACATTATTCAATAAAAATTAAAATATATATGAAAAAAGTATATATATAGAATGTACAGTATTGTACTGTATTGACATTCAGGCTGTCGGTTGATAGTCAGTTGTTAAGAGAGACATAATATAATGACAGTAATATAATTTATGACAGTCCGGTGTGAGATAAAAGAGTAATAAAGTGCAGGGCTGATGTATTTTGATCGTGGGAGATCAAGAGTTCAGAAGTCTGATTGCTTGGGGGAAGAAGCTATCATGGAGTCGGCTGGTGCGGGTCCTGATGCTGCGATACCGCCTACCTGATGGCAGCAGTAAGAACAGCCCATGGCTCGGGTGGCTGGAGTCTCTGATGATCCTCCGAGCTTTTTTCACACACCGCCTTGTATATATTTCCTGGAGGGAGGGAAGCTCACCTCCGATGATGTGTTTGGCAGTTCGCACCACCCTTTGCAGTGCTTTGCGGTTGTGGGCAGTGCTATTGCCGTACCAGGCGGAGATACAGCCAGTCAGGATGCTCTCCACAGTGCAGGTGTAGAACCGTGTGAGGATGTGGCGGTTCATTCCAAACTTCCTCAGCCGTCTCAGGAAGAAAAGGCGCTGATGAGCCTTCTTCACAACGACTTCAGTGTGGACGGACCATGTGAGTTCCTCAGTGATGTGGACACCCAGGAACTTGAAGCTGCTGACTCTCTCCACTGGTGCTCCATTGATGGTGATTGGACTGTGTTCTCTGTCTTTTCTTCTGAAGTCCACCACAAGCTCCTTTGTCTTACTGACATTGAGGGAGAGGTTGTGCTCCTGACACCAGTGTGTCAGAGTGTGCACCTCCTCTCTGTAGGCTGTTTCATCATTGTCAGTGATCAGACCTACCACCGTCGTGTCATCAGCAAACTTAATGATGGCATTGGAGTTATGTGTTGCCACACAGTCATGTGTGTACAGGGAATACAGTAGTGGGCTGAGAACACAGCCCTGCGGGGCTCCAGTGTTGAGGGTCAGTGATGAGGAGATGTTGCTGCCTATTCTAACCACCTGGCGTCTGCTTGACAGGAAGTCCAGGATCCAGCTGCACAGCGAGCTGTTTAAGCCCAGAGCCCGGAGTTTCTCATCTAGCTTGGAGGGCACTATGGTGTTGAATGCTGAGCTGTAGTCTACAAACAGCATTCTCACATAAGTGTTCTTTTTTTCCAGGTGGGAGAGAGCAGTGTGTATTGTAGATGCAATGGCATCATCAGTGGAGCGGTTGTTGCGGTAAGCAAACTGCAGCGGGTCAAGATTGAGTGGTAATACAGAGCAGATGTAATCTCTGATTAGTCTCTCAAAACATTTGCTGATGATGGGGGTCAGAGCAACAGGACGCCAGTCATTTAAACAAGTTATTTTCGATTGTTTTGGAACAGGCACAATGGTGGATGTTTTAAAGCATGTGGGGACTACAGACAAAGAGAGGGAAAGGTTGAAAATGTCCGTAAAAACACCAGCCAGCTGGTTCGCGCACGCTCTGATGACGCGGCCCGGAATGCCGTCTGGACCCGCGGCTTTGCGGATATTCACCCGTCGGAAGGATCGGGTTACATCCGCTACAGAGACGGAGAGTGAACAAACCTCTGCAGCTTCGGCCGTGAGAGCTCTCTCCGCGAGGGCGGTGTTATTTCCCTCGAAACGAGCATAAAAAGTATTTAGCTCATCCGGTAGAGAGGCAGCGGTGTTCATGGCGGAGTTTTTATTCCCTTTAAAGTCCGTGATGATGTTAATTCCTTGCCACATGCTTCTAGAGTTGGTGGTGTTAAACTGTCCTTCAATCTTACTCCTGTACTGGCGTTTTGCTGTTTTGATAGTTTTTCGGAGGGCATAACTGGCTTGTTTATGCTCCTCCGCGTTCCCGGAATTAAAAGCGGAGGTCCGCACATTAAGTGCTGCGCGAACATCGCTGTTGATCCACGGCTTCTGATTCGGATAGATTCGCACAGTTCTGGTCGGAATCACTTCCTCTACACACGTTCTGATGAAGCACATTACGCTATCAGCGTAAAGCTCGATGTCGTCATCAGAGGCGGACCGGAACATCTCCCAGTCCGTGCGATCAAAACAGTCTTGTAGCGTAGAGTCTGATTGGTCCGACCAGCACTGGATCGTTCTGAGGGTGGGTGCTTCCTGTTTCAGTTTCTGCTTGTAAGCGGGCAGAAGCAGAATGGAAGAGTGGTCCGATTTGCCAAATGGTGGGCGGGGGAGGGATTTGTAGCCATCCCGGAACGGAGAGTAGCAATGGTCCAAAACCCGGTCCCCTCGTGTGTTGAAACTAATGTGCTGGTGATATTTTGGTGCGACTGATTTTAAACTGGCTTTATTAAAGTCCCCGGTCACAATGAACGCGGCCTCAGGGTGCGTGGTTTCCTGCTCACTTATTCTCCCATACAGTTCTTTGAGTGCCCGGTCTGTGTCGGCTTGTGGTGGGATGTACACAGCAGTGATAATGACCGCTGTGAATTCCCTCGGTAGCCAGAATGGTCGACACAGAAGCATAAGAAATTCCAGATCAGGAGAACAGAAAGACTTGATGGAATGTACGTTCCTCTGATCACACCAGGATTTGTTGATCATAAAACATACACCACCTCCTCTAGTTTTACCTGAGAGGTCTTTCGCTCTGTCCGCTCGGAGCATGGAGAACCCCGCGGGTTCAATGGCTGAGTCTGGAATCTCCGCAGACATCCAAGTTTCCGTAAGGCAGATAACGCAGCAGTCCCTCGTCTCTCGTTGGAAAGAGATCCGCGCTTTCAGCTCGCAGAGCTTGTTATCCAGAGACTGAACATTTGCCAGTAGAATAGTGGGTAGCGGGGGTCGATTTGCGCGGCGTCTTACTCTGATGAGAACGCCGGCTCTGTTTCCCCTTTTCCTCCTGCGTTTCCGCGGCCGTGCTGCCCAGACAAAGGGCTCCGCTTGCGTGTTTGTAAACAGCGGGTCGGCATTGAGGAATGTGAAGTCCGGTTTACGGTGTGAGATCGCTGAGCCAATGTCCAAAAGTGTTTGTCTGTCGTAGACAATAAGGCAGACAACATCCAAGACAAAAAACATAAGAATTGTAAACAAAACAAACAAACCATTGCTATGTTGTGTCGGAGCTCGCAACGCAGCAGCCATACTCGGCGCCATCTTGAGTCCATTCATCCATTTAAATGAGATATCTGCATATATGCAGATGGATGATAGAAGTTTGCCTTTTTATCCTTAGAAAAGACAGTTAACAGTTACAGGAAAATGTTGAGAAGAGAAAAAGAGAGAGTGAAAATGAAACACCCGAGCACTTTAAACATCATGAGCTCATACGCATCTTTGATACGCGGGACCGTTTAAATTAGATTGTGTTGCATGGTGGTCTATTACTGTGGTAACACTGTGGCACTTAACTAAATGAACTGTGATTGGTCATTTACGTGTCTCAGATTGCTCCTTCACGTGCAAGCAGGTGATTCTGTGCGCTGTCGCTGCTTTGAGGGATAGTTCACCCAAAAATTAAAATTCTCTTATCATTTGCTCACCCTCATTTATGCCATTCCAGATGTGTATGACTTTCTTTCTTCTGCTGAACACAAAAAAGATTTTTAGAAGAATATTTCAGCTCTGTAGGTCCATCCAATGCAAGTGAATGGGTACCAACATTTTGTTCCAAAACGTACATAAAGGCAGCAAAAATATAATCCATAAAACTCCAGTGTAAGACTCTAATCTATATCTTTAGAAGTGATATGATAGGTGTGGGTGAGAAACAGATCAGTATTCAAGTCCTTTTGTATTATACATTTTCTTCCCTGCCCATTAGGTGGCGATATGCACGAAGAGTGCAAATCGCCAAAGACAAAAGAAGAATGTAAAAGTGGAGATTTATAGTAAAAGTGGACTTTTAGTTGTATTTATCTGTTTCTCACCCACATCCATCATAAAACATGGATTAAACCACTGGAGTCGTATGGATTACTTTTATGCTGCCTTTATACACTTTTTGGACCTTCAAAGTTCTGGCCACCATTCACTTGCATTGTATGGACCTACAGAGCTGAAATATTCTTCTAAAAATCTTAACTTGTGTTCTGCTGAAGAAAAAAAAGTCATACACATCTTGAATGGCACGAGGGTGAGTAAATGAGGAGAGAGTTTTCACTTTTGGGTGAACTAATTGGCCAAACGGGAACACTGATACCAAATATCGGCCTCTATGATATATCGGTCGACCGACCACTAAGTAAAACACTAGAAATGCAATCACTGAATTCAAAACTGCATTAAAGAAATAATATAGCAACTTTTCCCTCACTTTATGGATGTAATTATGTGTAGAGATGCTGCTGGCTTGCGCAAAGTCCTCTGCTGGTGTTTGCATTTCTATAAATGACTTGACTTTGGTTAAACCATCCATCTGGGTTTGATTTATTAATAAATTACCTCCATCACATAGTGATAAACCGCTGCTCCACTTTGACAGCTCAAGATTTATTTATTTTTTTGGTGTTGAGCTATATAAATGTAATATGATCATACAGTTATATCATCATAAAATTGCACCTCTTTTCAGTATAATTTTTTCTTTTCTCTAAGACACAGAACACATTGTGATATTGCATTAGAAAACATGTGGTTATGATTGTGGCTTTAGCTCTGGCAATAGTCACTTGTGTTCGTTCTTTGTCAGTCAAGCTCAGTAGTCTTTCTTATTCTGTTTCTCTGTCTTTGAGAGTTGTGAGTTGTAAGGGCAATTCCTCTCTTCTTGCTGCCTTTAAAACTGTGTGTTTGTGTGTCATCGAGAGAGTGTGAGTACCGAATTTGTAGTGCTTCATCCAAAGCTTTGATTACATCTTACAATAGACCCCCTTGTGTGCTAAGTGTCTAAAATCCAAATCAGATGTGGAGGCGTCTAAAGCCAACATTATTTATTTATTTGTGCTTGTATGGGCCCCAACTGGATAAGCAAACCAGCTTTGAAATGGAGAACAGTCGTCTGCCTGCAATTAATGGTGATGTTTAATGCCGCTCAACCCTGTAATAGAAGACAGTGGGTTTAGAGAGGGCAGTCTCCAGCACTGCCAGTAAAATCCATTCAAACAGACTCCTGTCTATTCCAGACCAGACCATTAGCTCAGACTTTAACAAAATGTCCACTGTGTATATTACATTTAGGTGGCAGTATGATGTCATAGCAGTTTGGGGATATGTCATGTCTTTGTAGAAGGACTCTTTAGCCACAATTGCTGTTTGAAAGGTACAGCATGGTTAAATCAAGGACTTTCAGAAGAAAGTAAAATGTTATTTTGGGTTATTTCACTTTGAAATTTGTAATCAAATTAGCCAGAGCTAGATCTGAACATAGACCAGTGGACTTAGATTTATTTATTATCTCAATGGTGCAAATCTTGTGTATTTGTATTTGCAGGCCCGATGAGTGGGTTTTGAAGGGAATTTCAGGATACATTTATGGCCCCTACCTGAAGAAAACTTTTGGAGTCAGTGAGGACCATCACTGGATCAAAGAGGTATAGTGTTGTTTGAAAAAGCTGAAAACGCATGCACATTTTTCAGGCTTGTATTTTTTGACAGAAAGAAAAACTGCAGTTTTATTTGTGTTAACGTCAGTCTCTGTGCTTATCCTGGCCCACAGGAACTGGACAAGATTGTGGACTATGAGCGAAAGATGGGTGGGGTCCTGCTGCATCCCACCTTCTCAGGAGGAAAAGAAAAAGACAAGTATACCTTTAAAACTCATAAAACTTATAGACTTGGAGAAATTACTGTCCCATAATTTTGCTGGGAGAATTTGAACTATTCTCTATTCATACACTTTACCATGTAGCAAAATACACTATTCTTGTGTAAATGTTAAATGTGCAGTGAACAAGCAGTTAGCCTAATTTGTTTGGAAGAAAAAGTGTGGGTTTGATGAAATAAGGCCTTTTGCCAGAATAATAGGCCAAACTTTGGCTGAAGAGAGTGGGGCTTGAATTCAATGACAGAAACAGATGTCGATATATTCAGTATTTCTGTATGGTTCAGTAAGTTCCTGAGTCCTGCTGTTCCTCTAAACTGTCAACACCTTTCAGCTCATTGGCCATAAATCCTATACTTGCTGTGGTGGCATAACATTTTAGAGCTCTTTCAGATTACTCTGCCTCTTAATCATTTGTTCAGGAGTTTGGATGATCTCCTTTACACAGAATCATTGAGTGTTTATAACAATTTCTTTCTTTTCTTTTCAGTCCAACACCCCACCTGCATCCATCAAACACCCCCACACATTGTCCTGGGAATATTATAAAATATTCCAGTGCAAAACCTACCTGGTCATAAGGCTCACTGAGAACAGGATCAGTATGGAGTTCATGCTGCAGTTATACAAACTACAATGTCTCACATCCTTATTGAATTGAATTTATTTAATGAAAACATGACTGTTATTACACATGTGATTAACTATATAATGTATGAGATATCTATATTAGTGCCAAAGGATGATGGTTCCTCCTGAGGTTTTTCTCTGTCCAGTGCCAAAACATAAGTTTTTGTCCTTGCCACAGTGGCCTTTTGCTTTCACACTAGCCTTTTAAGACATTAGGCATGATTTTCTATAAAGCTAATTTGAAACAATATGTAATGCACTATACAAATGAATTTGCCTTGACTTTTCATTAGTGCTGGGTAAAAATTTCGCAATTTTCATTTGACCAATCTCGATATAGATTTTTCAATCCCAAGATCTATTTTTTACCCAGCTTTCTACAGTGTGATTGAATAATTTGCAAATTCGACCAAATTTTGTGCTATGCAACTAAAAATCTCTGTGATTAGACTGGCTGGTAAATTTCAGATTTCACTCACCAGTGATTAAGTAGTATATTGATGAAGAAGGAAGAAGTTCAGCACTGAAGTTTAATGTGTGTCCAAAGATGAGATCCACGTACTGAATTTTTCATTGAATCAAGTCTCTTTATATATGCCTAATAATGTGTAGGTCCCCCTCATGCTGCCAAAAGAGCGCCAACCCTTTCTGAGATTATATTCTTCTCACCACAATTGTACAGGGCAGTTATCTGAGTTACTGTAGAATTTGTCAGTTTGAACCAGTCTGGTCATTCTTTGTTGATCTCTCTCATCAACAAGGCATTTCTGTCTACAGAACTGCTGCTCGCTGGATGTTTTTTGTTTCTGGCACCATTCGGAGTAAATTCTAGAGACTGTTGTGCATGAAAATCGTCATGGTTACTGGTGTAACCTCCGTTCCCTGATGGAGGGAACGAGATGTTGGTGTCGATGTAGTGACACTAGGGGTCACTCTTGGGAGCCCGAGACACCTCTGGTCTTTGATAAAAGGCCAATGAAAATTGGCGAGTGGTATTTGCATGCCACTCCCCCGAACATACGGGTATAAAAGGAGCTGGTATGCAACCACTCATTCAGGTTTTACGCTGAGGAGCCGATATAAGGTCCGGCCATTTCAGTGGGTAGTTCAGCGTTGTGGCAGGAGGGACCAACGTCTCGTTCCCTCCATCAGGGAACGGAGGTTACACCAGTAACCATGACATTCCCTATCTGTCACTCACTCGACGTTGGTGTCGATGTAGTGACACTAGGGGTCCCTATACAAAACGCCACAAGGCTGAACTGTGTTACGTGAACTGGCGGTGTGTGGTGGGCAGACTTGCTGTGTGCCTCATAGCCAGTGCACCAGGTCGACACGTAACCTCCCCCAACACAGTTATGAGTGTCGAACGGCCCTTTTTGGGGACAAGTCGACTACCCAGAGATAGAGACAGGCTTAACCCAGTCGTGGCCTCTTTCCCCTTCTCTTTTTCCACTCCCTAAAAAAGAAGGGGGATTATCTGACTGGGCCGCCAGGTCTAGTCGGGGGTGTCCCTCCCAAGGGGAGGACACCGCAGAGACCACACCTCGCCCCAAGAGAGGGGGGGATATTTAAGTGGAAGAATACATCACATGGTCTTTCCAACCATGTGGAGAGCCTTCAAGGTAGATCCTGCCCAATGGGGGAGGAGTTACTACAACATGGAGACTGAGGGGCTCTGCCCAAGGAAGACGCAGTTTGCCAGTAGGGAAACGAACTAGCGGAAGATATAGATCGCATGGGGTTAGCCTTACAGGGAACCGCCACATGCGGAGCACCTACCCCAGAACCGGGCTCTTCGTTTGCGTGTGTACTGGGCCGGCAACGAGTCTCTCCGAAAACTCGACTGCCACAGGGCTCGGAGGAAGTCAACCAGGGAACAACTTTTGTGAACACTACTGGGAATTAACAGCGCATGTCTTCAGCTCAAAAGGAGGTGGAAGGCGCTATGTGCAAGCGATACACCCGGCCGGCTATCCCGGGCTTATCCACTTGTGTTGCGTGCCACTACCTGGGACGAAACCGGTTCCACCCGGAGGTTGTAGAACCTTGCAAAGGTGTTGGGTGTTGCCCAGCCCGCTGCTCTGCAAATGTCTGTTAGAGAGGCACCTCTGGCCAGGGCCCAAGAAGCTGCTACACCACGGGTAGAATGGGCTCATAGCCCTACCGGGGGCGGCATGTTTTGGGCGAGACATGCCATAGTTATGGCATCAATGAGCCAGTGGGCAATCCTCTGCTTGGAGACAGCACTTCCTTTCCGCTGTGCACCAAAGCAGACAAAGAGCTGCTCAGAGATTCTAAAGCTCTGCGTGCGATCCAAATAGATGCGTAAAGCGCGCACCGGACACAGCAACGACAGGGCTGGGTCTGCCTCCTCCTGGGGCAGCACTTGCAGGTTCACCACCTGGTCCCTAAAAGGAGTGGTGGGAACCTTGGGCACATAGCCCGGTCGGGGGTCTCAGGATCACGTGAGAATAGCCCGGACCGAACTCCAGGCACGTTTCGCTGACAGAGAACGCTTGCAGGTCACCTACCCTCTTGATGGAAGTGAGCGCAGTCAGGAGGGCAGTCTTCAAGGAGAGTGCCTTAAGCCCGGCTGACTGCAAAACTCAAAGGGGGCTCTCTGTAGACCCTGAAGAACTACAGAGGTCCGATGAGGGAACAAGGCGCGGCCTGGAGGGATTCAGCCTCCTGGCGCCTCTTAGGAACCTGATGATCAGATCATGCTTCCCTAAGGACTTACCGTCGACTGCGTCATGGTGTGCTGCTATGGTAGCAACGTACACCTTCAAGGTGGAAGGGGACAGCCTCCCTTCCAACCTCTCTTGCAGGAAGGAAAGCACTGATCTGACTGCGCACCTCTGGGGGTCTTCCTGACGGGAAGAACACTACTTAGCGAACAGACGCCACTTAAAGGCATACAGGCGCCTCGTAGAGGGAGCCCTAGCCTGAGTTAACGTGTCTACCACCACAGGTGGGAGACAGCTTAGGTCTTCCGCGTCCCGTCTAGGGGCCAGACATGGAGATTCCAGAGGTCTGGGCGCGGGTGCCGGATGGCGCCCCTTCCCTGAGAAAGAAGGTCCTTCCTCAGGGGAATTTGCCCGGGGGGAGCTGTCACGAGGAGCGAGAGGTCCGAGCACCATGTCTGCCGGGCCAGTAGGGTGCTTACCAGGACGACCTTCTCCTCGTCCTCCCTGACCTTGCACAGGGTCTGTGCGAGCAGGCTCACTGGGGGAAAACGCATATTTGCGAATGCCAGGGGACCAGCTGTGTGCCAGCGCGTCTATGCTGAGGAAGGCCTCGGTGAGGGCGTACCAGAGCGGGCAGTGGGAGGATTCTTGGGAGGCGAACAGGTGCACCTGTGCCTGACCGAATCGACTCCAAATCAGCTGGACCACCTGAAGGTGGAGTCTCCACTCTCCCTTGAGGGTAACCTGTTGTTACGGCGCGTCCGCCGAAGTGTTGAGGTTGCCCGGGATGTGAGTGGCTTGCAGCGACTTGGTGCTGCTAACTCCGTTGGAGGAGACGGCGGGCGAGTTATGACATACAGCGGGAGCGCAGACCGTCTTGGCGGTTGACATATGCTACCGCTGCCGAGCTGTCTGTCCGAACTAGCACGTGCTTGCCTTGGATCAACGGCCGGAACCTCCACAGGGCGAGCAGAATTGCCAGTAACTCGAGGCAGTTGATGTGCCAACGCAGCCGCGGACCCGTCTAGAGGCCGGCGGCTGCGTGCCCGTTGCCAAAAGCGCCCCAGCCCGTTTTGGAGGCGTCTGTCGTGACCACGATGCGCCTGGAGACCAGTTCTAGCAGAACACCTGCTCGTGGAAACGAGAGGTCGGTCCAAGGGCTGAAAAGACAGTGACAGACCGACGTAATGGCCCGCGGTGTGTCCCGTGGCGCCATGCCCGTCTCGGGACTCGAGTCTGGAGCCAGTGCTGAAGCGGCCTCATATGCATCAACCCGAGCGGGGTGGCCACCGCCGAGGATGCCATATGCCCCAGGAGCCTCTGAAAAAGTTTCAGTGGAACCACAGTTTTCTGTTTGAACACCTTCAAACAGGCCAGCACCGACTGGGCGCGCTCGTTCGTAAGGTGCGCCGTCAAGGAGACTGAGTCCAACTCCAAACCGAGAAAAGAGATGCTCTGAACCGGGAGGAGCTTGCTCTTTTCCCAGCTGACCCGAAGCCCTAGTCGGCTGAGGTGTGAGAGCACCAGGTCCCTGTGTGCGCATAACCCGTCTCGAGAGTGAGCTAAGTTTAGCCAGTCGTCAAGATAGTTGAGAAAGCGAATGCCCACCTCCCTTAACGGGGCAAGGGCAGCCTCTGCGATCTTCATAAAGACGCGAGGAGACAGGGACAGGCCGAAAGGGAGGACTTTGTACTGATACGCCTGACCCTCGAACGCGAACCGCAGGAAGGGTCTGTGTCGAGGAAGGATTGAGACGTGAAAGTACGCATCCTTCGGGTCTACCGCCGCGAACCAATCTTGATGCCGGACGCTCGCTAGAATGCGTCTTTGCATCAGCATCTTGAACGGGAGTCTGTGTAAGGCCCGGTTCAGTACTCACAGGTCCAAGATTGGCCGCAACCCACCGCCTCTTTTCGGTACAATGAAGTAGGGGCTGTAAAACCCCTTCTTCATCTCGGCTGGAGGGACAGGTTCTATCGCGTCCTTCCGTAGGAGGGTAGCGATCTCCACGCAAGGTAGCAGCATTTCCGACTTTCACCAAGGTGAAGTGGACACCGCTGGACCTGGGCGGATGCCCGGCGAAGTGAATCGTGCAGCCGAGTCGGACGGTCTGGACCAGCCCTCGTGACGGACTGGAAAGCGCAAGCCATGCGTCCAAGTTCCACGCAAGGGGGACCAAAGGGACAACGTCATCGGATGTACCGGCGGGTGGGGCCTCGCAGCGGGGTGGAGCTCGAAGTGCCACACCACATCGTGGCCGTGCCGAGTCCGAGGACATCGAAGCACTTACCTGGCTCCTTGTGACCACCCCCGGAACAGCCTGGGATGGGGGAGGAAGAGGCCTGTCCTCATGACCCGTGGAGACTGTCACATCGGGGGCAGATTTGTGCCACAGCTGGGCGCTCAGGGCGGGAGACCGCCGCTGGAGCGCCAACCTGCCAAATGGAGTGGTGGACGGTGGTCGTGATGCCAGCCGTACACACCGGATATGTGACCCAGGGAACAAGGAAACCACTCTTGCGGAGCTCTTGAGTACTGCAGCCACTTAGGCATGCAGCGCAATTAAATGCAAAAGGTAACAAAAAGATGAAGATCTGCTTACCAGCTCCAGAGCAGCGGGTTTCGTTGTCCCTGGGTCGCCCGTCTCAGGGGCGCTTCGAAGACCTCCGTGGGTTCTTCGGTGCCGGCTGTGAGACGGGTGGCATCGGCTTCCTGCGGTGGGCTCCATGCCGGGGCTGGGCCGAAGGGGCGGGCTGCGGCGGAGCCGGTGCAGTCACCGCAGGGGGACGCCCTCGGCGATGAGTAGATGGGGTGCAGGACCTTGAGCCACGCCGGGGCAGGATAAGCCGGCTAGCATCCATCTACTGCTCTACCATCGAGAACTGCAGGGCAAAGTCCTCGACGGTGTCGCCGAATGGGCCAACCTGGGAAATGGGGGCAGCAAGGAATCGTGTCCTGTCGGCCTCACCCATCTCGACCAGGTTGAACCAAAGGTGGCGCTCCTGGACCACTA
Source organism: Myxocyprinus asiaticus (assembly GCF_019703515.2). NCBI lineage: Eukaryota > Metazoa > Chordata > Actinopteri > Cypriniformes > Catostomidae > Myxocyprinus > Myxocyprinus asiaticus. The sequence continues at coordinate 37,169,076 of NC_059359.1, forward strand.
GTGTGGCCATCGTCCGCCCGAGAGACCGCGCCATGACCTCCGTCGCTCGGAGAGCGAGGTCGGTCGCCGAGCGCAGTTCCTGCATCAATCCCGGGGCGGAACTACCCTCGTGCAGTTCCTTTAGCGCCTTGGCGGACTTGCAGGAGAGCCATGGCGTGCAGGGCGGAGGCGGCTTGTCCAGCAGCGCCGTAGGCTTTGACCGTCAGAGACGACGTAAACCTACAGGCCTTGGACGGGGGCTTTGGGCACCCACGCCAGGTGGCGGCGCTCTGCGGGCATAGGTGCACCACGAGCGCCTTTATCCACCGGGGGATTGCCGAATAACCCTTGGCCGCCCCACCATCGAGGGTAGTGAGAGCGGGGAAGCTGAAAAGATCGGGACCGGGCAGTAAAAGGTGCCTCCCGCGACCTTGTCAGCTCTTCATGCACTTCCGGAAAGAAAGGAACGGGGCGGGGCGTGGCTTTGAGCGGCGCCGCGAGCCCAGGAACCAATCACAGAGCCGCGAGGGTTCAGGGAAGAGCGGTGAAATCCACTTTAACCGACGCTCGCGGCTGTCCGGGAAAGCATGTCGTCATCTCCGCGTCAGCCTGTGACTGGGCGATCGACCCCGAAGGGAGGAGCCCAGCTGAGGCTTCCAACTGGACGAGCCCGCTCTCCGATGCTGCGCTCGAGAGCTCATCACTTTCGCGGGCTCCGAATAAGAGGTCGAACTCGCCGTGAGACGAGCCGGCAGACTCACCCGGAAGCCCGATCGGGGCAGACGAGCGTGCTGGGGAATGGGAGGTCCGCGGGGGGATACCCGGCGGAGGCGGTCCCATTGGGGTCCCCAAATCGCCCCCAGTGCTAGCCGCGCTGGCCTCAAACCCGTGGGTAAAAGGACCGAGGCGGGAGCCTCTGGGGTGGCTCGCTTTCTTACGAAGGCGAGCCGCGACCGCAACGTTGCCATGGACATATTCTCGCAATGAGAACGTGACCATCCACGAACGCTGTCTCCGCGTGAGCAGTGCCCAGACACAAAAGACAGTGATCGTGACCGTTAGAAGGCGAGAGATAACGAGCACAACCAGGAGTAACACACAATCGGAAAAGCATCTTTAAAAAGACGCGTCTTTAAAAAGACGTTCCGTGTGTGCGCTCTTTTAGAGAAATATATACTCTTTTAGAGGGGAAAAATGCTCTTTCAGAAAATATACTCTCTAGTTTTTCTGCCGAAGCGCCCAGGGGCATTCTCTGCAGTGCACCAGTGCAGAGGAGGGAGAAGCCGTTGAAATGCGCCGTCAGATCCAGCAGGTGAATGAACAGTAGTATTCAGCTCAGCGAGCATGACCGTTCGGCTCCGAAGAGAAAATCTGAATGAGTGGTTGCATACCAGCTCCTTTTATACCCGTATGTTCGGGGGAGTGGCATGCAAATACCACTCGCCAATTTTCATTGGCCTTTTATCAAAGACCAGAGGTGTCTCGGGCTCCCAAGAGTGACCCCTAGTGTCACTACATCGACACCAACGTCGAGTGAGTGACAGATAGGGAACCCAGGAGATCAGCAGCTACAGAAGTACTCAAACCAGCCCATCTGGCACCAACAATCATGCCATGGTCCAAATCACTGAGATCACATTTTTTCCCCATTCTGATGGTTGATGTGAACATTAACTGAAACTCCTGACCTGTATCTGCATGATTTTATGCACTGCACTGCTGCCACACGATTGGCTGAATAGATAATCACATGGATGACTGTTGGTGCCAGACAGGCTGGTTTGAGTATTTCTGTAACTGCTGATCTCCTGGGATTTTCACACAGAACGGTCTCTAGAATTTACTCCGAATGGTGACAAAAACTTCTTCTTTTTAAAATGTATTTTTTCTTCCCTTCCTTCTATAAAAATACACTTCACCCTATGATCAGTACAAAAAGAGATTGCAAGAGGCTCAGTGGCTATGGCAAACAAAAGGGGGGACAGGGGACATCCCTGCCTGGTGCCACAATAAAGAGGGAAATAATCAGTGCTTATGCCGTTTGTTTTAACAGATGCCAAGGGAGAAGAATATAAAAGTTTGATCCAAGACACAAATTTTTCACCAAACCCAATTTTTTTTAAAGTGTAGGATAAATAGTCCCACTCAATGCGGTCGAAGGCCTTTGCCGCATCAAGTGAGACCAGGACTTCTGGGGTATTCAAATCAGATGATGTGTAATTATGTTCATCAGCCTCCTGAGGTTAAAAAAACCCATTCTATTTTTTACAAAGCCTGTTTGGTCTGAATGAATAATGTTTTGTATAATAGTTTCTAACTTTTAAGAATGGACTTTAGCCAGAATCTTCACATCTACGTTGAGGAGGGAAATTGGACTATAGCAACCACAGTCTGTAGAATCTTTATTACTTTTCAAAACAAGTGAGATAGAGGCTTGACACAGCTTAGGTGAAAAAGTACCATTATTCAATGATTCTTCAAAAACTGAAACTTAAATTGATTAAATTGATTGTTAATAGTCTGAGGGTCTGATGTAATAATTCTTGCTGAGGTTTTAACTTGGATGATACATTTTTTGCAGTGTGAAGTCTAAGTTGCACAGCAAGTGCTTTACCTGGCTTGTCCCCGATCTCATAAAAATGGTGTCTTGATTTAAGCAAGAGCTGCTCTGCATGGTTGGTGGAGAGAAGATTATATTCTGCCTGCAGGAAAACTCTTTCATTATACGTATAACGATAGAGTCTGACAATTTAAATAGTTCTGGTCCAGTTTACCAATCTGCTCACAGAGCTTTTCATTATGCAACTTACTAATATAAGATGAACGAGAAATTATTTCCACCTGCAAATACGCTTTAGGCACTTCCCAAAGGGTTGATGCAGAAACCTCATCAAGAAAAGTGGAAATCCTTTCAGAGAATAATTCTACAAAATGATTATCTGATAAAAGTAACGGGTTAAGTCTCCAAACACATGAAAGGGTATGACAACCCAGGGAAGGCCATCTCAAGAATTAATGGGGCATGGTCAGAAATAACGATACTATTGCAGGAGGAAGACTGTACTAAAGGAATAAGCTTACTATCAATAAAAAAAATTATCTATTTGTAAATACATACGATGCACTGGAGAACAAAATGAAGAAAATGCTTTCAAAGCAGGGTTCAAAAGGCGCCAAATTTCAGCCACTCCATATAGGTCCAAAAAAGAATTAATTTCCTTAGAGGACTGAGACTGTGTAATAAATCTAAGAGAAGAACTATCAAGAGCCGGTTCAAAACACAATTAAAGTCACCTACCATGATTATTTGAAAAAAATTAAGTTAGGAAGCAAAGAAAAAAAGTTTATTTAAAAAGCCTGGAACATCCCAGTTAGGTGCATAGACACTAACCAAAGCCAAACCAAACTTGTTGACAATAAAGGGTGCCTAAGACAAACACATACCTGCCGTTAGGGTCTGCAATAACTTTGTAGGGTCTAAACAAAATGCCTTTACTGATCAAATTGTCTGTGCCTCTAGCTTTACAATTAAAACTTGAGTGAAACACCTGTCCCACCCATGACCTCAATAAACTTAGACTAGAGTTTTTAAGATGAGTTTCTTGCAAAAAGCATATGTTGGCCTTAAGATATTTAAATGAGAAAAAATCCTGACACACTTTATTATTTAAACCTTTAACATTCCAGCTAATTAGTTTAATCCTTTACTGCCTGTGGAGATTGGAAAACATGACGCTGGCCTTGAAAATCAACCCAAAGTCTGGCAGGATGCAGCATACCTTATGTGATGCCTGCATTGAGGAGAGAAGATTTCACAACTTTAAACTCCTCTTACCACCTCTGCAGAGAGATCTGGGAAGACTCGAACTGTAGCACCTCTGAAATCCAAAGTGCCCCGCTAGCGACTAATTTTCAGAATAAGTTCCTTGTTTTGGTAGTGATGCAGGCAAACCAGCATGTGCCTCGGATTTGAATTTGGTTGAGGTTTTTGACCAATACGATAAGCCTGGTCAATCTCCGCTGGTCTCGTAAAGGCATCGTCACCGAACAAATAATAAAAAAAAGGAGGACATAAGTGACAGGGCTTTGGTTCTCCAATCCCTCTAGTATACCAATGATCCTTAGGTTCTGTCACCGCAAATGACTTTACAAATCGTCAACCTTGAGCTTTAAGCTGTCATTCTCAGCCCACAACGCAGTTCACAGGGTCTCCACAGCCATCAGTCTCTGTCCGAGTCATTAAGTGCAGTTTCAATGTCCCCAATCTTTTGAGCTTGCGTCGAGAGAGTCTTTTGAAGCATAGAGACTGCTGAATGAAGTTTTGTCAGAAATTCAGATCGCAAGGTTGAAACTTCCGTGCAGATGGTGGAAGTAATTCAGTCTTTCAAAGAAGTTGGCGTTAACTCCTCTTCCACCTGTGATTGAGTGTTAGCTTTAGCAGCAAGCTCGTTGTTATCTTTATTGGTCGATGACTCTGTGTTATTTCGCCCTGCTTTTGCGGATTTAGGCATCTTTTCTGTGTAGTTGTGCAGTAACAAGATCAGTCAATGTTTAAATCACAGAGATGGGTTAAACAGCTGAAAATACAGATGATTGTTCACGGAGCAACTTCCACTTGCATCTAGTCACCACAACGCATACTGGAAGTCCAGCTCACCATCTTTAAGCTTGTTAAAGTCAAGCATCTAGACACAGTACTCACTTGATCAACTCTCATTTTTGGATGCTCTTGTTTTTGCTTACAGCACATAAAATTGAGGTTTGCGGGTTTCGAGTGTAGCGTGCAGCACAGATGGAGCATTACCTCGACCCTTAAAATATGTCCGTGGTGATGTGCTAAAGTGCTCAAGATTTTGCGATAGCAAAGTAGACATCAGGCTAATTTTACATGTTCTTATGTTACACTGTAAATAGCACTAGAAACTAAACTTATCGCACACGTGCGAATTGGTTAAAATTTCTATTCGCACGTTATAATTTTTATAAAAAATGTGAGCAAAACTGTCAGACTATGCAGCCCTGTCTAACTACCAAGTTCATATGTATTTTGGAGGCCTGCGGCAATGCGGAGGCCCTGGATGCGAGCCTTGTGTAATCAATCAAAGCGGTGCACATACGAGACATCGTTTAAAATCTGCGGCTTCACATTTCAGCACATGCTCACGCAAACAGTGATTAGTCAGTGGTGAACTTCTGAAGAGAGCGTGAAGTCAGTTGCATTAAAAATAGACTTCAAAAGAGCTTGTGATTTGGTCTATCATCTGCATACACAGCTTATAATAAAAATTAGCAACAATTTGCATCTTTACCTGGCAGATCACTTCTGTTTGCTAGCTCACAAATATCACAGACTATTATCCTTAATTAACCTTGAGAGGTAGAAATCGTGATCGCGATTAAAATACGATTAATTGTACGGCCCTAGTATATATATTGTATATACAGTGCTGTGAAAAAATATTTGCCTGATTTCTTCTGTTTTTGTGTAAATCTCATACCAAACTGTTTCAAAAATTAAAATAAAATCTAACATAAAACAAAGGCAATCTGAGTAAACACAAAGTACAGTTTTTAAATGATAATGTTATTTATTGAATTAAAAAAGTTATCCAACACCTATATCACCCATGTGAAAAACTAACTGCCCCCTTAAGCTTAATAGCTGGTTGTGCCACCTTTAGCAGCAACAACTGCAATCAAATGCATCCGATAACTGGAGATCAGTCTTTCACAATGCTGTGGTGGAATTTTTGCCCACTCTTCTTTGCAAAACTGCTTTGGTTCAGCCACATTGGAGGGTTAAAAAAGGAGCATAAAAAAGGATGGGGTACAGAACTAAGGTTGTAGAACGTTGTTACTTTTTGACCATGCGCTACACAGATGCATTTCGCTGTTGCGCACGATCTCCATGTTTGCATCAGCATCTCCCGCTGAAAAAGCAACTATTGGATAGTGATATTTCATTGTTCTTGTAGTTAATTGTAAACATGTCAAATAAAGCTCAGTTCAAAGCATTTGAATCTCTCATCAGGTGTTTAACAAGCTCTTGAGTCTGGCCAGCACAGCTTCATCCCAGAAATATCAGTCTCGCATGTTGAGCCAGATGCTGGTATCCACTTCGGGATTCCTCAAATCCATTTCCAAGGTGTCAGGAAAGGGCACTGGACCCCTCATCAAGCAATGGGTGTATCCTTTAAATGCACAGCCTCTATGTGGAGTTCATGTTATTCTAAACTCACTGTACCAGTCAAACGCTTGGACACACCTACTCATTTAATTACTATTTTTAACATTATAGAATATCAAAACTGTGAAATAACAAATGGAAGGAAGGGTATTATGCAGTGACCAAATGTCAAATAAATCGAAACTTTAAATGTTAAAACTACTTTTAGCTTCTTCAAAGTAGCCACAGTTTGCCTAGATTACAGTTCTGCACACTCCAAATTATCCATTAAAAAAAATTATAATAAAGTTTGAATTTTGTAAAATTCATATGAAGGCACAGTTTATATTTGTTTCAAAAACTAATTTAAATGAGCATTTAAGCATAAAGATGCATTCAGTCAGGTGTTTATAGACCTTTGAATGGTACTGCACATATTTTAAAACACCAACAATGCATTGCAGTACAGAAGTATTACACTTTATTTAAAGGCAGCCAAAATAGCCCCATTTACACCTTACAAACATGCATTTCATATCCAGATAATATGGATATTCTTTAGCTGGATTGCATTTACACCTTGCAGTCAAATGCGTCTCCACTGTAATCCGATAGAGATCCGGTCAAAGTTACCTGCGCAAAATGTAAAACACTGCTTACATATTACATCAGAGGCTGTGGTAACAGAAAGTTCTCTGTCTTTAGGGGATTTTAAACAATATTGTGGAGTAATTCAAATGCTTTCTATCACTTTGACAGTCAGGATTTTTCCTTCATTGAACATTTTGTTGCCAAAGCAAATTTTATGATATTCATCTCGCCTTAGGCGCTTTGTGTTATATATGCTTCTCATCTGAAATGTGCTAGTGAAACCTGGTTTCACGTGAATGTCTTGTGAGCCACATAATTACAAAATGGGAGAGAGACATGAGCGAGTGGGATTTGAGGAGAGAGACAAAATATTCTAAATATATTCCAGTGGAATAATTCATGGGAAATTGTTCAGCTGACAAGATTGCTAGACAACAGTGTCTGTTGTGTTCTTCACATTGAGATGGCAGAATAAACAGAAAAAGGCAAGAAACCAAAACACAGCACTTTAACAACAGATGACTGTAGTGTCATCTCATCACAGAATGAATTACTTACATAGAATCTGGATAATGAAAACGCGTTTGCATTTAGCGATCTGATCACCAAAACCACATGTTAATGAAAGGTGTAAATGGGGCCATAATATTGTTTAAGTAGAGCTCTTCTAAACGTTAGAAAAGTTGTGCTTAACATTTAGAGTTTGCTTGAGTTGCACACTTCAACCATCTTTTATATTCCCATGACTCATCAACCTCAGAGATCTGAGTGTGGTGGTACATTTTTCTTTTGGCAGTTTGGCCTTCAACAGGAAAATAAATGTCCTGGAACTAGAGATCCGTCAGGTCTATACATCATCTGGAACTCAACTATATGTGGTGAGTGATGAGAGATAAAAAATAGACTTTCAGTAAGTGTTGATAGTGATAAATTGGTCTTCTAAGTCAGTGCTTCTCAAACTTTTTAGGCCAAGTACCACCTTCGATCAAATCAGAACATTCAAGTACCATAATGTTCGTAACATAGCGCTGCCTTGCGCACAGCTGTCATACGCACTCTCCATTTCTCTGTCCCTCGTCTGAGCAATCATCCAGTGAAATCAAAATCAAAATACAACCTAGTGCCTTTGAGTCAAAAGCACTATTTAAGATCATAGACTTTAAGGATGTCTGAGAATGTGGCAGTCTGTCTGTCTCTATCTGTCCATCCGTCTCTATCAGTCTCTGTATCTGTCTATATGTTCGCCTGTCTATGTGTCTCTCTCTGTCCATCCGTCTCTATCGGTCTCTGTATCTGTCTATCTGTTCACCTGTCTATCTGTCTCTATCTGTCCGTCTGTCTTTATCGGTCTCTGTATTCGTCTATATGTTCGCCTGTCTATCTGTCTCTATTGGTCCGTCCATCTCTTTTGGTCTCTGTGTCTGTCTATCTGTTCACCTGTCTATCTGTCTCTATCGGTCTGTCTGTCTCTATCAGTCTCTGTATCATCTGTCTGTCTATATCTGTCTTTCCATTTATCTCTCTGTCTGTCTCTTATCGGTCTGTCTCTTTATATCTGTCTGGCGTCTGTCTGTTTCTGTCTGTCTCTGTTTGTCTATCTGTCTGACTACTTGTCTCTATCTGTCTCTGTCTGTCTGTCTGTCTGTCTTTGTCTATCTATCTGTTTGTCTGTCTGTCTATCTATTTATTTGTATGTCTGTCTGTCTGTCTGTCTTTTTATAGATTCAGAGCAGCAACTAGCCTCCCTTTCTTAAATAATAATCATAGTCAGAATTGAGAATCTGTGGTGTTTCAGGCTCTAGGAAGGGCCTTCAGAGTCTCTTTTATCTAAGTCAAGGAATTACATGAATAAGTTAAGCGATATACCTCAACAAACTCTTCTCTGCTGTTGTGATGTCACAGTTCTGACTCTCCTCTGCCATGGATCCAAACTGACCCAGACATGACCATCATGCGAAAGGTAGAGTTTGAGCAGGCAGATTTCATGTGGCAGTATCAGCTGCGGTATGAGAGGGATGTCGTGGCCCAGGAGGAGGCTATCTCAGCACTGGAGAAATTCCCCACACCAACCTCACGACTCGCTCTTACGAATATCCTAGAACAGGACCAGTGCTTCTATAAAGTCTGCATGCATGCCTGCTTCTGTCTGGCTAAGGTAAAACATGGTGTGTGTTTAATGATGAAGAGTAGTGTTTTTGAAACTTTCATTTGATATAACATTAGTAAAGCTTACAAGCATGGGACAATCTAAATGAAAGATGTAAAGTTCAATTATTTTCTATTACATTTACACCTCTTGAAAAAATTAAGAGACCACTGCAAAATGATCAGTTTCACTGTTTGAACATTGTCAGAGCAGAGGGTCTTGAAGGCCTCTCCAGGTCTCTGTCTAACCATTAGACGACCAGGTGGAGGATCGTGATGATCTGGGGGTGCTTCAGCATGGCTGGAATCAGGCATATTCGTCTTTGTAAAGGATGCATGAATCAAGCCGCATACAAGGTTATCCGGGAAGACAACTTGTTGCCTTCTGCTCTGACAATGTTCCCTAACTCTGAGGATTGTTTTTTTTCCAGCAGGACAATGCTCCATGCCACACAGCCAGGTCAATCAAGGTGTGGATGGAGGACCACCGGATCAAGACCCTGTCATGGCCAGCCCAATCTCCAGACCTGAACCCCATTGAAAACCTCTGGAATGTGATCAAGAGGAAGATGGATGGCCACAAGCCATCAAACAAAGCCAAGCTGCTTGAGTTTTTGCACCAGGAGTGGCATAAAGTCACCCAACAGCAATGTAAAAGAGTGGTAGAGAGCATGCCAAAACGCATGAAAGCTGTGATTGAAAATCAGGGTTGTTCCACCAAATATTGATTTCTGAACTCTTCCTATATTAAAACATTAGTACTGTGTTGTTTTTAAAATGAATATGAAATTATTTTCTTTGTATTATTCAAAGTCGGAAAACACTGCATCTTTTTTGTTATTTTGACCAGCTGTAAATTTCTGCAAATAAATGCTCTAAACGACAATATTTTTATTTAGAATTTGGGAGAAGTGTTGTCAGTACTTTATAGAATAAAACAAAAATGTTAATTTTACTCAAACAATTACCTATAATTAGTAAATCCAGAGAAACTGATAATTTTGAAGTGGTCTCTTAATTTTTTTCCAGAGCTGTATGTGTTATGTAATGAAAAGGATTGTTACACAATGGAAGCATTGGAAAGCCCACCTGAACCATATTTTTTACTCATTGTTTGTAGGTGCATTTAGTACCAAATTAATCTCCATCAAACTTTCATACTGATGTTTGAGAAGGTATAACCAACTTAGCTAAACTTGTTTTGTGTTTACATTGCTAATTCTATGATGAGCACTTGGACTGGCCCCCCAGCCATGAAGTCTCTCTTTACACGTATGTTCTGCTGCAAGAGCTGTCCGAATATCATCAAGACCAACAACTTCATCAACTTTCAGAGCTACTTTCTGCAAAAGGTACCACCCAAACTCTGTCTCAACCACAAGCCTCATAGGATTTTATGTGTCCTAACCAGGTGTCATGTGGCATATTCCAGCAACAAGCAATTTGTCCATACTGAATGCAAAACTGCTGCGCAACATGAATCGCAGCCAATCAAAACATATTTGATGTAATGTGGAGAGGGATTTCGGACAATGAGATATTTTACTGTTAGCGTATTAAATTTATTTTGTTGTGACTGGTAAGGAAGTGGTGTCAGGGGTAGTATTGTCACTGAAGCCCTGGCAGTTTACAATTTTTCATGTAATCTGAGTAATTTTTGCTACTTTTTTCATGTAGACAGTGCCTGTGGCCATGGTTTTTCTTAGAGATGTCCAGAACCTTTGTCCCAAAGATGTCCTGAACTTTATTCTCTATTCTTCATCAAATAAAATGACAACCAGAAGAACAAGGTAATAAAATAAAGCAGTATATAGGAAAGAGATGTGAATGGTTAAATGCAATCAACTGTTCCATTCAGTCTATGATGTAAAGCTGAAAGCTCATCATTTTTCTTTATATTGCTGTTTATTTATGTGACAAATAAATTGTAATGCACATCACAAGACACAGAGCCACAGATGTAATCATGTGCTTCTTTTCCCCTCCCCAGTTTTCTGATAATTATTATTGTGCTGAGCTGATTGATGCCTTGACAAACCTGCTATCAGTATTAACAATGAGGTCTGCACTGTTGACAACTTGAACGCAGAAGTCCGTCTGATCTTGGAGGAAATGAATTGCTTCCTTAACATGGAAAAAGTGCTGCCAAGCTACCGTAACACAGTTACTGTCAGATGTTGGCTCCCTTCACATGCACGAGACCGCAGATTCCTAAATGTTTCACCTTAGTTTATGTTTTGTGTTTCAATAGTAATACAGTACAATACGTTTTAATAATGGCAAATGAGATGCACCCAAAATTGCTTAAATTAAAAAGCCATTTTTTACACTATATATACTCCATGTACTTAAATGAAATCAAGAAAATGTTTACCTATTGACAAGGCTGTATTAGATTTGTAACTGATGCAAAGAGAAGCTATACTGTAATGTTAACTGACCAAATGTGCATAGTTATCCACCAATACTGATAATTTCAAAAAGATATATTGTCTATCACAGTCTCATGTATGAAATGAAAACAATTCATTTTTAGGCATGCACTGTAAAGTGTCTACTTGTTTTACATAATTAAATATACTGCCTGTAGCAGTCATTTTATTCTCATTCAAAGTATGCTAGTTTCATTTGTAGGGCTGTCATGATTATGAAATTTGGCTGATGATTAATTGTCAAACAAATAACTGCGATTATGAGGATTAATTGTCTCTTTGAGGGCTTTCACAATTAATTGTCATATAAATTGTCATATTTCCTAAGGTGTGCATTTTTCTTCATGTGTGCTTCATACACCTTAAAAAGTCTTTTTTACATATTTAACTTGAAATATATAAATCGGGATATGTGATTTCCTTTTAAAGAAGCAATATGTAACATTAACATCAAGCGTTTAAAATGGGTAGACTCGAAGCTCACACGTGTTGTCAGGTTGAGGACACGCAACAGGAACAAGCAAACTGACTATGACAAGTAGGGTTGCCACCTGTCCTGTAAAATATGGGATCATCCCGTATTTAAAGATAAAATGATGAGTCCCATATTGAATCAATACGGGACGCGATTTGTCCAGTATTTAAGCTGGTCAGATGGCATCATGGTGAAATCGTTCCAGATCAGCAATTTAACTTTGATATAAGTTGGAAAATTTGCCTATGTGGGTAAGTGACCATCTGAAAAGTCCTCACATTGTGCTAAAATGTGCTAATACTGTGGAGGGTGTGGTAAGGGAAGTCCACAAATGGTGGTAAAACTGTGGAGTTTTTTCTATATACATAAATGTTCAATAAGATAACGTTAATACAATCATAAAGACAAGTACAGGTGAAGGAAAAAAAGAAACAAATAAAATAAAAATTATTAAAATTATTACAAATATGTATAAACCATCCAAAATGTATACATAAATAAGATAAAGGAGATAAATAATCTAAAAAAATTTAATAAATATATTTTTAACATATAAATGATGTATTTGTTTTTTTTATAAGTCATGGGTCAGGAAAGTATTTGTCATGAAGCAAAACTTTTGCAAATTCGTTTCATTATTTTAACACTCCACAGAAATAGAGAAAGCGTGCGTCTCCTCCTCTATCCTCTGTCACTGCGTGTATGAACCAGGAACATTTGTTATTACATGCTCATTTAAAGTGAAACCGGAGCGCTATGCATTCACTATCACAGTTAATACTTGTTCGTTTATAGAGCTTGGGAAACTACGTCACTACGCATTGCATTCTGGGTAGTTTCCACCATGTTTTAGGACAGGCTCATCAGTACACAGTGATAATAAACAGAAAAAAACAAAAAACAATAATGGACCGAACGAAGACCAAGTGCAAGATTCTATATAGAGAAAAGCTCAACAAGGAAGCAAAGTTGCGGTGCTTACAAAAAATCAAGGAAATCAACGGGCTCGATCCGTATGAACACAAAGAGTGGTCCGATGATCTTAACGAGCTACCACACGTAACATTCCCAGATGTGTTTTCTTTCCTTGTTTGTGGTGTCAGTGAATACACATTTGAGCAATTTAGAAATTATAAATCTCTCGAGGTCCACCTGCAGTTCACAAATGGATGGGTGCAGGACCTGCAAATTTTCCATGTCAACGACCAGAAAACGGTTGTTCGCACAAAGGTATGTAACAAACACACACCTCTTTCACCACTCTAAACTTCATCATTTTCATCAGCAGCACATTTAGTCATGACAGTTTGTTTTTCACTTAGGCCACATTTTGGGCACATTCTAACTATCTATCTATCTCTCTCTCTCTCTCTCTCTCTCTCTCTCTCTCTCTCTCTCTCTGCCTGCCTGCCTGCCTGCCTGTCTGTCTGTCTGTCTGTGTATCATCAATCTATCGGTGTATCTCTGTCTGTCTGTCTGTCTATCTATCCAAAATTCTAGCTTTTAAAACTACTAAACTAAAACTTTCAAACTTATAACCTTTTTTTTGTTGTTGTTGTTTCTGCACATTTTGGACTACATTCTGAGTTTGATGTTTAGTGTGAGCCCTGTTCATATGACATAGATGATTAGAGATATTTTTATTGTGTTTTATTATTCATTTTATACTTATTTCTGTATATTTTTATATCTTAGGTTTTGCACTCTCAATGCCTAAATTAACCTCCACTTAAGCCATGGCTGATCCTCAGCTCCAGTGGCCAAGTGGAGTGTACGCACTGCACATGCATGGCTGGCATAGCAGAGTCTAAAGACTCATGCATTTGCAGAGGGCCTGAAGACCAGGATGACATGGTGGCTTGTGACAACGAAAACATCATGGTTACTTGTGCAACCTCCATTCCCTGATGGAGGGAACGAGACGTTGTGTCAATGTAGTGACACTAGGGGTCACTCTTGGGAGCCCGAGACACCTCTGGTCTTTGATAAAATGCCAATGAAAATTGGCGAGTGGTATTTGCATGCCACTCCCCCGGACATACGTGTATAAAAGGAGCTGCTATGCAACCACTCATTCAGGTTTTATGCTCAGGAGCCGATATAAGTTCCGGCCATTTCAGCGGGTAGTTCAGCGTTGTGGCAGGAGGGACACAACGTCTCGTTCCCTCCATCAGGGAACGGAGGTTACACAAGTAACCGTGACGTTCCCTATCTGTCACTCACTTGACAATTGGCTGATCTGTGTTACGTGACCTGGTGGTGAGTGGTGGGCAGACTACTGTGTGCCTCATAGCCAGCACACCAGGTCGACACGTAACCTCCCCCAACATAGTTATGAGTGTCGAACGGCCCTTTGGGGACAAGTCGACTACCCAAGAGATAGAGACAGGCTTAACCCAGTCGTGGCCTCTTTTCCCCTTCTCTTTTTTCCACTCCCTAAAAAAGAAGGGGGATTATCCGACTGGCCGCCAGGTCAAGTCGGGGGGTGTCCCTCCTAAGGGGAAGACATTGCGGAGACCACACCTTGCCCAAAGAGATGGGGGGATATTTAAGTGGAAGAATACGTCACATGGTCTTTCCAACCATGTGGAGAGTCTTCAAGGTAGATCCTACCCAGTGGGGGAGGAGTTACTACAAACATGGAGACTGGGGCAGAGGGGCTCTGCCCAAGGAAGACGCAGTTTGCCATCAGTGAAACGAATTAACAGAAGATATACAGGTATATCGCATGGGGATTAGCCTTACAGGGAACCGCCACATGCGGAGCACCTACCCCAGAACAGGACTCTTAGCACGTGTACTGGGCCGGCAGTGAGTCTCTCCGAAAACTCGACTGTCACAGGGCTCGGAGGAAGTCAACCAGGGAACAAAACTTGTGAACACTACTGGGTATTAATGGCGCATGTCTTCAGCTCAAAAGGAGGTGGAAGGCGCTATGTGCAAGCGATACACCTGGCTGGCTATCCCGGGCTTATCCACTTGTGTTGCATGCCACTACCTGGGATGAAACCGGTTCCACCCGGAGGTTGTAGAACCTTGCAAAGGTGTTGGGTGTTGCCCAGCCCGCTGCTCTGCAAATGTCTGTTAGAGAGGCACCCCTGGCCAAGGCCCAGGAAGCCGCTACACCCCTGGTAGAATGGGCCCGTAGCCCTACTGGGGGCGGCATGTACTGGGCGTGATATGCCATAGTAATGGCGTCAATGAGCCAGTGGGTGATCTTCTGCTTGGAAACAGCGCTTCTTTTCCACTGTGCACCAAAGCAGACAAAGAGCTGCTCAGAGATTCTAAAGCTCTGCGTGCGATCCAAGTAGATGCGTAAAGCCTGCACCGGACACAGCAATGACAGGGATGGGTCTGCCTCCTCCTGGGGCAGCGCTTGCAGGTTCACCACCTGGTCCCTAAAAGGGGTGGTGAGAACGTTGGGCACATAGCCCGGTCGGGGTCTCAGGATCACGTGAGAGTAACACGGACCAAACTCCAGGCACGTTTCGCTGACAGAGATCGCTTGCAGGTCACCTACCCTCTTGATGGAAGTGAGCTCAGTCAGGAGGGCAGTCTTCAAGGAGAGTGCCTTAAGCTCGGCTGACTGTAAAGGCTCAAAGGGGGCTCTCTGTAGACCCTGAAGAACTACAGAGATGTCCCATGAGGGAATGAGGCGCCGTCTGGAGGAATTCAGCCTCCTGGCGCCTCTTAGGAACCTGATGGTCAGGTCGTGCTTCCCTAAGGACTTACCATCGACTGCGTCGTGGTGTGCTGCTATGGCGGCAACGTACACCTTCAAGGTGGAAGGGGACAGCCTCCCTTCCAACCTCTCCTGCCGGAAGGAAAGCACTGATCTGACTGCGCATCTCTGGGGACTTCCCGTCGGGAAGAACACCACTTAGTGAACAGACGCCAATTAAAGGCATACAGGCGCCTCGTAGAGGGGGCCCTAGCCTGAGTGATTGTGTCTACCAGCGGGTGGTAGACGGCTTAGGTCTTCCACGTCCCATCCAGGGGCCAGACATGGAGATTCCAGAGGTCTGGTCGCGGGTGCCAGAGGGTGCCCCGTCCCTGAGAAGAAGGTCCTTCCTCAGGGGAATTCACCAGGGGGGGCTGTCATGAGGAGCGAGAGGTCCGAGCACCACGTCTGGGCGGGCCAGTAGGGTGCTTACCAGGACGACCATCTCCTCGTCCTCCCTGACCTTGCACAGGGTCTGTGCGAGCAGGCTCACTGGGGGAAAACGCATATTTGCGAATGCCAGGGGACCAGCTGTGTGCCAGCGCGTCTATGCTGAGGAAGGCCTCGGTGAGGGCGTACCAGAGCGGGCAGTGGGAGGATTCTTGGGAGGCGAACAGGTGCACCTGTGCCTGACCGAATCGACTCCAAATCAGCTGGACCACCTGAAGGTGGAGTCTCCACTCTCCCTTGAGGGTAACCTGTTGTTACGGCGCGTCCGCCAAAGTGTTGAGGTTGCCCGGGATGTGAGTGGCTTGCAGCGACTTGGTGCTGCTAACTCCGTTGGAGGAGACGGCGGGCGAGTTATGACATACAGCGGGAGCGCAGACCGTCTTGGCGGTTGACATATGCTACCGCTGCCGAGCTGTCTGTCCGAACTAGCACGTGCTTGCCTTGGATCAACGGCCGGAACCTCCACAGGGCGAGCAGAATTGCCAGTAACTCGAGGCAGTTGATGTGCCAATGCAGTCGCGGACCCTTCCAGAGGCCGGCAGCTGCGTGCCCATTGCAAACAGTGCCCCAGCCCATTTTGGAGGTGTCTGTCGTGACCACGACGCACCTGGAGACCAGTTCTAGAGGAACACCTGCCCGTAGAAATGAGAGGTCGGTCCAAGGGCTGAAAAGATGGTGACAGACCGGCGTGATGACAATGCAATGTGTCCCGTGGCACCATGCCCATCTCGGGACTCGAGTCTGGAGCCAGTGCTGAAGCGGCCTCATATGCATCAACACGAGCAGAGTGGCCATCGCCGAGGATGCCATATGCCCCAGGAGCCTCTGAAAAAGTTTCAGTGGAACGGCTGTATTCTGTTTAATGCCTTCAAACAGGCCAGCACCGACTGGGTGTGCTCGTTCGTAAGGCGCGCCGTCAAAGAGACTGAGTCAAACTCCAAACTGAGAAAAGGGATGCTCTGAACCGGGAGGAGCTTGCTCTTTTACCAGTTGACCTGAAACCCTAGTTGGTCCGGATCAGCCATCACGATGGATTGGAAAGTGCAAGCCACGCGTCCAAGTTCCGCGCAAGGGGGACCAAGGGGACAACGTTGTCGGACGTACCGGCAGGTGGGGCACCATGTCATGGCCGTGCTGAGTCTAGGGACATCAAAGCACTTACCTGGCTCCCTGTGACCACCCCCGGAACAGCCTGGGATGGGGGAGGAAGAGGCCTGTTCTCGTAACCCGTGGAGACTGCCACATCGGGGGCGGCTGTGTGCCACAGCTGGGTGCTCAGGGGCGGAAATACCACCACTGGAGCGCCAATCCTGCAAGAAAAAACCCGTGGACGGTAGTCATGATGACGACCGTGCACACTGGGTATGTGACCCAGGGAGGAAGGAAGCTGCTCTTTTGCTGAACTGTTGGGTACCGCAGCCACTTGGGCATGTGGCGAAATCAAACAAAAAGGCAACAAAATATTTTCCGCCCGGCCCTCCACCGGGGGATGGAGTGGTCTTCTTACCAGCTCCAGGTGAGTGGGTTCCCTCGTCGCTGGGTCGCCTGTCTCAGGGGAACTTTGATGACCTCCGTGGGTTCTTAGGCACTGACTGTGAGATGGGTGGTGTCTGCTTCCTGTGGTGGGCTCCATGCTGTGGCCGGGCCGAAGGGGTGGGCTGCGGCGGAGCCAGTGCAGTCACCGCAGGGGGACGCACTTGGCGACAAGCAGACGGGTGCGGGATCTTGAGCTGCGCCGGAGTAGGATGTGCCGGATTGCCTCCGTCTGCTGCTTCACCGCTGAGAACTGCTGGGCAAAGTCCTCGACGGTGTCACCGAATAGGCCAGCCTGGGAAATGGGGGCAGCAAGAAACCGTGTCTTGTCGGCCTCACACATCTTGACCAGGTTGAGCCAAAGGTGGCGCTCCTGGACCACTAGTGTGGCCATTGTCTGCCCGAGAGACCCCGCCGTGACCTTCGTCGCTCGGAGAGCGAGGTCGGTCGCCGAGCGCAGTTCCTGCATCAAATCTGGGGCGGGACTACCCTCGTGCAGTTCTTTCAATGCCTTGGCTTGGTGGACCTGCAGGAGAGCCATGGCGTGCAGGGCAGAGGTGGCTTGTCCAGCAGCGCTGTAGGCTTTAGCCATCAGGGATAACGTGAGCCTACAGGGCTTGAATGGGAGCTTAGGGCGTCCGTGCCAGGTGGCGGCGATCTGTGGGCATAGGTGCACCGTGAGCGCCTTATCCAAAGGGGGAATCGCCGTATAACCCCTGGCCACCCTGCCATCAAGGTTAGTGAGAGCGGGGGAACTGCGGAATCGGGGCCGGTAGTAAAAAGTGCCTCCCACGATTTCATCAGCTCCTCGTGCACTTCCGGGAGGAATGGCACTGGAGTGGGGCGTGGCTGCTTTGAGCGGCGCCGCGAGCCCAGGAACCAGTCATCAAGCCGCGAGGGTTTAGGGGAGAGCGGAGGGTTCCACTCTAACCCGATGCTCGTGGCTGCACGGGAAAGCATGTCCGTCATTTCGGCATCGGCCTGTGACTGGGCAATCGTCCCCTCCAGTTGTCCGACTGGACAAGCCCGCTCTCCGATGCTGCGCTCGAGAGCTCATCATCTTCGCTGGCTCCGAACAAGAAGCCAGACTTGCCGTGACACGAGCCGGCGAACTCATCCGGAAGCCCAATTGGGGTAGACGAGCGTGCTGGGGAATGGGAGGTCCGTGGGGAGATACCCGGCGGAGAGTGCGATTATGGCAGTTAATTACACAACAAGCATTCACCATTGTTACATATTTTTTCTGTATAATACAAACTATACCATATATTACCAATACAACACAGTATCCACCACAGCTTCCATGTCCTAAAGTCCCAATATGCATTGCGTTGCTGACGTCACGTTCCCAGAACCTATATTATCATGGGAGTTTGGCACAAGGCTCTGCTGACAGCGCGTGCATAGCTCTTCCGGTTGACGTCTGCTGTGCGGATCAGTGACGCTCAGACTCGGAGATCAACTGAATGACACTCAGACGTACCCTTCATGGTACTATGACTATCAGATAGTAAATAAATCATATATTTTAGGGAGGTGTTTTACAGTTTAAATGGATTGCTACAGATGAATCATTAACACAAGTGTTATAGACTACATTACTAGTTCTTGTTTCCAAACTCTTTCCAAATTCAGTGAAATCAGCTGTTTAACCTTTAAATTGTCCTTGATTAAATGGGACAATTACTGACATACAACTCAATCACCTTTTAAGAGTTACCATTTTAGATGTTGTTGCTCATTGACTTGTTTAAAATAAGCACTTGATCCGTCAGTCATGATCATTGGAAATTTGATTCATATTCTGCAATAGTTTCTGTATTTTGTTGTCAGCTGGGATTGTGTCCTGGAAATGTGTTTAGATTGTGAAACTTTCCAGTAAGCAGAACAGTTTAGTCAGCAAACAACCTCTAGTTTATCTTCCACCACCCCATGCAACTCTGCCTGCATGTGTCTGTTTGTGTTGTCTGTGTGGGTGTGTCTTCCTAATATCACTTTTGACTACCAAAATCCGTTATGATTACTTTTTTCTAGATTTTAGAATAATTGTAAAGTCATCAAAACTTCAAAATAACACAGATAGAAGTATGGGAATAGTGCTGTGACTAAAAAATGTTGAACAAATCCAAACTATCGTTTCTCTTTTTCAAAGGCGTCACACTTATTTGTCTAGAATACAGGTCTGAACGCTGCAGCATACATCAACCAAAATACATCAGTATGACTGCATTACTTGTGTATAATGAAAGTCAATGAGAATCAATATAGGTGTAGGGCTTTACTGGTTGTTTAGATCAGTGTATAAACAATAGAATATTAATAAGGATTAACATTGACGGGGCACCACTATGAAATCAGGGACTAATAACCGAATAGTAAAACAGTCTCAATATTAGATTGTTTTCTTAGGAAAATCGACATCCGAAGAATATCGATTTTCCAGGAAAAACAATGAATGAAGGTTTGAATCCGAGCACTGATATCCCGTCAGCATGACACAGGTGTATGCAAAACAAACCAAAACACTTCTCTTTGTAATATAAACAAAGTTTATTTATGCAGTAATATCAATTAATAATTAATACAATGCAGTTAATAAACGTCCGACTTACAACTACAAACTAAACAGTGATATGATTAGATATGGAAATAAAATAATCCTATAACACATAAGGTGTGTGTGTGTGACAGTGTGTGTGTGACTGTGTGTGTAAGGAGGGACGCGCACAAAATAGCGGACGTGACTCTCGTGGAGAGTATGTCACGCGAGACTTCCGGCCAGGGAATATGACCGCGTATGGGGGCGGAGATGGCGTCTACCAGTTACCACATATATCCACTTGTACGATAGCTTAGCGACAAAGCTGGGCTTTAGCATTTAAGCTATCTACGAGCCAAAATGTGTGCCACAATGTATGTGAGGGGTCGCGTGCCTGCATGTGTGTGTGTGTGTGTGTGTGTGTGTGTGTAATTAGTACGAGAGAGAGAGAGAAGTAACAGCCCTAAAGCTGATTTCGCGATCGTGGGAGAGAAAGCAGCTGTTTAGTTCATTGCTCAGAGACGCGGTGGACGACTCGTAAACAGTCCCGCGTTATTTGACTCTTTAATGGATGAACTCAGTTGCTGTCTCATCCGCGATGGCGAAATTGCACAACAATTCAATTTGGTTGGACCACAATACAGCAAAACAAAATCGTGATAATTAATACCCTGAATATTAATAATGAGCAGACATGGCGGTCCGTAAACTGTACAAGCAAAAACCCTGAAACACAAGAATAACACTATAATATTCTATCTCTGCCCAGACGTAAACCTCTTACTTGAATCGCATGAGGACACAGGTAGAATGTGTTTTCTTCCGTCCTTTAACTCTGACCCGGTTCCTTGAGGCTCGTGTGATGACGGGAGGCCGTTTCCTCGCTGTGTCGGCGGGCGGTACGGCTGTTGATTGTCGGCGGGCAGTACGCTGTTGATTCTCGGCGGGCTGGCGGAGAACTCAGAAATGTCGACTTGATTGAAGATGGAAGAGAAATCTTTAATCTCTTCACTTCTGTAGGCAAACGGATGAAGATGCGAATTGCTCGGCGGTCTCCTTTGGATCTGTTAGAGTGTTTGGTTGAACACAGAGTAATCTCAACTCGTCCAGAGAGATGGAGATTGTATGGCTACAGTTTCAAGTCGGACATTACTTCCTTGTGCCACGAGGTTGCACCTGAGAGCAGAAAAAAAACTCTGTCTATATTCGGTGAACAAAGTCGCTGGAAGTAACTCTGGAAGCATTTCAGAGGTATTTCAACTCCTGATGATGTCATGTTTGAGGGACGTTCTGTTGTGTGCCTCATCCAATAGGAATTGAGAGTTCGATGCTTTAGTGAGCAAGGCTTCATGGATTTGTAGTCTGTTTTGGACTCCCTTTGTTTGATTTTGGCGCGATTTATATCAGTAAAATTTACAACATGGAATGTGTGGGGGCTGAGTTAGGTTTTATGACTTGTGTTAGGCCTGCCTTTGTCTTCTATCTGAATACATGAGGCCCAACATAGGCAAATCTTAATTCAACAAACTGCAGCCACAATTTATACTGAATGATATAAAATATTTGCTTCTCTTGGTCTTAAATAATTCTTTACTTGTCCTCAACCTGTACCTCAGTTGCTTGTGGGCCATCCGGATGCTACAGAGGAATGGCCACATTCCCAGTGACCCCAGCCTGTTCAAGTCCTATGCTCAGTATGGCCACTTTGTGAATGTGAGGATTGCAGCACTGGAGGCTGTAGTAGACTATACCAGAGCTTCAAGCTTTCTTATTTTTTCTCTCCTCTTTTGTTTCCTCTTTTTCTGGAAACTGACCATTTTACTGGTCTGGATTTATTATTTTCAATTTTCAATCATTATTATTATTATTTTTTTTAATCCTTAAACAACTCTGCCTCGTATATGGGCCTTATGCCATTACTGTTCTTTCTGCACAGCAGGTCTCATTTATCAGCAGGACTACAAAAGCACAACCCACTTTTATTTTTATCAATAGAGCAGTAAATATTCTAGACAGAGCTTTAGCTCAGGCTTTAACGTCAAGCACAGGGAACTATTAAAGTTTTTATTTGAAACCTTGAGAGCTTGTTTATATCTCTCACTTTACATGGTTAGTGACAAATTACCAGTTAAAGTTTTATGTGGAAAATGGTGTTGAAAATCCAACAGTGATCGTCGTGTAAACAGAAGTGGACAGGTCTGCTGTACAGCTTTCCAGTCAAAATCAGTGTTGGATATATTGATTGGCAAGACTCTGAAAAGTCTGTGCTCTAGTTTTGAGGTTGCCTGGCATATGAGTGGCTCACAGCGACTTGAAGTGCTGCTGACTCCAGAGGAGGAGACGGCGGGCGAGTTGTGACACACAATGAGAGTGCAGACTGCCTTGGCGGTTGACATATGCTACCGTTGCCATGTTGTCTGTCCGAACTAACACGTGCTTGCCCTGGATCAACGGCCGAAACCTCCGCAGGGTGAGCAGAATTGCCAACAACTCAAGGCAGTTGATGTGCCAATGCAGTCGCGGACCCGTCCAGAGGCCAGCGGATGCGTGCCTGTTGCAAACAGTGCCCCAGCCCATTTTGGAGGCGCCTGTCGTGACCACGACGCACCTGGAGACCAGTTCTAGAGGAACACCTGCCCGTAGAAATGAGAGGTCGGTCCAAAGGCTGAAAAGACGGTGACAGACTGGCGTGATGACCACGCAATGTGTCCCGTGGCGCCATGACCATCTCAGGACTCGAGTCTGGAGCCAGTGCTGAAGCGGTCTCATATGCATCAACCCGAGCAGAGTGGCCACCGCCGAGGATGCCATATGCCCCAGGAGCCTCTGAAAAAGTTTCAGTGGAACTGCTGTATTCTGTTTGAACGCCTTCAAACAGGCCAGCACCGACTGGGCGTGCTCTTTCATAAGGCGTGCCATCAAGGAGACTGATTCCAACTCCAAACCGAGAAAAGAGATGCTCTGAATTGGGAGGAGCTTGCTCTTTTCCCTAGTTGGCTGAAGTGTGAGAGCACCAGGTCCCTATGTGCGCAAAACATGTCTCGAGAGTGAGTTAGGATTAGCCAGTTGTCGAGGTAGTTGAGAATGCGAATGCCCACTTCCCTTAACGGGGCAAGGGCAGCCTCTGCGACCTTCATGAAGATGCGAGGAGACAGGGACAGGCTGAAAGGGAGGACTGTGTACTGATACGCCTGACCCTCGAATGCAAACCACAGGAAGGGTCTGTGTCAAGGAAGGATCGAGATATGGAAGTACGCATCCTTCAGGTCTACCACCGCAAACCAATCTTGATGCCGGATGCTCTCCAGAATGCGTTTTTGCATCAGCATCTTGAACGGGAGTCTGTGTAAGGCCTAGTTCAGAACTCGCAGGTCCAAGATTGGCTGCAACCCACCGCCTTTTTACGGTACAATGAAGTAGGGGCTGTAAAACCCCTTCTTCATCTCGGCCGGAGGGACAGGTTCTATTGCGCCCTTCCGTAGGAGGGTAGCGATCTCCGCATGCAAGGTAGCAGCGTTTTCGCTCTTGACCAAGGTGAAGTGAATACCGCTGAGCCTGGGCGGGAGCCTGGTGAACTGAATTGCGTAGACGAGTCGGACGGTCCGGATCAGCCATCGTGATGGATTGGAAAGTGCAAGCCACGCGTCGAAGTTCTGCGCAAGGGGGACCAAGGGGACAACGTCGTTGGACGTACTGGCTGGTGGGGCACCACGTCGTGGCCGTGCTGAGTCTAAGGACATCGAAGCACTTACCTGGCTCCCTGTGACCACCCCCGGAAAAGCCTGGGACAGGGGAACAGAGGCCTGTCCTTGTAACCCGTGGAGACTGCCACATCGGGGGCGGCTGTGTGCCACAGCTGGGCATTCAGGGGTGGAAAGACCACTGCTGGAGCGCCAATCCTGCAAGAAAAAACCTGTGGATGGTAGTCGTGATGACGACCGTGCACACTGGGTATGTGACCCAGGGAGGAAGGAAGCCACTCTTTTGCTGAAATGTTGGGTACCGCAGCCACTTGGGCATGTGATGAAATCAAACAAAAAGGCAACAAAAGATTTTCCGGGGGATGGAGTGGTCTTCTTACCAGCTCCAGGTGAGTGGGTTCCCTCGTCCCCGGGTCACCCGTCTCAGGGGTGCTTTGACGACCTCTGTGGGTTCTTAGGCACTGACTGTGAGACAGGTGGTGTCTGCTTCCTGTGGTGGGCTCCACGCCGGGGCCGGGCCGAAGGGGCGGGCTGCGGCGAAGCCAGTGCAGACACCGCAGGGGGACGCACTTGGCGACAAGCAGACGGGGTGTGAGATCTTGAGCCGCGCCGGGGCAGGATGTGTCAGATTGCCTCCGTCTGCTGCTTCACTGCCGAGAACTGCTGGGCAAAGTCCTCGATGGTGTTGCCAAATAGGTCAGCCTGGGAAATGGTGGCAGCAAGAAACCGTGTCTTGTCGGCCTCACACATCTCCAGGTGCTCCTGGACCACTAGTGTGGCCATCGTCTGCCCGAGAGACCCCGCCGTGACCTTCGTCGCTCGGAGAGCAAGGTCGGTCGCCAAGCGCAGTTCCTGCATCAAATCTGGGGCGGAACTACCCTCGTGCAGTTCTTTCAACGCCTTGGCTTGGTGGAACTGCAGGAGAGCCATGGCGTGCAGGGCAGAGATGGCTTGTCCAGCAGCGCTGTAGGCTTTAGCCATCAGGGACGATGTGAGCCTACAGGGCTTGGATGGGAGCTTAGGGCATCCGTGCCAGGTGCTGGCACTCTGTGGGCATAGGTGCACCGTGAGCGTCTTATCCACCAGGGGAATCGCGTATAGCTACTTGCCGCCCCGTCATTGAGGGTAGTGAGAGCGGGGGAACTGCGGAATCGGGGCCGGGCAGTAAAAGGTGCCTCCCACGATTTCATCAGCTCCTCATGCACTTCTGGGAAAAATGGCATTGGAGCGGGGAGTGGCTGCTTTGAGCGGCGCCACGAGCCCAGGAACCAATCATCAAGCCATGAGGGTTTAGGTGAGAGCGGAGGGTTCCACTCTAACCTGATGCTCGTGGCTGCCCGGGAAAGCATGTCCGTCATTTCGGCATTGGCCTGTGACTGGGCAATTGTTCCCTCCAGTTGAGGCTTCTGCATCTGACTGGACAAGCCCGCTCTCCAATGCTGCGCTCGAGAGCTCATCATCTTCACGGGCTCCGAACAAGAAGCCAAACTCGCCATGAGACGAGCCTGCGAACTCATCCGGAAGCCCGATTGGGGCAGATGAGCGTGCTGGGGAATGGGAGGTCCACGGGGGGATACCCGGCGGAGACGATCACATTGGGCTCCCCAAATCGCCCCCAGTGCTAGCCACGCTGGCCTCATACCCGTAGGTAGAAGGATCGAGGCGGGGAGCTGCTGGGGTGGTTTGCTTTCTTATGAAAGCAAGCCACGACCGCAATGTTGCCATGGTCATGTTTTCGCAATGAGAACATGAACCATCCACAAATGCTGCCTCCATGTGGGTCGCGCCCAGACACGAAAGACAGCGATCATGACCATCTGAAGTTGAGAGATAACGACCGTAACCAGGAATAACACACAATCGGAAAGGCATCTTTAAAAAGACGCATCTTTAAAAAGACGTTCCGATGTCAAATCCGCGATCTGCCAACACCAAGTCCCCAGACAATAGTTTATTAAGAAGGCCACTATTCTCAGTCACATGCTTGTCACTGACATGACCTCCCCATCCTTGGGAAATGAAAGAGATAGCTCCCCGTGGTGTAATGCCAATGAGAGATTTTAGGGTGTGCTGGTGTTTGTAGTGGGAAAATGTCTGCACTCTAGCTTTGAGATTTGATGCTCTTTCAATGCGAATTTCAAAGCAGTCCAAAATAACTGCTACACGATTGCCAAAAGCCTCTACAAACTGATGTGGCATGGTGGTTTGCAAGCAATGCCCCTCTGGCCAGTGCACCAAGGGTTTGAGATGTGTAAACATTGTACCTATGGTATCTCTGAATGTGGTGGACTCAGTCTTTCGATCCACAGAGAACAGGTATGCAATGTGCTGGATTGGCAGATTCAGCCTCAGGCACATCAGAGTTGAGAGGAGCATCTGAAAACGTGAAAGTTTTCGGCTGGTCTGTGGCAGGCAGGGAAAAAGCTGTGTCAGCACACCCATCAGAACCACAAAACATGGAAGCCCAGTGTAGTACCTGACCTTCACGTCATCATCTTTTAAAAAATCCTCATCCATCTTCTTTTGAGAGAGCTCTTCCTTCAGTCTCCTGTTCTCCTTCAGCAAGCAGTTAATTTCGGCATGCCTGCAGCTACAAAAAAGTAATTCCTGCTGTTCTGCAGTGTTGTCTTTTGAACCAGTGTCATCCATCTGTGAAGCACCATCTGGGATTGCAGCTTCCTCCATTTCCAGTCTCTGGACAGCTAGATCATGTGGTGCAGGTGCAGCGTTATTCCCTGTGACAGCTTGCTGTCTCTGTGTTCTCCGGTTAAACCGCCCATAGTGCGTTGCTTTAACTTCTGTGTGCCCGAGATGTAATGATGGTACCCAGTCAGGATCACACTCTAGCATTTCATAGGCTGGTTTGCCTAAAAAGAAAAGGCCAAATTTATTTGATTAGTTATGTAGCTATGCAGCCAGTTAGTAGTGCAAAGTTAGCGGTGTAGCAACAACTCTACGTCATGTTTGCATTGCTGGCGGTAACAACAAAACAGTTAGATGTGCTTTGATTATATCTTACCTTTGTGAAAATGCCGTGAACAAACAAACATGTGTCGGAGAATGTTGTTGAAGGTGATGTTTTTCCGTCTTACTGCTGCTACCCATGCCATGCGACGCCGCTTTGTTAACTCGGAGACCTGAGATCCAACGTATTGTTTCCAGGTGGGAAAAATCGCACTCCATTTGAAATACGGTTTCCATGCCGGTCGTGAGTGCGATTATGGCAGTTAATTACACAACAAGCATTCACCATTGTTATGTATTTTTATCTGTATAATACAAACTATACCATCTATTTCCAATACAACACAGTATCCACCACAGCTTCCGTGTCCTAAAGTCCCAACATGCAATGCGTTGCTGACATCACGTTCCCAGAACCTATATTATCGCGGGAGTTTGGCGCGAGGCTCTGCTGACAGCACGTGCATAGCTCTTCCGGTTGACGTCTGCTGTGCGGATCAGTGACGCTCAGACTCGGAGATCAACTGAATGACACTCAGACATGCCCTTCATGGAATTTATACAGTATATTTGCTTAAAATTCTTTTATTTGGACATTAAAATGTGATTGGATTTAGAATGCCCAATAATTGCGGTTATCTCAATAACTGCGGTTAGATCAAATAACCACGATTAGACAGTTATTTAATAATTGTGACAGGACTAGTTATTTGACATAGCCTATGTAGTAAATTATAGAGCATACAGTTAATTTGTTCAGTGGACTATCAGATAGTAAATAAATCATATATTTTAGGGAGGTGTTTTACAGTTTAAATGGATTGCTACAGATGAATCATTAACACAAGTGTTATAGACTATATTACTAGTTCTTGTTTCCAAACTCTTTCCAAATTCAGTGAAATCAGCTGTTTAAACTTTAAATTGTCCTTGATTAAATGGGACAATTACTGACATACAACTATCAATCACCTTTTAAGAGTTACCATTTTAGATGTTGTTGCTCATTGACTTGTTTAAAATAAGCACTTGATCCGTCAGTCATGATCATTGGAAATTGTATGCATATTCTGCAATAGTTTCTGTATTTTGTTGTCAGCTGGGATTGTGTCCTGGAAATGCATTTAGATTGTGAAACTTTCCAGTAAGCAGAACAGTTTAGTCAGCAAACAACCTCTAGTTTATCTTCCACCACCCCATGCAACTCTGCCTGCATGTGTCTGTTTGTGTTGTCTGAGTGGGTGTGTCTTCCTAATATCACTTTTGACTACCAAAATCCGTTATGATTCCTTTTTTCTAGATTTTAGAATAATTGTAAAGTCATCAAAACTACAAAATAACACAGATAGAAGTATGGGAATAGTGCTGTGATTAAAAAATGTTGAACAAATCCAAACTATCGTTTCTCTTTTTCAAAAGAGTCACACTTATTTGTCTAGATTACAGGTCTGAACGCTGCAGTAAACATCAACCAAAATACATCAGTATGACTGCATTACTTGTGTATATGAAAGTCAGTGGGAATCAATATAGGCAAATCTTAATTCAACAAACTGCAGCCACTATTTATACTGCATCATATAAAATATTTGCTTCTCTTGGTCTTAAATAATTCTTTACTTGTCCTCAACCTGTACCTCAGTTGCTTGCGGGCCATCCGAATGCTACAGAGGAATGGCCACATTCCCAGTGACCCCAGCCTGTTTAAGTCCTATGCTCAGTATGGCCACTTTGTGAATGTGAGGATTGCAGCACTGGAGGCTGTAGTAGACTATACCAGAGCTTCAAGCTTTCTTATTTTTTCTCTCCTCTTTTGTTTCCTCTTTTTCTGGAAACTGACCATTTTGCTGGTCTGGAATTATTATTTTCAATTTTCAATCATTATTATTATTATAACTCTGCCTCGTATATGGGCCTTATGCTATTACTGTTCCTTCTGCACAGCAGGTCTCATTTATCAGCAGGACTACAAAAGCACAACCCACTTTAATTTTTATCAATACAGCAGTAAATATTCTAGACAGAGCTTTAGCTCAGGCTTTAACGTCAAGCACAGGGAACTATTAAAGTTTTTATATGAAACCTTGAGAGCTTGTTTATATCTCTCACTTTACATGGTTAGTGACAAATTACCAGTTAAATTTTTATGTGGAAAATGGTGTTGAAAAGCCAACAGTGATCGTCGTGTAAACAGAAGTGGACAGGTCTGCTGTACAGCTTTCCAGTCAAAATCAGTGTTGGATATATTGATTAGCAAGACTCTGAAAAGTCTGCTAGCTCTCCGTTCTGTGGGTGGGCTGAAAAAAATCTAGTATTTGTACACAGCCCTGGCTCTGTAAATGGGACAAAACCAAAGTGGAACAGAATGATCCACACAACACTACTCCAGCCACTCAGCAATAAGTGTTGGTTCATGCACATGCACAGGATGGGGGATGCGGGCAATGATGGCTAATCTGGCAGGTGTGAACTTTCTAAACTCCAAGGAGGACAAATGGCTGAGAAACAGACCAAGAGAAAAAGGTCAGACAGATATAAACTAAAAATGAAGGATTATGATAAGTCGAGGGCTAGGACAATAGCACACCGAAAACCGGACTTTAAATTCCTCAATGCCGACCCGCTGTTTACAAACACGCCAGCGGAGCCCTTTGTCTGGGCAGCCCAGCTGCGGAAACGGAGAAGGAAAAGGGGAAATAGAGCCGGTGTTCTCATCAGAGTAAGACGTCGTGCAAATCAACCCCCAGTATTCTACTGGCAAATGTTCAGTCTCTGGACAACAAGCTCTGCGAGCTGAGAGCGCGGATCTCTTTCCAACGAGAGACGAGGGACTGCTGCATTATCTGCCTTACAGAAACTTGGATGTCTGCTGAGATTCCAGATTCAGCCATCGAACCCGCGGGGTTCTCCGTGCACCGAGCGGACAGAGCGAAAGACCTCTCAGGTAAAAACAGAGGTGGTGGTGTATGTTTTATGGTCAACAAATCCATTCTGGCTACCGAGGGAATTCACAGCGGTCATTATCACTGCTGTGTACATCCCGCCACAAGCCGACACAGACCGAGCACTCAAGGAACTGTACAGGATTATAAGCAAGCAGGAAACCTGAGGCCGCGTTCATTGTGACCGGGGAATTTAACAAAGCCAATTTTAAATCAGTCGCACCAAAATACCACCAACACATCAGTTTCAACACACGAGGGGATCGGGTTTTGGACCATTGCTACTCTCCCTTCCGGGATGGCTACAAATCCCTCCCTTGCCCACCATTTGGCAAATCAGACCACTCTTCCATTCTGCTTCTGCCCGCTTACAGGCAGAAACTATAACAGGAAGCACCCACCCTCAGAATGATCCAGTGCTGGTCGGACCAATCAGAATCTACACTACAAGACTGTTTTGATCACGCGGACTGGGAGATGTTCCGGTCCGCCTTTGATGATGACATCGAGGTGTGCACTGATAGTGTAACGTGTTTCATCAGAAAGTGCGTAGATGATGTTGTTCCGACCAAAACAATATGGAATATATCTACCCCAACCAGAAGCCATGGATAAATAGCGATGTTCGCGCTGCACTTGATGCGCGAACCTCCGCTTTTAATTCCGGGAATGCGGAAGAGCATAAACAAGCCAGTTATGCCCTCCACAAAACTATCAGAGCAGCCAAACACCAGTACAGGGACAAGATTGAAGGACAGTTTAACACAACCAACTCTAGAAGCATGTGGCAGGGAAGTAATATCATCACGGACTTTAAAGGGAATAAAATCTCTGCCATGAACACCGCTTTCTTTCTCCCGGATGAGCTAAATACTTTTTATGCTCGTTTCAAGGGAAAAAACACCGCCCTCGTGGAGAGAGCTCTCGCGGCCGAAGCTACAGAGGTTAGTTCACTCTCCATCTCTGTAGCGGATGTAACACGATCCTTCCGATGGTTGAATATCCATAAAGCCGCGGGTCCAGACGGCATTCCGGGCCGCGTCATCAGAGCATGCGCGAACCAACTGGCTGGTGTTTTTACGGACATTTTCAACCTTTCCCTCTCCTTGTCTGTGGTCCCCACATGCTTTAAAACGTCCACCATTGTGCCTGTACCAAAGCAATCCAAAATCACTTGCTTAAATGACTGGCATCCTGTTGCTCTGACCCCCATCATCAGCAAATGCTTTGAGAGACTAATCAGAGATTACATCTGCTCTGTTCTGCCTCTATCTCTGGACCCATTGCAGTTTGCTTACCGCAACAACCGCTCCACTGATGATGCCATTGTATCTACACTACACACTGTTCTTTCCCACCTGGAAAAAAGGAACACTTATGTGAGAATGCTGTTTGTAGACCACAGCTCAGCATTCAACACCATAGTGCCCTCCAAGCTTGATGAGAAACTCCGGGCTCTGGGCTTAAACAGCTCGCTGTGCAGCTGGATCCTGGACTTCCTGTCAAGCAGACGCCAGGTGGTTAGAATGGGCAGCAACATCTCCTCATCACTGACCCTCAACATTGAAGCCCCGCAGGGCTGTGTTCTCAGCCCACTCCTGTATTCCCTGTACATACATGACTGTGTGGCAACACATAGCTCCAATGCCATCATTAAGTTTGCTGATGATACGACGGTGGTAGGTCTGATCACTGACAATGATGAAACGGCCTACAGAGAGGAGGTGCTCACTCTGACATGCTGGTGTCAGGAGCACAACCTCTCCCTCAACTTCAGCAAGACAAAGGAGCTTGTGGTGGACTTCAGGAGAAAAGACAGAGAACACAGTCCTATCACCATCAATGGAGCACCAGTGGAGAGAGTCAGCAGCTTCAAGTCCCTCTGTGTCCACATCACTGAGGAACTCACATGGTCCGTCCACACTGAGGCCATTATGAAGAAGGCTCATCAGCGCCTCTTCTTCCTGAGATGGCTGAGGAAGTTTGGAATGAACCGCCACATCCTCACACGGTTCTACACAAGCACTGTAGAGAGCATACTGACTGGCTGCATCACTGCCTGGTACGGCAATAGCACCACCCACAACCGCAAAGCCCTGCAAAGGGTGGTGCGGACTGCCAGACACATCATCAGAGGTGAGCTTCCCTCCCTCCAGGACATATATACCAGGCGGTGTGTGAAAAAAGCTCGGAGGATCATCAGAGACTCCAGCCACCCGAGCCATGGGCTGCTCTCACTGCTACCATCAGGCAGGCGGTATCGCAGCATCAGGACCCACACCAGCCGACTTCATGTCAGCTTCTTCCCCCAAGCAATCAGACTTCTGAACTCTTGATCTCTCACGATCAATATACATCAGCACTGCACTTTATTAATCTTATTATCTCACACTGGACTGTCTTAAATTATATTCTCTCTTAAAAACACTGGCAACTGACTATCAACCAACAGCCTGAATGTCAATACAGTACAATACAACCTACTGTATATTTTATATATACTGTATATACAATTTTTTTGTATAATGTATATTCTATATTGTGTGTATGTGTATTCTATATTGTGTGTATTGTATACTGAATATTATTATTTGTATATTGTGTTGTGTGTAATTATGTGTATATTAGATATGTAAATTGTGATGTGTAATACTGTTTATTGTAAACTGATATATGTCTCATCACTGTCATGACTGCTGCGTTGCTCGGAACTGCACCCAAGACTTTCACCCACTATTGCACTTGTGTATATGGTTGTGTGACAATAAAAGTGAAGTGAAGTGTAGGAGCCACGTCAACATCGGCGAGGCTTTTCAGCGGTGGAGAGACCTTCGAGAGGTAAAAGGCTTGAAGATGGATGCAGAAGTTGCTCTTTTTCTTCTCAATAGGTGAGTA
The DNA here is from genome assembly GCF_019703515.2 of Myxocyprinus asiaticus. Lineage (NCBI taxonomy): Eukaryota > Metazoa > Chordata > Actinopteri > Cypriniformes > Catostomidae > Myxocyprinus > Myxocyprinus asiaticus. The sequence goes on from NC_059359.1 coordinate 37,201,609, forward strand.
ACATAAATTTAGCTATGTTTCACAGAACCCATATATGTTGTTGTTGTGATGTTAGATTTAGTAGCAGGAGAGATGAGAGTGTCTGGAGCTGGTGTGCATAAAACCATCTCGCATGCATGAATCTGGGGGGCGGAGCTTCCAAAGGAGCACTGAAGGAAGGGGTGTGTTTGTTCTGGCAATTGAGTTCCAATATCAGCAGTGTTTCTCAGGAATTGCTGAGTGCACCTTTAATTATTAAATCAACAAGACCAGTAATGTTTTAATAGGGATGTGCCAGGGTGGTCGACTAATCAACTAGTTGTCTAACAATTGACTTCTAGTGGGGTCGACTACTAACATTAATATTTTAAGTGGTGGTGGTTTTAATGGGTGAAAAAGCTAAATTAATTTAGATATGCAACTTCTTAGAGAGCTTTTTTGTTGATGATAACTTTCTTTGCTTGTCAGTGAATAACAGTCAGCACAGTAAAACCCTTTGCAAGAAGTTTCATCTCTTTAATGCTTCAGGTTTAGTCTTTTTATGTGCTGCTGTTACTGACTCTGTCAGTAATGTCTTTTTACAGTATTGAAATATACGCTTGCATAATAAAAATAGTTGTATGTGGTATGTAGTCAGCCATACTGCGTACCCGAGCACAAGAAAAAGGTGATTCGGGATGAATTAGAGGCAATGCTCGAGATGGGGGTAATAGAAGAATCGCACAGCGATTGGGTGAGCCCAGTTGTTCTTGTACCTTAGAGTGACGGGTCAGTCCAGTTCTGTGTTGATTACCGGAAAGTCAACGCGGTGTTTAAATTTGACACGTACCCAATGCCCCGAATTGACGAACTGCTCAATCGGTTGGGAGCGGCTCAATTTTATTCGACACTGGATTTAACTAAGGGATATTGGCAGATCCCCTTAATTCCATTATCCCGAGAAAAAATGCCCTTTTCCACACCGTTCGGATTAAACCAATTCATCACTCTTCCGTTCAGTTTGTTCGGGGCTCCCGCCACGTTCCAGCACCTCATGGATAAGATCCTCCTGCCACACACTGCTTATGTCGCTGCCTACTTAGATGATATCATTATATACAGTAATGTCTGGCAGAGGCATATGCAGCATCTGAGAGCCGTACTGAGGATGCTGAGGTGGGCGGGGCTCACGGCAAACCCAAAAAAGTGTGCAATTTTTTGTCCATTACATAAGGTCAGTGATCAGTGGTATCAAAGACTGTCAAGTCTCTTAGTATTTATTTCATGAATAATCAGTCTTGTAACTGAAAATTATTTTTTAATCTGAGTAGTGATAAGCTGATATACGTATATCAGCCAGTATTTTATCTTTTAGATTAACTTTGTAAATGGATAATGAATGCTTTGTGTTCTATTCTTTTTGATTATTTTTTTGTAATTATTGTGTAAAATTTGGTTCAGTTAGCCTGTAAATCCTGACATAAAATAGCAGTCAGAAAATTCTTATTTTTTTGAAATGGAGCTTTTTTTTTAACCATTTGTCAAAATCTAAATATATACAGGTGCATCTCAATAAATTAGAATGTCGTGGAAAAGTTCATTTATTTCAGTAATTCAACTCAAATTGTGAAACTCGTGTATTAAATAAATTCAGTGCACACAGACTGAAGTAGTTTAAGTCTTTGGTTCTTTTAATTGTGATGATTTTGGCTCACATTTAACAAAAACCCACCAATTCACTATCTCAACAAATTAGAATACATCATGAGACCAATAAAAAAAACATTTTTAGTGAATTGTTGGCCTTCTGGAAAGTATGTTCATTTACTGTATATGTACTCAATACTTGGTAGGGGCTCCTTTTGCTTTAATTACTGCCTCAATTCAGCGTGGCATGGAGGTGATCAGTTTGTGGCACTGCTGAGGTGGTATGGAAGCCCAGGTTTCTTTGACAGTGGCCTTCAGCTCATCTGCATTTTTTGGTCTCTTGTTTCTCATTTTCCTCTTGACAATACCCCATAGATTCTCTATGGGGTTCAGGTCTGGTGAGTTTGCTGGCCAGTCAAGCACACCAACACCATGGTCATTTAACCAACTTTTGGTGCTTTTGGCAGTGTGGGCAGGTGCCAAATGCTGCTGGAAAATGAAATCAGCATCTTTCAAAAGCTGGTCAGCAGAAGGAAGCATGAAGTGCTCCAAAATTTCTTGGTAAACGGGTGCAGTGACTTTGGTTTTCAAAAAACACAATGGACCAACACCAGCAGATGACATTGCACCCCAAATCATCACAGACTGTGGAAACTTAACAGTGGACTTCAAGCAACTTGGGCTATGAGCTTCTCCACCCTTCCTCCAGACTCTAGGACCTTGGTTTCCAAATGAAATACAAAACTTGCTCTCATCTGAAAAGAGGACTTTGGAACACTGGGCAACAGTCCAGTTCTTCTTCTCCTTATCCCAGGTAAGACGCCTCTGACATTGTCTGTGGTTCAGGAGTGGCTTAACAAGAGGAATACGACAACTGTAGCCAAATTCCTAGACATGTCTGTGTGTGGTGGCTCTTGATGCCTTGACCCCAGCCTCAGTCCATTCCTTGTGAAGTTCACCCAAATTCTTGAATCGATTTTGCTTGACAATCATAAGGCTGCAGTTCTCTCGGTCGGTTGTGCATCTTTTTCTTCCACACTTTTTCCTTCCACTCAACTTTCTGTTAACATGCTTGGATACAGCACTCTGTGAACAGCCAGCTTCTTTGGCAATTAATGTTTGTGGCTTACCCTCCTTGTGAAGGGTGTCAATGATTGTCTTCTGGACAACTGTCAGATCAGCAGTCTTCCCCATGATTGTGTAGCCTAGTGAAACAAACTGAGAGACCATTTTGAAGGCTCAGGAAACCTTTGCAGGTGTTTTGAGTTGATTAGCTGATTGGCATGTCACCATATTCTAATTTTTTGAGATGGTGAATTGGTGGGTTTTTGTTAAATGTGAGCCAAAATCATCACAATTAAAAGAACCAAAGACTTAAATTTATTTAATACACGAGTTTCACAATTTGAGTTGAATTACTGAAATAAATGAACTTTTCCACGACATTCTAATTTATTGAGATGCACCTGTATATAAATTATTTGAGTATATAATTTTTGTTTATTTATTTATTTACTGGGTATCATATTTGATACATCAGACTTTAAGAGTTACCCTCCTGAGGCCCAGCAATATTTTTTATTTTTTTTGGACTTATATATGTATAGGCAATTATTTATTTAAGTTTATCTTAGTCCATACATGCCAGAGCAGTAAATGCAATTATTATAATTTGCTTTTTTTATGCATCAAACACTAAATTGACATTTTAAAAAAGCTACATGGCAAAACCTTTTTTTTGGCGGGGGGGGGGGGTGGGGGGGGGTCTCAGGAGGTTATAGTAAGATGACTTCATAATAGCTTGTAATGTAAAACAATGAGATCTTAATTATGACAGAACATGCTGCATATCTAAATACACATATAAATATCAGTTCCCATTTTAAATATATCTTATCAAAATTACATGTTTTTTGTGGTTTGTGTGAATGTAATGTAATGATGCAAATACTCATTTTGAAATAACTGTTATACTTTTTTACTTTATTAAAATCAGCATAAATTTCACAGCAGAAAAATGTGTACATCACAATACAAAGGTGGACATTTTGGAAATGATATTACAAGGTCTTCTACTTCCAGAAGAGCATGGGAACTTTCACCAGGAGGCAGTAGAAATCTAGTTTAAAACAGATTTTTCAGCAAAGTATTCATCATGTTGATGATGTAGTGGCTTTAGAAAATCACGTATCAAATATAATATTTACAGCTTTTTAGAAATGTTATGCACGTCTAATTTGCTTTAATTAAATAATATACATACAGTATATCAGCACAATATCTGCTATTGGCCCAGCTGGCTTTTTAGATTTGGGTCATCTAAAAATCCATATTGGTCAACCACTTCTTGGTTCTCAAGTTATATCAGCGACTTGCTCAAGTATTTGTAACAAACACAAAATATGTACATCTAAATGTGGCATGTTGTAAAAAAAGTACATGTAATAATGAAAAAAGTTTTTAAAAGGACTGTGTTGTCATAGTTTCACTAAACCATTTTGTATTTATCAGAGGATTGAAGGATGAATTCTGATTTCTACCCTCTTTAGGCACAAGATTCTAAGCATGATTGCCAAGAATCCAGCTTTTACTAAAGCAGCGGAGTTGCCTTTGTGTGGAATGTGGAAGTTATTGAACTCAGGTAGAGCACACACATTGATTTCTTGTCCTCACAAGTTCTTATAGAGCACATCTGGATTTACTCCATGATTTCACTAATGTTGACTGGGCCAACATCCTGAAAGCTCTTCATGTTTTCAGGCTGCATTTCATCAGTATGTTCTGACATCTAGTGAACCTTTTACCAATATGCACTGAACATACTAATCTGTTATTCAAGCCTCAAGCTGGTCTGCTTTACAAAGTCATCCAATAATGCACATATAGTCTTCCTCAGAACCCCACGACTCTTTATGTACATATGATCCATTTCAAATCTGGTTCTCTTCCAGTAGGCCTCCATATGCCCTAAAACACAGAGAAGGTTGTGAAAGCAGCTCTTTATAACCTGCTTTTGATTATTGGCAGTTCTGAGGAACTGGAGTAAATCTGTTTCTTTACGACCACTGGCAGTGTTTAAAAGAGGCTGCTGTTGCAGTGAGCGTTTTCTTGGTTTGTTTTCCGACAGGGAGGTCTTGTTCTGGTCTCTTTGTGGAAGGATTTATTGTGTCAAAACTCACTCCTGTGCATTGGGGGTTTGCAGCCACTCTTGGCAGAACAAGTGCTGATACATTGCCAGTTCTGATTAAAGTCAGTTCTTGTACATTTCGTTTAAGAGGTTGTAGACTGTGTTCAAGGATTTCAATATTTTATCCTGTGGTCTTTGTTCTTTTTGAATGTGTATGGTCTTCTATTTTGTAATTTAAAACCAAATGCCACACATAAAAAATAAAATAAAAATCCCACATTTTTGTGATTTGATGATCCAAATGAGCAAATGTAGTGTTTTCCTGTTAAATTTGAATCATATAACAACATGGTTTCCTCAGAAAGGGTACTTGTAATTGTGCTGAAACAGAACTGTTGGTCAAAAGAATGAATGCAGCTCAAAGAGACTTTGTAATCAGGGCTTGTAATGTGCACTTGGCTTTACAAATCCAATTTTTGTACTCTGGGCATCAAGATAAATCACCAACATTTGCAAAAAAGCCCGGTAAATTCCCCAAGATGTTGGACTTGATTTAACTCTGAATATCATGACATCTGATATGTTATACTGTCTGTCAATCTCTGTATGTGCTTGTGTCTCAGGTACCTCTCATGACCGGCGTCTGCGATGTGATGCAGTGAATCTACACTCTGTTCTACAATACTACACTCTGTTTACCCAGCCCTCCTGTCTGCCACTGCCAGAGCTCTGCCTTGTGCTGAACCTGAAGGAGAAGAAGGCCGTCCTCAACCCACCATCAAATCTGAGCAGGGCCCTGGAGGTTCAGGGGTGACCCTGACCATGACCTCCACTAGCACTGTAAACTTCAAACTTAAACTGCTCTGTTGCATTATGAACACTTGCTCAGAACCATAGGAGGACTTGTGTTGATACAAAATCAACAACAAAACAAAATTGTTTGTAACAAAGTGTTGAGTGCACTTTAATATCTGTGCCATTAAAATAAATATATATTTTTTTAAGGGGTCATGACATGCCTTTTTTTATTTTAATATGTTCCTTGAGGTTCACTTATAATATTAGTAAAGTTTTCTGCACAAAAAAGTCATATTTTTGTAAAACATGATTATTTTCCACCCTCATTCTGAGCCTCTGTCAGAAACACTTGGTTTTGGTGCTACTTCTGTAAGACTTGACAATAAACGCCCACTGTTCTGATTGGCTCTCTGCTCTTGACTGACCTGATTACTTTTCTTGCCATCTCACTGCTCACCACTACTGAGCAAGGCTACAGAAGTGATTAAAGGAAAAGTAGGCATTGATGTGTTGTTGTGGAGACGGTCAGATGCAAATGTCTACCACAGTGTGACATCACAGTGTGGAGGAAACAGAGAACGAGTAGTTCTGACAGCTTTGTTTCAACAAATGCTTTTTTTGCAGTGAGGAGGAAGTTTTGAGTTCTGAAACTTACAGTATGTTTTTATAGTACAATGACCCCTTATATGTTAAAAGGTCAAGGAAAATGTGATTCCTCATGTCATGACCCCTTTAAACAGGTTTCAAGCATTCTCCTTGCCTTTCATTGATCAGACAAACTGGTAATCCAAGCTAAAACTCATGTCATTTTTTGAGCCAATGTTGCTATATCTGGCTCAGAATGCATTTGCATTTGGTGCTGCTAGTGGCACAGGAATTATATACTTCACCATACATTTCCTCTGACTTGAGGGATTTTTATTAAACCTGAAGTAAAAATCTTAAATTATTGCTCATATAATTCCTATATATTCCTTATTATATATTCCTCTTTATTATTCCAATATATTACTAATATTTAGCAGGGCTCCAGTCTGTGACTAAAATGGTCGCAAATGCAACCAAAAATAATTTATTGCGACTATCATTTAAAATCTAGTCGCCCCTGGAGACAGTCGGGTTGTGTGCGTTCATATGCGGTTTCATCAGATAACATCTTGTGAGTTATTGAATACATCTTTAGAGTGTGCGCAACCAGTGTGTCTCCAGCCGCTTTTCACCCGTTCTGTTGTGATGACGAGCTGGCTGGCTGCAACACACTCAACAACAAACCCAGCGCCAGAGAGTCGTGACCAAATGACTCTTTTGAACCTGATCTTTTTCATGAATCACCCGAAAAGAAATGTGGGTTTGAACTCAGGAGCTCAGGTTTGCAGTATGAATCAGATTCACGTTCTCAGCGAATCAGCCGTCAGCGAACTCACAACTGTGAGCGCAGACATTTCAAAATAAAAGTCCTATGCATATTTCAGGCTTCTTTATAATTAAAAGTCCCGTATTGTGTACCACTTTTTTTCTTTATTGATTGGGATTGGAGTAGCACAATAAACTGCATCTGGGATTTAATTCAATTTGCACTCTTGTAGTCACTGTGTCTGGGCCATCTGGTAACAGTAAAAGACTAAGGCAATATTGTAAAACAATTTATATACTGTATATATATATATATATATATATATATATATATATATATATATATATACTATATGTTATTATCTGTAATGTATATTGTGAAGAGCAGTATTAAATAAATACAAAATATTTTATCTCTTATATTTGTATAAATTATGAAAGGGGTGTGAACATTTGAGACAAAAGGGAATGCAAACTTCTCAACCATATATTCTGTTTATTAAACCTCCGATTAATGGGTTATCAGCTGTCTTTTCTTCTGCTTTCTATCTTGTTTTTGAACAGCAATCTAAATCTAGCAATTCTGTGATTTGGCGACTAAAAACAGCCATTTGGCTCCTTAATGTTTCAGTTTAGGAGCCAATGGCTCCTTAGTCATTTTTTTTAGTCTGGAGCCCTGTTTAGTGTGTCACTGATTATTGCTGGCTGAAGGAGGAACATGTTGTCATGGAGCCTGCACTAGTGGGGTTGCCATAGCCCCACAAGGTTTAAAGAGGAAGGTGGAGACTCCAATATGTTCGTCACCTGAACCTGGACAGGTTATGCAAGAGAAGCCCAGTGCTAAAGTATCTGTGAAGAGCAGGGTGTGTTATTAGCATTGAACAATATCAGATTCATATTTTTTATTACTTGCAACCTGTAACTGTTTCTGAGTGCTCTTTGAGTTGATTTGTACCAAAAGCTCTAGATATCTACTTTAGTAAATCCTTAATGTCTTATGTTCTACACTGCTTCAACTTGTCTCTTACCTCTTCGCAGGTAAAGAACCATCTTCAGTGGAACAGCCATGCCCATGCTGAGCAAGGAGAGCATGTCCTCCAACATGGAGATCACCACCACCACCATCATCATCACCACCATGAACACAAGAAGAAGAAACACAAGCACAAACATAAACACAAGCACAAGCATGAGAGCAAAGACAAAGATAAAGACAGACTCTCATGCCTTCAGTAACAGCCCTGCAAGCGGCTGTTCCATTCGTTCTCCTTCTTTATCTGATTGAAAATAATTGTAAGCATGTATGTGGATAGCTTTCTTTAAATACTTTGTTCATCTGTTCTGTAAAGCAGATTTTGGAAGCCCCCTTTATCCCTCTGTCTCTGTAATAACCTAACATGTGGTCTTTGAGAAGGAAAAGTTTGTTCTGCAATGTCATATGACCACACGTAAAGCTGCCTGGTTTGTGGCCTCTTAAACAGCACGCACATAGATTCACACTGGCTCTCACCACCCACGACCAATGAGGTTAAGCCCCACCACTATCTCCCAAGATAAATGTCAACATTCTGCAAGTACTTTTATAAGGGAACATTTCACTCCATGGGCTTTATGCTTCACTTACTGCTAGTAATCTTTCCAACGGTGCTCCAGTAGCCAGTGAAAATTTTGAAGGGTCAGTTATTTGGTTCCTAGTTGAACTTAACGGTTGCTTTGAAATAATACTGTAGTTTGAGCCATTAATAGCCATTAATATCATCTTAATACCCCAGCCTATGTTTTTAATATTTTGCAGTTGTTTTTGTATATAACCCAGTAACACAAATGTTATAAGGAACAGTTTTCTTGTTCAATAACGTGTTTGTTTTATGTTACAAATCCATAAAGACATTTTGTTGAAAATAAACTTTTTATCATTGCATTTCTGTTGCCATAAAACCAAATTTCTATGGTAGAGCTTCATCTATGAGCTCTAGTTCCCAAACTGATAGGAAAATGAGAACAGAAATGTAGATGATAAAAATGGATAGAATGTGTTATTGAAAGCTCATTGATTATTGTTAGGAATTATGTTTCTATACAAAAATAATGTAAAGAGAATGATACATTTAAAAATGCAAGCAAGGACTCATTTTGATTCCTTGTGAATATACAGTTACACATATTTGTGAAATAATATTGATGGATTTGTAATATTCCCAGGTTTAATACAAGTTAAGCTCAATTGACAGCAATTTTGTGGCACAATGCTGATTACGAAAAAAAAAATAATAATAATAATTACATTGTTTGTAAAAAAAAAAAAAAGAAGCAGAACTCTGGATTCCAGTCAGGCACTTAAAATGGAAGTGAATGGAGGCCAATCCGTAAACATTAATATACTCACTTGTTTCAAAAGTATAGCCACAAAGCAAACAATATGTGTGCTAACATGATTTTAGTGTGATAAATATAAATATTATGCCACAAATCCTGTCGATTTAGCTTAACTTGTATTGAACCGGGAATATAAAATAGGCCCAATTATTTATTTTTATTTTCATATTTTAAATGATAACATTATATTCCCTTCAGTTTTTTTTTTCAGTATTCTGACCTAATTTAACCAAGTGAACAGATATTATTCAAGCTTTAAACCTCATTGTAAGCAATGTTTTACTACACGTGCATTTTTCAAATGTAATGTAACGCAAGTCTAACTTTGTAGACATGTTGTCAAGTTGACATTTTGAATCGGTTCTCATACATTTCATAAAAATCATTAAATGTTAACCAGATACTTCAATGTTAACCCTTGTGCAACAATAAAAAAAAGTTACTCAGAGGTCCTTCGAGGACAAAAATGTCCACGTCAAAAAACTGCCATAATAATATTATATATTAATATTATTTTCCACTTTCAGTGAGTAAATTTTTTTTAACCAACATCAGTCCTGATCATAACTACCAAATATTCATTCATTTTCAAGATTTTAACCCTTTAAATGCCAGTTTGTTTATATAATGCCACTGTTGTTTATATATATATATATATATATATATATATATATATATATATATATATATATATATATATATATATGTGTGTGTTTTTTTCATATACTAAATGCTAAGGGGAATTCTTTTTTTTTTTATTTTTTTTATTTTTTTTGGATTATCACAGTCTGCTTAACACACACACACACACACACACACACACACACATACACACACACAATTTTAGCTGCATCATTTATTCAACTGGCCTTCAGTGCTCTGTAATACAGCAAACAGACAATAGGAAAAAAGCATGTATTTGCTCCATAGGCTAATCATGAGACAAATAGCGCCATCTGGTGGGAAATATTACAAATGTAAATTTTGAAGCCAGGGCTCCGGAATGAAATCATAATATCACAGAATTCATGAGTTTATACTTTAATGGCACTGGGATCAAATATTGCAGTTTATTGGGTTTCAATGGGGACATCTGAAGGTCCTGAGTGTAACTATTTATTATAGATGTATTATAGGAACTTAGGTTGAAATATCAAAATTCCCCAAAAAATACACACCTTTGGCTAAATTTATGACGTTGGCATTAACATAGCCAAAATGATCGAAAAAAAAAAAATGAAAACTAAATTTTCAACTAAAATGAAAAAGACAGAAACGTCCCGAAGGTCGCACAAGGGTTAAGTATGTTTTGGGCTGTTAAAGGGGGTCTGTCAGATGTGACTGTATGTTTCCTGGTGTGTATTGGTTGAGGGTAATGTAAACACTCTTGAGCATGTCGTGTGGTGGGGCTTGAGTACTTAGTGTCGCAGTAAGTGAGGTTCAAGACACACCACATCAACCATGCTGACACTAAAATGGGTACGGTAAGAAGTTTATATTGTAATGATCTTTATGGGGATGCGTTTAACAGCTACTTTAGCGGGCTTTTCAACTGCAGTCTATAGATATGATTAATTATTTTTTCCTCGACCCATTATAACGGTCATTTCGATATATAGTAGTAAATATTTTCTGTTTGAACATTGGACATGTGTAGCCTATATTGCAGTAGAATGTGGTGCAGGAAAACGGCAGCTGCTAAATACGCTAGACTGCTTTGATTTCTTGTTTAAACCTTATCCGTCTCATTTTATGTTTAATGTTTCCCTTTGTCGTACACATATAAACAGAAACTCTAATTTCGTTACATTGTGTTGTCTCAATCGTCCGTGTCATCTTAATGTTGGTCGCAATGCAAATGAACTCATGCGCTCTTGTTCATCGTTTTACATGTTTGTAACGGCCCGCGTCCTCAAACGGTTCTCAGTAGTTTGAGTGAAGTTTGTCTATGTATTTATATTATTTCTCTGTCTGACCGCAGATATTCTCTGCTATGTGTCTTCTGTTGCGGTCTGGTGTCTGTGTGGGGCATGTTGTCCGTCGGTCTGGCAGAGCATCATCCGATGAGTCTCGCTCTGGGTGTAAGTTCATATACTTCAGTAATTTTTTTGACTAATTTGACAACTCTTCGAAATGTATGCATCCTGGATTTTTTTTTTTCCATTCACTTTATGATTAAATGTTGTTAACAATAAATTATTGGTACAAATTTCTTTACCACAGCGTATTATAGACATTCGGAGTAGCCCCATATTCAATTTTTGATGGGAATGAAACGAGGCTGAGTCTCTTCAAATGGGTTTACTGTTGTTTTAAGTTGTTTTGATGGTTCTGCTGTAGAAAGTAGACAAAAATACTCGAGAAAAGATGAGTTTTGAAAATCAGATATGATACAGTAGCTTGTAAGTCCCTGACAGCCTCGTTTTCATTCTCGCCAAAAATTAAATGTTGCGCTACTCTGAATAAGGCTGACAAGGCAACACTATTTGCACACATTTCTGCAACTATTTTAGCTCCAACCTTAGTCTGCAGTGTTATATATACATAAGCCTTTTTTATTTGATAAACTTTATACTGTTTTTTTAAAACAAATGCGAGATTCATTTTTGTTAATCTCCCATTGACTTAAATTGATAGAATGCATTCAAGATCTAACTGATTATGTGTATAACGTTTGCAGACTATGTTGATTGGTCGGTTTTCTTGCATTTATTAGCATGCTGAATTGTGATTGGTCTTTCTTTTTTGGAATAAATTAACTATCTTTTGCTGCCTCAACTTTGCATGAATGTCAACAAAGTGGCTCTGATTTCATTTATGCAGAACCAAACCTTAAAACTGTAGTTGTGTGTATACAGATATTTAGAAATGTTTTGAAACTCTAAACATACTGAATATTCAGATTTGCTTGTATATGAAAAAAATAAAATAATAATGTTTGTTACTACTTCCTAACTTTATATCAATGTTAAACATCATCATAAATCAGCATAATTTTACTGCGGAAATGCCTGCATTAAAATAACAGAGGTTTCACTCTAGTTTCCTTGGGGTTGATTTTGCAGTGTATCTTGGAAAGCAACACTGTGTATTCGGTCCGTTTATGTACCCAAGGCCAATTCAACCGATGCCATTCTAAACATGTCAAGAACACGTTTCTGCAGCCTAGTGTTTATAATTTAGTCAACACTGAATGAAAGGAAATCATATGACTATGTTTAAGTTCAGCCTTTAATGACTCATTTTTCATGCTACAATTTAATTTCATAACATCATTTGTCAGTTTTAATGTTCCTGTAGTGTTGCAATAACAAGAGATTCTCATTTTTTATCAAATGTGCATGCCAGCTCATGTAGGCTAGTAATAATGAGCCAGGGACATTTAATGAAACAGCGGCTTTCTGTTGCTCCCTCAGCTTGTGATTGGCCCGTTGATGGAAATTAAGGAAATATTTGCTTTGCTCTACCCTAAGTCAATATTAAAATATGCAGAGAGCATTTCAGCTCATTGACCTATATTTGAGATTTTACAGGTGTGTATGAACTGCATATGCATACAGTATAGGCACAGCATGTGAACAAATTGCACATGCAGTTTCAGTGACATCATTAATGACAAGGGGATCTCAAACCTTTCTAGCAATAAGCTACTTGGATGAAATCTACAATATTGATATTTTGTTATGTACTTAGCATGCTGACATGGTTTTCTTTTATTAAGCTAATGAGGTCTAGTTGTAAAATTACAACTTAAATGTTTGTTTTTTTCACTTTATCTTCTACCTCTCTTATTTTCCCCGTCTTGCTTTCTATCCCCACCCCCAAGTTCTTTCCGACCTCCCTTTTAACAGCCTGTCAGTTTCATGCAAAAACAGGTGCTTTGAACTGGCGGAAGCTGAAGCCCCAAATTGTCGCTGTGATAACCTGTGTAAAACCTACAACAAATGTTGCTCAGACTTTGATGAGCACTGCCTGAAAACAGGTAAGCACATTCTACTTGGGTGCACTTATACAGTGGGGTCAAAAACAAAAAAATTGAAACAAAGAATTGCGACGTCAAATGAATAAGGAATATTTCAAATCTAAAATATTTAGAACTACAGTATTTCTAGGTTATTGTCAAATAAGTAATTTTTTACATCAACCTTCTTTGTGCAAAAGCTGTGAAACTCACAAGATGCTCTTTGGAACAAATCATGCCAGGATAATATGGATCATCAGGTTTGGCACAAACTTGTGGGTCCGTGCCAGCCCAATAGAAACATTGTGGCTTCAGACTTTTGGACCCCACTGTACATCAAATCTCTGTCAAAGCAGTAGATTTCCCTAAAATTGCTGTAATTGTTTCCTTTAATTTTGCGTTAAGTTGATTGCAGGAGTTGTTGTTTCAGTTTAAGTATTTGTGCCCTCAGATGGAGGATTTGAGTGCAGTAAAGACCGCTGTGGGGAGACTCGTAATGAGCAGCATGCCTGCCACTGTTCAGAAGACTGCATGGCCAAAGGAGACTGCTGCACAAACTACAGGTCTCTTTGCAAAGGTGGGAGGCTGGAACACAAAAATAACATTTTGATAATGTTAAAATAAAAAAATTGCATTTAATTTTTATATTTAATTGATGGATGTAGGACAAAAAGTCACATCCTTAATAAACATTGTGTATGCACAAAATGTAAATTGAAATGTGCGTACGCAATTTCCCACGCACACAACTTGCTGTGAATATGTTGAAGTGCGTACGCACTCTTTTACTGGTGTTTGTGAATTGGCAAACCCAACTGGCCAACAATGAACTGAAACGGCTGATTATAAACTCAGAAGTATCTGTTATACAGCTGATATTAGGCTATATTATTTTTTCCATTCATTTTACTAATTGAAAATGCATTAAAATATATGCTGTAAAAAAGAAAATATTGGTAATTGATGTGCTGCTTTTAGAAGACTTTTCTGTGGCATCATACGTTCTTTGACAGCGAGGATTTCTTGGCTCAATATAGTTTTGATTCCCAAAGACCACTCGCTTGGAATTTTGTTATATTACAGAAATCACATTCTGAGGTAAAAGACATCATTCAAATAAAGATAATCTGTAATGCACACTTTACGATCACTGACATGGAATAGCTAAACAGACGCATTCAGTAATCGAACAGATTATTACAAAGACTGGTAGTCGGCTGTCTGGATAGATATCATTAGAAACACATACCGTACAGCTGCACACAAGTGCAGCATTGCACAACATAGGCATAAAATGTCCTGCCTGCCCCATTTACCAGTAATTCCGACCCGAAACGTAATCACAGCCCCGTCTGTGGTACTGAAAAACATAATAAAAAAAACACCATACAAAACAAAAGATAAGATTACATGATGCACATTTTATTTACTTAAAAAAGGCTGCAAACTCATGATGTCAGATAGTGATTTACACGTTTTGCTTCTAGAAAAAAAAAATCAAATTTTTAATAATCTATAAAAACATCCTAAAAATTATTTTTAAGAAGCAATAAATTGAATAAGTTAGGTTAGGTTTATGCTTAATAAAATTAAAAGTAATTTCCCAATGATGTGAGAATAAGACACTTAAATAATACAAGATTCACTGCAAACAAGTCTTAATATTTACAGTAATTATGCTTCTCACGTAAATTGATCTTTTTTAACTGATGTTTACATATTTTTACACTAAAACAAGACAAAGATTAAGAAATGATTTGGTAACACCTTACAATAAGGTTCCATTCGTTAACATTTGTTAATGCATTACGTATACTGTATATTTTTCACATCATTTATTAATCTTTGTTAGTGTTAGTTAATAAAAATACAATTGTTCATTGTTAGTTCATGTTAGTTCATAGTGTATTAAATAATGTTAACTAATACAACATTTTATTTAAAAATATTTGAAATTAACATTAACTAAGATTAATTTAATAAGTATTGTTCATTGTTAGTTCCTCTTAACTAATGTTGTTAAATAATGTTAACAAATGGAACCTTATTGTAAAGTGTTACCACATCATTTAAAGCAACAGCGTATATTCACATGCACCATGAAAGCTTCAGGGTGTATATTATCTTCTGTAGTTTCTTATACTGTTAAACGCGGTAGTATCACATGCAATGTGAATGTGAATGGATAGCATTATGCATATGGTAATTATATGCAGATGAGGCTGTAAGCTCCATATATGTTTATTTCAGGGAGGAGATGGGGTGGAGAATAAAGCACGTGCATGTACGCAAAATCTTCCACTAACTGGGATTTATAAAGGGATCTTTGTGCAGGTTCTGGTGTACGTACGGTTTTATAAATCTAAAAAACTTTTGTTCGTATGCGAAATTTAGACTTTTGTGCCTAAGCACAATTTTAGGATGAAATCTACGGCAAGTTTTATACATAAAGCCCCTGCTCTTTTTGTTCTAGAACACTCATGCGCACTAACTGGACCAACCTGAAAATATTGAGTTGAAATATTTTTGTATCTTGTAGAGATCGCAGAGTGATACAAAATGTGGGAAAGATGACTCGCAATACCCGGATGAGCAGTCTGATATCACTTTATTGCCAGATGTGCGGTTGTTGCACAGAAATATCAGACTGCTAGATGGCATGATTGACCAATCAGAATCAAGTAATCGAGAGCTGTGTAATTATGAAACTAATTACACGTCTCTCTACAATACTTTACAATACAATTGCGGATTCCGGCAGTGAATTGACCTGTACATTTGACCATTGTCCCTGGCAACCAATATCCTACACTTTGCACGTTTCATGTCTCTCATAGCATTGACTCTTTCCTATCGCATGATAAAATAATTTAAACTCAGATCAATATTTCATGTGCATTCATTTATTTATTTGGTGTAATAAGTGGGACAATGTACTGTGAGCTGCTTGTTATTGAAAAATAAACACCTGGATGTTACAAGACTGCTTCGAGTCAGGGTCCTGGTCACCCTTTCTGGGTTTATTTTGTAACAATGACCAACTGACTGTACATTAGTACAGTATTAGAAAGTACTAGAAAATGTTAGTAATTGAGTAAGGTGGTTTGGGCATGTTACAAGTGAAACTATAAAATCAGAGCACTGGAGTTCTCAATGAAGACATGTTTGCATGTGTATGACTGTCACCTGGTGCTTTATTGAATTCCTCCCTGTGTTAGGTGATGTTCCCTGGCTGCAGGAAGAGTGTGAGGAGATCAAGAACCACGAGTGTCCTGCTGGGTGAGAGATGCAGATGTGAATCCAGTGAAAGACATCACACTATAGGCCCCCCATTCATCCCACCTTTTAAATTCAAGACTGAGTCCACAGCACTTATATCTTAGCTCACAGCTGTTTTTTACATACGAGAGGAGAGGGAATGACTTATTTATTTAATGCTGTGAAGTGCAGAATGCAGGCAAACGGTGAGCTAAGAGGTGGTTATTGAGCTTTGGTGTTACAAAACATCTATCACGAAAGACTGCGGGGGGGTTTTTGCATTACAATTAGTGTTAATGCATGCACATTCAAGACCCTATTAAATGGCTTGACGAGTGCAGATTTCTTTCCTGTGTTGGTGCATTTCATATTGAAACAGGAAGTATAAAACAGCCAATAGCCTTTAGTTTAGTTTATTGGGGGAAGATATTTTCATTCTAGAGAGCATTTGATTGGGTGTAAATTCGTATACGTTCCTGAGTGTAAGATGAGGGATTAATATTTTTGGTAAATTTTCTCGAAAGAGAAAGACTGTATATTTAAGATGCGTAAAAAGCTAATTTTGTCAACTTTAGGAGTACACTTGCATATAGATGGCCTTAAAACTAACTGACACGGACTAAAAGCAACAAAAGCCCAATTATAATTTCATGGGGTCCTTAAGTGTAACTTTTTTAACTAAATCTTAGGAATAGTACCTAAGGAAGATTTAGCTATAACAAAGAATACATTGAAATAAAAGACTCACCTGTCCACTACAAATTTAGGACAAGAGCATTTTCTTTGTAACTTATGTACTAATGTTTCTGTTTATCTAGGTTTGTTCGGCCACCTGTCATCATGTTGTCAGTTGATGGCTTTCGTGCTTCATACATGAAGAGAGGAAATACAGTGATCCCCAACATCGAGAAACTAAGTAAGACTTAAAGTGATATCATGTCATGAAAATGACCTCTTTGGTTCTCATGGACAATAATGAATAATGACATGTCATTTATCTAATAGGATCATGTGGAATCCATGCGCCATACATGAGACCAGTGTACCCCAGCAAAACCTACCCGAATTTGTATACAATTGCCACAGTATGTATTCATTTTTGTGTACTTTATGTAATGTGATATTATTTCTGTTGCCTCTTGTACTGTTTGCCCTAAACATGTTTGAATATTTTTGTTTTGTTGCAGGGGCTTTACCCTGAGTCACATGGAATTGTGGGTAACTCCATGCATGATCCTGTTTTTGACGCCATATTTAACATCCGCGGGAAAGAAAAGCTCAACCATCGATGGTGGGGAGGACAGCCTGTGAGTCACTTTCTATATCTTTGCTTATATTTACTCACACTCATGTCATTACAGACCTATATAGTTGTAATTTTTCTGTTGAATATTCTCTTTCCATACAGTTTAAGTGAATGGGGACAGATGCTATTGAGCTTCAAAAATTACATAAATACCCTGAAAGTAGTCTAAACCACTTGTGCGCTATACTCCAAGTCTTCTGAAGTCACACGATAGCTTTGTGTTTGAACAGAGTTTTAAGTCGTAATTCACATGTTGTAAATCTCGACCTCCGCAATTGCTCTCATATCCATCCATCCATCCATCTTCTATAACCGCTTGTCCTATGTAGGGTCGCGGGTAGTGCTGGAGCCTATATCAGCTGTCTCGTGCTCAATGCAGTAAAACACCCTGTACAGGTGGCCAGTCCATCACAATGCTCTAATATTCCATTTGCATATTCAAACTGGCATATCACGATAGTTTACAAGGCCTGTGACAACCAAAAAGCTTTGGCTACTTTGACCTCAAACCTGACTAAATGCATCTTCACTCGCCATATTTGAATATAAGCAAACATTAACTGTTAAAAGTCAAGCAAGTGGTAGTGGTAATACAGCACACAAATCAACACCAAAGCACACATCTGTAGACTACTTTGACTTTGTAATGTCACCATTCTACGCAGTGACCACTTATCTTAGCAAGAGATGTAAATGAAAATATTTAGAACTTTTAGAGACAATTAGAATTTGTACCTCTGTAACCAGTGGAACATTGAGTTGAAAGCTGAAATCTGTGCATCATGTCAATGAGCTCTTTAGATCTTGTGTGAGCTATATGAATCCGAGGGGGGCGTCTCCAACACATCTGTCAGCTATTAGCCCTGCAGCTGGAGTCCATTCTCAGTTTTCACTGAACTTTATGTCTTCTGGCACATCACATAAAGACACATCACACATGGTGCTGACCCAGTCTTGCCTCTGCAGTTTGACAAGTTCTGCCAAAGACTTGCAAAAATTATCCAGAGAATTATCCAGAGAGTGGTTGTCTCTCATTTGTGAACTGTACTTCTGCTCTTTGTCTTTCACTTCAATGGTACGATGTAACGAAAGACAGATTGTTTTTCTGAAACAATCTGAACATGAGCATTAGCATGAAAGAAGAAAAACTCTTTTTCCATTGAATTTTCCACAGAAGTGAAATGTATGTTTTCTCTCCATTTCTAGATTTGGATCACAGCTGTGAAACAGGGAGTGAAGGCTGGCACATTTTTCTGGCCAATGTAAGTCAACATGAGCCAAACTCTGTTGCAAAAAGTGTATCTTTGAAGGTCATTTGAAACTTTGTGTAGAGTATTAGTGGTGCGTGCTGAGACAAGCTTTCTAAAGACCCGATATACTTCATACAAAATCGAAGAACAAATGTGTGTGACGTCATTTAGAACAAAATCTGTCCAAAAAGACTGTTTTTTGCATTCGTTTCGGTGGTTCATTACAGCTCGTCTGCGCGAACTTTTAGGGAAAACTCTTACCGGCTGCTAAACACCTTCTTACTGCCATTGGTCCACATCATCAGAAGGTGTGACCTGGAGCTCAACATTTTTTGAGGCGAAAGCTAAATTTGTTTATGTTGTTCAATCAGTAAAAATCAGTCAACATGAACACCAGCATGCAGAGTTTTTAGTGAGCTGGTGCGACTTATTGAGAAGATGTTTGCTATTACATTTCTATGTGATCAGACTTAAATGGGTGAAAACGTTCCATAGATTTACATTGAAAAATGGAGCCATATCTAGGGACGAGAATATCATAGAGACTTGGGGGTGGGCTCTTTTGACTTGGACTATTAAGCAAACACCCATAGAAACCATAATAGCAAACTGCTAAAAACCACACACAATACCTTAGCAACCGTGTAGCACACGTTGTCAATCACTCTAACATTGTGGTGTTTACCATTTCTTCAGAAATATTACTAAAAATGTTTTCCAAAAATTTCAAAATATATTTCTCTTTAAAGCTGGAGTGTGTGATTTCTATGGGAAGTTTCAATAAGTATACCCCAAAAAACTCCCCCCTGTCTTCCATTGGACGGGAAACAGATACCACCCAAAACACATGCCAGTAGCTATGCCAGTGTTACTTTGTTGGTCTGGATGATCAAACAAAAGAGTTTTAATAGCCCCACAGAGTTGCATTTTGTTTTAGGAGAAATCTACCTACAAATATCTTAGTTGTAGTTGTCTCTGCACATTAAGCTGGGATTGGAAAAAGCATTTTACATAAAAAAAAAAAAAAAAAAAAGAAAAAAAAAGTGCTTTAGACCAAAATTACTACTTAATTGAACTGAGTTAGATTTCATACGAGTTAGGAAATCACATGAATGTTCTTGGTTTCATGTGCCCAGGACTTGCCTAAGACATGACTGAAACACAAAGGTCCCCTCATCTGCACTCACAGAGGGCTTTCAGACTGCAATTTTTCACATGGGCATAGACACAGGCAGCTTGGACTGTTTTGCTTGCAATTAGCATGAAAAGGCCCTATTTACAAAAAGCGAGGCCCTTGTCAACTCAGCCTGCATTGCGAATTCAGCACAGTGGAAGTTGAAGTGCTTTTCAGAGCTACTTCCTTTGGCCTCAAAGCTGGAGGAAATTGAATAGGGCATTCTTATCTAAGCCCAGAGGTTGATGGGGCATGAGGTTTGTGCATAGATTTATATAATGTTGATTTAATTGGACAGGTCTTCAGGAAAAGTGGTGGTGATAGGGAAAGGGTTCCTGTAGAAACTGACTCAGATAATCTTTCCTGTGCTCTCGTCCCCTGATACCCTAAATAAATACGTATGCTTACTTAACCACATATATTCTTATGTGCTCTGTAGACCTTACATTCAAAGGTTCACTCTGTTGCCTTAGTAGCCGACAGCTCTTTTAAATGGATAGTTCACCCAAAAATGAAAATTCTCTCATCATTTACTCATATTCATGCCATCCCAGATGTGTATGACTTTCTTTCTTCAGCAGAACACAAACAAAGATTTTTAGAAGAATATCTCAGCTTTGTTGGTCCATACAAGTGAATGGTAACCAGAACTTTCAAGCTCCAAAAATCAGATAACATAAATATAAAAGTAATCCATACAAATCCAGTGGTTAAATCCATATCTTTAGAAGCAATTTGATAACTGTGAGTGAGAAACAGATCAATATTTAAGTCCTTTTTTATTATAAATCTCCACTTTTACTTTCAAAATGTGAAAATGAAGATTTATAGTGAAAAAAAGACTTAAATATTGATCTATTTCTCACATACACCTATCATATCGCTATAGTTGACCCTGCACATTAAGCGGGGATAGGAGAGTATTTTAAGATCAAATCAATTACACACTTCAGCTTTGTGTCTGCATTTATCCTGATATGTGTTGTGTTTACAGTGGGATTCCATTGGAAAGGAGAGTTCTGACCATGCTTCAATGGCTTCACCTTCCAGATACAGAGAGGTCAGTATGTGTTATGAGTTTTTCAGTGCTTTACAGAGTCCAAACTTAACTTATATACCTTCTAGAGTCCACAGCTTCCCTTGAAATCTTTTAGAAAGTTTATTACACCCTCAGTACTCTTTGGGTGATTTTCATGAAACCTGTAAAGAAAATGTCAATACACACACTCTAAATAAATAAATAAATAAAATGTGAAATTATATTTTGCAAAAAGTAAATAAAGCCTACTTTTATGATGCTTGAAATTTTTTGCATCGTGACATTATTTTCAGGACACTTAAGCACTTTTCCCGGATGCTACTGGACTGTCACTGCACTTTTCACTGAGGATTTCATTACTGTAACAAATTACAGTAAAAAAAGATGGTGTTTTACAATGAGATTTTAAATGAAAATCATGATGTATAAATACTTTACCATTTAAATAATAGATAATTCCTCCAATGTTAATAAATGTAATGGCCCTAAATAGGCTTTATTTTCTATATGTCTTATTTGTTTCTTTTGATTTAGGAGTAAAGTAGGACTAGGACATTTTCTTCACAGGTTTCGTGAGAATTACCCCCTATTTGTTAGACATTCATACTACCTGTCCGGAGGTTAATTCGGTATGTACCACATACTTTCAACTTATAGCTCACCCAAAAATGTAAACTCAGTCATCATTGACTTGCCTTCATTCCAAACTGTATGACTTCAGACCTGGATGCTCATGCTACTCTTTTCCATGCAGTGACCAGGGGCTGTCAATTTCCAAAAATAAAAGCACCATAAAAATGGTCCATATGTCTTGTGTGCTATATTCCAAATCTTTTGAAGCCATACAATAGATTTGTGTCAGAAAAAGACAGAAATTTCTGATTTCTTTTATGGCTGAACATGTTTTCTTCCTTCTTTGCTCTCAAATCTAATTGCCACTTATGAGCATTCAGACCTAGTGAAAAATATGGACTACTTTTTGGTGTTATTTAGTCATTTTTCGAGCTTGATAGCTCCTCGTCACAGACTACTTCGCTGTATGGAAAAGAGCAGTGTAAATATTCATTTTTGGGTGGACTATTCCTTAAAATGTACTCAAAACTTCCTCGACTCAGTACTGACAACAGAACCATATTTGTCCTCATACTGTATATTTTTGGCTTCACTGTGATTATTTTAACAATCAAACTTTTAGTTTTTATTTGCTTTAAGGTTGGACTTTGCCTTCCTATAACTTCGACCTTATAGCTTGTACTAGTTAAGTTTTTTGTTTTTTTGTTTAAAAGTAACCGGTGTTTGTGTGTTTGCAGGCCATATGTTTATGCAATGCATTCTGAACAGCTGGACACCTATGGTCACAAACTAGGACCCCACAGCACTGAGGTGGGCAAAATGTACAGGAAACACGCTAATAGATCGGAAGAGCAGTTGACTGTGACCGTGTGCCTCACACCTGCTTCAAACACACACATACAAACATATATGGTCATGCTACAAATGTAGCAGTAATGCAAACAAACTTGTAGCCCAAATACAGACTCCCTGTGAATAACCCTAGTGTGAGTGCATTCAAACTTGCCTCAAGCAAATTTAGGGTATAGACTGAGTTGCTGGTCTAACTCGAACAATTTGAGTCACTATTTATATATACACTACCAGTCAAACGTTTGTCACACAAATCACATTACCTTACAAACATTTTGATCTAAAAGGCTAAAATTGTAATTACAATGTTAATTCAGAGAGTGTAGAGCTATAATCTAGACAAAGGGATAGTTTTAATTTTTTCCCCACTGCATAATTCTTATACTTAAATTTGTATTATTTCATAGTTTTGATGACTTTACTATTATTCTAAAATGTGAAAAATAGTCATAATAAAGAATGAGCAGGTGTGTCCAGACTTTTGACTGGTTATGTACTCACTGTACCTCTTTACTTACAGGAGTTGAACAATATACAAATGTTGTTTTTCATTATACAGCTTGACAGTGCACTGAGGGAGATTGATAAGGTGATTGGTCAGCTGATGGACGGCTTGAAACAGATGAAACTGCACCGTTGTGTCAATATCATTTTGGTTGGAGACCACGGTACCATATTTAGAAGTTCAGGCCAGTGGTTTTTAGAGATGATATAATTTTAACTGCAGATCAATTGTAAATATCCCCTCTTTGTCGTCTTCTTCTTCAGGCATGGAGGAAGCTCACTGTGACCGCACAGAGTTCCTGAGCTCTTACATGTCCAACACTGAAGATATCATCCTGATTCCTGGATCTCTGGGAAGAATCCGAGCCCGAAATCCAAACAACTCTAAATGTTAGTAATTAAAGAGCAGAAAGAGATGATAGTTCTAGCCTGTCCTGGCCTAGCAGCATCAGAAATAACAGGATGTTGGAAATACTGTATAACTGTATAACCTAGAAATGTGTCCTTTTCATTTGCATAGGTAGTGTCCAAACAGACTAATTGTAACCAGTCTAAACAAAATGTTTCTGTTCTGTTACATAACTTACAAAGTTTTACAGTCATAATGAATCAAAATGTATCCTATTTACTTTCTTAACCTCCTGAGACCCCGAGTCCACATGTGTGGACGTTACGTATTCGCTTCACTATAGGCTATGCATAATTTAATTTAATTTAAACTGACTGATCTCAGTTCAGGATACTCTAGGCTGTTATTAAAGGGTTAAACATTCGATGAACCGAGTCATGTGACAAACAACATGGCGCCAATCTCAGCTGAGTTTGTCTTTGGGAGAAACGGCAACAAAAGTACATATGGTAAGAAATTTCATTAAGTTTTTACATTAAAACCTATTTGAATCAAAAGAGTAGTGTCTCTAGTTTCATCCGATATGCAATTTAAAAATTTCATTGATATATCGCGATACGGCACACTGTTAAACACAATGACCATGTACTTAGACTATAGGCTCATTTTCCTTAAAATATATATAAATAACCAACACTTCCGTAAACATAATAAACAATTTGATAAAAAAAAAAATCTATAATTTGGTATTATTTAAAATTTCACAACTAGTCCCACTGTCCATATATGTTGACATAATTTTTTAGGAAAACTATTTGGTCTAAATATATATATATATATATATATATATATATATATATATATATATACATAAGTTACAAATCAAAAAGGGGAATGGAAAATGCACACAGTAGTCACACTCGGTTCTCAGGAGGTTAACACGTGTTCATTGCATGTGATTCCATAGAAAAAATGTCAGACAAAATCAAGACCCATTCTAAATTTCTAAATTCTAAAACCCATTCATTCTATGAATTTTTCTCTGAAATTTGCCATATTACAAAAGTAAAATGGGTTTTTATGTTGACTAATTATTATGGAGGCATGTGACATTAGAACAGAGAACAATATATTCTTTATGATACAGATTTTGTTTTATGAGTGTATGCCATCTAATTTTCCTTCCTCTCTGTGTCTAGATGATGCAAAAGCAGTTGTAGCAAATCTTACAGTGAGTAACTTCCTCTAAAATGTTTTTTTATTTTTTATAATGCTATACTGTACATTATTAAAGCTTACATCATATAAGTAGTTTATTAAGCCTGTTTTACAATAAATCATAACCTTCTATATTGATTATTTGATTGTTTTACCTTTGGTCATTTCAGTGCAGAATTCTCTATGTTACTTCTCTGGTAACACTTTACAATAAGGTTTCATTTGATAACATTAGTTAATGCATTGGGTATCAAGAACAAACTATTAACAATGAACAGAATTTATTAATCTTTGTTAATCATAGTTAATAAAAATACAGTTGTTCATTGTTAGTTCATGTTAGTTCACAGCTAATGTTAATAAACACAACTTTTGATTTTAAAAATGTATTAGTATATGTTGAAATGAACATTAACCAGGATTAACAAATGCTGTAAAAGTATTGTTCATCGTTAGTTCATGTTAACTTATGTTGTTAACTAATGTTAACAAATAAAACCTTATTGTAAAGTGTTACCACTTCTGTCTGTTCTCTTGTAGTGTAAAAAGTCAGACCAACACTTCAAGCCCTACTTAAAGCAGCACCTTCCCAAGCGCCTTCACTATGCCAACAACCGCAGGATCGAGGAGATTCACTTGATGGTTGAGAGGAAATGGCACATAGCACGGTAAATCGCCTAACACACAATTTAGTCTTCATGGTTGAAAGGACTGAGTTAGTAAATGTGTAACTGTCTTGATTGAAAAACACTCAAATCAACCTTCATTCGTTTTGCCATCAGCTGCAGTCTCACATGCTTAATGGAAGTCTCCAGCAATGTATCTTTACTGCTGAGTTTTACCTTTTCATCAAATGCTTCTAAACGCACTACAGTTCCCTGTGCACTCATTTCCAACTGCCGTGGAAAGCTGTGACCTCTTAAGGAAACAAATGAGGTCATTGGCATAAACCAATGGCTGACAACACATCCACCACGGATGAGGACGCATAGACAGAGAGGCAGGTCCAGACGCTCCTCACTGCAGGGTTGGGACACTGTCCTATGTTTGCTTTGGCTTTGGCAGTGAATCCCAAATGAAAGAAAGCTTTCAGGCTGGCTAGTGAAGATATAGTTCTGTCTAATCGGTGGCACCAGAGTCGTGAAATGAACTACTTTACAGCCAGTGCAGCTTCACCTAGCCTGTAGGTCGTTGCATGATGCAAGGAGTAAAATCAACTACCTGAGTTTTATGAAATAAAATTGAATATTTATGAGCGGGTCTCTCACTAATACGTTATTTGACTATGCTGCGTGCCTTTGGGATTAACACTTACTGTTGAAATCACTGGATTTACTGTAGTATCTGCTTTCCACTGAGTAAAAAATTTACAGTGTACAGCACTGTGATTACTGAGGTTTTTCTATCAAGCTGCTTGGCTTTGCCATTCAACTTCGCTCAGCTTCTTCAGTTGCTTCCAAATGTTGATTTATGCTTGGGAATTTAAACACTGGACTTTATGTTCAGTCTTTCAAGCATGTTACAATAACCTACAAACAAAATGAAATTGTCGCTAACATTAACACCCATTGACCCATTCTGATCAAGGGGTTCTATAGTACCTGGAGAAAGCTATCCATTAGCATGCCCATTCATTTCAATGGCAGTCGCTTGGCTGGCACATGCTCCCGCATATGTAAGTGATTTGAAGTCTGTCATCTTTGCTCATGGGCTCTAATCTTCATGTGACTAACCACTCTGGAGCCTATGGAAAATTGGCTGATGGCCCTTCATTATTGACTATATTGAGCCGTTACATCCAAGGCAACAAAGAAGGGCATATATAAGTTAATTTCATGCTTTTAAGAGCCCTCTGAATGCTCGGGCATGGTACAGATCGCCTAGTGTGAGTACACCCTTAGTTTTAATCTTACAACAAATTCTCTCCTCCACCCTCTCAGAAGGTCCCCAATTTAAAGAATTGCAAAAATTTAAAGTCTGGGTTAGATATCAGAAGAGGAAAGAAGAATGAACAAAGAGGCCAGGAGAAGTGAGGGGCACACTATATTGCTAAATCATTTTTAAGGAAAGGTGAGTTTATCGAGCGAAGTTACAGCACATAAAAATAAGTGGTAAAAAACGTCCTGGTTACTCTAGTAACCTCCGTTCCCTGATGGAGGGAATGAGACGTTGTGTCAATGTAGTGACACTATGGGTCGCCCTTGGGAGCCCCAAACACCTCTGATCTTTGAGAAAAGGCCAATGGGAATTGGTGAGTGGAATTTGCATGCCACTCCCCCGGACATACAGGTATAAAAGGAGCTGGCTCGCAACCACTCATTCAGGTTTTGTGCTGAGAAGCCGAGACAGGGTCCCGGCCATTTCAGCGGGTAGTTCAGTGTTGTGGCAGGAGGGACACAACATCTTGTTCCCTCCATCAGGGAACGGAGGTTACGAAAGTAACCAGGACGTTCCCTATCTGTCACTCACTCGACGTTGTGTCGATGTAGTGATGCTAGGGGTCCCTAGACGAAACGCCACAACTAGCTGAACTGTGTTACGTGAACTGGCGGTGCGAGATGGGCAAACCATTGCGTGCCTCGTAGCCAGCGCACCTGGCCGTCACGTAACCTCCCCCAACGCTACTACGAGCGCCGTACGGTCCCCCGCACCTTGGGGACAAGTCGACTGCAAGAAATGGGGACAGGCCCCCCAGCTGTGGCCTCTTCTCTTATTTTTTCTCCCCAAAAAAGAATGGAAATCGTTCAGCTGGGGACCATAAGTGTCCGCATCAGGGGGGTGTCCATTCCCAAGGAGAAGACACCGTGGAGACCACACCCTGCCCGAAGGGGAGGCAATTGTGTGGAAATACGTCACATGGAAGGGACGTGATCTCCGAATGCAGGGCAGCGCCGTTCTCACCCTGCATTTGAGGTAAAACGGATGCCGCTGAACCCGGGTCGGACGATCCCGGTCAGCCATCGCGACGGGTTGGGGAGCGCAAGCCACACCCCCAAGCTCCGGGTGAGGGGGACCAAGGAGACAGTTGTGTCGGACATACTAGCGGGTGGGGCCTCGCGGCGGGACGGAGCTGAAGGCACCACGTTGAGGGGGCTCTTACCACGAACTCGTGGCCGTGCTGAGTCTGGGGACATCGAAGCACTTACCTGGTACCCACCATAGGACCTGTCAGCGACAGGGGAGGAGGGAACCATCCTCGCAATCCGTCACAACCGCCCGGGCATGGGCGCACAGGGGAGGGGTCCGCCTCCGCAGCATCGTGCCTGCCATAAATGTGCGGTGTCTGGTGAGTGCAATAACGACGGCAGGAAATGAGAAAACCGCACCTTTTCTGAAAATGCTTTTCGGGCATGCGGCAAATCAAAGAAAAGGCAACAAAGGATTCTCCTCCCAGCGCTCCACCAGGGGATGGAGTGGTCTGCTTACCATCTCTAGGCCTGCAGCGGGTCTCCATGTGCCTGGGTCGCCCATCTCAGGTGCACCTAGAAGCCTTCCTTGGGTTTTTGGCTGTGTGAAGGGGGGTGTCTGCTTCCTGTGGGGGGCTCTACGCCGGGGCCGGGCCTCTGGCGCCGTTGCCGCAGGGGGACGCCCCTGGTGACGAGCAGACGGGGTGTGGAATCTTGATCCGCGCCGGGGCAGGATATGCTGGATGGCCTCCGTCTGCTTCCTGAATGCCGAGAACTGTTTTGCAAAGTCCTTGACAGTGTCGCTGAATAGGCCAGCCTGGGAACCGTACCTTGTCAACCTCCCTCATCTCGACCAAGTTGAGCCATTGGTGCCGTTCCTGGACCACCAAGGTAGACATCGCCTGGCCGAGAGTCCAAACCATGACCTTCGTCACCCGGAGGGCAAGATCAGTCGCCGAGCCCGGGTCAGAACTACCCTCGTGCAGTTCTCTGAGCTCCTTGGCTTGGTGCACTTGCAGGAGAGTCATGGTGTGCAGGACAGAGGCGGCCTGTCCAGCGGCACCGTAGGCCTTAGTCACCAGTGACGATGCAAACCTACAGGCCCTGGATGGGTGTCTCGGACTGCTCTGCCAGGTGGCGGCATTTTGCGGGCACAGGTGCCCACCACAACCTCGTGAGCTCCTCATGCATTTCCGGGAAGAAAGGGACCAGGGCGGGGCGTGGCTGTAAGCGGCGCTCCGAGACCAGGACCCAATCGTCAAGCTGCGGGAGTTCAGGGAAGGGCAGAGGGTTCCACTCTAGCCCAACGCTTGCGGCAGCCCAGGCAAGCATGACTGTCAGCTCGCCATCAGCCTCAGACTGGGCGACCACACTCGACGGCGGAAGCCCAGCCGAGTCCTCCACATCAGACTGAAGCAGCCTGCCCTCTAATGCTGCTACCGCTGTGAGGCAAGCCACCTGACTCATCCCAGAACTCAACCGGGGCGCACGAGCGTGCTGGGGAATGGGAGGTCTGTGGGGATTCACCCGGCAGAGTTACTCTCATTGAAGTCCCCAAATCGCCCCCAGCACTAACCGTCGTGGTCATGTGCCCATGGGCAGAAGAACCGGGGCGGGGAGTGGCTAGAGTGGCTTTCCCTCTGAGGAAGGAAAGCCGCGATCGCAACGTGGCCATGGTCATCCTCTCGCAGTGCAGACATGAACCATCCATGAATGCTGTCTCAGCATGTCTGGAGCCCAGACACCTAAGGCAGCGATCGTGACCGTCAGAAGCGGAGAGATAACGACCATCATTTACCGAATCGTAATGCATTAATGGATAATTCCAAATGCTGCCCCTCATTCTGATGGATTAAAAAAGTTTTCATTATAATCATCTTTACGTACTAGCCTATATAGAGTAGACATATGTGGCTTCACCTGGAAATGCAGCCTGTAATAACTGTTTTTATTGTTGTGAAGTCTGTAAAGTTGTGATTGGTATGGACAGTTTTCGGTCAAATGTAGTTATTTCCACATATATTATATACAATATATTATATGTTTCATTTGTGAATTTGTAAACTCTTTAGGTAACAACCTTCCCATGGCACTGATGTTATCAACTCTTTTGACTTTGTGGTGTTTATTTTGGCATTGTGCTGTTAGGAGTGGTGTGAATAAAAGAAAAAGATTAAAACTCACGGAGTAAAATGGATTTTACATATATTCATTCTGAGCATCAATACACTATAAAAATAGTAAAAATAGTAATAAAAAATAGAAAAATAATTTAAAAAGGTTTAAAAAATGTGGGGGCCCAAAGTAATATTCAGTCAGGGCAGTATACTGTATATACTTGGGCTGAGAATGGGGAAAAAATCTTGCATTAATCATGCTATAAAATCAGTGGACATGATGTAATTAAAAGTTTGGCAAAAATCTGCTGTTTTCCAGTGGACTTTAATGATAGGATCAAATAGGCAGATTAAATTCATATCAAGCTTAATTGGCAAGAGAAACTTAAGTGTACACCGATAATTCATTATTAGACACTATACATACAGATAAAAACCAATTGAATGTTTAAGTTTAATTTGCTGAAGTTTAAAGAGTCTCTCTCACCCAGTTTTTCTTTTGACACTAGTTTAGATAACAGTATATGAGTGTTTTCGGGGCATGCAAAAAGATAGAGTAGCTTGCCCGCATGTCCCCCACACCTGGCTCATCGCTTGCGGGTGAGGTCTTCATTCTTCGTACAGTAAATCCGCTCTTGTGTTTATTATACCTCTGATACAGGAAGTCGTATGAAACAAAGAGGAATCATGGGAAATGTGGGTTTGCTGGTGATCACGGATATGACAATAAGATCAACAGCATGCAGGTTTGATCTGTTTTTTGTTTCTACTCTCATGGCTACAGTTGAAAATGTTGTTAGTGTTTTGTGTTGACTTTCTCTGGCCTTCTTTTCAGACCATTTTCCTTGGATATGGACCAGCTTTTAAATTCAAGACAAAGATCCCGCCGTTTGAAAATATTGAGCTTTACAATGTCATGTGTGGTGAGAACATTTTCTTTTATTTCTCATCCTGTAGCCTCGAACCTGACTACAAACCTTTAGGGATAAAAAGGGATAGTTCACTCAAATATGACAATTCTGTCATTATTTACTCACCATCATGTTGCTCTAAATCCATATTCCTGTCTTCGGTGGAACACAAAGGAAATGTTAGGCAGAATGTTAGCTTAAGTCACCATTCACTTTCATTGCATCTTTTTTGCCATACAATGAATATTGAGTGAAAAGTGAATAGTGACTGAA
The DNA here is from genome assembly GCF_019703515.2 of Myxocyprinus asiaticus. NCBI lineage: Eukaryota > Metazoa > Chordata > Actinopteri > Cypriniformes > Catostomidae > Myxocyprinus > Myxocyprinus asiaticus. The sequence goes on from NC_059359.1 coordinate 37,232,559, forward strand.
CCTACATAACATCTCTTTTTGTGTTCCATGAAGAAAGAAAGTCATACAGGTTAATTTTTTGGGTGAACTTTGGGTTTCGATTAAGAAGTTCTGATCTCAACACTCCCCCATTCATAGTTTAGTACACAACATTACACATCACTGTAAGTGTGCATGCCAATACACCACGCATCCATCCTTTTCAGATCTTCTTGGCTTGAAGCCAGCCCCTAACAACGGTACCCACGGTAGCCTAAACCATCTTCTGAGGACTCCTGTATACATACCCAGCATGCCTGAAGAAGTGTCCAAGCCAAACCCTGCAGGACCAGTCACAGCTCTCACTGATGACCTTGGCTGCACCTGTGAAGACAAGGTCAGCAATAGAGTAGTTTCAGATCTTAATCGACCTTTCTAACACTTCTGTTAAAGACCCCATGAAATGGGAGTTTTGTGGCTTTTAGTCCATGGCTATTAGCTTTGAGGCTATCTATATGCTAGTGTACCTCTAAAAGTTGACAAAATTAAGTCACTTAGGGGAAAAGGAACTCGTCTTGCGATTTTTATAATTTTAAGATTAATGATGATGTGGATGACTTGATTCCAAATCAGAATTCACTGTTCAAAGTCACATTTTTTTAAAAAGTAGATAAGTCAACATGTCTTTATAAAACATTTTTTAAATTGCTGAAACCATTCTAAAATCTTTGCTTCATGTGCATTTACCCATGCTTTTATCAGTTACTGTTGTTGCATGGTTTAATGTCTGTATTTTTACTACTTCAATCCTGCTCAGGAATTATAGTTGGCTGCTTTTTCTTTTCTCTTGAACTCTTGACATTTAAGCTCTCTTAAATCATAGTAATTGCTTTTTAGGACCAATGTGTTTCCTCCCACTGCCTCTGAAAGTGCCTTTGCCTTCTCAGATGTAGATCTCTTGCTGTAGGTTTTCACCTTTAATCTTTTGCAGTTGCGTTCAAAAAGTAGGGGGCAGAGGGCATTGAAAGTGACCCTTGTAAGAGGCTATAACCTGGAGTCACTGTGGCTCTGTCTGTTACAGAACAAAGTGGAAGAACTCAATCAACGACTGAGACAAGTTATTGATGGTAATGTCCTCACCTTCTCTCTGGAATGGTTTAGTGATGCCAAAAAGCTTTCTGATGTACAGTTAACCTGCACTGTGATTTAGCTGTTACAGTTCATATTGCATGCTTTCTTAAATTTATTTGCTGGTCTTAATGTTTCATTAAAGGAATAGTTCACCCAATGAAAATTCTCTCATCATTTACTCACCCTCATGTCGTTCCAAACCCACATTACTTTTTTTTCTCTCCTGTGGAACACAAAGGCAGATGTTTTGCAGAATCCTTTTTTCCATACATTAAATGTGAATGCTTTGTATTAGAACAAGACCCACTGATATATATATATATATATATATATATATATATATATATATATATATATATATATATATATATATATATATTTTAAGCGATTTAGAAATACCGGTCTAACTTGCTCTGAGGGAAAAGGACGTGTTGTCCCCATAAAACAAGCAGATATTACAGCTTTTCCTACTTACATTATAACTTGTGGACAGTTTTGCCACGTCCCTTGATGATCGTTGTGCTGCACTGATAAGCTGCACACCGACAGGTGAATGCTCTGACATCGCGATTGCTTATCATCTCCCTTCTAACAAATAAAATCCATAATGAGCAAATTAAACATTAATCATAATTGTCACTAGAGGGCGAAATGCGACTGCCATATCCAGAGATCGAAGATGGTGAAACGGTAGCGTTATCAACTGTCAGTCATTGAGGCTCTATGGCAGTTGGGGCACACCAAGATGGCCGCTCGTACACTTCCGGTGACTTCACCTCCTGCTGGCAGTTTACTGTTGTGTCAGCAATCCAGTTCTATATATATATATATATATATATATATATATATATATATATATATACATATATATATATATATATATATATAAAAATATATCAGTAACAAGACCCAGAATGCCAGGTTTGATGTCATATAGCTTCAGAAGACTTAGAATATAACACACAACCACTGATCCACATTTTTGAAAGCCTTTGTCCCCAATCCCATTCACTTTTTTTCAACATAATGTTGAAACTGAGTTTTACGTGCCGCTTTTTCCTGGTGAAATGAATGCTAGAGACGCTACAGCAATTGTGCGTTTTATTCACTTTCACACAAATCATGAGTCCAATGGCTGATTATTACTTTATAACACTTATTTTACTGATAGAGCGTTAGAATTTAGACTCGGAAGACCACAGGTTGAGCCCAGCCAAACATGCAAGCTGACACGTGAGACAAAAGTGTCATATAAATGACACAAAATTACGTGGTTGCTTCAGATAATGTGCTTTTCATGTCGCATTTGCTTTTAGGACAATATCGGTTAGGTTTAAGTTTTAGGTTAGGGAGGTACGTTTTACTCATTAAAACCTTCCGTCTAACCTTCACATTAAAAACCGAAACCTAACCATTTGTATTTGGAACAACATCATGGTGTGGAAAAGATGACAGAATTTTCATTTTTGGCTGAACTATTCCTTTAACATGTTTGGCTAAATAATTTTGTGTCTTCCACTGCCAATAGATTTTTATCGCTTTTCTTTGTAATCTTTTGTCGTTCTATTCTTCAGATTAGGAGGTTACTCTCATCATGTCCATTATTGTCTACTTTTTGTGTTTTAGACAGCAAGAATCTTCCTTTCGGCCGGCCAGCGGTCATGTTCCGCACCAAATACTGCATCCTCCATCATAGCGACTACATTAGTGGCTACAGTGAAGCTCTGTCCATGCCTCTTTGGACATCTTACACTGTATCTAAGCAGGTCAGGTTACTTAATTATATCTGGTTTATAGTCAATTCACCAAACACAATACTTTCTGTATGGCATTGGGGTCTGAACTGGACTATGTTTCTGTTGAGTTGCAGGTGGATTTCACCCCTTTGCCTGAGGCTCTGAGTAACTGTGTGCGGCCTGATATCAGAATTCCTCCGGCATACAGTCAGTCCTGTTCAAGCTATCGTGCTGACAAACAAATCTCTTATGGCTTCCTCTATCCACCTCGTGAGTTTCTATATAAATACACAGACTAGGCCAATTTTAGGAGACATTAATATAGACCTGCAGTTAAGACCTATTCACACCAAATTTGTGACATATTTGCGAGAGACTAACTGCCTACGAAAGGTTTATTTACACCAAGACCGAAACAAATAAAATGAAACACAATTTTACCCCTGTACAGTATGCGGCATTGTTCTACAAACATTTTTTATGGCGCATGGATCTTTAAGCATTCGGGTGTCAATGCATGAGATTAATATATTTAATGCCGTTATTTACCTAATTTGGCATAACTGTTTTATTATGTTATTTCTATGTTTTTTTGAGGGATGCATTTTGAGGGATATTAAATCTGTGTTTTTTGTACATGTGAGATGAGTAAAGAGCGCTGTCTTCATGTGTATGCATGTATTTTGCTACGAGTATTTTTCAAATGAACTCCTGAACCCAGCTTCACTTTTTTAATGCCTGGATAATATATCACAAGGTACAGTGATAAACACGTGGAACAGTAGGAGAAGGTATAGCATAAAATATTATGCATAGCATGTCAAATAATATAAAAGAAGACACAGCCTCATGGTCTTTTCTTTATTTAATTATTGCATATGCGTATTGAATTCGGGGTTTCTTGTGCATGGTAAGAAAAATACCACTGTTACATGTCTTGGTGTGAATAGGACTGTATTTTGTTTCTGTCATGGAAACAAAGATTATCGGACCCAAGTGAAACTGTATTTAAGGATAAAATTAATATTTACTCCTATAATTAAAATCAACTACTGGTAATCTCAATTCATACAATTGGTTATGAACCAGGACTAGAAGGGGTCAGGCAATCAAGTAAGGGTGAATCCACTTAGCTTTTCATCTAAAATCTGTAAAAGCATTGTTTTCTTTGACACAGGTGATGCAAAGTTTTTGACAAACTTGCATCATCATTGGTCAATCACCATAAACATTGTTTTAGTTAAGTATTCTCTGTCTGGAAAGAACCCACCACTCCAGTACAGAGGTTTCAGACTCTTGTTTTATGTTTCCTGTCCATTATATTGCCATTACAACTACATGTTACACTGTGAAGACCATTTATTAGTTCCCAAAGGGTGTTTATTCAACTTCAGGCACTTTAGCGCTGTGAAAGTCTCAATATTGTTTTTTTTGTTTTTTTTGCAAACTCTCACTATTTTTTTTATTTGTCTACTAAGAACAAGGGTACAGCTACCCATTTATGTGTGTGTATGCAATAACAACTAACATCTATTAATGGAGTTAACTAGCATCTCATGGAGTTTTGGGTTCCTTGCCACAGTTGCCTTTGGCTTGCTCACTGGGGGTCTAAAGATAATAATTTTTTAAGGCATTATTTTAAAATGTGTTATTCATTTAAACTGTACAATGAGGATTTTAAGATATTACAGCATCATTTTCTGTAAAGCTGCTTTGAAACAATGTGTGTTGTGAATAGCGCTATATAAGTGACTTGACTTGACAAGCCTAAAACAGTAAAATCTGTTCATACAAGCATTTGTAAATAAAATAAATATAATAATGGTGAATGAAAATAAATGATAAAGGCCTGGTAAAAAGTTTAAAAGTCAATTTTATTGTGACCTTTGTATAACAAAAAGAAAAAAAAGGTGAAATCTGTTTGTTAAAAAAAAAAAAAAAAAAATCAAACCCTGGGACATGAACATTTGTTTCTTCCATGGTCTTCTGATTGACAGAGTTCGCCTCCGCTCAGGATGCAAGATATGAGGCTGTTCTCATTACCAACTCAGCACCGATGTACCCAGCTTTCAAACGTAAGTGTTCCTTAAAGTTAAAGTCACTTGATGTGTGTAATTAAAATACTTTCTCTTTTCCAGTTTAATATGTGCTTTTATTACCTATATAAGGGTAATATGAAACATCACCCTAATTTTGTGTCACTACATCAAGCTAGCTTAAAGTAAAAGCATTGCCCACTTGATACGTCACTGCAGGACATCTTCTTAACAAGCATACTATGAGTTAACTCTTGAGTCAAGACACACTCTGTGACTTTGCTGGCAGTGGTGAACTTGAGGAGAGTATTGGATCACAGTCACTGAGCGCAGGCCTTAGTTAAGCTTAGCAGGTAAAGTGTGTGGTCAGATGGGGCTAATTTCAATTATGATTTACTGAGTCTGTCTGGCATTAACCAATGAATGAGCAAAGGTTTGCTGGACTGGTTTGTATCTTTTAGGAAGTCATTAGTTTTGCTTAGCCATATTGGCCCCCAGGATCCCCCACAAAAAAAGCTTGAAAGGAAATTAAGTGTGCGTGTGTCCCTTGTGTGTGTGTGCTCACCTTTGCATGTGCATTCACTTCGTTGGGTGTGTATGTCTGCGGGTGAATTGGAAGCGATATGTGTGTGTGGCCTGTGGTGGGACGTTTTTGAAAATGGGCCACTATATGAGAGCCACCTCTGTTTGAAAAGAAGGAACTGTACACACACGTTGTGTTCCCTCAGAGGAAATTAGTCATCACACAAAAATACATACATAAAAACTCACAAATTTAATAAAATCATTGTTAAGATCTAAATAGAATGTCCTTTATACTTGTTCAGGTTTTCTAATTTACCCCCCAACACGTTCCTCTCGCCTCTTTGGGAATCTGTAAATGTATATACTATTCAGAGCGTTTGGCAGCAGAGGTGAAATGAGAGCGCACTGATGGATGTTGTGTCTGCTTTACATTAGCTGTGCTGGACTCAGCCAGTTAACAGAGGTGCCACCCACAGAGGGACACAACCCTCTCTCTTTCCAAAGTCCTGAAGCCTGGTTTATACTTGACATCGTCATGTCATCCAGGTTCTTATACAGCTCTGTTTATTTATACTGTGTGCAAATAAGTGCATTTTTCATAAAACATTTAAATGCTATTTGAGTTAATAAAGTTAATTAAATGTAAAAGTAAAATCTCGACTAGGCTCTAAAATATAAAACTAAAATGTTAACTGTAATCTGTGCTTTTGTGCAGTTTAGAACCAGAGTCACAGTCAGTGTAGATGCTGGTTAAATGTGGTTGTTAGACCAATCACCTGCACATGACCATCAGCCAGTGAACATAAATTATTAATATCATACCTGGTTAGGTAAATGTAAAATTCTGCAAACTAATTCTCACTGCTATTTCTTGCTCCTGATATTTTCTTTGCACTACCACCATTCTTTTTGGAGAACAATGCAACAGAGAATATTCCAAGTATACACACCTCTTGAGCTTCATTCACAGTCTGTAGATGTTTGCGTGAACATCAAGTGTCAAGTGAAAGTATAATCAAGCCTTTTATACTTCAGCAAAATACATATAAAGCCTTTTACTTTCCAAATCATGTCTCCTAACATCTCTTTCTAGAAATTTGGAAACAAATTACAGGTCACACTATTAGTCGTATGAATGGTTTTCATAATTTCACTGACAGTCACTCTGGGTAAACCTGGGGTTAGAGCCAGGGTGCAAATTATGGGGAGGTTTGTACCTCTCTTGCAAAGCAAATGTTTAAAAACAATAAGACAAATTAATAATAGAAGAATTTTCACTAGTAGTCTCAGACCTTTAGACAATGTGTTTTAACAGATTTTAAAAGTTTCAGTTACCAATAATCAGGTTTGGGGAGTAACGGAATCCATGTAACAAATTACATATTTAAAATGCAAAATATTAGTAACTGTATTCCACTATAATTTAAATCATTAGTAATAGTCATTTGTTTCATTTAATATTTAGTCCTTTCAGATGGAAAACATTTATACATATATATGATGCAATCAAAAGAGCGTTTGAACAGCGGTGAAACACTTTCTTATGATGTGTTACATTCATACGAGCAGACAGAAAACTAAGTCTGAAGTAAGTTTGGACCAGCAGAAATATAAATAAACCCTTTGTAAATTGAACATGTGAACATTTAGCTTTATGCTAAGCTAAAATGCTATTTCTAGCCATTTTACATTTACCTGATACCAGGCACAATCTTTTTTTTAACAAGAAAATCCATGTTAGATCCAAAAATGTTTTCCTTAATAAGACCTTTGATAATAGAGCTAAATTATTGAGAATTTTTGTATTGTTTTTCTGTAAAAATATCTAAAAATCCTTAAAACAAGATGAGTTTTATTTATCTTGTTTTAGAAACAACACTGCATAAGATATTTAGGTTTTTCAGATAATGTATTTTTAACATGTGTATTTTGTCTACTGTACTGGCAGACAAGTGAAAAAATCTACCAGTGCTGAAGAAGTAATCCAAAGTATTTAGGATACGTTACTGACCTTGAATAATCTAATGGAATACGTAACAAATGACATTTTACAGCATGTACTCTGTAATCTGTAGTGGAATACATTTCAAAAGTAACCCTCCCAACCCTGCCAATTAAGTCAGAGTGCATATTAATTTGGTGCAAAATAGATGCTCACAAACAGAAACTCTTTTCACTTGAGGAGGTAACTTACTATAGCAAAAGAAAGCTGCTTTAGTGCTTTCCATATATCGGATGATATTTTTATTAAAGCTTATAAAACAGATTTACAGTACAAGTCTTTAACTGCACGAGGTGTCAGAATACAACTTGGATTTAACAAGACAAGTCTTAACACATTGTGCATGAAAGTTAGCTATAGAAATTTGTTGACCACCCAGAATGTCATTGTATAATTTGAAAACTGGTCATTTTTTGCTAGGAGTAAAGATATCCATTAGGTTATCAGAACCTCTAATCTCAATTCTGTCTTTTACAGATGCAAATGCTAACTGAGAAAATATTTCATTTTAATACTACAAAACTGCACGTCTATTCCTTTTCTGTTTGTTTTTTTTCTGTTTTTTAACAATACATCCATCTTTTTGCTGCACTCTCCATCACTTTTTGTCTTTCTCCATCTATGTTTGCTGTTTTAGGTGTGTGGGGTTATTTCCAGAAAGCACTGGTCAAACGTTATGCCAGTGAGAGAAATGGAGTAAATGTGGTCATTGGGCCTATTTTTGACTATGACTATGATGGTCTTAGAGATTCAGCAGAGAAAATGAAACAGTAAGTTGCCTTCATGCACTATTACTTATACAGTAGCTCATTAATGTGCACATTATATACAGTGGCAAGAGAAAGTTTGTGAACCATTTGGAGTTACGTAGCTCATTTTCTGCATTAACAGGTCATAAAATGTGATCTCATCTTCATCAAATTCACAAGTGTAGACAAACACAATGTGCTTAAGCTAACAACACACAAAAAATTATATTCTTTCATGTCTTTATTGAACACATCCCATTAAACATTCACAGTGCTGTGGAAAAAGTAAGTGAACCCTTGAATTTAATAACTGGTCGATCCTTCTTTTGGCAGCAACAACCTCAACCAAGTGTTTTTGGTAGCTGCGGATTAGACCTAATTCCTTATAGAACTGCTTCAGCTCAGCCATATTCTTAGGATTTCTGGTGTGAATGGCTCTCTTGAGGTCATTCCACAGCATCTCTATTGGGTTAAGGTCTGGACTATGACTGGGCCACTCCAAAAGGTGGATTTTCTTTTTTTGAAGCCATTCTGGATTTACTTTGGTGTTTAGGGTCATTGTCCTGCTGCATCACCCAACTTCTTCTGAGCTTCAGCTGGCACACAGCCACCCTGACAGTATACTGTAGGACATCTTGATAAACTTAGTAATTCATTTTTCCCTTGATGATGGCAAGCAGTCCAGGCCCCAAAGCAGCAAAGCAGCCCTAAATCATGATGCCCATTTTACACCATACGTAGTGCTGTGTACTTTTGCCAAACAATTCAACCTTAGTTTCATCAATCCACAAAACATTTTCCTAGTAGCGTTGTGGATTATCAAGGTGGTCTTTGGCAAAATTTAGGCACACAGCAATGTTTTTGTTTGAAAGCATCGGCTTCCTTCATGGTGTCCTGCCATGGACACCATGCCTGTTTAATGTTTTCTGTATAGTAGACTCATGTACAGAGATGTTAACCAGTTCCAATGATTCCTTCAAGTCTTTAGCTGTCACTCTAGGGTTCTTTTTTACATCATAGAGCATTCTGCAGTATGCCCTTTGAGTCATCTTGACTGGATGGCAACTTCTAAGGAGAGTAGTCACAGTACTAAATAATTTATAGACAATTTGTCTAACTTTGAACAGAAAAATGCATAAGCTCTTCAAAATAACTTTGTAAACCTTTCTAGCTTAATGAAAAGCAACATTTATTGATCGTAGGTCTTCTGAGGTCTCTTTTTTTTTTTGGCATGGTCCACATCAACAGATGCTTCTTGTGGAAAGCAAACTCAAAATGTTTTAATGCTTTTTATAAGTGAAAGTAGCACTAACCCACTGTCATGAATCCCGCCTTTGTTGTTCCTACCGCTCACCACCAGAGGGCTCCATCACCTGGGGATTGATTTTAACTCTCTGGACTCCATTTCCCATAATCCCCGTACCTGTCAATGATTACCTGTTCACCTGTTTCCAATCCACTCAGCTATTTAAGACTCACACTCTCTCCCATTGCAAAGTCTTGTTTTGCCCAGGCTGACATTTCTGAGTGTTTTCTTAGTTTGTTGAATTACCTGTGTATTATTCTGGTCTGTTTAACCTGTCTTTGATCCGTTGTTGCCTGTCTACTATTACTGCCTTGTTTTACCTGGATATAACCTGTTATTGTCTGCCGCCTGCCCCAATCTCTTGCCTGTTTATTGAATACCCCTCTGGACTGCCTTTGATATTATTGCTGCTGGTGATTTACCCCTGCCTGTCTGAATTACTACATTTATTGTTATTAAAAGCTGCACTTGGATCTCAACTCTGTTGACACATCAGTACACCCACCTTTCCAATCTTGCATTTTTGAATTGGTTGCCAGGTTTGCCAACTCCTGACTCATTGATGTCATTAGCCTAGGGGTTCACATACTTTTTCCAACCTACACTGTGAATGTTTGAATAATGTATTCAATATGTACAAAAACAATATCATAATTTGTGTGTTATTAGATAAAACAGGTTGTAATTGTTCATTATTGTAACTTAGATGAAGATCAAACCAGATTTTAAGACAAATTTATACATAAATGCAGGTAATTCCAAAGGGTTCACATTCTTTCTTTTGACACTGTACTATATGGCCAAAGGTATGTGAACAGCCCCTTCTAATGAACAGTTTTGGCTATTCTAGTAATTCCAGTGAAAAGAAATCTTAATGCCACACCATACAGTGACATTTTAGAGAATTGTGTGCTTTAAATTTTCTTGCAATAGTTTGGGGATGGTCCTTTTCTGTTGCAAAATGACAGTGCCCCAGGGCACAAAGCAAGGTCCATAAAGAAATGGTTTACAGCATCTAGTGTGGAAGAACTTGACTGGCCTGCACAAAGCCCAGACCTGAACCCCTACTGATGGCATGCAGTTGTCCTAAACAAGATTTTAGATATACATTCTCTTAATTGAAATGAATAATCACAATTTCAATATCAAGGAAATAAATTATTATTTTTGTCATAATCGTGCAGCCATAGTTCTCCCTGAACAGGTAATAAGGTTTACTCACTGAAAACACTGGAATAGCCAGACCCGTTAATTAGAAGGGGGTGTCCATATATACTTTGGCCATGTAGTGTATGTACACTAACTGCACAGTATATAATTCTGTTTGAGAATCAGTTTGAGTATGTGACTCTTTGTTTGTTTGCAGATATGTCACTGGCCCTGTACCAATCCCAACTCATTATTACATTGTGGTTACAAGTTGTCTGGACAACACACATACTGTAGACTCATGTGTTGGTCCTCTGAGTGTCTTCTCATTCATCCTTCCTCACCGATCGGATAACGACGAATCCTGTAACGTAAGTTCTCTTCTCTTCTCATTGAAGGTATATTTCTGGTTATTATTACATTTTTACATTTATATTTTTAAATTGTCAAATGGCTATGTATCACATGTTGAATGCTGTCTATTTCCACACATAATAATTTTGGTCATCACTCAGTATGAATAAATGAACAGGAAACATGCGTTGTATAAACACATTTCCTGTTCATTTATACGTACTGATGAGCCGAACTTATTGTCTGTGGTAATTGACAGTATGCCAGTATGGTTGAAAATAACCCTTTAATGTAGCAGCAGAATAGTTTCAGGGATCTCAGGTCAGATGGCTTTATTGTAGTATTTGACACTTTCTCCTCACCTAGAGCTCAGAAGACGAGTCAAAATGGGTGGAGGAGCTGATGAAGACACACACAGCATGTGTACGAGACGTGGAGTTACTTACAGGACTGAACTTTTATCGCCGTACCAGCAGGACCTACGAGGAGATCCTCTCCCTAAAGACCTACTTACATACATACGAGAGCGAGATCTAAACCACTGTATCCCTGCACTAGCATTCCCCACACCTGTACTCCTGCATCCTGACATTGTTAGGTGTATATTTTTTATACAAGCTATCATATTTATTGTTCTTTCATTCTGGGAATCTTTAAGTGTAACTTTTTTTTTTTTTTTTTTACATTTCCCCCCTTTATGTCAGTGAATCATAAGCATGAGTGACTTGATTTTTTTTTACAATATTGTATAAATGTGTTAACTTTTGATGTTTAATGTGCTGAAAGCAACCACATTTGAGAGGTGAGAGACTGAGATTTTCTGTATTGTGAACAGTAATTAAACCTGTTCTGTTTTTTATGTGTCTTGTTTATGAATTTCATGCCATTAAACCTTTTTTACATAGTTGCGTTCTGATCATTTTGCAGAGAATGGCGCCGATTAGTGATTATATGACAGTTTACAGGTTATTGTCCAATAAGAAAGATACTGAAAGTTTCTTACACAGTTACTTGAAAAAAATATCCCATTTTAATTTATCACTATTAACAATACCTGCAATAACAATGGTATTTTAGTGAAAAGTATGGTTGCCATGGTGAATTTTGTTATGGAAATGACCAAAACAATCTTGAGTTGCCATATTTATGTGGGGGAGGAAAAAAAGCAGGTAAAAAAAAAAAGAGAGAGAGAGAGAATTAAATCAATATTCAGACAATCACTCTCATAAATATACATAAATGTTTTAATTAAATAGGAAAAGCCAGTGGGGCACATGCTTTCTGAGTCATCATACAATATACAGTGTGTTTAAATGAGTGGGCAAGACTAATTTGTTTTCTGTCTGTGCGTCAATGTGTGTGACCAGAGGAAAATCTTATTGCTCAGATGTGCTATTGCTCTTGTATAGCTCAACAGACTTAATTGAGTCCTTAGTTATGCAAATTAAAGGAATAGTTGACCCAAAATGGAAAATTCTCTCATCATTTACTCACCCTCATGCCATCCCAGATGTGTATGACTTTATTTGTTCTGCAGAACACAAATTAAGATTTTTTTAAGAATATTTCAGCTCTGTATGTCCAACCAATGCAAGTGAATGGTGACCAAAACTTTGAAGCTCCAAAAAGTACATTAAGGCATCATAAAAGTAATCCATATGACTCCAGTGGTTAAATCCATACCTTCAGAAGTGATATGATAAATGTGGGTGAGAAACAGATCAATATTTAAGTTAATTTTTGCTAGAAATTCTTCTCCCTGCCCAGTAGAGAGTGTATGCATGAATAATGTGAATCACCAAAAACACAAGAAGAAGAATGTGAAAGTTAAAGTGGAGACTGACTGAGCAGAGAGGAGAATTTATAGTAAAAGTGGACTTCAAATATTGATCTGTTTCTCACCCACATCTATCATATCGCTTCTGAAGACATGGATTTAACAACTGGAGTCTTATAGATTACTTTTATGCTGACCTATATGATTTTTGGAGCTTCAAAATTTTGGCACCCATTTACTTGCATTGTGAGGACCTACAGAGCTGAGATATTCTTCTAAAAATCTTCATTTGTGTTCTGCGGAAGAAAGAAAGTCATACACATCTGGGATGAAAAGAGGGTGAGTAAATGAGAGAATTTTCATTTTTGGGTGAACTATCCCTTTAAAGTATCAACTTTGTCTCAGAAGAGTCCACTTAAAGCTACACTATGTAAGATTTATTTTGTTAGAAATGTAAAAAATTTCATTGATGAATTTATCTGATATTAAGTTATCTGATATGACTAGCAATCACCATGTCATTTTCAGTAAGTCAAAACAACAGCGGAAAATATGCTACTTACCTGCTCATAAGACATATTTTTGGATATCCATCTTTTTCTTTCTTTGGTTATTTATTTATTTTTTGAGGGGAAGCTGCGAGTTTTGTTGTCATAGTGACATTCACTCTAAGTTGATCACCTGTAACCATGGTTACTCCTCAAACCATCAGATTCATCTGTGAAATTTTCCACCGCAAGAAACTTGCAGTTATATTCTTCAACCGCTAGAGGGCCAAAAGTTAAAAAAGTTACATAAGGCACTTTTCCTTTAGTAACTTTCTAGATGAGAACTCGTACAAGGAATGGAACACCCAAGGAGACTTTTCCCCTGTTGCATTCGCATTTTCATAGTTACCACCGTAGTGATGTCATCTGGTATCAACAGTTTTTCTTCTGACATGGTAGGAACGTGGGATTCAATAGCAACAATACTGAAATCAACAACACAGACAGATGACGCCAGGATCGGAGTTACTCTTTTGTTAGGGCTGTTTTACATGAGCTTTGACTATATCTGAAAACGTAGGCAGCTGCCTAATCAGTTCCCTATCTGTCAGTCACTTGACGTTGTGTTGATGTAGTGACACTAGGGGTCACTCTTAGGAGTCCCAAACACCTTTGCTTTTTTGAAAAAAGGCCAATGAGAATTGGCGAGTGGAATAAAAGGAGTTGGTATGCAACCACTCATTTTGATTTTCTCTTCGGAGCCGAGCGGTTGTATTCAGTGCACTGAATTCAATTCCCTCCAAAGACGCACCTCAAAGCTGCTGGATTTACGGCGTATTTCAGCGGCTTCTCTCCCTCTGCACCCGTGGAGTGCAGAGAACGCCCCTGGGCGCTTCGGCAGAGCGAAAATAAGAGAGTATATTCTAAAAGAGTATATTTTCATTCACAAAAAGAGCGGCACACACGGAACGTCTTTTTAAAGATATCTTTCCGTTTGTGTGTTATTCCGCACTGCCCAGGCGGAGACATCGTTCGTGGATGAGTCATGTCCTCATTGCGAGAACATGACCATGGCAACGTTGCGGCTTGCCACCCCAGCGGCTCCCCGCACCGGTCCTTCTACCTACGGGTTTGTGGCCGCGTCGGTTAGCACTGGGGGCGATTTGGGGACATCAATGGGACCACCTCCACCGGGTATCCCCCTATGGACCTCCCATTCCCCAGCACGCTCGCTTGCCCCATTCATGCTCTCGCACAAGACCGCCGGCTCGTCTCAGCGCGAGTTCGACTTCTCGTTCAGAGCCCTGGAAGACGATGAGTTATCGAGCACAGCATCGGAGAGCGGGCTCGTCCAGTCTGATGCAGAGGCTTTGGCTGGGTTTCCTCCTTCGGGAACGGTCACCCTGTCTCACGCCGACGCGGAAATGACGGACATACTTTCCCGGGCGGCCGCGAGCGTCGGGCTAGAGTGGAACCCTCCACTCTCCCTGAACCCTTGCGGCTCGACGATCGGTTCCTGGGCTCGGGGCGCCCCCACGGCCACGCCCTGCCCCCATTCCTTTCTTCCCGGAAGTGCATGAGGAGCTGACAAGATCGTGGGAGGCACCTTTTACTGCCCAGTCTCAGTCTTTCAGCTCCCCCGCTCTCACTACCCTCGATGGTGGAGCGGCCAGGGGGTATTCGGTGATCCCCCAAGTGGATAAGGCGCTCGTGGTGCACTTGTGTCCGCAGAGCGCCGCCACCTGGCGTGGGCACCCGAAGCTCCCATCCAGGGCCTTTAGGTTTACGTCGTCCCTGACTATTGTGGCCTGCGGTGCCGCTGAACAAGCCGCCTTCGCCCTGCACGCCATGGCTCTCCTGCAAGTACACCAAGCCAAGGTGCTAAAAGAACTGAACGAGGGTAGTTGATGCAGGAACTGCGCTCGGCGACCGACCACGCTCTCCAGGTGATGAAGGTCACGGCGCAGTCTCTCAGGCAGGTGATGTCCACCCTGGTGGTCCAGGAGTGCCACCTTTGGCTCAACTTGGTCGAGATGGGAGAGATGGACAAGGCACGGTTCCTTGATGCCCCCATTTCCCAGGTTGGCCTGTTTGGCAACACCATCGAGGTCTTTGCCCAGCAGTTCTCGGCGGTGAAGAAGCAGACCTTACAACATATCCTGCCCCGGCGCAGCTTAAGACCCCGCACCCTGTCTGCTCGTCACCAAGGGTGTCCTCCTGCAGCAGCAACACTGGCTCTGCTGCAGCCCACCCCCGTGGCCCAGCTCCGACGTGGAGCCCTCCGCAGGAAGCAGACGCCACCCGTCTCACAGCCGGCTGCTAAGAACCCGAGGAAGGCTTCAAAGTTGTCACGACCACTGTCCACCATTCCATTTTGGCAGGTATGGTGCTCCAGTGGCGGACCCCCCGCCCCTGTGCGCCCAGCTGTGGCACAAACACGCCCACACTCAGCCAGTCTTATGGTGGGTGGCAGGAGCCAGGTAAGTGCTTCGATGTCCCTGGACTCAGCATGGACACGGGGCTCGAGTCCCCTCGATGAGGAACCTCGAGCTCCACCCCGCTGTGAGGCCCCACCCGCCGGTACACATGACGTGATTATTCCCATGGTCCCCCTCGCCCGGAGTTTGGACGCATGGCTCGTGCTTTCCAACCCATCACGATGGCTGACCCGAACCATCCGACTCAGCTACGTGATTCAGTTCGCCAGGCACCCGCCCAGGTTCAGCAGCGTCCGCTTCACCTCAGTGAAGGGTGAGAACGCCGCTATCTTGCATGCGGAGATCGCTACCCTTCTGCGCAAGGGCGCGATAGAGCCTGTCCCTCCAGCTGAGATGAAGAAAGGGTTCTACAGCCCTTACTTCATCGTACCGAAGAAAGGCGGTGGGTTGCGACCAATCCTGGACCTGCGAGTACTGAACCAGGCTTTGCACAGACTCCCGCCCAAGATGCTGATGCAAAAACACACTCTAACAAGCATCAGCATCAAGATTGGTTCGTGGCGGTAGACCTGAAGGATGCGTACTGCCACGTCTTGGTCTTACCTCGACACAGACCCTTCCTGCAGTTTGCCTTCGAAGGCCAGGCATACCAATACAAGGTCCTCCTCTTCGGCCTGTTCTTGTCCCCTCGCATCTTTACGAAGGTCACAGAGGCAGCCCTTGCCCTGCTAAGGGAAGTGGGCATCCGCATCCTCAAATATCTCGATGACTGGCTAATCCTAGCTCACTCTCGATAGGTGCTGTGTGCACACAGGGACCTCGTGCTCCGGCACATCAGCAGACTGGGGCTTCGGGTCAACTGGGAAAAGAGCAAACTCTCCCCGGTTCAGAGCATCTCTTTTCTCAGTTTGGAGTTGGACTCAGTCTCGATGACAGTGCGCCTCACAAATGAGAGCGCGCAGTCGGTGCTGAACTGTCTGAAGGCATTCAGACGGAGGACAGCGGTTCCACTGAAACATTTTCAGAGGCTCCTGGGGCATATGGCATCCTCAGCGGCGGCTACACCGCTCGGGTTGATGCATATGAGACTGCTTCTGCACTGGCTTCACACTCGAGTCCCGAGATGGGCATGGCGCCGCGGGACACATTGCGTGACCACCACGCCGATCTGTCACCGCCTCTTCAGCCCTTGGACCGACCTGGCATTTCTACGGGCAGGGGTTCCCCTAGAGCAGGTCTCCAGGCGTGTCGTGGTTACAACAGACGCCTCCAAGAAGGGCTGGGGCAACGGATGCAATGGGCACACAGCCGCTGGCTCCTGGACGGCACATCAACTGCCTAGAGGTGTTGGCAGTACTGCTCATCCTGCGGAGGTTCTGTCCGTTGATCCAGGGCAAGCATGTGTTGGTCCGGATGGACAACACAGCGAATGTAGCGTACATAAACTGTCAAGGTGGTCTACGCTCCCATTGCATGTCACAACTCGCCCACCGTCTCCTCCTCTGGATTCAGCAGCGCCTCAAGTCGCTACAAGCCACTCACATCCCGGGCCTCAACACTGCAGCGGACACGCTGTCACGTCAGGTTACCCTCAGGGGAGAGTGGCGACTCCACCCTCAGGTGGTCCAGCTGATTTGGAGTCGATTTGGTCGAGCACAGGTAAACCTGTTTGCTTCCCGGGAATCCTCCCACTGCCCGCTTTGGTAGGCCCTGACCAAGACACCCCTCGGTATAGATGCGCTGGCACACAGCTGGCACCCTGGATGAGGTCCCTGTGCAAGGTCAGGGAGGACGAGGAGCAGGTTGTCCTAGTAGCAACCTACTGGCCCACCCAGACGTGGTTCTCGGATCTCACGCTCATCGCGACCACCTTGAAGGTGTATGTAGCCGCTATTTCGGCTCATCACGATGCAGTAGATGGTAAGTACTTGGGGAAGCACGACTTGAACATCAGGTTCCTGAGAGGCGACAGGAGGTTGAATCCCTCCAGACCACGCCTCGTCCCCTTGTGGGACCTCTCTGTAGTCCTTCGGGGTCTACAGGGAGCTCCCTTTGAGCCCTTGGAGTCAGCTGAGCTTAAGGCACTCTCTTTGAAGACTGCCCTCCTGACTGCGCTCACTTCCATCAAAGGGTAGGGGAACTGCAGGCATTCTCTGTCAGCGAATCGTGCCTGGAGTTCAGTTCGGGTTACTCTCACGTGATCCTGAGACCCCGACCGGGCTATGTGCCCAAGGTTCCCACTACCCCATTTAGGGATCAGGTAGTGAACCTGCAAGCACTGCCCCAGGAGGAGGCAGACCCAGCCTTGGCGTTGCTGTGTCCGGTGCGAGCTTTACGCATCTATTTGGATCGCACACAGAGCCTTAGAAGCTCTGAGCAACTCCTTGTCTGCTTTGGTGGACAACGGAAGGGAAGCGCTGTCTTCAAACAGAGGATCGCCCACTGGGTCATTGATGCCATTGCGATGGCATATCAGGCTCAGGATGTGCCACCCCCTCATGGTTACTTTCGTAGCCTCCGTTCCCTGATGGAGGGAACAAGACGTTGTGTCCCTCTTGCCACAGTGCTGAACTACCTGCTGAAATGGCCGGGTCCTGGTTTCGGCTCCTCAGCACAAGTGGTTGCATACCAGCTCCTTTTATACCCTTATGTCCGGGGGAGTGGCATGCAAATTCCACTCGCCAATTCTCATTGGCCTTTTTTCAAAAAAGCAGAGGTGTTTGGAGCTTCTAAGAGTGACCCCTAGTGTCACTACATCGACACAACGTCTCGTTCCCTCCATCAGGGAACGGAGTTTACGATAGTAACCACGACGTTAATGGTTTAAACAACAGTGTTTTTGGATGAATGGAACTTTAAAGAAAACTGGTCTCTGAACAGTTTAAAAAGCACCTTATTTCATCCTACCTCCTTATATATCACTGCAAAAAATGATTTTCAGGACAAGTATTTTTTGTTTTGTTTTCCTATAAAATGATCTACGCATTCTCAAAACGTGATTTATTTACTTGTCAAGCAAAATGGCGTAAGATATTTTGTCTTGTTTTAAGAGAAATCTGACAAAATTAAGTGCATTTGAGAAAATAAATCTGCCAGTGGGGTAAGAAAAATAAACGTAAAAATAAATTCTTCTGAATTAAGTTTATTTTTCTTGCCCCATTGGCAAACAGTTTTTTCTTCTTTTAAGCATTTATTTTACTAGATTCAGTCTCAAAACAAGACTTAAAATCTTAAGGAAGTTTGCTTGTCAAGTAAATAAATCACTTTGTAAGAATGTTTAGATAATTTTTAGATAGTTTACTGGAAAACAAGACAAAAATACTTGTCTTGAAAATCATTTTTTGCAGTGCAGCCCCATGAAGGCAGCATTTTCATGTTTTCGGATGCAGTCTGTGTCTTTAGGTTACAGTTTAAATGGGTGTGAGAGCTGTGCGTGTGGAGCTCCGTGCTGCTGCAGCTTCAGTGAGAAGAGAGGCGGTCAGACTACCATGCAACACACGCTGAATTTAGTGGACAACATGTTGAAAGCACCAAAAACCTATTTATCAACACAGTCTTTTACAATAAAGGCTTTTATGACTCAACATAAATTACTGTACTGAAATACTCATTCATTGACTTAAAAAATACGTCTTGATGCAAGTTAACACACAGTAATACTTCCCTCATGTAAACTACATTTCTTGATGGTTTAGTGTGCAATAGAGTTCAATTACCCACTACAGATGAACATCTGATTATTTATAGCCATCATCCCAGGAAAAATTTGATACAGTAATCCAGAAATCACTTTATTTTCTGTATAGTCACACAGTACAAACAGTACAGATGAAAACTCAAAGCATGTCTCCCAATGAAGTTACATACACACACACACACACTCACACATGTGAAACGGGTGATCCTCTTTGGATACTTTGTTGGTTTTATTTTATTTCTGTTATAAAATTGAGTAGCAGGCTAGCAGCTTGTTGTTTACTAATGGTGGCTTTGGACTCCTCTCCATTCTCAATGCTTTGTGTGTCATAGTGTTTTGACCAATCACAGGCTGCAGCATCTCCCACATTCTCCCACAGTCCCTATACCCCCCAAAGTACCTACTCAAAAGTAGGAGCTAAAAATCCCCCTAAAACGGTTCTGAGGATCTATAGTTCCTTAGGTGTGAAAGCGACGAAACGTACTAACCCCGGGGAAAAGTACCCAGTACCTGCAGTGGGAAAGGGCCTTAGTGTAGCTTTAAATGAATAGTAATAATTACTAGAAAGGTTTCCAAACCTCTCTTCTTATTGACAAATTCTTCCAGATCTGACTAGAGCCCTTAAAGGGATAGTTCACCCAAAACTGAAAATTCTCTCATCATTTACACACTATCATGCCATCCCAGATATGTATGACTTTCTTTCTTCTGCAGAAAACAAACAAAGATTTTAGAAGAATATCTTAGCTCTGTAGGTCCATACAATGCAAGTGAATGGTGACCAGACCTTTGTAGCTCCAAAAATCACATAAAGTAAAAAGTAATCCATATGACTTCAGTGGTTAAATCCATATCTTCAGAAGCGATACGATAGATGTGGGTGAGAAATACATCAAAATGTAAGTCCTTTTTTTTACTCTAAATCTCCACTTTCACAGACTTGCACTTGCTATGAATTGTCATTTTTAATAAATGAAAATGTTGGATATATTGAGACAATATCAAATGTACTCTAGGTATTAGGGAAATTAAAACAAATATAATTATTAATAATTAATAATCAATAAAAATAGACCATGATGGAACTTTTAAAACTCACTCCATCAGTTCCTGCAAAGTTTTGCTTTGGGCCCCCGAAAGGCTAGGACTAATGGGTTCACAATAAAGTACATTGTATCAAATGCTTTTTTTTTTTAAGTCTATGTACAGACACCAAATATAAAGTGGGTCCAGAGATTTTGGAAATTCGCTATAAACATGAAACATCACTTTGACCTGAAGTGTTGTTAGCTCCCCTTGTGGCAGTTCCACACTGTACCAACAGTCTTTTTTTTTAAGATAAATTCTCCTCCCTGCCCAGTAGGGGGGCAAAAGAATGTGAAGAACACAAGAAGAAGAATGTGAAAGTTAAAGTGGTGCTTGACTGGGCAGGGAGGAGAATTCATAGTATGATCTGTTTCTCACCCACACCTAAATTATCGCTTCATTTGTGTTCTGCTGAAGAAAGAAAGTCATACACATCTAGGATGGCATGAGGGTGAGTAAATGATGAGTAGTGATGGGTCGTTCATGAACGATACATTCATTTTGAACTAATCTTTTATGTGACTTTTATGTGAGAGAGTAGTTTGTGTTGGCCATGCATGCGTATTGCGCAACCTCCGTTCGTTTGTTACGTGAAAACCCATAGGCGCTGTACAGGAAACAGAAGTGATTCACCTTTCAATTCTTTTGATCCGAGTCGTTTGTTCTTTTGTCATGTGACAGCCATATATGCTTTGCATTGCACACACAGGAAGCAGAAATGATTAGTTCACCTCTCGAGCCATCTGGTCCGAGTCGTTCGTTCTTTTGTCACGTGACAGCCGTATATGCTATGTACTGCTCACACAGGAAACAGAAATGATAAGTTCACCTCTCGAGTCATCTGGTCCGGCTATGGAAAATGTAACATTTTAATTTAATTCTGCTCAAATGAACGAAATGACTTGAATAAAGATTTGTTCATTTTGCTGAACGAGACTCAAAGATCCAAGTCAGTAAATTGATCTGATCTTCCCATCACTAATGATGAGAGAATTTTCATTTTTGGCTGAACTATTCCCTTAACTAATAACCATTGCACTGTTTATGATTCACTTCAGTCCAAAACAAAATTATTTCCTAACGCTTTGTGAATCAGTTTCAGAATCACTAAAAAGATTCATAAAAATAATAGGTTCAACATCACTGCTGAGAACCCACATTAGGATTTCTATGAAGTGGAAAAGTGTTGTCTGCATATAGCAGGGTTGTGGACTCAAGTCACAAATTTGATGACTTGCGACTCTACATAATCAGAGAAGACTTAGGCTTTGAGAACAATGACTTGTGACTTGACTTTGACTCGAGCCTTCTGACTTGGAAAGACTTGATACCTTCTACAACCAAATATCAGAGTTGTACATTTACAAATGTGCATTAAATCAGCGATTCATTTTACCCAATAAACAATTAATTTGATTTTCAAATCTGCATTTCCACTCTCCACATACAACCAATCAGACAACCAACCAATCAACTTCCACGAGAATAGGACCAAATTTGAAGATTGCGCAGTCAAGGACGACACAACCAAAATTATACCAAAGGTAATGTTATTTGAATATAAAGAATACAATATTGAAGGCAACAAAAGGATTGCAACACGTATATGCGGTTCAGAAATTACAGACGCTTCATTAACAACGTCCAATTTTATGAGGCATCTGAAAACCCACAGACAGAGGGAAGTTGAGATTGTTAACTTTTACATGTCAGCTACCATTCAGTAGCATTTAATTTACCGTGTTTACTAGCTAGCTACTAGGGATTGGACAATATATCAAATTTTGATATATCGTAAACCAAAAAAAAAAAAAAAAGGTAAACCATATCAAACAAACATCAAACATCATAACCTCTCTATCGCTTGATCTGACCCCTACTACGCTTTTTTCTACACTGTTTACAGGGTTAGTACTAGGTCCTGGAAAATCAACTTTTTTGTTGAAAAATGCTTGAGATTAAAACAGAACATATCTTCCGTGTAATGTGTCCAAAGATGAGATCCCACACTCCACTTTCTTTGGATAATGTGTTATTCTACCCTTCCTGTTCTTTACAGTCAGATAAAAAAGTAAAAAGAAATCTTAATTTTAATCACAAGAGACTTCTCT
Organism: Myxocyprinus asiaticus; assembly: GCF_019703515.2. Lineage (NCBI taxonomy): Eukaryota > Metazoa > Chordata > Actinopteri > Cypriniformes > Catostomidae > Myxocyprinus > Myxocyprinus asiaticus. The sequence continues at coordinate 37,255,102 of NC_059359.1, forward strand.
CTCGTTAATAAACCATGGCATCTGCTCGAGTCTGTGAGACGCTTGTTGCTTGTTAAGGTGACAGTGCCATTTTTGCCCTTGATTAAAGGAATATTCTGGGTTCAATACAATTTAAGCTCACTCCACAGCATTTTGTGGCACAGTATTGATTACCAACAAAAGTAATTTTGACTTGTCCATCCTTTTCTTTAAAAAAAGCAAAAATCGAGGGTACAGTGAGGCACTTACAATGAAAGTGAATGGGGACCAATTCTGAATGTTAAAATACTCACTGGTTCAAAAGTATAGCCACAAGACATAAAAGATATGTGTGTTAACGTGATTTTAGTGTGATAAAATCACTTGCTAAGCTTTCCTGTTATAGCCAATAGTTATAGCCAATTTTTCAACTTCATTGCCATGACGATGTAATTTCAACAAACACTAAAACCCTAAAATGACTGTAAAACTTACAATTTAAACAACTCTACAGCTCAAATTATACACAAGTTTTAACAGAAGAATGAATGTAAGTGCTTTTATAAAATTATAAGATTCTCTTTTCTGTTTAAAGCCTTAAATTCACCCCATTCACTTCCATTGTAAGTGACTCACTGTAACCTCGATTTGTGATTTTTTTTTAAATAAAAAGAGGGACGAGTCCAAATTAATTTTTGTGGTAATCAATTGACATTATGCCACAAATGCTGTCGACTGAGCTTAACTTGGATTGAACCTGGAATATTCCTTTGAGACACACATGTAACTTTCAAGCACATCCCTAGGCAGACAAATTGAACTGAAAATATACAGTATATCTCACATGAACTTGAACTGGGAAGTGATGAACATACTTTAAAAGCCTTCCTGATATAAATTCAATATAGTAATTAATATTCTGACACTAATTTGGGCAAAGAGCACTAATGACTTGTTTAAGACTTAATGCTTAAAGTTGAGGACTTGGGACTTGACTTGGACTTGAATGCAAAGACTCGAGACTTACTTGTGACTTGTAAAACAATGACTTGGTCCCACCTCTGGCATATAGTATATGAAACAGAAACATTTAAAAATCTTTCAGTTATAGGACATTATCGCTGTACCAGGCAACATACGAGCAGATCCTTTCCCTTAAGACATTGAAGAGCGAGATCTTTCCACTTTCGTTAATACATTTTAAACCTTTGGAACATAGTTGTATACTGGATATTTTTAAGACAATGTCGCCAACTGGTGGTTATATGGCAATTTACAGGTTACTGCTCAATAAGGGATTACCTTTAGGATCATCATGAAGGTGAACCAATAAACCTGAACAAATGTTTTTTAAAAAATACAACTTTATTAGGTAATACATATAAGATGCAAAAAAATGGTTGTATGAAACATTTTAAGTGTGTGTGTGTATATATATATATACAGGTGCATCTCAATAAATTAGAATGTCATGGAAAAGTTCATTTATTTCAGTAATTCAACTCAAATTGTGAAACTTGTGTATTAAATAAATTCAATGCACACAGACTGTAGTAGTTTAAGTCTTTGGTTCTTTTAATTGTGATGATTTTGGCTCACATTTAACAAAAACCCACCAATTCACTATCTCAAAAAATTAGAATACATCATAAGACCAATAAAAAAAAAAACATTTTTAGTGAATTGTTGGCCTTCTGGAAAGTATGTTCATTTACTGTATATGTACTCAATACTTGGTAGGGGCTCCTTTTGCTTTAATTACTGCCTCAATTCGGCGTGGCATGGAGGTGATCAGTTTGTGGCACTGCTGAGGTGGTATGGAAGCCCAGGTTTCTTTGACAGTGGCCTTCAGCTCATCTGCATTTTTTGGTCTCTTGTTTCTCATTTTCCTCTTGACAATACCCCATAGATTCTCTATGGGGTTCAGGTCTGGTGAGTTTGCTGGCCAGTCAAGCACACCAACACCATGGTCATTTAACCAACTTTTGGTGCTTTTGGCAGTGTGGGCAGGTGCCAAATCCTGCTGGAAAATGAAATCAGCATCTTTAAAAAGCTGGTCAGCAGAAGGAAGCCTGAAGTGCTCCAGAATTTCTTGGTAAACGGGTGCAGTGACTTTGCTTTTCAAAAAACACAATGGACCAACACCAGCAGATGACATTGCACCCCAAATCATCACAGACTGTGGAAACTTAACACTGGACTTCAAACAACTTGGGCTATGAGCTTCTCCACCCTTCCTCCAGACTCTAGGACCTTGGTTTCCAAATGAAATACAAAACTTGCTCTCATCTGAAAAGAGGACTTTGGACCACTGGGCAACAGTCCAGTTCTTCTTCTCCTTAGCCCAGGTAAGACGCCTCTGACGTTGTCTGTGGTTCAGGAGTGGCTTAACAAGAGGAATACGACAACTGTAGCCAAATTCCTTGACACGTCGGTGTGTGCTGGCTCTTGATGCCTTGACCCCAGCCTGAGTCCATTCCTTGTGAAGTTCACCCAAATTCTTGAATCGATTTTGCTTGACAATCCTGAGGCTGCGGTTCTCTCGGTTGGTTGTGCATCTTTTTCTTCCACACTTTTTCCTTCCACTCAACTTTCTGTTAACATGCTTGGATACAGCACTCTGTGAACAGCCAGCTTCTTTGGCAATGAATGTTTGTGGCTTACCCTCCTTGTGAAGGGTGTCAATGATTGTCTTCTGGACAACTGTCAGATCAGCAGTCTTCCCCATGATTGTGTAGCCTAGTGAACCAAACTGAGAGACCATTTTGAAGGCTCAGGAAATCTTTGCAGGTGTTTTGAGTTGATTAGCTGATTTGGCATGTCACCATATTCTAATTTTTTGAGATAGTGAATTGGTGGGTTTTTGTTAAATGTGAGCCAAAATCATCACAATTAAAAGAACCAAAGACTTAAACTACTTCAGTCTGTGTGCATTGAATTTATTTAATACACGAGTTTCACAATTTGAGTTGAATTACTGAAATAAATGAACTTTTCCACGACATTCTAATTTATTGAGATGCACCTGTATATATATATATATGCACACACACACACACACACACATTACCTATTTACATTAGTCAAAAATAATACCACAAGTGTAAACTACAAAAAAAGACACAAATTTAAATTTTCAGGAACAAAACATCAACATCTTATAGAAACAAATCTCTTGAAGGAAGAAATATACATTTAAAGAAAGATAGAAAGAAAGGAAAAGTGTGGAGAATTCCACTGAACTGTGTGACTGACCTATCAAACAAGACATGCTGCTCTCTTCAGAGCATGAGGGCCTGGGAAAGGTCACCTTTACACAAACCTTCCAGGAAAAGAATTCATGAGGCATTGGTGGAAAGTTTCTCAACATATGATCTGAGACCAGCTTTGTCTAAAAGTAGCTAGATAGCATACAGTGCAGTTGATTTGCTGAAAATCAACAAGTTTCACAAGTCAAAAAGAAACTACTCAGCAGTGCTGAATTGAATGCTGTGGCCCCAAAATGTATTCTATTGTCCCAAACAGTGTATCTATTACACTACCATGCTATCTTTAAAAATTAAAAGCCACTTTGTTTGATATTTTGTTATCTAATGCAATGATATTCTTTTTGGGGCTACTGTATGTGACACCTTTAAGTCCACTTGTAGGGATTCCATTCATACCAAGCATGAATATGAGCATGCATACCTCTGCAAGATGAAAAATCATAGAAATCTTATAATCTTATGTACTCACATTCCCCAAAAGCAAAAGTGCGATAATCTGAGTTTCACGGATTAATTCACGTTTCATTAGTTTCTCTATTGAGCAGCTTGCTCTCAAAGCTGGGGGCCGCTGTACATGGTGCTGGTAGAGGGCTGGTAGATGGTGTTGTCTCGTGGGCAGTGGTGATGACAGGCACATGTGTTAATGAACATCATGGGTCTTTTGATGACTTTGCCCTCAGGGCACTGGAACTCCACCTGAGCGGTCTTAGTGCTGTGAGGGGTACAGCACCGGCCATCTCTGCACAGCCCACAAAAGCGGGGCCTGTAGGCCAGGATGCTGATGCAGTTCTTGAAGGTGAAGTGACTGGCTTTATTGCTTCTCCTTGTTCTTAGACACCGGCCTTCCTTCTAAAGAAACAAGGAAAATATCAGCACCATATGACAAAACAATTCCCCCGTATATGTATGCAACTCATAAAAAGACAAATGGATAGACAGATAGATAGATAGATAGATAGATAGATAGATAGATAGATAGACAGATAGACAGAGAAAGAGAGAAATGGACACTGAAAAGGAGATGGTTGAATATCACGAAAACATTCTACGGGTCATATTTCAACACAAAATCAAAAGAAAAAGGAGAAATTACATTTTGCATATATTTTATGTTTATGAATTGGCCCTATTCACTTCCATTGTAAGTGCCTTCTCTGAATCCCAGATTTTTGCTTTATTTTTTATTATTATTATTTTTTTTATTTGTTATAAATGATGGATGAATCTAAATGATTTTTTGTGGAAATCAACTTTATGCAATAAATGCTGTAAACTGAGCTTAACTTGTATTGAACCTAGAATATTCCTTTAACTATGAATCATGAAAATTTCTGTATTCAAAACATAATTTCTTCTTTTATATATTTATTGTGATTTTGGGGTGCTATTTGACCCAGACATGCTCTTGACAGGCTTTATAACATTCACCATGTTAGTGGTGTTAGGGATGAATCTAATTGCTGACGTACTGTTGTGGCTCTCTGCTTGTCCAGGTTTTCACAGGGTCTGATCATACAAAGTCTGCTCTGCTTGACCATCTCACAGTGTGGGTTCTTATTGGTCACTCTGGTGGACATTCCCATGCCACATGTTTTTGAGCAGGCACTCCATTCTGTGGTCTGCTCAATACAGTTCACATTGGAGTCCCACTGGTCAAAGCCCACGGTCTCTTCCTGCCTGTAAGCTGGGGTACACATGAAAGATGAAAATAAAATGGATCTGAGAAGTTTGATAAAGTGTGAGGAACAGACTACAATTTAAACCCATAATCTTGGCTTCAGGGGGCTTGAAATATTTATTTAGTTTTTGTCCTTTTTGGACCTTGCCTGTATTTTTATGGAAAACAAAAGCTCAGACATTCTAGGTGTAGGTCTAGAATCTCATGTTGTGTTTCACAAGTGAAAGGGTATGAATAAAGGGTATGAAAAACATGAGGGTGGGTATGATGACAAATGACAACTTGTAATCGAACTTGCAATCCAAACTCACCAGCCATTGCAAAGCCACCAAGTGCACTGATCTCTGCCTGTGAATCACACACCCATTTCTCACAGCACTCTCCCGGAACCTGGATCTTCTGTGGGAAGGGGCAATCAGGTCCTGGAAGCATCACATCCAGGTTACAGCGAGGCACGCATCCAATCTGACCATCCTTACAGGTGCACTGATATTGGCAGCTCGGAAAGAACGTCTCTCCATTTTGATAGACGGTGCCATCCAATCGACAAACAGCTCCCTCGTGGGCTTTTTGGAAAAGTAGAGAAAAGAGCACTATTTAAACATGCAAACATGGAACAACATAAACCACTTTATTGTATATGTTAAATTAGTTTGATTATAGGACTATGTCTCAACCTCTTTCCTTGCTGTTCACCAATCATTAGCCTGTATTAATGCATGCCATTGCTTATGGGTATTACACCCATTGTACATACACACATTTTCTTACTGGGGGCTGTTCACACCAAACATGTTAGTGTGTCGGTCAGCGCTGTTTTTTAATTGCTTTCCTATGTAAACATGTCCTAACATCTCTCACGCAGGAGCGCCAAGCTTTTAGATGCCATGTCAGGTTAAAAAGGACTTTAACTTGTAAAAATATGTCTCAAGGCACCTGCTTGTTCAGTTCTGTTTGTGGCGCTGCATCTAGCTTTTT